>NC_077237.1:54140522-54783022 GCF_947179165.1 Solanum dulcamara | reverse complement strand
GTTTAGAAACCACTTGGGCTCCACGGGTAGAAGAACCCATGAATGAGACCCACATACCTTAGAAAATGAAACCCTAATGTAAGATTTAAAGAAATGGAGACTTGACCTTTTTGGAATGAACCCTAGCTTTCTTGATGAAGAGGAATACTTGAGATAACTTGATAGGTTAGGGTTTGGATCTGAGAACTTTGAAGGAGAGTGAATGAGTGTAGAAAGTCTTAGAGTCTTTTAGATAGGTAAATTAAGCCCTCAAAATGGCCTCACTTATTGTTAAAATACTGGAAAAGACCAAAATACCTCTTTAAAAATCTAACCGGACTAGGCTTCATGGGGACCCTTCAAGGTCCGTGGTAGTGTCCCATGGTAAAGGACTTGGGAAAAAGATTTTGGAAGTCTGCAGGAAGAGTCTCTGAACTTTCTTCATGGAGACATTCACGATTTGTGGAGGGCATCACGGCTCGTGAACCTCGGCCGTGGTCCAAATCTTATAGGAGGGCCTGCAGAAGTGACCACCATGGATAACACCATTGTCCGTGAAGAGCTCCATGGCCCGTGGTGGTCATCAGTGGTCCTTGTCTTGGAAAGTCAGAGGGTTTCATGACTCGTGGTGCTCACCATGGTCCATGGTCCATCGTCGTAGTCCCTTCTCTGTAGGTCTGAGTCTCTAAATCACCACCATGGTGGCTCACCACGAGGCATGGTGCATACCATGACCCATGATGGCCTTCCGTGGTTGATACTGTTGACACCCAAGTTTTACTCATTGTGCTCAAAATTAGCTACCTCGGTCTGTCGAATACAAGAATCAATTCTTGAATCATATTCCTTATTTTTTCTTTGCGACCCCCCTCCCTTTAACTATTTAGAACTCTCTCTCTCTTTCTTCTCTATTTCTTCCTAGACACCCATTTTTGGGACTCTTTTTCTCCACCTCCCTTTCTCAATTTTCAAACTTCCTTTCTCTCCTCTCTTATTCTTCCCCAAGAAAATACCAAACCCACGAAAAAAACAACCCCCCTTCACATTTCTCCATTCAAGCACCCTTTTTCGACTCATCTTCTCTGCCTCTCCATTCTCTCTCTCACCCTCACTATAAATCACCTTCTTCTCCATCTGCCCAAATGGCACAAAAACTCATGAACCAGCAGCCAGCAAGCTCCGCAGATCCTTCGACAAACTCTGTTTCTAGATCTGTCCGGAAAAGCAAAACACCGGTAACCCCATATTTCATCACTATTTTCTACTTATTTTTTATATTCACTATTATTATTTTTTAATTGTTGGAGTGTTCCTGAGAGTTTGTTTTATTTTCTTTGCCTCCGTTTTAAATCTCTATTTTGCTTATGTTATTTAAATATTATGCTTTATTTGCAATGGTTATAATTAGGTTGTTTATTTTTTTTCATTGTGTTGTCAATAGTATATTGTTTCATTAGTGGTTGTCTACTTTTATTTTATTTTCTTTTTGTCTATCCCTTTAGATCTCCACTTAGATTATGTTATTTGAGTTTATTATTTTTTATTATTATTATTATTATTATTGTTTGGTCTGGCTAGATTTCATGTTCTTTATTTTAGTTACTGATGATCCATTTAGCTAGATTTGATTAGTGTTTTTTAAAAAAGTTGTTGTTGATTTTGTAAACTGAAATGTTTGTTTTGATATTGTTGATTTATTTTGTTAATAAAATATACAGCTTCTTTTGATTTATTAATTACATACACTTATTTAAGAATTTTCAGTAAGTTATATTGTTATCATTTGGTTATTGTCTTACCTTAATTTGTCTCTCTTTGTTTATTTGTTGATTTTCATAAGATTTTATGCTTTAAAAATAGTCGCCATGGCCAATGAAAAAAATTTCTCTGCCGGTTTTTGAGGCCTCCCCATTTTAAAAGACGAAAATTTTAATTTAAGTTTATATTATATATTATATATTAAAAGTTGAAATTGACCAATGAAAAAATCTCTCCGTCGATTTTTGAGGCCTCTCCATTTCAAAAGACGGGTTTTATTAAGAAGTTGATTAATTTTGTTTGATTGTGTTCACTGTGTGTGTTGAATTTTATATTCCGTTCTAACATTTTTATTTGAAAAAAATACTTCGTTTACTTTGATTGTGACTAATTCTTGTTTTTACCCTTTATGTTTTTACTTTATGTTTAAGCTTTTCATTATTGACAAAATTGATTACTTGCTATTTGAATACTATTCCACTGTCATGTTTTCTGTAGAATGTCTTGTTTTATATTATTATTATGTTAGAGTTTTGTTTTTCAAGATAGTTAATCCCAATAATTATTATGTTATTGATTTTACATTATTTTGTTTGGTTTTGCATTATCACTGTTCATTCAAAGTTATTTTTCTTTGTTTTGGAATTTTGGTTTCATATTTTCTTACTTGTTGGATTTGTTGTAAGTTAAATTGGCCGATGAAATAATTACCGTCGATTTCAAATGCCTTCCATACTCATAAGACGGGTTTTATTTTTGAGTTATTGTTGTTGTTGTTGTTATTATTATTAATATTCATATTTATCCATTACTAACATATTAACTAAGTGTCTTTCCATATATCGAGAGTTTCCTCCCGAAGAAGCTATTCGAATTATATTCAAATAATATTTTTTATTTGTTATTGTGTATATTATTGACTTTAGACAAATATTAGGTTGTTTTTAATATTATTGTTTTATTTTAATCTTTGTGTATATTTTACCACTATCTCCTTGAGGTAGTGGTAAGGTCTGAGTACATCTTACCCTCCCTAAACCCCACTTGTGGGATTTCACTAGGTATGTTGTTGTTGTTGTTACTTGTGCTTCATTTTTATCTCCTCCTCAATTTAAAAAATGAATTCAGTCGGGAATCATAATTGTGGATTCTTAAGGATTCTAATACCGTCCCTTCGAAATCATTTGAACCCCTTCTAGAATCTATTTATTTTGTAGACACTTTTATAAATAATTAATTGGTTTCCTAATTATCCTAAAATTAGGTGGCGACTCCTTAAAATAATATTCTTTCTTTAAATTTCTTTTAAACTATTAAATTGATTTTTTTAAGAGTCCCACAACGTTGCTCCTTATTTGCAAAAGTGTCACGACCCAAGCCTAGGGCCTAGACGTGTGTCACGACCCACTTTTCATCAGGTCATGATGGCACCTACTATAACCCTCTAGTAGGTAAGCCAACCCGTCAACCCAGAACTTCAAGTAATGTGTTTGAAGGCAAAAACTATATAAGAGCATTGAATTATAAAAGTAAACAGAATGAATAAGCGGAAGTAAACCAAAACATGTTTTAAACAACTAAAGATCCCTCCCAGAACCTGGAAGTCACAAGTACAGAGCTGCTACAAAATAAAATATGAGTACAAGTCCCGAAAGTGGACCAAAAAGATATAAAACAACTGGCTAGTCTCAGAAGGCAAAAGACGGGCCATCCATTCTGAAGGAGACAAAAGTGATCCAAAAACGCCAAGTTATCACCCTAGTCTCCGAATCTGACTTCAACAAGATCGATCTATTCGTGACAGTAGCTGGTGCTCGGTCCTGCATAACGAAAGTAGATGCAGAGTGTAGTATGAGTACCAAGACAACAGGTACCCAGTAGGCATCATAGGCCGACTGAGCAAAAAAGGTGAAAACAATATGAAAAAGAGGAATAAGCCTAAATAGGAATCAACATAAGCATCTAAAGTGAAAAGAGTACTATCTACGAGAGCTACAGCTAACTATACCCAACTGGGCCCCCATAAGCCCAGCCAGGACACTCGTACTCAAGTTAAATAAAAACCCGGATGAACCCCCATAAGTTCGCCGAGTACACAGAATAGCTACAACTACCAAGGCTAGGAACCAAGAATCTGCGATGTCAAGAACCGAAGTACTGTATCATTTCCAAAACCCAGAATCTCCAAGAGTCAATTGATCTAGGGGTGACTTAGGGGTCGAGGCCGGGACTGGGACCCAGATGCTCGCCCGAATATTCAAAGTGGCCAAGGCCGGGACTGGGTACCCGTATGCTTGCCATAATACATAAGTGCGGGACTGGATACCCGGATGCTCGTCGTAATACATCGGTGCGGTCGAGGCCGGGACTGTATACCCGGATGCTCACCGTAATACATCGGTATGATCGAGGCCAGGACTGGATACCCGGATGCTCGTCATACTAGCAAGTCGGCGGAGGCCGGGACTGAGTACCCGGATGCTCCCCGATAATTCAGAACGGAGGCCGGGACTGGGTACCCGAATGCTCATAGATAATTTATCCCATGGTTTCGAATATATCCTTTCCAACTAATCAACAACAGTACCGAGAATTTCCTCCACAATGTGTCAACTGATATGCCGCCAAAACTTGAACCGGAGCCGAAGCCAAACGATCATGAATTCTAGTATTGCCAACGCATCTCAAAAGTTATGACTATATCGAGTTATGGGTGGGAGTGTTATTAAGAGCAAGGGTATCGCCTAGCTAAGGCCAACTACTAGGCACTAGCCCGCTACACCATTCTACAGGGATCTAAGTCCACCGGAGCGACGCCGGGCATATAAAGCAAGTTTACATCCTAAACTAAGGCCAACATACTCCACAGTATCAACAACATGCTCATTCAACTCTCCTTATAATACTAACAAATAACGATAAGGTACACATGCTTCTAAATACCTGAAAAACCTGATAACAAGCCTAAAGCATGATTTCTAACACCTATACTAAGGCCAACATACTCCACAGTATCAACAACATGCTCATTCAACTCTCCTTATAATACTAACAAATAACGATAAGATACACATACTTCTAAATACCTGAAAAACCTGATAACAAGCCTAAAACATGATTTCTAACACCTATACTAAGGCCAACATACTCCACAGTATCAACAACATGCTCATTCAACTCTCCTTATAATACTAACAAATAACGACAAGATACATCTGCTTCTAAATACCCGAAAACCCCGATAGCAAGCCTAAAACATGATTTCTAACACCTGAGATATACAATTAAACTACCCAACCAAAATCCCAACTATTTCAACATGCTTTCACACATTCCAACTCAATCTAAAGAAAGGTAAACCGTAGCCTACCTGTAGGCTAAACACGCGAGCTTCAAATCACTGTGCTGGAGCTTTTCCCTTTCGAACGACCTCGGAACGCTGCCAAACTGTCAAAAATAGAACCACAACGTCGATACGGTCGTTTAGACACTAATTTCATAATTTTTGGAAATGGACCAATTTTTGGGTCGAAAACGGGAATTGTGGGACCCACATACGAAATTCCGGATTTGACCCCCAAAACAGATTCTAAACGTTACCCCAAGCACACAAATCAGATTTATAACATAATTCGGAGTGGGAAATTACGTAAGACGATCAAAAGTCAATTCCCACATTTTTAAACTAAGAAAACGATATAAGGCAGCCTCTTTACACGCCGATTTCTCAAAAACGAAAATCTGTCAATCAAAACAAATTATACCATGACGTTCCTTGCGAAAAAACCCACAATCTAGCCTCAAGAATCACTCAAAACGGAGTTATATTGACAAAGATACACTCTTTCAAAATTCAATAAAATTTCATTCCGAAAATCACTAAATCTGCAGCTAAAAATCAATTTATTACCTCGAACGACGTGCCAAAAACAGATTTTGAAACTTCCACGATGTTCTCCTTAAATTTCCACACAATATAGCCTCTGGAATCACCCAAATCGGATTTATATTGGTCAAGAAATAACTTGTCAAAGTTCTTCAAAAATCCATTCCGAAAATGGATACTGCTGCAAATAAAATCACGATTTTTACCTGAATCGAATGCTCCAAATCAGTTTTCAATCTCTCCAATGCGTTCTCCACGAAAAACCTCACAATTCTGCCTTTTGAATCACCTAATTTGGAGCTCTAGAACTCAAGAAATGAGGGTTCAAAGTTGAGGAGAAAATCTGAAAATCTGGTGCAAAAATCTGCACTATTGCACCAGATTTTTCTGGTTTTCTATTATTTAAAGTCTCCGAATGGACCCTCGGAATTCGTTCGGAATCCGATAAAAATAAACCAGATATGCTACCCTACTAAATTCGATATTTCGGACTCAATGGCGCATTCAGAATTCTCATACGAGGTTATTATAATAAAAAGTGGGTCCCACATCCAAGAGTCATTTTAAGTCATATTCCACAACGGGCCTTGATATTAGTCCGGAAGCCTCAAAAAGCGAACGAAGGGTCGTTCTAGACCAAAATCAACATTCCGGAACTAACCGCGCTGTCAGAATTTTTATTCGAGCGCTTTTTCCAAGAATGTTGACCAAAGTCAACTATAAGCTAAGTTTCAAAGTCAAAAGTGCCAAATAGCCCCAAACTCGTATTGATTGACTCGATAGTCATTCCAACAGTGCTACTAGCCTAATTTGGTCATTCCGGAGCTGATGGAACCATCAGAATTTGAATTCGAGATTTCGTTAGCCCAAAACTCAAAAAGTCGCAACTAAACTAACTTAGGCCTTTAAAATACCAAAATGGACTCGGGACCTCTAAAAATTCAACCAACACTTCTTCTAGACCAAAAACCATCTCTTGAATCCAACGGAGTTGTCGGAATTCCATTCCGAGTATCGGAACTCCAAAAGTTGACCAAAGTCAAACCTTGGCTTAAAGTCCCTCAAATTCTCAACTCAAGGCCTCAAATCTTCGTTACAGCTCCAAAACTGATTCCGTAAAGTCTCCTAAGCCTATTTCGACATTTTAGAGCTGCTGGAATCGACAGAATTCCGTTCCGAGATCTGTAGCTCCGATTGACCCCAAATACCACTTTTTAACACTTAAAGCTTATGAAACTCAAAATTTCCAAGGACTTAACTTTTCATAGGATTTTCTAAAAATCAACACCCGATAACAATTAGAAATGACTCAGGGCATCTAAAGGGAGGGGTAAAATGGTCATTTTACAAAAATTCCAAAAATGACCTTGAGGGTCATTACAATATCCACTACTAAAAGAACTTTCGTCCGCGAAAGTAAAAGTACAATCACTCTCTAGAGGCACGAAAGGACGAGGGTTTTGGACCTGCATGCTTTGCCTAAATTTTAGACTCCCTCTCGAGTTGAACAACGCCATCACAGAACTTAGGCTGAGAAGAAAATCCTCAATTTCACTTCCAACTCCAAAAACTCCTTCAGTCCTTTCTTGGGCTCCAACTCTCACTCATTTAGCCCGAACTTGACTCAAAACACTGGATTTCAATTGAGGACAACCAAAATAAACCAAAACCACCGAATTGAGTAATACACGACCATGGCAGATACAACTCACTCAAAATTTCAAGTATTTGTCTTTTGTTTTCAAATTCTTTTCTCCAAGCCACTAAGGGCGTTCTACCAATCCTTACCTATCTCGAAAACCTTCAACGCAATTCGAAAATTGCCTATCGAACCATACAACACCAACCTCTAAGGAGTTACATACTCTACCTGAACATATGAGGATGAAAACAATCAAAACAAGGACACCCCGCGCAAAGCCCCAAATCCCAACCTCAACTTGAAAAACCAGAACTCAAAATGAAACTGATGTTCTGGAATTGAACACTCCTTAAGCTTCTGAAAACTTGACTCACACTCCTTGGACCAAACAAAGGGAACATCCTAGTGAGTCAAATGGATCAATTGTGTTGCAATGATGGAGAAACCCTGGATGAATCGTCTATAATACCCAGCCAATCCAACAAAATTCTGAATCTCTATAACAGATATGGGCCTAGCCCAACCACGAATAGCCTCAATATTCATCGAATTTACCCTGATACCCTCTATGGATACCACGTGTCCTAGAAATTTCACATAATTTAACCAAAACTCGCCCTTTGAGAATTTAGCATAAAGTTGTTGGTCTCTCAAGGTCTGGAGGACAAACCTCAAGTGCTGCGCGTGTTCCTCCCTACTCCACGAGTATACCAATATATCATCGATGAATTCAATCATGAAGCAGTCAAGATAAGTCCTGAACGCTCGAGTCATAAGGTCCATAAAAGCTGCGGGGAAATTGGTAAGCCCAAAAGATATCACAAGGAACTCGTAGTGGCCATAGCGAGTCCGAAAAGCAGTCTTAGGAATGTCGGCTTCTCTAATCCGCAACTGGTGGTAGCCAGACCTCAAGTCAATATTAGAAAACACGGTCGCACCCTGAAACTAGTCGAATAGATCATCGAAACGAGGCATGGGGTAATGGTTTTTCATCGTCACCTTGTTCAGCTGCCTGTAATCAACACACATCTGCATAGTCCCATCCTTCTTCTTAACAAATAGGACGGGTGCACCCTACGGCGACACACTCGGGCGAATAAATCTCTTACCTAAAAGATCCTCAAGCTGCACACTGAGCTTCTTGAGCTCTGCGGGGACCATACGGTAAGGTGGTATAGAAATAGGCTTAGTGCCCGGCTTCCAAATCTATGGAAAAGTCAATATCTCTCTCTGGGGGTAGACCAGGTAGGTCAGTAGGGAAGACATCAGTATACTCCCTAACCACAGGAACTGAATCAATAGTAGGGGCCTCGCTGGACACATCACGGACATAAGCTAAGTACGCTAAGCACCCGGATGCAACTAGCCGTTGGGCCCGCATAAAGGATATGATCCCAGTTGATGAGCGACTATAAACACCCTGCCACAAGACCGGGGGAATACCAGGCATGGCTAATGTAACGGTCTTGGCATAACAGTCCAAAACCGCATGATGAGGGGATAGCCAATCCATGCCCAGAATAACATCGAAGTCCAGCATATCAAGTAAAATAAGATCTGCTCGAGTCTCATGCCCCTGAATAGTCACTGCACAGGATCTACAAACCTGATCCACTACTAAAGAATCCCCTACCAGGGTCGAAACATGTAACGGGACCTCAAGTGACTCATAAGAAATACCCAAACGTGGAGCAAAATATATAGACACATAGGAATACGTGGAACCTGGATCAAATAAAGCTGAAGCAATCTGCTGACAAATAAGGATAGTACCTGTGATAACATCATCTGATGCCTCAGCCTCTGCCCTCGCCGGAGCAGCATAGAAGTGGCCCTGTCGGACTCCCCCACAAACATTCACCCTACCACCTGACCTGCCTCCTCAGGAACCTCCTCGAACACCCTGCTGACCATCGTCGCGGCCGTGGCCTTGATCTATACCTCCTGGTGGAGGTGGTACTACTACCAACGATCTAGCCCGGCCGGGACATTCCCTAGCCTAGTACTCTAGTGAGCAACAATCGAAACATCCTGAAGCTGAGCAACCCGTGATAACTCGTCCGCGGTAGGAAGAAAAGTGGACCTGATTCCCTCGAGCTCTGCCCTGCAGTGGAACCCCCCGAACGGGGTTGACTACCCTCAACTGCTGGCAGGGCGGCCTGAATCGGTCGGTTGGATTGACCCTGCTGGTACCTATCCTGCTGAAACCGCTAGCGGGGCTTGTCATAACTATCATGGCCTCTAGAATGGGACCCATTGTAGCTACCCTGATGTCTGGGTTTCTTATCAGTGCCCCGTTGGGCCTGACGATGAATAATCTCAATCGTGCGGGCATGATCCACCACATCCAAAAAAGATCGGCCCGCAGAAACAAGGTGCTCGGTCCCCAACCTTAGGTAAGGTCTCTATCCGCACACAAAATATCGTACCCGCTCCTCCTAGTGGGTAAAATCATAGTGGCATATCGGGAAATGTGATGAAATCTAGCCTCGTACTCCGTAATTATCATGTGACCCTTCTCCAACCGAGTAAACTGATTCGGGAGTCGGTCTCTAACACTTCTAGGGATGTATAGAGCCAGGAAACCTCTGAGAACTGGGCCTATGTCAATAGTGGTGACCCAGCTAGCCTGGACTACAAATAAGAGCGCCACCACTATCTAGGTGCCCTTCTGAACTGCTGAGTAGTGAAGTCGGCGCCTCTGGACTCCACAAGACCTAAGGAATGGAGCTGCTCCTAACAGGTAGTCAAGAACGCTCCATAAAATATGAGGGGTGACAGCCTTCTAAATAGCCCTAACATCATCTGATCCTGTAATGACATCACACCCTCCAAAACTGTTGGCGGGGGTGCAACAACTGGTGGAGGCGGCTGAACCTCAGGTGTTGGCTAGGTGGACGGATCCCGCGGTGCTGGTATGCATGTTACTGGGGTCGGGGCCTATGGTACAACCCCTATAGCTGTGAGGAGCTGCACAATCGCTACCTGCAGTGCTGGGGTCATAACTGGTGCAGCTGAGGGCTGTGCTGGTGGTGGTGGTCCCTCTGACTGAGTAGGAATAGGAGCGTCCTGATGCTCCTCTACTAGCTTCGGCTCTATCTCCGGGTTGGGAGCTAGTGCTGCTCCCCTACTTACTCTACGGGGCCGGCCTCAAGGCCTACCCGGAACTGGTGGGTCATCATCTCCAATAGTACTGTGCGTACTAACCATTCCAATGAAAGAGTGAAACAAATGAGATTTCAGGAAACCAATAAGACACAAGAATGCACGAAATGAAGCAACATAGAGATCGTTCCTAATGATATCCTGTAGCCTCTCGAAGATAAGTTACGGACGTCTCCGCACCCATCCGCGAGACTCTACTAGACGTTAGCTCTGTACAAGTGAGACCAACGAACCTGGGGCTCTGATACCAACTTGTCACGACCCACTTTTCATCAGGTCATGATGGCACCTACTATAACCCTCTAGTAGGTAAGCCAACCCGTCAACCCAGAACTTCAAGTAATGTGTTTGAAGGCAAAAACTATATAAGAGCATTGAATTATAAAAGTAAACAGAATGAATAAGCGGAAGTAAACCAAAACATGTTTTAAACAACTAAAGATCCCTCCCAGAACCTGGAAGTCACAAGTACAGAGCTGCTACAAAATAAAATATGAGTACAAGTCCCGAAAGTGGACCAAAAAGATATAAAACAACTGGCTAGTCTCAGAAGGCAAAAGACGGGCCATCCATTCTGAAGGAGACAAAAGTGATCCAAAAATGCCAAGTTATCACCCTAGTCTCCGAATCTGACTTCAACAAGATCGATCTATTCGTGACAGTAGCTGGTGCTCGGTCCTGCATAACGAAAGTAGATGCAGAGTGTAGTATGAGTACCAAGACAACAGGTACCCAGTAGGCATCATAGGCCGACTGAGCAAAAAAGGTGAAAACAATATGAAAAAGAGGAATAAGCCTAAATAGGAATCAACATAAGCATCTAAAGTGAAAAGAGTACTATCTACGAGAGCTACAACTAACTATACCCAACTGGGCCCCCATAAGCCCAGCCAGGACACTCGTACTCAAGTTAAATAAAAACCCGGATGAACCCCCATAAGTTCGCCGAGTACACAGAATAGCTACAACTACCAAGGCTAGGAACCAAGAATCTGCGATGTCAGGAACCGAAGTACTGTATCATTTCCAAAACCCAGAATCTCCAAGAGTCAATTGATCTAGGGGTGACTTAGGGGTCGAGGCCGGGACTGGGACCCAGATGCTCGCCCGAATATTCAAAGTGGCCAAGGCCGGGACTGGGTACCCGTATGCTTGCCATAATACATAAGTGCGGGACTGGATACCCGGATGCTCGTCGTAATACATCGGTGCGGTCGAGGCCGGGACTGTATACCCGGATGCTCACCGTAATACATCGGTATGATCGAGGCCAGGACTGGATACCCGGATGCTCGTCATACTAGCAAGTCGGCGGAGGCCGGGACTGAGTACCCGGATGCTCCCCGATAATTCAGAACGGAGGCCGGGACTGGGTACCCGAATGCTCATAGATAATTTATCCCATGGTTTCGAATATATCCTTTCCAACTAATCAACAACAGTACCGAGAATTTCCTCCACAATGTGTCAACTGATATGCCGCCAAAACTTGAACCGGAGCCGAAGCCAAACGATCATGAATTCTAGTATTGCCAACGCATCTCAAAAGTTATGACTATATCGAGTTATGGGTGGGAGTGTTATTAAGAGCAAGGGTATCGCCTAGCTAAGGCCAACTACTAGGCACTAGCCCGCTACACCATTCTACAGGGATCTAAGTCCACCGGAGCGACGCCGGGCATATAAAGCAAGTTTACATCCTAAACTAAGGCCAACATACTCCACAGTATCAACAACATGCTCATTCAACTCTCCTTATAATACTAACAAATAACGATAAGGTACACATGCTTCTAAATACCTGAAAAACCTGATAACAAGCCTAAAGCATGATTTCTAACACCTATACTAAGGCCAACATACTCCACAGTATCAACAACATGCTCATTCAACTCTCCTTATAATACTAACAAATAACGATAAGATACACATACTTCTAAATACCTGAAAAACCTGATAACAAGCCTAAAACATGATTTCTAACACCTATACTAAGGCCAACATACTCCACAGTATCAACAACATGCTCATTCAACTCTCCTTATAATACTAACAAATAACGACAAGATACATCTGCTTCTAAATACCCGAAAACCCCGATAGCAAGCCTAAAACATGATTTCTAACACCTGAGATATACAATTAAACTACCCAACCAAAATCCCAACTATTTCAACATGCTTTCACACATTCCAACTCAATCTAAAGAAAGGTAAACCGTAGCCTACCTGTAGGCTAAACACGCGAGCTTCAAATCACTGTGCTGGAGCTTTTCCCTTTCGAACGACCTCGGAACGCTGCCAAACTGTCAAAAATAGAACCACAACGTCGATACGGTCGTTTAGACACTAATTTCATAATTTTTGGAAATGGACCAATTTTTGGGTCGAAAACGGGAATTGTGGGACCCACATACGAAATTCCGGATTTGACCCCCAAAACAGATTCTAAACGTTACCCCAAGCACACAAATCAGATTTATAACATAATTCGGAGTGGGAAATTACGTAAGACGATCAAAAGTCAATTCCCACATTTTTAAACTAAGAAAACGATATAAGGCAGCCTCTTTACACGCCGATTTCTCAAAAACGAAAATCTGTCAATCAAAACAAATTATACCATGACGTTCCTTGCGAAAAAACCCACAATCTAGCCTCAAGAATCACTCAAAACGGAGTTATATTGACAAAGATACACTCTTTCAAAATTCAATAAAATTTCATTCCGAAAATCACTAAATCTGCAGCTAAAAATCAATTTATTACCTCGAACGACGTGCCAAAAACAGATTTTGAAACTTCCACGATGTTCTCCTTAAATTTCCACGCAATATAGCCTCTGGAATCACCCAAATCGGATTTATATTGGTCAAGAAATAACTTGTCAAAGTCTTCAAAAATCCATTCCGAAAATGGATACTGCTGCAAATAAAATCACGATTTTTACCTGAATCGAATGCTCCAAATCAGTTTTCAATCTCTCCAATGCGTTCTCCACGAAAAACCTCACAATTCTGCCTTTTGAATCACCTAATTTGGAGCTCTAGAACTCAAGAAATGAGGGTTCAAAGTTGAGGAGAAAATCTGAAAATCTGGTGCAAAAATCTGCACTATTGCACCAGATTTTTCTGGTTTTCTATTATTTAAAGTCTCCGAATGGACCCTCGGAATTCGTTCGGAATCCGATAAAAATAAACCAGATATGCTACCCTACTAAATTCGATATTTCGGACTCAATGGCGCATTCAGAATTCTCATACGAGGTTATTATAATAAAAAGTGGGTCCCACATCCAAGAGTCATTTTAAGTCATATTCCACAACGGGCCTTGATATTAGTCCGGAAGCCTCAAAAAGCGAACGAAGGGTCGTTCTAGACCAAAATCAACATTCCGGAACTAACCGCGCTGTCAGAATTTTTATTCGAGCGCTTTTTCCAAGAATGTTGACCAAAGTCAACTATAAGCTAAGTTTCAAAGTCAAAAGTGCCAAATAGCCCCAAACTCGTATTGATTGACTCGATAGTCATTCCAACAGTGCTACTAGCCTAATTTGGTCATTCCGGAGCTGATGGAACCATCAGAATTTGAATTCGAGATTTCGTTAGCCCAAAACTCAAAAAGTCGCAACTAAACTAACTTAGGCCTTTAAAATACCAAAATGGACTCGGGACCTCTAAAAATTCAACCAACACTTCTTCTAGACCAAAAACCATCTCTTGAATCCAACGGAGTTGTCGGAATTCCATTCCGAGTATCGGAACTCCAAAAGTTGACCAAAGTCAAACCTTGGCTTAAAGTCCCTCAAATTCTCAACTCAAGGCCTCAAATCTTCGTTACAACTCCAAAACTGATTCCGTAAAGTCTCCTAAGCCTATTTCGACATTTTAGAGCTGCTGGAATCGACAGAATTCCGTTCCGAGATCTGTAGCTCCGATTGACCCCAAATACCACTTTTTAACACTTAAAGCTTATGAAACTCAAAATTTCCAAGGACTTAACTTTTCATAGGATTTTCTAAAAATCAACACCCGATAACAATTAGAAATGACTCGGGGCATCTAAAGGGAGGGGTAAAATGGTCATTTTACAAAAATTCCAAAAATAACCTTGAGGGTCATTACAACGTGACACGGCGAATGAGACACTCGGAGGTACCTCACTCAAGCCTCTTAGAATTCATTTAGCTTTTCATAAGTAATGACGTACAATAACAAGCAAAAATAAAAACATTTTCCATTTATATCCAAACATACCTCTACTAATAGACTTGGTGGGGACTAAGACATGTCCCCACCTCACCCACATGATAAGTATCCAAAAATACCATAAGATAACCAAAAGTATATACATGTAAATAGTGAGAAAAGGAAATGGAATGTTGTTCCCAAAATATGGGAACTCACCAAAAAGTATCCTAAAACAATCAAACTAGCCACGTGGAGGAGAATGTGGAGCAACGTTGGTCCCTACATGGTGATATCATATAGGCAAAAGTATGCAGTAGTACTTTGAATGTACTAAGTATGTGAGTATGCAATGCAATATATCATTATACAATAAGGTGATACAATGGACCATGATAGAACTTTGTATTCATTTGAAATACCATCTAGAGTTATAAAGCTTAGTCAATGAAATATAGAAACCATCATGAATCATAAAAGAAACTTAAAAATTATCGAGGTAATCATGAGTCATTATAAGAAATCATATACTTGCAAGGTACCATGAATCGTAAATAAGTATACTATAAACCTTTTAAAAGAAATCTTTAGCTTTGTGAGAGCATATACTTCACTTTGTGATAGATATAGTAGACATCATATGATATATCTTAAACATTGGAAGAGGGACCTCATA
Organism: Solanum dulcamara; assembly: GCF_947179165.1. Taxonomy (NCBI): domain Eukaryota; kingdom Viridiplantae; phylum Streptophyta; class Magnoliopsida; order Solanales; family Solanaceae; genus Solanum; species Solanum dulcamara. The sequence continues at coordinate 54,767,729 of NC_077237.1, read as the reverse complement.
CCATTGTGAGAGCGAATGTTAACTGGCATAAATCTTGTGAGCTATAACATGGATTCCCGATGTAACCGCTACATCAGAGAAAAAGGGGAAGACTACTTGTCAAGGTAGACTCCATCACAACTAAGTGGATCCACTAAGCTATTGTGTGAACCGGGTACTCACCCCTAGTTCTTAAACTCGGGTACTCACCTCTTAGAGATTTAGGTATTCGCCTCTATCTCCTTTACACCTACGGTGGCACATAGTTCTGGGACATGGGTATTCCCCACTAGTCTAGCTTGGTGCTAGGTAAGTTCTTAGTAGAATAACATTTAAATGTCATAATAACATAAATATTTATATAACTTTAACATAAAATCATCATTTCATAAAATATCTCATTAAAACCTTTGGTTTATAATATCATCATAGTTGTCATGCCCTATTTACCGTTCTATTAATGAACCTTGTTTTATAAGAAAATTAGGTTTACAATAAATGATGGTAATTTGGGTACCATGCTAATCGGACCTTCCTTTTTGGAAAAATGTTCAAGAGCATTGACAGCCTATAGGGATGTCATACATGTCATATCATAATATTCAACATATCACTTAATTCAATGCGAGAATTATCCTTTCACATTGAAACCTTTCTTTGGCTAAGAAGCCATCAATCAATCATTTCATAAAGACTCCCCTTCATAAGCATTTACTTCATAGTATTAATTTTGAGTCAAACTTCATTTCAGCTTTACTTGGTCATAAGAACTAGGTGGATTCATTTCATAAAGACCTTCAAATACATTTAAAGAATACTTGTATGCATGAAAGTGATATAAATGCATCAAATCAAACATCTTAAAAACAATCCACCATATGCACTTTAAAACTACCTTACAAACCTTCATATAAGAACCTTGATAAACCATCCATTTCATGTAAATAAGAATCATCATAAGACAATATAGGTAAATAAATATTAAATATTCAAGAATCTATAAATTTGGAATCGTAGTTTGAAAACTCATAAAAAACTCATCACTTGAAGTTGAGGTTCAATATACATATATATCAATAAGAGTAAATAAACTTAAAATATACCATAATCTATGCATTTGGACCATCATGTAAAAACCCATAGGATTTCATAATTAAAAATAGAAATATTAAGTTGAGAAAACATTTGGGCTCCATGGATGGAAGAACCCATGGATAAGAACCCACATACTTTAGAGTAAAGTCCGAAGGAATCTTGATGTTTGTTCTTCAATAAGGAGCCTTGAATCTCTTGATTTTGAGAGGAATTATTTTTTGTTGGAGGAGATTTGAGAGTATAAGAATGTTGTTAGGTTGAAATATTTAGAAATATGACATTTTAATGAGTTTCGTCGGTCAAATTGGCGAGTTGCAAAATAGTTCTTTAGCTCGCCTAATACAACAGTTTCTGAAGGATTTTAGGAACTATTCGGTGATCTAGGTCGTGGTTCGCCGAACTATTCGGCAAGTCACCAAATTAGCTGGTGAGCTTGCTAAATTTTCCTATCTGTACGTTCTTCTGACAAAATAATCATAACTTTCTACTCTGAAATCCAAATGAGGTAAACTTTGTGGATTTGTAAAGAAGACTCAAAGACCTTTAATTTGATTGGTCATGGGTCACCCAATTCATTATATTCTAGTAGATATGGTCATTTGAAGTTGACTGTTATGCAGACTCATTCAAAAACTTAGCTGATAGAAATTCTTTAGACTTGGCTTCGTGTTAGAGATCCCTTATGACCCCAAGCCACATCTAATACCCTTCAAATACTTAGGAATTGTTCCTAACTTATATTTAAAATTAGAAGTCATCGGTTTCAAGCCTATACGCCTATGAAGAATGGTTCGGGTCTTGGCATAGAAATTTTTGAGGTGTTACAAAAAGTAAGGGATGCAACAAAATGGTGACTTTGCTGGGGAGATAGAGGTTCTAACCATTATAGGTTCATTTTTTCAAATTGAGGAGATTTTACTTTTATTATGTCATACATTGTATCTTGTATATTTTTTGATTATTTGTATATTGTACTTATTATTTATTTATTATTTATTTAATTATATGTATACTGTTATTTGCATTTATGACACATTCTCTCAATCGACTCTGATTTCTTGTATTTGAAAGAACGGTTTTGTAAACCTACAACTGGTCTTTCTTATACATAACCCTTTTTGTAATGAGTGATAATTTACGGGTTCTCCATGCGGCCATTGATTATCATAAGTTCCAACCTAAGTTATCTATTTGGGTTATCGGTCTTTCAAAAGTCACTCTTAATCATTTGTAAAAATAACTATTTAGTCAAAAGTTCTAGTTGTTTATCAAAAAGTAGTGGTTGTCTAGTCAAAATTCGTGCCTCCTTAGTCAAAAGTTGTGGCTTCTTAGTCAAAAATTGTAGTTGTTTAGTCAAATGTTGTGGCTGCTTAGTCAAAAATTGTGGTTGTTTAGTCAAAAGTTGCAGCTTCTTAGTCAAAAGTTGTAGTTGGATAGTCAAAACTTATAGTTGTCTTGTCAAAAATTATGCCTACCTAGTTAATTATTGAAACTACGTTTGACCTGATTCCTGCTTGAATGGGATATGTAGGCGCCACCATGGCTCGATCATATTTCCCATAAACTTGCTATTATTTTACAACAGAAACTGGGCAAATATTTTTGAGAAGATCTCAAAAAATTTCAAAAGAAGATATTTGCTAAAGGATTGAATACCAGCGTTTGTTGAAGCTAGAATAGGAGCAAATATTTTTTGAAAAGTCCTCAAAAATTCAACCAAGGCTGCACTTAGATACCAGACTAGCAAAGCATCGCTCTGAGTTTTTCTATCTGTACATATTAATTTTTGTACATGATATTATGTTTAGAAGATATCTTCAATTTTCTTTATCTTATATATTTTTCTTTGCAATAAAAAAAGTTTTTGTTTAACATTTTTTTTAGTTTTGGGTTGTCCGCCCTTTATTGTGACTCATTGGTTTCTCAATTCTATTAATTTTTTTCTTCTTTCAAAAAGTACATTTGCTTTTCAAATGAAATATTCTATTTCATATCTGCACAAACTACGCACACCTGATTCTCGTCCAAATGAGATAGGTAGGTAGCTCTTATAGGGTTCGGTATTTGTTATTCAAAAAACTTCAAAAAGAATAATAATATATATAATTCTCATTGTTAAAATCATGTTTTTTACTTAATTGGTGCCAACATAGTTAGAGTGTGTATATGAATGACCAATCAATATAATAGAGAAGATTAACTTTCTTGGTAAACCATAGATTCTTTTGGTACCTCTTGTTCATACTGTTGTTACCCTTAAAAATATTTTCTTGCATGCTTTCAAGATAAGAACAAAGCCATCTTCATGTTTCATGTGCATTGTGTGGTGAGTTTTGAATTAAATTCAATTGTGTTGCATTGTTGAGCTAGAACTTGGCTTGGATGTTATTGAGGTGAAATTATGAGTAATGTTTGATTTGAAAAATGACTGTAGGGCTTCTTTGACCCGTTTGTTCCATCCCAAGCTTACCAAATGACATTAATCCTTAGCATGTCCTACTTTGAGCCTAAAACCTTTTTTTTGGACAACCACATTTTTAGCCTATACCATTTCTAAGTGCTTATACGCAATATTCCTCTGTTGGCCAGACTTTTTTGGGCGCACTGAAAACGTGTGAGTTATAAAAAAAGATTCAATGTTCAATGTTTATGAAGAACAAAATTAAAAATTCCTTCAAAGTTTAGGATGCAAAAATGACTTAAAAAAAGTTGAAAGTCTCTCGCAAGTAAAATTATTCTTCTCCAAAAAAATAGGAAAACATTTAAAGAATGATGAGAACGGGAAAAATCAGACTAGGTAAGCTTCAAAAGAAGTCCAAAAGTACACAAGAAAGGTACATCAATGTGGATCAAGCGCTAAAAGCATAACAAACTTTGAAAGCACAAATTCAGTGCAATAATCAAGAAGAAATTAAGTCACTTTTATCCCAAATGAATATCCTGCCCTTCTCTAAGCCTTCATTACAAGTCGATAACAAGTCCTACATAATTTTATTTCAAATGTTCTCGCATTAGTGGATATTTACACAAAGGCCAAGCCTATGGTATCACAATTACATACGTTGAACATTTTTCTAAGTGTGAGTGTACTTCACAAAATGTCTTCAAATAAAAACACTTTAAATATGCAGAAATTGAGATTTTATTTATAGTGAGGGCATTTGAAGCATGATGTTAGGTTTACTTCAAAGTCTTTATTTGAAGCACGATGAACAAAACTTGTCGTCACTTAAGTACATTTGAGATCCATTTGAAGTCATAGGAATTACCTCGAAGTCAATCTCGGTTGAATAAGAAAACATTGGTGAGAAATTTCTATGCAATACTATTGTTGGTGCTAACTATAGTTAAAATATATTTCCTTTTTTGAAAATTAAAAATGGGTTAATACCCGCCTTTTAATACTTTTCAAAGGAATTGTCTTTGACTATTCACTGTAAATATTGTATTTTTTTGGGTTCGTCATACCCTTTAACATGACACATTTTTAGAGTTGATTTGTTATTTCATACTAAATGACACTTTTTAAAATTGATTTGTCATGCCATTCAAAATATTTTTTTATAAATAAAAAATTGGTTTGTCATGCCGTTCAAATTAACACTTGTTTTAATTGGTTTGTCATGCCATTCAAAATGACACCTTTTGATTTGTTATTTCTTGTAAATTGACATTTTTTGTAAAATTCAGGATGTTATTTCGTTCAAAGTAAGACATTAGATCATTACCTTATTCATTGTTCATATAAGGCCACGTTTGCATAGTTAATGTTGCATTTATGTTGCCCTTTCTACTAAAATTGTTATTCCATATTTTGTGATACACCATTCATACATACTTCAAATTGGTTTGTACGCCTTTCAATGGTCAAATTGAGTTGTCACATTCCTTCAATTGACATTTCAAATTTAAATTGGGTCATCTGCCTTTAAAAGAGATACTTTGGGTTGTCACATCCCTTCAAGTAACATTTCAAATTTAAATTGGATCGTCTGCCTTTCAAGGGACACATTGGGTTGTCACATCCCATTAATTGATATTTCAAATTTAAATTGGATCGTCCTCCTTTCAAAGAGACACTTTGAGATTTCACATCCCTTCAAGTGATATTTCAAGCTTAAATTGGATCGTCCACCTTTCAAGGGACACACTGGTTTGTCACTTCCCTTCACGTGACATTTCAAGTTTAAATTGGGTCATTCGCCTTTTAAGAGACACATTGGATTGTCACATCCCATCAAGTGACATTTTAAATTTAAAATTGGGTTGTCCGCCTTTCAAGAGACACATTGGGTTGTCTTATCCCTTCAAGTGACATTCCAAGCTTAAATTGGGGCATCCGCCTTTCAAGGGAAACACTAGGTTGTCACATCCCATGAAGTGAAATTTCAAATTTAAATTAGGTCATCCGCCTTTCAAGGGATACATTAGGTTGTCACATCCCTTCAAGTGGGATGTCAAACTTAAATTGGGTAGTACACCTTTCAAGGGACACATTGGGTTGTCACATCCCATCAAGTGATATTTCAAGTTTAAATTGGGTCATCTTCCTTTCAAGGGACACATTCGGTTATCACCTCCCTTTAAGTGACATTACAAGTGTAAATTAGGTCGTTCACCTTTCAAGGGACACATTGGTTGTCACATTCCATCAAGTGAAATTTCAAGTTTAAAATTGGGTTGTCCACCTTTCAAGGGACACATTGGGTTGTCACATCCTATCAAGTGACACTTCAAGTTTAAATTGGGTTGTCTACCTTTCAAGGACACATTGGGTTGTCACATCCCTTCAAGTGACATTTCAAACTTAAATTGGATCATCCGCCTTTTAAGAGAAACATTAGGTGGTAACACCCCATCAAGTGACATTTCAAGTTTAAATTGGGACATCCGCCTTTCATGGGACACAATGGGTTGTCACCTCTCTTCAAGTAACATTAAAAGTTTAAATTGGGTCGTCCTCCTTTCAATGGATACATTGGGTTGTTACATCTCATCAAGTGATGTTTCAAGTTTAAAATAAGGTCGTCCGCCTTTCAAGGGACATGTTGGGTTGTCACATCCCATCAAGTGACATTTCAAATTTAAATTGGGGTGTCCTACTTTCAAGGGACACATTGGGTTGTCATATCCCCTCAAGTGACATTTCAAATTGAAATTGGGTCATCCGTCTTTCAAAGGTACAAAAGTTTTCACTGGGCATTTTGAAAGTTGCATCAAACGTATGTGAATGTTTTCAGTCTTAGAGCGATTCTTTCCCTTTTTGTTTATATTTTCCACCTCTTTGATGGATGCAGATGTTATTCAAAAGCTCTACTAACGTCTCATATCATTTTGTTCAAATTTTATCAAACCAAAATTGAATTCGTCAACTTTGTTTGTCCACAATTTCTTTCATCAATCCTATAAAAACAAATGGGCAAGTTGTTGATGCCAATGTTGGATCACTATGCTCAAAATTAGCTACCTTGGTCTGTCGAATACAAAACTTAATCATTCAATCATATTCCTTATTTTTACTTTGCGGACCCCTTTCTTTTGCCTATTTCAAACTCTCTCTCTCTCCTCTCTATTTCTTCCCAGACACCCATTCTGGGACTCTTTTTCTCCACATCCCTTTCTCCATTTTCGAACTCCCTCTCTCTACTCTCTTATTCTTCACTAAGAAAATATAAAATCCACAAAAAAATACCCCTTCACATGTTCTCCATTCAAGTACCCATTTTTGACTCATCATCTCCGCCTGTCCACTCTCTCCCTCACCCTCACTATAAATCAGTTTCTTCCTCAGCTGCCCAAACAACACAAAAAGCTTATGAACCAGTAGCAGTGAGCTCCGCAGATCCTACAACAAACTCTGCTTCTAGATCTTCCCGCAAGAGAAAACTCCGGTAACCTATATTTTTCATCACTATTTTCTACTTGTTTTTTATATTTTCACGTCCCGAAAGAGTACCCTAGGCGTGGTCTTCACTCAAAAACCATCTCTGGCATTCGAAAAAATCACTTTGTCTCATCACTCATTAATTCATCAAAGAAAAACTTCAGTGAAAATAAGAATACTTATGTGGGCTTGCCATCATCAACATCAAAGAAAAGAAATAATCGTTAGAAAAAGTAGTTTCAAAGGAGAACTACTCCAATTACATCATCAACATCTGTTTACGAAGCCTCAAACTCTATCAAACTATGCCAATGAAATTTCCATGGATACCTCAAAAGAAAAATAATACTAAACAATAATAAAAGGATAAAGAGTTCCTCTGAATAAAAAAGGGACTCACCAAATAGCTGAAAAGTAATGATCTTTAATGATGCGCCTGTTCAAGAAACTCCTCTCAGGAAGATTCGTCTTAGAACTCAACATCATTTCAACATCAATATGTAATTCAAGTTTAAAAATAATAATAAGAAATACTTACTCATTTGGGAGTTTCTCTAACCGACAATCATCACTTATGAGCTAGTGATATTATAACGAAGCGATGTCATTGTCACATCTATCCAATACCTTGCCAGGGTAAAGGACATCACCATCTTGGATCCAATCATCAAATTCTCCTTTTTGGGAATTAAGGGGCATAGATTCCATCCTACGTTGTTTACTTAATTATGGGGTTTGAATTAATTAAACTCTTACCCAACTTGATGTTCAATACTACTTCTAAAATATGTGCTCATACTAACCTCTTCATCTAGTCTCATTGTACTTTAATTTAAAATATCAAATTTATCTCATTACCTTTTCATCAATTATCACACTTGAAAACAATATTTACATCTCATCAAAACATCTTGCTCAAAACATAATTTAATCCAAAGAATAAAATTCATTTAAACTAAATGCTTTTTCTCTTTCAAAACTCAATAAAAATGCATATATAGTATTAATTCAAATTATTTTTTTGTCAATGCATATTAAAAGCCAAAATGTTTACTCAAAACATGCATAAAAAATAATCCTGAACAACAAATCAATTAGGGTTCATGGGAAAGTAGTCACGAACAATAATTCCAATAATATGAGTGATAAAAATAATAATAATCTCAATGCGTAAATATATATAACTCAATAGAAGAAGAATTAACTCATTTAGAATTCAAGAATTAGGGTTAAACTCCACTATAACTCAATTATGATGAATTTAACTATTGGGCGCATGGACGAACTCAATCCAATGCTATGAATATCCTTACATGCATGGAATCCGAAGCTTTACTCTGAATTGAAGAACTTAATGACCGCTCTTGAACTCCCAGCCTTTTCTCCTCGCCGGAGCATTTTGTGTACTACTCAGAGTATAAAAATTACCGAAATAGTATTTCTACACTACTAAAAACTAAAACTATATTTGAGAAAGAGTAAAGAAGTGTATAGAGAGAACTCGAATTCATAGGCTACGTTACTAACCCTCTTCACTATCTGATAAGGACCAATGTAGCGGGGACTAAGCATCCTTTTCTTTCCAAATCTCATCACACCCTTCATGGGTGAAACTTTCAAGTATACTCAATCATACACTTCAAACTCCAAATATCTTCTCCTAACATCAGTGTAGGATTTTTGGCGACTCTTAGCAGTCCTCAACCTCTCTTGGATGGTTTTCACCTTCTCCATAGCTTGATGAACCATGTCTGGTCCAATCAACTCAGCTTCACCAACTTCGAATCAACTAATTAGTTATCTACATCTCCTCCCATAGAGAGCTTCATAAGGAGCCATTTGAATACTCGAATGGAAGTTATTATTGTATGAAAACTCAATAAAAGGTAAATAATCATCCCAATTACCTTTGAAGTCGATGAAACAGGATCTCAACATATCCTTTAAAATCTATATCGTACGCTCTACCTGGCTGTCTATCTGCAGATTAAAAGCAGTACTAAGGTTCACTCTTGAACCCAAACCATTTTGAAATGACTTCCAAAACTGAGCAGTGAATTGAGCTCCCATATCTGAGATGATAGACAAAGGAACTCCATACAGTCTAACAATCTCTCTAAGATACAGTCTAGCATAATCCTTTGTGGTATCCGTAGTCTTAACCGACAAGAAATGGGTCGATTTTGTCATCCTATCCACAATTACCCAAATAGAGTCATGATATTTGCTAGTTTACGATAAATCGGTAATGAAGTCTATGTTGGTCATCTCCCACTTCCATTGTGGGATCTCTATATTCTGATCCACTCCACAAGGCATTTGGAGCTCAACTTTAACTTGTTGACAGTTCGGGCACTTGGACATAAAATCTACTATATCTCTCTTTATTCCACTCCACTAGTATACTTCTCTCAAGTCGTGGTACATATTTGTCGAACCTAGATGGATGGAATACCTAGAATTATAGGCTTTTACCATGATTCTCTCTCGAATGCCATCAATAATTAGAACACATAATCTCCATTGATATCTCAACACTCCATCTCCCCCGTTTGGATAAAGTCTAAACCTTCTTCTTGTGAACCTCGTATTTTAGTTGAAGGATAATGGGATCCTGATCTTTCTTTCCTTTCACTTTGTCTCATCACTCATTAATTCATCAAAGGAAAACTTCAGTGAAAATAAGAATACTTATGTGGGCTTGCCATCATCAACATCAAAGAAAAGAAATAATCGTTAGAAGAAGTAGTTTCAAAGGAGAACTACTCCAATTACTTCATCAAACTCTGTCTACAAATCCCATAACACTATCAGATGGTGTCAATGACATGTCAATGGCTCCCTCAAAAGAAACATAATACTCAACAATAATAAAAGGATAAAAAGTTCCTCCGAATACAAAAAGGATTCAACAAATAGCTAAAAAGTAATGATCTTCAATGATTCACCTGTTCAAGAAACTTCTCTCAAGAAGACTCAGCTCAGAAATCAACATCAATATGTAATGCAAGTTTAAAAATAATAATAAGAAATGCTTACTTAGTTGGGAGTTTCTCTAACCGACAACCATCACTTATGAGCTAGTGATGATACAATGATGCGATGTCGTTACCACATTTATCCAATACCTTTTGTAGGGTAAAGGACATCACCATCTTGGATCCAATCATCAAACTCCCCTTTTTGGGACTTAAGAGGCATAGCCTCCATCCTACATTGGCTACGTAATTATGGGGTTTGAGTAATTAAACTCTTACCCGACTCGGTGCTCAATACTACTCCCATAACATGTGCTCATACTAAGCTCTTCATCTAGTCTCATTGGACTTTAATTTAAAACATCAAATTCATCTCATTACCTCTTCATCAATTATCATATTTCTAAATATCATTTACATCTCATCAAAACATCTTGCTCAAAACATAATTTAATCCAAAGAATCAAATTCATTTAAACTCAATACTTTTGCTCTTTCAAAACTCAATAAAAATACATATATAATATTAATTCAAATCACTCTTTTTATCAATAAATATTAAAAGCAAACATCTTTACTCAAAACATGCATAAAAATAATAATAAACATTAAATCAATTAGGGTTCATGGGAAAGTAGCCACGAACAATAATTCCAATAATATGAGTGATAAAAATAATAATAATTTCAATGCATAAATATATATAACTCAATAGAAGAAGAATTAACTCATTTAGAAATCAAGAATTAAGGTAAAACTCAACTATAACTCAATTATGATGAATTTAAATATTGGGCGCATGAACGCTCTCAATCCAATGCTATGAATACCCTTACATACCTGGAATCCAAATCTTTACTCCGAATTCAAGAATTCAATGAACACTCTTGAACCCCTAGCCTTTTCTCCTCGCCGAAGCGTTTTGTGTACTACCCAGAGTATAAGAATCACTGGAATAGAATTTCTACACTACTAAAAACTAAAACGCCATTTGAGAATGAGTAAAGAAGTGTATAGAGAGAAGAGTTGCTTGAGAAAGCTTGATGAATAAAATGAGAAAATAAGGTGGGTATTTATATGTGTGGAGGAGGGACCTAATAATAAATAAAAATAATTACAAAGGATGATCTTGAAAATTCAATGGATGATTGTGATATTATGGGTGATGTTAAATGGAGGACTATTCATGTCATGGTTGATGTCAAATGGATGTAGATCTTTTTATGGTTGGTGAGATGAACCTTCTTTTAACGGAATACTCTTTTTTGGAGCTGCGTTTGAACAAGATATCTTTCTCATTAGGATTTGGTGTCTTCATATGAATTGTAGCTCTAGAAGTCCGCTTTCATATAGTTCAAGAATCAACTGATTTGAAGCATTCTATAGTGACATATAATTTTCCTTCTACAAATACTACATTTCATCACAACACCACATCTTGCAAAAATTAATTTATTTGACCTATGTAGCCTCAGAATCTTAACATATGGTCTTCACAGAAGTAGTAGGTAATGATGTTGGGTTATTCACAAATTTGAATCACCTAAGTTGGACTAACCTACGTAAAGTTATGCCAAAAATATAGAAGCTATATCATTTTCATCGAGAATTGAAACACCACATACAACGTTTTAAGGGGTGTTACATATATTCACTATTATTATTTTTTATATTATTGGAGTGTTCTTGAGAGTTTGTTTTTTTTCTTTGTCTCTGTTTTAAATCGTTATTTTGCTTATGTTATTTACAAATTATGCTTTATTTGCCATGGTTATAGTTGGGTTGTTTATTTCTTCTCATTGTGATGTCAATAGTATACTATTTCATTAGTGGTTGTCTAGTTTTATTTTATTTACTTTTTGTCCAGCCCTTTGGATCTTCAATTAGATTATGTTATTTGGGTTTTTTTATTATTATTATTGTTTGGTTTCGCTAGATTTGATTAGTATTTTTTTAAAAGTTGTTGTTGACTTTGTAAATTGAAATGTTTGTTTTGATATTGCTGATTTATTTTGTTAATTAAATTTACAGCTTCTTTTGATTTATTAATTATATACACTTATTTAAGAAGTTTTCAGTAAGTTATATTGTTATCATTTTGTTATTGCGTTATATTAATCTGTCTCTCTTTGTTTATTTGTTGGTTTTCATAAGATTTTGTGCTGTGAGAATAGTCGCCATGACGAACAAAAAAATTCCTCCCATCAATTTTTGAGGCCTCTCCAATTTAAAAGACAAAAATTTTAATTCAATTTTATATTATATATTATATATTACAAGTTGAATTTGGCCAATAAAAAAATCTCTCCGTTGATTTTCGAGGCCTCCCATTTTAAAAGACAAGTCTTATTAAGAAGTTGATTAATTTTTTTTTATTGTGTTCACTGTCTGTCTTGAATTTTATATTCTTTTATAACATTTTTATTTGAAAAAAATTACTTTGTTTACTTTGATTATAACTGATTCTTCTTTTTACACCTTTAACTTTTTACTTTATGCTTACGTTTTTTATTATTGGTAAAATTGATTACTTTCTATTTGAATACTATTCCACTTTCATGTTTTCTCTGGAATGTCTTGTTTTATATTATTATTATGTTAGAGGGTTTTTTTTACCAGATAGTTAATCCCAGCAATTATTTTGTTGTTGATTTTACATTATTTTGTTTGGTTTTGAATTATCACTGTTCATTCCAAGTTATTTTTCTTTGTTTTGGAATTTTGGTTTCATATTTTCTTACTTGTTGGATGAGTTGTACGTTAAACTGGCCGATGAAGTAATTACCGTCGATTTTTAAGGCCTTCCATGCTTATAAGACGGGTTTTATTTTTGAGTTTTTGTTGTTGTCGTCGTCGTCATTATTATTATTATTATTATCATCATTATCATTATAATTATTATCATCATTAACATTATTATCATCATTATCATTATTATCATTATCATCATCGTTATTATTATAATTATTATTATTGTTGTTGTTGTTGTTGTTGTCATCCTTATCATTCTTATTATCATCATTATCATTATCATTATTATTATCATTATTATTATCATTATTATTGTTGTTGTCGTTATTATTATTATTATTATTATTATTATTATTATCAGCATCATCATCGTTATCATTATCATTATCATTATCATTATCATTATTATCATTATTATCATTATCATCATCATAGTAATTATCATTATCATTTTTATCATTATCATTATTATCATTATCATTATTATTATTATTATCATCATCATCATTCTCATTATCATCATTCCCATTATTATCATTATCATTATTATCATTATCATTATTATCATTATCATTATTATAATTATCTTTATCATTATTATAATTATCATTATTATTATTATTATTATTATTATTATTATTATCATTATCATTATCATTATCATTATCATTATTATAATAATTATTATAATTATCATCATTATCATTATTATTATTATTATTATTATCATAATTATTATTATTATTATTATTATTATTATTGTCACGACCCAAATTCAAGTGTGATGGCACTCATTATCATTATTATCATTATTATTATTATCATCATTATCATTATAATTATTATCATCATTAACATTATTATCATCATTATCATTATCATTATTATCATTATCATCATCGTTATTATTATGATTATTGTTGTTGTTGTTGTTGTCCTTATCATTATTATTATCATAATTATCATTATCATTATTATCATTATTATTATTATTATCAGTATCATTATTATTATTATTATTGTTATTATTATTATTATTATTATTATTATTATTATTATCATCATTGTTATCATTATTATTATTGTCATTATCATTATCGTTATCATTATTATCATTATCGCTATCATTATCATCATTATCATTACCATTATCATCACTATCGTTATCATTATCATCATTATCATTACCATTATCATCATTATCATTACCATTATCATCATTATCATTATCATTATCATCATTATTATCAATATCATCATCATAGTCATTATCATTATTATTTTTATCATTATCATTATCATTATTATCATTATCATTATTATTATTATCATTATCATCATCATCATCATTATTATCATCATTATCATTATCATTATCATTTTCATTATTATCATTATCTTTATCATTATTATCATTATCTTTATCACTATTATCATTATTATAATTATCATTATTATTATTATTATTATTATTATTATTATTATCATCATTATTATTATTATCATTATTATTATCATTATCATTATTATAATAATTATTATAATTATCATCATTAACATTATTATTATTATTATCATTATTATCATAATTATTTTTATTATCATTATTATTGTCACGATCCAAATTCAGGTGTGATGACACTCATCTCAACTCATCGAGACAAGTCAGACGAATACCCAATGGAAAGTAAATGCGGTAGAAAGTGAAATGAATCAAACTTTAACTTAATCAAAAACACGTAAAATAAACTCAAATTCTCTCAAGATTGGTTGTCATGTGTACAAGCTATTAATACATTATCGAAGTACGAAAGGAAATATAGTCACAATGTCTTTGTCTCTAGAATAAAACTAAAACATAATAAAATAGTAAGTGGTGTCCGCTAGATGAATGTAACAATTACCTCAACACTCGAAATGATAGCCTAAAATATGGTAGAAAACACTAGCAGATCAAGCAGTTCCGCGCTTACAACCTACACAAGTGTAGAAGCAAGGGGTGAATATCAAACAACACGGTACTTAGCTAGTAGACGACTAAAACTAAGCAAAGCTCAAAAGATTACAAATACTCCAGTCATTCCAACCGAACCTCCTTAACTACAACCTGCATAAATCCAGTCCAACTCTACACATTGTACATTAATAATAATATAGTCCATATACTCATCAATAGTCTCATCAAATGAATCATATAAATTCAAGTTCAGCATATATAGAGCAATATGGGGTAAACACAAATTCACAAATATCAAAAAGGTGCGATGCAATGCAATGAAATAATGCATGTTTGTTCTATCAGTACACATCCACTGAATCACAGTCTGAAATCCATGGAAGACATTTCTGTCCATGTAACCTACCATGGAGCATATGGCTCGTCCCTTCAATATACATATCATGCGATAGAGCGTGTGGGCCATTCTCTCAATATACATATCCTACCACGGAGCGTGTGGCCCGACCATTTTGCTTCATAATATCTGTCACGGAGTGTGTGGTCCTACTCATTTGTTTCATATCATTTTCACTCTTAACATAATATATCAAAACCAATGCAATAAATTCATGCTCACATAATTCAAGGTAATAGCATGATATCAATAATAATTTTCACATCTCATATCAATATAGTCATTTCACATGTCTAAGATAAGTCAATAATCTCATCAAATCGATCACACCAATACACATCATTAGATTGCCATTTTATACCCCTCATCTCCATTTTTAAAGTCAATCATACAGTCAATAACCCAGTTCAATTCTCATTACTCCCCAATGCACATAATAAGGAAATACTAGCATCTATAAGCTTAAACTGAGGTTTAGAAGTTCACTTGACTCAACTAATCAAGCAATCACTTCGGCATGTGAGCCTTTCCCTTTCGTTGGACTTCCAAATCAATGTAATCTAGTAAAATAGTTAATCACAATAAAATTCAAAACTAACAACACCCATATTACTATATGTCTAGCCTAAATATAAAAACTCACCCAAATCTATAATCAAGTTCTTATTTTTGATCCCAATTAATATGTCGACACTCATATATTTTTCAAATTTCAAGCGTAGGATTAAGGTTCAATTCCTCCAAATATCATATACCAAATGATATTCTTATAATACAATACACCTAATATTTAATTATCTACCTTAATAGCAAAACTTAAATTGTAATATATTACCCATGAGCAGAATTTCAAATTGGGGACAAATTACATACTCGATAAAGTGCAGAACTAACCACTACAATTCATAAATATATATATTAACCCTAAGGATTTCTTCCATCATTACAAAATGGTGGCCACCCAAAATATTATGTTTCCTTCAGTCAAAAATCGTTACAACCTTACTATAATTGGACATTTAATGCAACTCAATTTCTCCTTTTCTCTTCCTCCTTTTCACACCCAATGTAATCATAATAATAACAACACTAATCCATGCAGTAGTCACATACGCATATAGGAGGAATAGAACTTGGTCGAAAGTTGTTTTACCTGAAGTTGTTGCCTTCGTTCTCTACCGTCGAACTGGTTTGTTCTCCTTCCTCTTCTTTTTATTTTCTAAATTAATTGTGTACTAAAAGTGACAAACACTACTAACTTATTTTGATAAATATAAGAAAAGTGGTATAGAGAATTTAATAAATTAACACTTTAGCCCATCAATTAAATTAATTATTTAAAATAACCAATCAGCTAATTAACCAAAGTTACCGAATAGTCAAAAATTCCCAATTTAAATTTACGAAAAGGTCTTTTATTAAAGAGAAATGAATTGTTCTCAAAATGATATAACGGGTCATTACATTATCCACCACTAAATTAACCTGAACTTGACCGAAAACACCATATTCATTGAGGGGAGCCTAACTACACTGAAATCACCAAAGGAGAAACATAGGACCATGACAGATGCAATTCAACTCACAATTTGAGCTACTTTCCTTATGCCCCAAATCCATTTTCTTCTAGCATAAAGGGCGTTCCGCCGATCCTTAGCTATCTTGAATACTACCAATATCATCTGAAGCTTGCTTACCAAACCACACTGCACAATCTTAGGAAAGTCACATAACTCAACTGAGCCTCAAGAGATGACAACAATCAAAACAAGGAAACTGAACCAGGGCAAGGCCCAAAATTCCCATCTCAATTTCAAAATCCAAAAATCCAACTAAACTCACCTTCTAAAACTGAACACTCCACTCAAAAGATCAATTTACCCCAGGAAGGAGAAGATCACACTGAGTCCAACTCTATCGACTTACTTCTACATAGGAACTTATGAAAAACTAGCATCATGTGTTGACAAGTCACTCTGCCACCTTAAGTCTTGGCTAACCATCCTATTCCAATGGAAACCAACCCGGTAGACGTGTACAAACATGGAAAATCGATCGATAATGGTCCAAGGGAACCAACTCCCACTCACAACACCACAAGCTACCAAATACGACATTAACAGACCTCACATCCTAAACAACCTTAGAGTCCCACACTCCGTGAATTACTTTGACCCCATCCTATAGATGAACTTTCTAACCAACCTCCCATCTTAGGCTTTATCGGAAACCACCAAAGAAAACCCTTGCACTAACTCTAACTGACCGACAAAGCATCGGGAGTTACCAACACCATCATAGAGAATTAATAAAAGTAGTAAAAAGACGCAATAGGAGATCATACACCCCAAAGTCTTAACAAGCCATAACTGGCACCCAACACTCTTAAAATATACAGCGCCCAGAAGATTGAATGAACGGACCACAATGTGCAAATAAGAACAAGACTGAGGCAAATAGAAAGAGACGGCCAACTAGGACTACCATAAGAAATCCAAAAATATAGGCTAACAAATCAAACCTCAACCCACAACCTAGAACCGACCCAAACAGTACCCAATAATAAAGGTAGGGTCTAAGCTAAGAAACTAGGATGGCCAGAGAGAAATACTAGCTAAGGCAACACCAGCTATGCACAAAGATAAGAAGTGACATCCAACCACTAACCCACCGAGATAACCTACAACTAAGGCAACCTTTTAATCCAACTCAAATCCACCAGCGTCACAACTCTCAGAACTAACAAAGCTAGTTTAGACACCTATCTAACAAGGAATGGCACCATAGCCAAATCAATGGTAAGGGAGACGAAAGGAAAGTCTAATTAGCCCGATCGCAAACTAAAAATAATACTGCCCAAGTAAGACACAGGATTTTGCTCAACCACCACTACTCAAAATAAGAACTCAACCTAGTTGATCTACTACTAAAATAAATCAACTACGAAGCTCAAACACACATACATAAGTCCATATAAGGCAGCCACAACAATCATGAGGTAACTAATAAGCCAAATAGACATGTACGGATATGAAAACCCTAAAACCACACCAAATGAACAATATAAAGCAAAACAAAGAAATCAAGCGAATATCACTAATACCTGGATCCCCAGCCTTAGCCTGCTTCGTGGAAGCATGGAATGGATCGTGAACGACCTCAGCCTAAACAACTGAAGCATCCCCAAAAACCCTCTAATGACTACCTCTACCTGGAGGCAGTAATAAACCATGATACTGACCTGGCTGAGCAAACTATGCACGGGTCCCACACTGGAGACAATCTCTAGATTGATGACTAAGCTCTCAATAGTTTGACAAGGCCCAACAACTCTGGTGTAGTGATTATAAGGAGACTAAAATATCGAATCTCACTTGGGGCACTCCCGGGACCAATGGTCAAGTGAACCTCCGTCACAACACCCTAATGTAAACGCTTGTAATAACCTAACCGCGATAGGAAAGGAGCGAATCTGATCCTCTCGAGCACTGTCCCATACCAGGACCATCCTAATGAGGTTGGCTGCCATAGCTATCCCTTCCCCTACCTGACTGCACTAGGGCCCTGCGATTCTCCCTAATAAAATGGCCTTCCTAGCCAGCCTCATAGCAACTTTCACTAATGACATCCCGTTGAAAAGACCCAAATGGGATAGGATAAGCTCCAACACCTGAAGGCCTAATATGCTCACTGTGAGAAGCCTAACCTAAACCCAATCCACTGTAAACCCCATATCCTGCCTCAAAACCACCCGAGCTTGAGGTATTATAGCTGTTGTCCTGATGGATTGAGAAGGAAGATGACCCTTGCCAAACTTATATCGCCCTGAAGTGTCACTATTATGTTGATAGAGAGGTCTGTTATCACCATTTTTGTAAGCCTCAAAGCATGTCTGCTCCACTGCCCTCACGTGGCTGACAATCTAGGGAAAGGTACACCCAGCTGCTATCAAATGCTCTGATGCTAAATGGAGCAACAAAGATAATCCTCTAATGAACTTGCCACTCATATACAGATTCATAGGGAGTGATGTGGGGTTATTCCCATCCTAGTCAAGAAATTCCATGACTTAGTCAGATACTAAGGACAAAACTTACTTTGGAACTACTAACCCATCTCTAGCTTCAGAACCATCTGCCAAAACTCTGGTAGTACCTGTTAATGCTCCAATCGAGTCCGCTAAAAAACCCATGGTATTAATCTAAGAAAGAATGGATCCGAAATGATCAGTTTAGAGATTATTCAAAATAAGAACTCACGATAAGGAGTCAAGAATAGAATTCCCTAAAAATACCCCATAGCCTCTCGAAGATAGGATATGGAACTCTCTGCACTGATTTACAGGACTCTACTAGAAATTTTCCTCATAACAACGATGCTAGCCAACCTAGGGCTATGATACCAACTTGTTACGAAACAATTTCTCAAGCCGTGATGGAACTTGCTAACACCCACCAGTAGGTAAGTCTAACCCTTATCCCTTAGCCTGAAACCAGAGGCAATGAGCTATCAAGTAGAAGATGGATAAACAAAGTGGAAAGTAAGTGCTAAAAAGAAGAGAAAGAATAACTGAGACAAACACAAGAAACCACCTCAAGACCTGACATCAGTTAGTAATCGAGCATCTAAACAAAAATAGGAGTACAAGGCTTTTACAAATACAATATGAGTACATACTTCGAAAGTGAGTAAAGACTAGTCCTATGCTTGCATGGATGGAAATAGGCAACTCCGGATGCCAGAAGCTCACCAAATCTCTAAATTAGATGCTGCTCCACACCAGTCCAAATCAATGATGATAACCTGTACTATGATTCACAGCAGGCAAAAGTGTAGTATGAGTACCAAATGAATGACTCAATAGGCATAGGTTGACTGAGCTCTACAAATAAAGCAAGTATAATTAACATATAATCAGGTAAATACTACATAAGTAACTAATCATGAATTATCAGAATAATGATTGAAAATAAGGCAAGAAGACTAGAAATATAGATAAAGGACCAGAGTCATAGAACGCACCTGAAATGCAATCCAACAACCTATTATCAAGACGAAGGTATTGTAGGAGTCTACTAAGGAAAATATAATGCTAAGAGGCAACGCTAACCCGCCTCCACCTAGGAGCTGCTCTGACTGAACCAAGAAGGGAGTACCCCCACAATCTAACTTAATTACCATATAAACCAACTACAAGTACATTCCAAAGGTACCAACTACAAGTACAACCTAAAGGTACCAACTAAGAGAACTACAGCTAACTATACCTGACCGGACCCCATAAGCCCTGCCAGAATGCTCGTGCGCAAGTTTAAATAAATAAACCCAAATGAACCCCCATAAGACCATCGGGTATAAAGAATAGCTTCAACTACCAAGGCCGAGAATCAAGAATTTATGATTCCAAGAACTAAAGAACTATGTCATTTCCAAACCAAAATCCCCAAGAATTAGTTATCCATGAATGTTCTAGGGGCCAAGGTTAGCACTAGCTACCCAGATACTCACCCGAGTTCCTGATATGGTCAAGGACAGGATTGGGTACTTGGATGCTCATCATAACACATCAGTAGGGTCAAGGCCAGGGCTGGGTACCCAAATACTCGCCATAACACATTGGTACTATCGAGGCTGAGGTTGGGTGCCCGGATGGTCATCATAATACATCAATACAGTCGAGGCCGGGATTGGAAACCAGAATGCTCATTGTAATACATTGGTGTAGTCAAAGCTGGGGTGGGATACCCGGATGCTCTCCATAATACATCGGTACAGTGGAGGCTGGGTCTTGGTACCCAAATGTTCACATATAATGCATTTGATGGTGTTGAATATTCTCCTTTCCAACTGGACGGTAATAGTTCCAAGAATATCGTCCCCAAATGCATCAACTGATATATTGCCAAGGCTAGAACCGAAGCTAATACAAAATGACCACAAAGACTAGTATCGCCGACATATCTCCAAAGTCACAATCGTAGAGAGTTATGAATAAGGATATTTATAAGAGCAAGGTTACCGCCTAGCTAAGGCCAAACTACCAGGCGCTATCCTACTACACAATTCTACAGGGATCTAAGCCTACCAGAGCAAAACTGAGGCATCAAAAGCCGGTTAACAACCTATACTAAGGCCAACATAATCCACATTACCAACATCATAAGCATTCACCTCCTCTTACAACACTAACAAATAACAGAAAGGATCACGTACTTCTAAATACACAAAAAACCCAATAAAAGTCTACAACATGATTTTTAACACCTAAGATATAACAATTAGCTACCCAACCCAAAATCCAATGATGTCAACATGCTTTCACACGTCCCAACTCAATCAAAAGAAGGGGAAGCTATATCCTATCGCTAAACACAAGTCAGACAATCGAGACATGGCTCATATGAGCATAGCTAAGCTAAACCTATGATTTTGATGAGCCACAAAGGTCTCCTGCACTACCACTAATGTGTGATGTCCATAACAAGACGTACCACATCATTTCCACACAAAGAATCTCCAATAATCGATAAACCAAGAATGCTCTAGGGATCGAGGCCGGGACTAGACCTAAATGCTCGCTTAAATATTCAATATGGTCGAGGCTAGGGATAGGTACACGGATTCTAACCATAATGCATCAATATAGTTGAGGATGGGGCTGGGTACCCTGATGCTTGCCATAATACATCAGTACAATTGAGTCCAGGGCTAGGTACCCGGATGATCGCCATACTAGATAGTCAGTAGAGGCTGGGGCTGGGTACTCGGATTCTCCCTGATAGAATTTCAGAATAGAGGTCGTGGCTAGGTACCCGAATGCTCATAGAGAATTTATCTAATGGTATAGAATATTCTTCTTCCCAACTAGATGCTAATAGTTTCGAGAATCCCCCCACCCCAATGAATCAATCGATAAACCTCCAAAGCTTGAATTGGGGCCAGAATAGAATAATCACAAAGTCTAGTATCAGTGACGCATCTCAAAAGTCACAATTATGCCGAGTTATAGATAAGGCTACTCATACGATAAAGGTTACCGCCTAGCTAAGGCCAAACTATCAGACACTAGCCTGCTACACTATTCTACAAGGATCTAAGCTCATCGGAGAGAGGCCGGGGCATCTTAAGAAAGTTTACAACCTATACTAATGCCAATATGCTCCATAATATCAACAACAAAATCATGCAACTCCTCTTACAATTCTAACAAATAACAAAAAGGATCATATGCTTCCAATTACCCGAAAAACCCAATGAAATCCTAAAACATGATTTCTAATATTTAAGATATAAAAATTATCTACCCAACCCAAATTCCATCCATCTCAACATGAGTTCACACATTCTATCTTATTCTAAATAAAGGAAAGTTGTAGCCTACCTGTAGGTTGAACACGTGCACTCCAAATCACTGTGTCAGAGCTTTTCCCTTTTGAACGGTCTCAGAACACTGTCACGCTATCAAAAAAATCACAATGTCATTACGGACATTTAGCTACTATATTTATAATTTTTAGAGATAGACCAATTTTGGGATCCAAAATGGGAAATATGGGACCTGCGTCTGAAATTCCAAAATTAATCCCAAAAACTAGTACCCCAAGCTCAAGGATCAAATTACAATACAATTCGGGGTTGGAAAACAACACAAGACGATCATGCAACAAAATTCTCATATTTCAAGTTAAGAAAATGAATAGGGCAGCATCTAAAATCAGCGATTTCTCAAATACGAAGCTCGCCCGCTCAAAACAAATTACACCAGAAAGATTCTTGCGAAAAAACCCCCAACTTAACCTTAAATATCACTAAAAACTAGAGCTAAAATGATCAAGATACAATCCTCCAAAATTGAACATAATTACCACTTGAAAATGACTAAATGTAGTAACTAAATTAACAATTTATCTCACACAAAGCTCCTAAACAAGTTTCCAAGCTCACCAACACGTTCCCCTCGAAATTCTGTAGAACATAGACCCTTAAATCTCTAATTTTGAGCCGATATTGATAAAAATATAAGCAATTGAACTTCTAAGTCCAATATGATCACATCTGGTCTTTTATATACAGACCAGAAGGAGATTCTAATCACGATCTCAAAAGTGTGAGTCGTGCTCGCGACCTTCTAGGAAAATTTCCCTCGCGATCGCAGAGGTTTGACCTCACGATCATTATGACCAAAAAGATGGTTAACATGGCCACTCCTATTCGCGATCACAAGAGTCTCCCCCACGACCGTGATGGGTAATGGACTAGACCCTCGCGATCACGGCCTAAGGCCTTGCGAACACGAAGGACAAGGTGGCCAAAACCTGCATCAGCTTCAACAACTGATTTTCACCAAGTTCAACAATTCCGATGGGGTGCTCGGAATTCATTCAGAATCTTGTACATGCGAATAAGATATTTTACCCCATTTTCATATGAGGTAAATATAATGGAAAAAGGGTCCCACACCCAAGTGCTATTTTTTGCCTATTTCCACAACGGGCCTCGAGATTAGATCGAAAGACTCGAGAAGCGAATGAAGGGTTATTCTGGACCAAACTCGACATTCTAAAGCTAACCACGCTGTTAGAATTTTCATTTGAGTGTGTTTTCCAAGAATGTTGACCAAAGTCAACCATGGGATAAATTTCAAAGGAAAAGCACCAAATGACCCCAGACTCATACCATCACCTTCCAACTCATGTCGACCATGATACTAGCCAAATTTTGCCATTTTAGCACTGGTGGAACCGTCAAAATTCTGTTCTGAGGTTATTTTTCTGAAGTTATGACCGAAGTTAATTTTTCAAGTTATAAAAGCTCCAAAATAGGAAAATGGGTCTAAAACCCAAATGGACAACCAGACGACCAAGCTTCCAGCACTAGCAGGTCACAAATGACCTATGGTCACTATAAAAATGCTCTAAATGATGAAACGGAAGGAGTATTAGGAAAATGACCTGGAGGGTCATTACACGACCGTATCATCGATTTCAAGGTATGTAAGGCTACTCATAACGTGGATTTAGTTCACCCACATGCCATACATCTTTATTCAGTAAAGTTGAGTTGAGTTGAGTTTCGAGATTCCATGAATTGAATTCCTGAGTTATTTAAAACTCCTATTGAGTTTTGCATATAAATTCCATTATGTTCCTGTTTAATATATTGTGCTGATTTTCATGAGTTGGGTTTTGTTAAGAGTATAGATTCATGTTTGCATTCACGTGATCCATAGTGGAGTTATGCATCAATAATTTATATATTATTTTGAGTTTAAAGAATGAATATTTGCATATTTTATTGAAAAGGAGTTCGAGAATGAGTTAAGTTTGAGAAATGTTTCATTTAACATTTTGAGCATAAGTTGTGAAGTCTCTTAACCATTGTTTTGAGGATGAGAATTATTATTTTATAAACAAGTTGAGCATTTTAAATATCTATTTTGATGTTGAGTGGAGGAGTTTAATTATGTTTTAAATGCATTCTTTTAGTTGAGATGAGTTGAATTTTGAGCTAAGTCCTAAAGAGATAAATGATTTAATTAATCATTGTACTTACTGGATGTATATGAGAATATTAAAGAATTTTGGGAGTAGTATTGAGCACCGATATGGATTAAAAATCCCATAAACTACGTAGCCAGCATAGTATAGGATCTTGACTATTGATTAGTGTGACTCCTCTCTAAATCCCAAAATAATGGACTTTGATTGTTCTGGATCCAGTGATGGTGATCGTCCCTAACCTTGTCAAGGTATTGGACAACTGCATCAACGACAATGCAAAGTGTTCTATCATCACTGGCTCATAAGTTAGGGTTGTCGGTTAGAGAAACTCACCAAAAGTAAAATATTATACTTTTATATATTGAGTTGCATCTCATATTGCATATCATTTAAAGTATTGTATTATTTTCTCTTTATGCTTTGTTGGGTTGAGTTATTTCAGATTGAGTCCCTTGAGTTGAGTTGCATGAGGTTGAGTATTGTTGATTGTATTCCTCCCTAGCTATTTTACATAGTCGTACATTTCATGTACTAACACCATTTGGCCTACATCATTTTATGATGAAGATACGTGTGTAGTGATCATCAACAGGCGCTCTATTGAAGATTTATTTTCCTTTCCTAGCTAGTGGTGAGACCTCCTTTCTTCTGGAGGAATCATATTTATACCAGTTATTGCTTATGGATAGTTTCTTTTGAGGTGGCCGTGGGTTTTTCTTGGTACCTTCTTGGTAGTTGATAGAGGCTTCATTGAAAGAGTTAGAGTTGACATAAATTGGTCATTTCAGAGTCAATTTTAAATCATACTTTTAGTATCGAGTTAAGAGGTAGATCTACGTTATACCTTGAGTATTTTGAGACTATTATTTATGAGATTGATTTGAATTTTAAAATTTTCCTTATTGAGTTGTTGAGGTGTTATCCCACTCGAGTGTCATTATTTAATTTATTTAAGTCTTCCGCTAAGTGACTGAATGTGTGATTGGACTAAGTGGTTCGCGTGGAGACCAAAAATAATTTCCGAGTGTCAGCCACACCTAGGGTACCCTCTTGGATCATGACATGACTTATACCTATTAACACCTAAATTGTTCAAAAAAGTATCTATTAAATGCAAAATCCTAACGTGGCAAAATAAGTGCACCTTATTGCTATTGAGCGCATGAAGATCTCCAAATTTTTTTAGGGTTAAACTTGTATCTTTTTTCCATGTATTTGACATTTGACATGCATTAATTAAATAACTACAAAGATTTTTTTATTCAACAATAATCTCTTAATCAAAAAAGAAAACGACCCCACCCCCACACCCCTATACCAAAGGTTTTCTTTTTCACCCCATTTTAAAGATTTTAAAATCTCTACACTTTCTTTGGGTTCTTCATTTTGCTTTGTTTTTTTTTCTTCATTTTTAGTATATATATATAAAAGACAAGTTGAATCTAGTAGTTGATTTTGTAAGAAGAAAAAAAATTCAAGCATTGGAGTTAAAAGAGTTAACCAATGTTCATCCATATGTATTTTTGGCCACTCCGATAAAGAAAACATCACCATTCATTAAACTTATTAAAAATGAAATAAAAAAAATTGGTAGAATTCATTTGTCCTATCGATTTCTCTTCGTCATTGATTTGAAAATAATTTATCGACGTCAATTTATTTTTTATAAAAATCTCAACAATCATGATCTACTAGGATATCTTCATAATTAATTTTACTATATATTAGACTTAATTCTTATAATTTATTATAAGAAGAAAAAATATTGATCTCACTAGAGGAATAGAGAATAGCCAGTGACAGGGGAAGAAAATGAAAGGGCAAAGGGTTAGGTGGGTGGGTTTGAGGGATGGGGTGGGGTGGGAAGAGGTTTTTTTTTTCTTTTTTTTTTGTCGCCAGAGGAATCAAGGATGGCGGCTGGTGTGTGACATGGAAGAAGAAAAGGCAAAGGGGTAGATGGGTTAGTTTTGTTTGGGGTGTTAGGGTATATACAATTAATCATGGGTTTAGACATAGTATTTTGATAATTTTAAAAATTAAATATCTAAGTGATAGATTGTTAAGGTATATACTGTTCACCAGTGTTTTAAAAGGCCGGGGCATGAGGCGAGGCGAGGCGAGATATTTTACTTGGATAGGGCAATGCGTAAGCCTCGAGACATGTTTCGTAAGCCCTATGGATCTTTTTTTTTTTAAGGGAACAGACCCTACACGAGGCTCCCACCTCTCGTGCACAGTCAAGGGTTGAGCAGCACCCCCAAGACTTAACATAACTAAACAAAATAAAAATACAAGGAGGGGGACATAAACCTTACCTCCTATCCTATGTTGGTTCATAAGTCGGCTAACCTATTAAGGTCAGCTAACTCATCCCTGATACAAAAGAGAGGCTAAATATAACTAGAAAACAGTAAATCTATGATTGGACTCCTCCCGGTACAAATCGACTAGGAAAGCATAAATGAGGGAGACTCTCCCCTTCCATGAGAAAAAAGAGAGTAACCTAAACTATTCCTATTCAACTATGCTACGTATCATACATAGCTAAATTGAAGAAGAAAAAAGTATATGAAACTTCTATCTCACATGGGATGGGAAAATTCTTTTCATCTTTGCCCTTTTTAGTCTTGTCATACCAAGTAAGTCCAAGGAAATATGCAACAACATTAATATAAGGATGAGTAGTTAAGGAGGATGAAAGGATAGGAAGTAGATGGAGCTATAGCAGCCAGTAGCCTTGGGGTTGTTGTTGAGGATCATGAAAGATAGAGTAGTTGTGTAGTGCAACTTGTATGTGATGTCTCCCTGACTTGAGCAGCTGATTGGATGTGCACCATTGTGTGCCTTGCATTTTGCATAGTTCCAGTGCTGTCGAAGTTGATCAGGGGTGTACCTGCACATCCATACATGAACCAAGAAGGAATTCCAAGAGTCTTGAATGTAAGGGAGCTGTTGCAGGTGTTGAAAGAATGCATCTTGTATGCATGGAGAGGTGATGGGAGTAGGTGAGGCCCTTGCTTGTGTGGCTGTTGTCTCTCTTTGTCTGAGACTTTGTATACCTGCACAACCAAGCAACCAAAGATCCAAACAAGTATAGGAGGTGTGATGGCTGTTGCAAACCTGCAGACAGCTTCTTGATACAAGTAGCCAAGGAAGGTTGCTGCATTCCTGTAACCAGCTCCTTATTGCCCCTCCCAACAAGCAAATCTGGAAGTTGATGTATGAAGTAGTAATGACTTGTAGTTGCTCATTGAGTGCTGCAAATTGTTGGTACAAATGTTGGATGCTGATGGCTGCTGGTGCTTTGAGAACCCAAGCATTCTCAACTTTGAAGTTGTAGCTGGGGTGCACAAAAGATGTTGCAGGTATTGAGACCAGGAACCTGGTATGTAGTAGTGTTGCTATGATGATGAGGTCCAAGTAAGCCAAGTAGTTGTCTCCCTTAGTGTGAGGATTTATGGACCTGCACAGATAAACAAAACCAACAAACCACACAACCAAACAAATCTGCAAACTACTGTAACTAGTACTATTAACTAGTAGTTGTTTCTTATGTGCCTGCACATAATAAGTAAAGGAGCAAGGAGCTTCAAGAGTTTTGGGATGCAAAGGGTCTACTTCAGGTGTTGCAGTGAGGGAATTGGCTTGAGTGGAGAGCTAATGTGTTGGTGAAGTCCTAGATTGTAAGGTTGCTATCTCTATGTTGATGCCTTTTATTTACCAAGGTGCCCCATCAGGTGTTGTACTAACACAAAAACCATCAAAGAAAAATGAACAGCCAACCAGACAGAAAAACCAGGATAGGCCTTGGGTAGCAGTCTTGGAGTTTCTATTTGATTTGGTGGTTGTATCTTTAATGTCCTCCATGTAGTTGTTTTTAATGCATATTGATGTAGCACTCCAGTAACCTGCAACAATACAACAAACAAACAAAAGCAAGAAAGAACTTGCACAAGCTAGCAAAAAGGAAAGGACCTCTAATAGTGTTTTGGAGCCTATTTGCTTTTTCAAGGTCGTTCGCCTAACGTCTCCAATTATCCGATTGATCTGAAACTCCTTGAGACTTGCACAAACATGCTTTTCTTTTGTCCTGCAAGATTTTGAGGCATTTTGCATAGGTTGGAACTTCCAAATAGCAAAATTCTCCCTCTTTAGGCTTAAGACAACTGACATTTTCAAGGTCGCTCGCCTAACGTCTCCAATTATCCGTTTGAGATGAGACTTCTTGGGTCTTGCTCCTATAGTATTTGCTGCAGTCCTGCAAATTTTGGAGACCTTGGTACAGGTCCACATGGTCCAAATCACCCTGCACATCATACCCTGCTGCATTTTGGTCATAGTCTGCTGCAGGTCCTTGGGTATCTCCATTGTACTTCCATAGTAGAGGGGGTTAAGATGCTTGTTGTTGCAAGATACTCCCAAGAGGAGACCCTTCCTTATGATCAGGATCAACTCTTCAGAGTACCTGCACAAGATAGACAAACAAAAGGAGAAATCCCATTGCTGATTCCTGTGCTGCATCTCTACAGCATTCTTATGTTGTTGTTGCTGCATCTCTGTAATGTAGTTGCTGCTGCTGTAGCATCTACATGTGATGTTGTTGATATGCTGGTGCAAGAACTTCAAACTCAGCTGCTGCAACTCCAACCCCAAGCTCAAAGTAGCATTAAACCTGCACAATGGGACACACAACAGAAAACAATAATAGAACCAGAGTTTCCTTTTTGATTGTTGTTGAATGGAGTTCCATGTGGTGGATGTTGTGTTGCTGGTTTGGACAGTTGTTGCTGTGGATTGTTGTATGCTGTTGTATTGCTGGTTGACATTTTCCATGTTTGCAACTACCTGTATAAACAAAAGGACAAGAGAAGAGAAGATAGCTACTCTATCCCTTATCTCTAGTGGTATGGTAATTATTCTAGGAAAGCAATAAACTAGGGAGACTCTCCCTTTTACAATGGTCCTGGATATCATTATATATATTAGCTAGTATTAAAAAAGTGTGAATAAATGTACTTGAATGGAAACTAATACTACAGCATGATTAGTGATATCCTTCAAGGTGGTTGGTGGATCTTCTTCATCTTTATTCTCCTAAAGCTAGCCATGCCAGCTTTGTCCATTTTGTAATATCCCTTGGTCTCTCTTAGAAGTTGTTGAAAACTATAGTAGTGTTGTGTATGGTCCTTCATGTGGCTTTCTTTTGAGAGTGTATCTGCAGGGAAATTAGCTTCCCTCAAGATATGTTTGCAGTGGAAGCTTTCCATCTTGCTAATCAATAACTGCAGCTTAGTGAGATAGGTGTGAATATTCCATGGTGGTTTCATCTCTTGTTTGAGCCACTTGATCAGTAGCTCAGAGTCTACTTCCAGGGCTACCCTACTGTGGCCATGTTGTAAACACCATTGAATACCAATAAGAGTTGCTTGTACTTTAGCTTGGTTATTAGAACCAAAGCCTAGTGGAGATGCAAAGGCATATATCAACACTCCATTATGGTCCCTAAGAATGCCCCCTACCCCTATCTTTCCTGGATTGTTAAGAGCACTCCTATCTGTGTTAAGCTTGATTATTGTAGGTTGTGGTTTAGTCCAACATACTTTGGTTATTCTCAACTCAAGTTGGCTTTTTTCAACCATGGTAACCAAATCTGCCCACTTACTTGGCAAATCAATATATGGATACACAGTAGAGATAAGCATATATAGATCTTTGGATATTGAGAATATTACTCTAGTAGCATTGGACTTCTTGCCTCTATACTTGCATGCACATCTATTCTTCCATAGATTCCAGCACACAAAAATGGGGATGGCTTGCATTACTAACTTATAAAGCTCATTGTTAGTTTTGATTAGCCACCACCTCAACAATAGGTTTTTTAGAGGAGTGTTGCTATGTTGTAGACCCTAGTACCATGAGAAGTGCTTCAAAATATGTTGTGCAAAGTAGCCTAAAACAAGTATATGATCTACATCATCAAGACCTTCTCTATAGCAGCAAGAGCATGCTGCAGGCTCCTGTCCAAAGGCTACAATTCTGTCATTTGTGGGTAGCTTAAGTCTGAAAGCTCTCCACAAAAGAAAAGAGACCTTGAAAGGAATGCTATTGTGACATATGTTGCTATTAGTGAGAGATCTTGTCTTTTTCTTTCTTACTAACTCCCAAGCTGATGCACAAGTGAAGTTGCCATGAGAGTTAGGCTTCCAGATGGCTTGATCCTGCATATTTGGAATATAGCTGATGGGAGTGCTGAGAATTTTGCACACCAACTGAGGGGGTGCATGTTTCCTTACTTCCTCTGCCTTCCATCCTCTATTCTCCATTAGTTCAGAGACAGTAGTGTTATTCAATCTAGGGAGACTTTCATTGTGGTAAGCTAATAGACCTACCCCTAGCCAATCATCCCACCAAAAGTTGCTTGTTCCAGACTTGATTCTCCATTGTATATGAGGTTCAATATCTCTTTTATTGCTCATCATGTGCTTTCACATGAGGGACTGTCCTGTGTTCCACTTCTTTATGACTGGATGAGCCCTTTGGCAGTATTTTGCTTTAAGGAATTCCCCCCATAGTGTCTTTTTTTATCTGAAAGTCCACCACTGTTTATATTGGAAGGATAAGCACATATCCTCTAATTTTTTAACACCTATACCACCCTCTTCATAAGGATAACTGAGAGTATCCTAAGAGGCCCAGTGATATTTTCTTCTTTCAGTTTCCCATCCCCAAAAGAAGTCAGCAATTAGTCTTTTGATTTGATTTATGGTGGTCTTGTAGGACTGATAGCTGACAGTAGGTGTATAGGAATGGATTGCAGCACTGATTTCACCAAGGTGACTCTACCTCCATAGCTTAACATTTTAGTCTGCCATCCCCTGATCCTGCTTAGAACCTTAGAAACCATACTAGAGAAATATATGATCCTTTGTCTTCCTATATATAGGGGACAGCCTAGGTAAGTGATTGGGCCATGAGTGCAATTGTATCCTGTGATCATGCTGACCCTTTCCACCACATCATAGGGAGTATTCAGTGGCATCATGGTTTGACTCTTATCTTTATTGATAAGTTGTCCTGAAATAGCTTCATACAGTTTAAGAGTTTTGGTAATCAATGTAAGTGAGAAGTTGCTGGTAGATGTGAAAATGATCACATCATCTACAAAGCTCAAGTGATTTACTTGAGGACCTCTTCTTTTCATCTAGAATCCTGTATATAAATAATGGTGATGAAGATTGTTGAGAAGTCTAGACAAAACTTTAGCTCCAATGATGAATAAAGTAGGGGATAGAGGGTCTCCTTGCTTGAGTCCTCTTATAGAGTGGAAGAAGCCATGCCTTGCACCATTAATCATGACTGAGTACCAATTGTTTGACATAATCCTCCAAACCATATCAATCAACACTTCTCCAAACCCTATTTTCCTCATGACCATACAAATGAATGACCAAGAGACCCTATCATAGGCCTTGGCCATATCTAGCTTTATCACCACATTATCCCCAGCCTTTGGTCTCTTAATATTGTGGATGATTTCTTGAGATAACATTATGTTCTCAAAAATACTCCTACCTTTAACAAATCCAAATTGATTATCTGAGATTAGCTGAGGCAATATTGGAGAAATTCTGAGGCTTATCAACTTAGAAATGATCTTGTTAGTGAAATTGCTGAGAGAAATAGGCCTATATTCTGAGAGGCTGTTAGGATGCTCATTCTTAGGAAGTATAGCTAAGCATGCATGAGAAATAAACTTGGGAATACCATGTCCATTGAAGAAATATTGGACTAATCTCAGTAGGTCTTCACAGATGATATCCCAGCATGAATGAAAGAATTTCCCATTCATTCCATCTGGTCCAGCAGCTGATGTAGGGATCATAGACAATACAACTTTCTTCAGCTCATCCATAGTAGGTAAGGATTGCAGGCTCTCATTCTTATCCTCTGTAACCATCTTTGGAATGCATTTAAGAACATCTTCCCTGATCGATCTCTCTTCTCCACTGAATATTTTTTCAAAGTGTGCTGTGGCTGCTCTTGCAATATTGTCTTCACCTTGAATAGTATTGCCATGTTCAATACTAATCTGATGGATGAATGAATTTCTTCTTCTTCCTCTGATAATAACATGAAAATAGCTGGTATTGACATCTTCATCTTTGAACCAATGAAGTTAAGTTTTCTGCTTTAAGATATCCTTCTCCATCTTCAGATATCTGATGTACTGAGCATTGATCTGATGTAGCTTGGACCTGTTCTCTTCAGTATTGTCACTGATTATTTTTTCTTCAGCTTGTCTCACCTGTTCTTCATATTCTTTTACTGAAGCAAAGATGTCCCCAAACTCATTTCTTGACCACTTACTAAGAGTATTAGAAACTCTTTTCAGCTTTTGTTGAAAGGTTCTCATTGGATTTCCTTCCACAGGATTGTCCCAACATGCTTTTACAGTGCTAAGGAAATTAACATTGTCTGTCCAGCAGTTTAGAAATTTGAAATACTTGATAACATTGCCTTGTTTTTCCATGCTTTCAAGTAGTAGAGGACAGTGGTCAGATCCTGTGGAGGACAAGTGATTGACAGTTGTTACAGGCATGACTTCTAACCAAGATTCATTAACCATGGCCCTGTCAAGTCTTTTCCAAATCCTAGCATCTTTGTCTCTATTATTGCACCACGTGAACTTCTGCCCACAGAACCCCAGATCAGTGAGTCCACAAGCTTCTATCACACTAATAAACTCAAAGCTCTTGGTCACATTGTATGGCTGGCCCCCCATCTTTTCTTCAACATCTGTAATAACATTGAAGTCTCCAATAGTGCACCAAGGCTTCTCCTTACTGGAGAATTGCAGCATTTTATCCCATAAGTCTCTTCTCATATAGTCCTTGCATTTTGCATATACAAAGGTAATAAGATAGCTATTAGGACAAGCCACATGAGTAATGTCACAAGTCATTTGCTGTTCATCCTGGTCAACAATGTTGCATACAATGTCTTTGTTCCAGAATAACCAGATTTTGTTGTTGGAGTTGGACATAACATTATCTATACCTAGCTGAATTCTGTGGAATTCAATTTTGGATTTGTTGGAGAATGGTTCCAGCACTGCTATAATAGACAACTTATGGAGATCTTTCAACTTTTGTAGCCTGTCAAGGGCCCCTTGAGTATTAATACTCCTTGCATTCCAGCAAATTGTACTAATCATTAAGGTTTGTGAGCTTTGGACCTAGTGTTGATGTTGTTGTTGAGAACAACCTTATCAGAACTGCTGATGATACTTTTCTTAGTCTTCTTCTTTGTTTGCTTACTTTTAGAGGGTGGATCATTCTCCTCCTTGTCTTGCTGACTTTCCCTCTACACTAAAGCTGTCATTGTGGATCTGAATGCCTCCAGTTGATCTTCTTGTTGTGCCTCTTTCCAATGGTCATGGTCTTCCTCATCTTCAGAATGAGTGACCCTATATTCATCAGAGAATCCCTGGGACTTAGCAACCTGTTGGACCTCATCCTCATACACCTTGTCCCTGGATGGGCTGAAAGCCTTAATCAATTGTTCACTCACAGCATCCTCATCCTCATAGTCAGTCATTGGTTGATAATCACTATCTTCTTCATTCTCAGATACACACACTGCATATTCATCAACCTCAGTGTTGAGAGTATAGTTGGCCTTGGCTACATTAGTATGTGTTTCAGTATTGACACCTGCTGACTGAATGGGAGTTGTGAGAATGCAATGGGCTTAGAGGGTAGTGATATCCATTCCCACTTGATCATCATCAATTACAAATTGTTGGCAAGG
Source organism: Solanum dulcamara (assembly GCF_947179165.1). Taxonomy (NCBI): domain Eukaryota; kingdom Viridiplantae; phylum Streptophyta; class Magnoliopsida; order Solanales; family Solanaceae; genus Solanum; species Solanum dulcamara. The sequence goes on along the minus strand of NC_077237.1, from coordinate 54,733,375 downwards.
CTGATGAGTTTGTTGCATAGTCATGCTGTGACAAAACTTAGGAACTCCCTCAGCATAATTTGTTTCATCAATTTTTATCTTGATAGCATCCCTCCTTTTCTTACTTAACTTGTTCCTCTTTGCAGTAGAGTACTTGTCACTGGTGCTAGCAAGTGACCCCAAGTCTTTAGCCATAGAGCCTTTAGGAGTTGGCAAAGTAGAATCCTGTGCAGTACCATTTCCTTTAGCATTTTCAGGCTGGGTTGGATCATTGATATTGTTGTGCTCAGTGGTTGCAGTGGCTCTAGAGTCACTCCTAGGGTCAGTGTTTTGGTTCTCATGCAAAACATGAGACAAATCCCTTCCCCTTATGGTTACCCTTTCCTGCAGGTTAGAGTGTGCCTCCTTTTCACTTCCATCCTTCCCCCCAACAACTTCAGCATCAATAATATCAACAACATTAAAAATTGGGGGCATCCTGGGGATTGGGCTAGTAGAGTCAATACCTAAGTCCCTTGCAACTTGGTCCTTTGAGTAGTACCTGTTAAGATATTACTTGTACATCTAATATGAGGGGAAGGGGTTTGTGGGAGAGATAAGTCAATACCTTGTCTCTGAGTTGTTGTACTTGCTTGCCTTACTGATGAACTCTTCACTATTGAGTTCCTCTGGTTGTTTGTATCTCCTGCACCTTGGTTAGTGGGTTGATCTTGCATAACAAGATCAACATGAACATTGGAAGTAGTAGTAGGAGTAGCATTCTTACCTGGATCATCATTGACTTGCTGCACTGGTACATACTTACCTTTGAGTAGTGCTCCTGTGGTTCTGATGTCCTGGTGCTGCTTCACATTGGTAGGTCCTTTGTTCTATTTTCTTCTTTGAGTTTGCCAGCCATTGTCCTCCTTGCTAGTCATAGTGTTTTGTGGTTGTTGTGGTAGTTTGGTTGTTGAAGGATTGTTGTGCACCTGTAGGTTGGCAGGTGGTGGATGAACTTGTTCTCTTTTGTTTTTCTCATCATGGCTCTTGGTTTTCTTTTCATTTTCTGCTTCTTTCCTGTTCTTTTGTTCTTCATCTCTTTTTTTTATGTTGCAGACATGCACCATATGCCCCTGATGCTTGTAATACATGCAATATTCAGGGACATTCTCATATAGTAGTTCTTTCCATCTTCCAATAGTTGGATCTCTTTTGTCATAGCCAAGCCAGACATGATGAGGCCTCTCCTGGGTAAGGTTGATTTGAACTCTCACCTTGGCAGTACTTTCTCTTGTCTTTTGGATAGAGGAAGAATCCATAAAGAGGACTTTTCCAACAGGGGCCAATAATGTAGTAACAAACTCCTTTTCATAGCAATGCCATGGGAGTTCTGGCAGTGCTACCCACACAGAAACTATAGGAGTTTCCTCTTCAGGCCTAAAGGTTGGTGTCCAAGTTTGTATCCTCATAACTTGCCCTTCAATGGTCATCCTTTGCCTGGTCCACACAGTTGTGTAATCCATTTTATTGTCAAGGTCAATGTATACATGCCTTGCATTAAAATGGGCAATTTTAACACCTCCCACAAGCTGTGTTTGGAGGAGGAAGCTTCTCCTTATGAGTTCCACCTTTGGCATGGTGTTACTAAATTTCCCAACAAGAGTATATTTGCATTTTTGAGCCAATTTAATCATGAAGTCATCATTGTCATATATCACAGCTGGTAACCCTTGTCTAGTAGTATAGATAGGAGTAGATAGTTCAAAAGGGGTGTCATTCTTAGCTTGGTTTAATCTAAGCTTAGACGCAAAGGTTTGGATCACAGTGTAGGGGGCAAGGTGAGGGACCTGTTCCTTTCTATTGGGGAACTGATTTCTCTAAGTATTTCTATTGTTGTTTTCAGGTTGTTGAGGTTGGGTACTAACAGGTTTAGGGACTTGATTGTTGGGGCTAGGCTTATCAAAGTTGGAGGATATTTTTGGGAAGGTACTTGGAGTACTTGTAGTTTTGTGAGTTTGGAGTATGTTGGTGGTCAGGGTCTCAGCAGTAGAATTAGGCTTGGTAGTGTTATGCTCATTACCCTGCATAAGATTGTTAGAAGAAGTACCAAGGAGTGTATTTACTCCATTGGATTTCAACAAATTAACATCAACATTCATAGAAGTAGAATTATGCTCAGCTGCACTATTTTTATTAGTATGATAATGATGCACATCAGCACTAGGCACCAAATTATTTTCCAAACCTTGCCCACGATTATTAGGAAGATCAATATGATTAGGATATAGTTGAATGTCATTAGGAGAACACACATACTGACCCTGCATATTGAAATCAAGAGAAGGAGAAAACTTACCTTGTGCTCCTGTGATCGAACTAGTGCTGCAGATATGGTTCAAGTTTTTTGGCATTGGATCATTGCAAGTTATTTGATTATTGTGGGATTTACTACAATCATCAAGGTACTGATGGTGATCATTAGCCAATGTAGGTTCCTTAATTCGAATACCACTGTGACTGTGATAATCTCCTTCGGAAAAGTCTTGACGACTTTTTGAATTTGAACTTTTTAAAGATAATTTGGGGTCAGTGGTTTGTGTAGGAAGAATCACAACAGCCTTGGGAACATTTTGGCATTGGTGTCTCAGCATTTTATTCACCGGAGCTCCGACAGTCTCCTCACGATTGTCGCTTTGACGACTTTTCAAATTTGAATCTTTTGGTAGTGATTCGAGACTACCCATATAGCTAGGAAGCTTCTCTACACTGTCGCGCACCTTTTGGCATTGGTCTTGGCTCAATTGGTTAACAGGAGGTCCGGCAACCTTTTCTCGATCAGTAGCGAAATGGATATTTGAAGCCTATGGTTGAAATTCGAGTTGGTTCTTGATGCCTGAAAGGTTCTCCTCATCGAGCTTAGCATGTTGGCATTGATTTTGATGGGATATACTTGCCGGAGCTCCGGCGCCGACATCGAAGTTTTCACTGGCGATTCCAACGCCGGTGAAACTTGTACCATTGGACGCGTCTTGACCAGGAGAACAAACCCCATTGGGTCCGACGTCTTGAATATCACCGGAACTTGTTCGAATTTCAATTCGCTTGTCCTGCGAGACTGTGTTCTTCAGCTCAAATTTTGAAAATTCAGTGCTCACAACTTGTGATGTAATTTGTTCTAATTTTTCAATTGTTTGTAGTCCAAGGGATGATGAATCATTTGCACCCACTCTTGAGACTCGAATAAATCCATCTTTGTGCAAAGCAATGATTTTGTGTGCTGCTCGCAGCTCCTCCTCAGATATGTGTACAGTGATCGCATCAGTGTTTGGTGAATTGGAGGAGCTGTGTTTGGACCCTCGGGTCGTCGTAACTTGCGTTACGTTCGTATCGACAGGATCTACGATCCTATCTTTCGAGCGAAATATTTCAGCATTGGGAGATGGGTCCCCCACCCCCATTTTCGTATTTGTGACTTAAGTGCCCTTATTGGGAGCTTTTTGCTAGAGAGATATTGTAGAGAGAGAAAGATGATGCGATCCCCATGGATCTTTAAATTTTTAATTTATAATATGATATAATAATATAATAAGACAAAATTATAAAAAGACATCAATAGTTTGAAATAATTACAAATATTATTAAGGAAACTCATAGAAAATAAAACTTCTAACATGAATATACAAGTATAAATAATTTAATATCTTAACTTTCTAATAATAAAGAATCATTATTTCTCAAAATATTTTTTTATCATACTATACAATTTACCCCTCTAAAAGAAAATAATTAATAAAACTTACTAGTATTATAATAAAAACATCACTCCATTATGACTAAAACTAAAATTACTTTCAAATAGATAAATAAAATATGATAATTTTGAGATATTTTACAAAATCATGAAGACCAATGATAAGTGAAAAATTAAAATTTCGCTACGTATTTTTAAAAGAAACATTATGTAATATATAATTATCTTCATAGTGTTATCAAATAGTAAAGATGTGATACTGCAACTTGTTAATTGAGTTACTCTCAATCTTCTTATCTCTATAGATTAAAAATTATTAAGAATCATTCATTTATTAAAGAATTATGAGGGGTCAACAATGTTAACTAAATATTTTAACACATAATTTGTGTAAGATCTGTTAGGTGAGCCCGGAGAGTTGCGTGTTGGGCTGCTTAAGGCGTACAATCGGACACTTAGGGCGTAAGTCTTACATAACTAAGTCCCACACTTGAGTCTTGGGCGTTTTGCTAGAGCCTCGCCCAGGGCGATCACTGAGACGAGTCCCAGTAGAGTCTTTTAAAATACTACTATTAACCATATATTAAGAATTAGTATATTATAACAATTGTGATGGTTAAAAGTCTAAGTGGGAGACTGTTGGGCAATATACTATTAACCATGTAATATATACTATAACCATGAGTTTATACATAGTATTGATTATAAAACAGTTGTTTATTCAATTTTAATAAAAAGTTTAGTAGATCATATATATTCGTTTATGAGTCCATTTACTTATATAGTAGATTATTTAGTGTATAGAGCTTTAACTTATACACAGAGGCACTACAACAAATTTGATCATCATCGACAAATTATTTTATCATTGAAATATTATATTTTGCCACGAAAAATCTTGTGTGACGGAAAAAAATTGTCAATCATTCGTCTCTATAGGTAGGTCGCTAAAATAGTTGTTTATTCAATTTTAATAAAAAGTTTAGTAGATCATATATATTCGTTTATGAGTCCATTTACTTATATAGTAGATTATTTAGTGTATAGAGCTTTAACTTATACACAGAGGCACTACAACAAATTTGATCATCATCGACAAATTATTTTATCATTGAAATATTATATTTTGCCATGAAAAATCTTGTGTGACGGAAAAAAATTGTCAATCATTCGTCTCTATAGGTAGGTCGCTAAAATAGTTGTTTATTCAATTTTAATAAAAAGTTTAGTAGATCATATATATTCGTTTATGAGTCCATTTACTTATATAGTAGATTATTTAGTGTATAGAGGTTTAACTTATACACAGAGGCACTACAACAAATTTGATCATCATCGACAAATTATTTTATCATTGAAAAATTATATTTTGCCACGAAAATTCTTGTGTGACGGAAAATTTTTGTCAATCATTCTTCTCTATAGGTAGGTCGCTAAAAGTATATAAAGATGATTTAATGTTTCGTCGCTAAATAATTTTTTATCAACTATGATAAAAAAAATTGTCTCTAAATGTATAATATTTGTAACAAATTTATTTGTCATAAAATAGTATAAATTTTGCAGTTAAAATACATTATGTCATTGCTAAAAAGTCTTTAATATCGACAAATATAATTTTTCACTAATTATATTAAATTAGTGACGATGCCATTTGTCCTTGAAGTTATGCAAAATTTCTAGTTAAAAGAATGCAATTACGTCATTAAAAGGTATATGTTTTTATGTGCTAACGAAAATATCATCTCTAAATCTTTATATTAGAGACAAATTTGCTTGTCTTAAAAGACAGAAAAAATCCAGCAAAAAATTATTTGGTGACGTTAAAAATGAAGTTATTAGTATTAAACCAATTTGACGCTACATGTTGTATTAATTTGGGACAATTTCAATTGTCATCAAATATTAAGTTATATTGTTAAAAATAATAGTTATGTTATGAATATGGCCATTTGGGACAAGTTATTTTCTCGTCACCCGATGCACAATTTGTGATAAATGGTTATATAAAGTCATGACCCGACCTCTCGAGTAATGATGACACCTACTATAACCCACCAGTAGGTAAGTCAATCCGTGTTCCGAAACTGTGAGTAATGAAATTAAGGGTAGAAACTAAACCAATACTAAAACAATAACAGGAACAATTGGCACAACGAACAACTATATATATATATCAAAATATAAGATCTCTCCCAGAACCTAGAAGTCACAAGTGCAGAGCACTACAAAATACTAATATAAGTCCCAAAAGTGGACCATGGAAACAAAGATTGTCTCAAAAGTAAAATACAAGTCAAATATGTACAGAAGGAGATAGAAAAATCCCAAAACGCCAAGTGCTCACTCTCGTCTCCGGTGCACACTAGAATTGGCCCAAATCAGGGCTGGTAACTCGTTCTCGGACCTTCATCACAAAAAAAGATTCAGAGTGTTGTATGAGTACCAAAACAATAGGTACCCAGCATCATAGGTCGACTGAGCTTGACAAGTAAAAGCAATAAAAAAAGATAGAATTTGAGATAAATAAATAAATGAGATAGAAAATCAAGAGATCCACACAAGTGTAAGGAACTAAGTATACTTATTTAAACCTGATTGGGCCCAATAAGCCCTGAAGGTAGACTAGTGCGCAAGTTTAAATAAAAATTTGAGCGGACCCCCATAAGTCCGACGGGTACATAGAGTCACTAAAACTACTAAGACTAAGAAACGGTGAGTCCAGAGCTGAAAAAACGTAGCCCAGACTTCAAACCGTGATTAGCCTTCAAGCAACCAATAGTAACAACCTAGCTACAAATTCCAACGCTTGGACCTTGAACCGCGGATGAGTCTCAAAGGGGTAAATCAGTAGTAATCTCTAAATAGTCATTATGGACGCCCTAGCTAAGAAGTCCAGTGCCCAGACCTCGAACCGCAGATGTATCTAAAAGCAAAAAAGTTTGTGATCAAAAAGGTCATCTCCGTAGAGGATAAGCAGGCAGCATGACCTGACCTTGAATTTGCAATGATAGTCGCTACTGAATAATACCATGTCATCCTGTCAATGTGAAACAACCATGGATCGATATCCACTCTCAGCTAATCACTTTAACACTACGAGCTTGACCTATACTTAATCCTGAATCACCAAACGAGTCCCAAAAGCTCAAATCATCCATAAACCAGATGATAAAGGAGTGAAAGAGAGTAGAAGGTCATCAAGCTATGGAACAACCTAATATAAGGCTCAAACTATCAGACCCAAGTCTACTATTTGTAATTACCCCCAAGGTCATTTTCATACTTTTACATATTTTAACCATTTTACCACTTTCCGTAGCTTCTTTATAGCTCATATGTGATGTTGGGATGGGTTACATGCTTCCCAAAATGTCCGATTGGGTTTTGAGGTGGTTTGTCCCATTTTTGAGGCTTAAGGTTTGAAAGTGTTGACTTTAGTCAACGTCCAGAGATTCGGGCATTGTATGATAATTTCGACAATCTATCAGCTCCCGATGGTCCATTTTAGTCTAGAAGGAAGGTTGGTTTGGGTTTTGGAGTCTTCATTTTGAATTTAGGTGGTTTTGCCATTCTAACTTTAAATTTTGGCCAAGGGTTGACTTCAGTCAACATATTGAGTAAACTTGCTCAGATGAAATTTCCATTAGCGTAGTTAGCTCTGGAATACCAGGTTTGGTGTAGAGAGATCTTTGGTTCGGGTCCCAATGTGATTGAAATGATATTTTGGCCGTTTGTGCATCTTAAATTTTTTTTTGAAATCTTTGACTTGGGTCAACATTCCATCGAAACGACCTCCGTTGGGAAATCCATCAATTCCGTTGAGTTAAAAATGTCATTTTCAGTTGGGTAGCATAGTTAATTTGCGTCAATGGGATTCCTAACGATTTTTGAGCCCCATTGAGGGAATTGTTTACCCTTAGTGAAAATGCACCCGTGCAACTGCTGGTGCACATGAAATTTACTCTCCCTATTCGCAGGTCCCTGGTCGCGTTTGCGGAGTTCAATTTCTTTATCCTCCGCATTCGCGGGCCTTAGGCCACATTCGTAGAGGTTTAATTGGTTGTTATCCACATTTGCGGAACTTGCCTCCGTGTTTGCGAAGGCCAATAGGGGGCGGGCGGTGAGGTATTTTAAGACATGGTGCCAGTCCTTTTCTCCTAATTTCCAACATATCAAAACACATTTTTGGGAGCAAATCTTGACTATTTTTTATCATTCTCATTTCGATGTGTTGGGGACTTTTGTGGGAACATTCCAGAGCCCTTTCTCATCCTAAAAACTTTGTAAGTTTCTCATAAATTTCATTATTTCTTGCATTTTTGAACTATTCTAGGGCTTGAATTTGGTGGGGTTGTTTGAGTTCTTCCGGTGCTTGGAATGTGCCCATTTTTGGAGCATAATTTTCTCAATTTATTTGGGACCTTGTGACGGAGTTGGTATTTTCAATTTCATGTGCGGGTCCCAACATTGAATTTTGACTCGATTTTTATTCTATTTTTAATTATAGTAATATGGGTATCATTGACCTTATTTTGATGTGTTCTTCAATAATTTGATAGAGTGACATCGTTTGGAGGTGACTCGGAAAGGAAAGACTAAAGTTTAGCATTTCAAGTGCAGTTTCGGGTTTGAGGTAGATTATGGCTTACTCTTATTAGACTTGTCTTGGTTAGAATTGAGACATTTTGAGTAGTAATGCATGATTAGGGTGGTAATTTAAGTGTTGATATCCTATTGAGAAATTTGGAGTTGATGATCATCATTAGTGACTAGTTGAGGTTTTAGTTGTTGGATCCGTAGTCTAGATGATATCTTGACTTGTTTACATCAATTAGAGTCTTTATAACTTGCTCTTAGGTGATTTGAACTTAGGATGCCGCTTGGTTGACTTGTGTGGTTTCGGTTCATCATTTGATATGATTTTTGGCTTATACTAATGCCTTGGTTGCCTATGATATTGAAATGTTGGACCCGAGGCCATACTTTCAGTACACCAGAGTTCAGATGAGTGTCATATGATTTTTCACATACTGATTTTCTTATTTAACTTACCGGTGTTACAAGTCCTGTTTAAAAGAAAGAGTAAAAGATGATAATAGGAGTTTGATTGATGAATAAATAGGAGGGATTTAAGGAAATTCATAGTCTATGAGCTCAAGGTATGATTTCAGGTGGCCCTTTTATTGTCCTTGGGATTATTTCATTTGATAAGCTCGAAGTGTGAATTTCGAGCGGCCCATTGATATATATTCTGGGTTATTATTTTGATCTTGATGAGCTCAAGGTATGATTCCGGACGCCCCATTATTTGATGAGCTCAAGAGTTATTCTGGGCGCTTTATGATACTATTAGAGGATATTGAGCCTTAACTATGAGTTACAATTGTGCATTCTCCCGGTATTTTATTAGTAGAGATTATTGATGTGATTACATGATTGGTTGGACTTAATTGATTTTTATATAATTATTCCCGTACTCTCTTTTCCCGTTTCTGTAGTTTATGCTCCTCTCTTATTGTTATTAGCATCATCGTACTGTTTATTAGATATTTATTCTTTTTGATCTTGATCAGCCTATGATGCCTGCTGAGTACCCCATATTTTGGTATTCATACTGCATATCTGAATCTTTTTGGTACAGTTCCCAGTTTGAGCCACCCTCAGCGCATGCCTGATCATCCTTAGAGGTGCCATATTTAGATTGTGGTGAGCTCCCGGTGTTCAAAGACTTACTACTTTCCCTCTTTTGTACTAACTTACACTTGTACTTTTTGATAGTCAGATCTATATTGTATATTTTTACATTGTCAGCTTTTGTACTTAATAGCTCCTGTATAGGTGACACCAGGTCCAGGGTTTGGTCTAGTGTCAGTAGTTCATCATTTGTTTTGATCACTATCGCGCCTTTTGGATATTTTGTATCGTAATTACATAGCTATACCCTGTTCCAACTTTTCTTTTGTTATATTCGTTTTGCTTCCGTTTACTTATGTTATTAATTATTTAATTAGATTGAGATTTAACTTCCATTTGACTTGGGTTTGGCTTTCCTACTCGATAGTTATAGTAGGTGCCATTATGGCCCAGATTCGGGTCGTGATAGAGTGGTAATAGAGCTTAGGTTCACCAGTCTTGCCATTAGAGGAGCAAGTGTCTAGTAGAGTCTCGCGGATCGGTACGATAATCGGGAGTCCATAGGACATTATTTGAAATAAATTCACTATTCTTGTTTCTCATCGTGCGTTAATGGTGATAAACACCTCTAAATTATAATTGTTTTACTCTTTATCAGATGGCGAGGATGAGATCTACTTAGGGTGGGCGAGGACCCCTTGAGCCTACAGATAGAGCCCCAGCTTGGGGTAGGGATTGAGGTCGATACTCAAGTCGAGGCAGAGCTCAGGCCACAACAGAAGTGTTGGCGCTGGATATAGAGGTTGAGTAGTTCGAGTCTCACCTAGCGGAGGAGCATCTAGCCCAGCCTCCACCCGCATTTTTGGCCACACTAGTGTTACAAGATACTCTAGCCTGGATCCTCAGCTTTATGGAGGGGATGTCTCGAGCAGGGAAACTTCCTAGAACTTCAGCTGGACCTCAATTCCTAGAGGAAGCATAAATTTCAAGCAATCCGAGGCATAGTATGATCAGACGCTAGTTCTACATCCCATTACTACCTCTTCTCGTCCGGTGATTCAGCCTATTCCTATAGTTGTTCAGCACATGGAAGCTAGGGTGCTTATGACTATAGAGGAGCAGAAGATGTTAGGGAGGTTTATCAGATTGGCCCCTCCCAGGTTCTTAGGTGTCGCGGGCGAGGATGCCCATGAGTTTCTAGTTAATTGCCATAAGAGGTTGCATAACCTTATATTGGTGGAGTCCCATGGGGTTGATTACACTGATATCCGGCTAGATGTACCATCAAAAAAGTGGTGGAGATCATATCTTAGTTGCAGACTCGCAGTATCACTGCCCATGTCATGGACTCAGTTCTCCGAGTCTTTCTTGGAGAAGTATGTACCCCGCAGCTTAAGGGAGAGCCTGATGGATTAGTTCACAACACTGGTGCAGGGATTGAAGACGGTCATGGCGTATGAGTCTCGATTTCATGAGCTCTCCAGGCATGCTACCATGATCATGCCGACAAAGGAGGGGCGGGTACCCCGGTTTGTCATAGGGTTATTTGTTCCTTTGAGGTTGGCTACAGAGTAGATGGTTGCATCGGGTTGTTCATTCTTGTAGATAATAGATCATGCCCGTATTGTTGCGGCTATATGTCGTGAGGCCTACGGAGGAAGTGACAAGAGGCCTCGCCACTAGGGTAGTTTCAGTAGACGCCAGTCACACGGTAGGGGTTCTTTTGGGAGAGGCCATCCACAACAGTATCCACCTAGTAGACTGATTCAGAAAGCCTTACAACTTATCGATGGTGGATCAGCAGGTGTCGACAGTCTGGACAGATGCTTCGGATCAGTCTTTTCGGGGTCATACTTTTAGGTATTTAGGCCGTGGTGGCCATTCAGGTTCAGCTGGGACATCATAAGGGGATTCATTCAGAGGGTCATGCTATGAGTGCAGTGTGATAGGTCACTTTGCCAGGGAATGTCCTATTATTAGCCACCGTAGTCCGCCCAGAGAGAGTGTACAAGGTGGTGGAGATGAGTCTCAGGGTAGTAGGGGTGGTTTCCAGGTAGGCCGGACAGGTGGTAGAGGTGGACGCAGTCAAATGTATGCTTTTCTGGGTAGGCCAGAGGCAGATACATTGGATGGCATCATCACAAGTACGATCTCCGCCTCTTATTAGCCTGCCTATGCTTTATTTAATTCAAGGTCCACTAACTCGTATGTGTCTGCTTGTTATGCTACTCGATGGGATGTTTTAGTCAGCCATTGCCTATGCTTATGTGTGTAGCTACGCCCGTAGGTGATTATTTAGTAGGGAATCAAGCGTATCGATCCTATGTGGTGACTATCGTGGGGTATGATACTAGAGCAAACCTGATTGTGCTAAATATGGTAGACTTTGACTTGATTCTAGACATGGATTGGTTGTCTACCCATCATGCCATTTTGGATTGCTTCTCCATGACCGTTACTTTGTGTATGCCTGGCATTCCTCTTGTCATGTGGACAAGTGCATTTATAGTGATTTATTATTCCTTCCATCCCAATTTATAGGTGAAACGCATCGGTGGCCCCCTAAAGTTGACACCAAGTTTCACTTAGACACCTCAACTAGGAGTTGTTCATTTTAGACACCTCAACTAGGCGTTGTTCATTTTAGACACCTCAAGTAAGGCTTCGATGTGTCATTTTGACACTTTGTGCTGACTTGGCACATTGCGTGTGCTACACCCATTTTAAGCGCGTGAAGAGCATTTTTTCTTAAAAAATAATATATATATATATATATATTTCTTCTTCTTCTTCTTCTTCTTCTTCTTCATTTTTAGCACTGTTTTGAGAGATGAACATAATTCCCACTGTGTTCTTCACCTTGGCAGTCCTCTTGACGACTTTTCATAGTTGAACAAATTGGAGTTGATTCGAGACACCCTACATAGCTGGGAAGATGCGCACCACTATTATGGTCATTTTTTTAATGTTTTTTTATGGGAACAGACCTTACACGAGGCTCCCACCTCTCATGCACAGTCAGGGGTTGAGCATCACCCCCAAGCCTTATCATAAATAACAAATAGAAAAATACAAGGAGGGGGACATAAACCTTACCTCCGCTCCTAGGTTGGTTCATAAGTCGGCTAACCTACTAAGGTCAGCTGACTCATCCCCAAATACAAAAAAGGACTATCTAGAAACTAAAAAGCAATAAACCTATGGGAGGACTCCTCCCGGTACAAGTCGACTAAGAAAGCATAAATGAGGGAGACTCTCCTCTTCCATGAGAAAAAAGAAAGTAACCTACACTAGTCTTATTCAAATACGCTACGTATCATACATAGCTAAATTGAAGAAGAACAAGTATACGAAACTTCTATGTCGCATGGGGTGAGAAAATTCTTTTCATCTTTGCCCTTTTTAGTCTTGTCCTACCAAGTAAGTCCAAATGGAAGTATGTATCAACATCAAGATCATGATTATAAGAGCTAAGGAGGATGAAAAAAGGGAAAAAAATATAGAGTTGTAGTAGGCCGCAGCTGGAGTTGTTGTTGAGGATGATGTTGGCATTGGTTTTGTACCATATAGTTCGCCGGAGCCGCCACTATTGTCAGAGGTCTTAGAGAAATTCGATAATTTTGGTGATGATTTAAAATGGCGCTCATGGTTTGGAAGATGCACTTCATCATTGCAAACATTTTGGCATTCAATTTGTTTGATTTGGGTCGCCGGAGCTCCGGTGCCGCCACCATGAAACTCGCCGCAGGCGATTTCACCATTAGAATTACCTAAATATTGGCTGAGAGGTACTTCATGAGGTCGCGAACAAACCCCAGTAGCTGTTGGGTTCGAATATCACCGGAGGTGCCTCAATTTTAAAGGCGGCGCTGCCGCGATTCATAGGCGATTTTGTCAAAGATCGCCTGTTGAGAACTCTATCTATGCATACTATTTTGGTCTGATTTTTGGACCATATGTAGCTCTTGAAATGGAGATTCATCTCCTATGGCTAGTTTCATTCGAATCATTCCAATTTTTTGCAGGGAGATGATTTCTTCTGCTCTTCGCAGCTCCTCAGCAGTGTTCGTTATGCATGTTGCGTTTCATTATGGTTTGGAAGAGAGAAAATTGAGAGAGAAATAGAGCAAGAGAAGATTGAATAATTTGGATAGTTGTTAATTTTTTTTAAAAAAAAAAATTATTGTTGGATTTGAAAATGCCACATGTCATCAAGAGATTGGTTATTTTTTTAATTCAAAAGTCATTATTTGATAATTATTTTGATATATATATATATATGCCACGTGTCTTTATTTAATTCGCTGCTTTTGACACGTCAGACGAGTGCATTACACACACTTAATATATTTTGGTGATTGTCAAAAAAGTGTCAAAATGACACATCGAAGCCTTACTTGAGGTATCTAAAATGAACAACGCCTAGTTGAGGTGTCTAAGTGAAAGTTGGTGCCAACTTTAGGGGGTCACCGATGGATTTCGCCCAATTTATATGCAACAATTAGAATTTTGACAGTCAATTAAGTATTTCTATGATCGAAAATTCTTTATATGCATTTTATATACATAAAGTTATTAATTATTGTTATTTATAATATTTTTTTACATAGTTTCAAAATATATATGTTTTTATTTTAGACCATCTCAATCATAATCTGATATATATGAAATTACCAGGTGACGATACATAAAGAAAATGATTCAAATACACAAAACAAAAGAACTGTAACCTCATGTTTTTTTTAATTACCTCACTGCAATTAATTAAGGGATAATTTTAAATATGTACCAAAAGTTATTAGTTTTAAAAAATATAGTCAAGAAAATAATAACATAAAATATAGCCAAATTCGTTGTTTAGCCATGGTTAAATCGTGGGTATATAACGTTATTTTTTTTACTAGCCACTGTTTGCTTTTATTTTTATTAGCTATGATTTGACCATGGCTAAACAACTAACTTTTTTTTTTATTTTTCTTAATCACTAACAGGTAAGTAGTTTATATGTAATTCATCAATGTTGTATAGATAGTGTATAAATATGTATAGATATTATATAAATGGTGTATGAACATGTATATATGATGTATAAATAATTAAGTAATGTATATTTTAATGTATATATAATGTATAAATTGTGTATAAACATGTATTAATATCGTTAAATGGTATATAAACATGTTTATATAATGTACAAATAATTATGTTGTATGTAATATATCGTTATTGTATAAATGTGTATAATCGTGCATCGAATTATATAAATAATTTTATAATGTATCAATATTTATTTGTCTATCATCCATTCTCACCTTAATAAATAAAAAATATAAAAATATATAAATATTCATTTTTCCACAAAAAAATGAAAAAAATAGAAAAGGAAAAAGTTTTTTTTAAATAAGAGCAAGAAAAAAAATATATAAACAATAATTTTTTTTTAATAATCCATGATTTAACTGTGGATCGTGACTAAATATCGATAAATTGTGGCTAATACATTAATTACATCAAATATGACCCTTTTATCTGAATTAGGCCATTTTGGATAATTTTATAAAATTGGGTAAAATAGTGGTAAATAAATATTATGAATTGTCACTTTAATTTTCTCATTAATTAATGAGCTGTCACCTTATGTGATTTTCTCATTAATTAATGTGCAGTTAAACCTCTGGCGCACTTTTCTTACGATTAGACTTTTTTGTTTTGTTTATTATTGTAGTATTCGTTACGTTCACTTTCAATTGTTACTTATATTTAAAATAGATTTTTATTTTATTTGTCATTTTTGACATATCAAATAAACACAAAATATTTTTCATATTTTATCCTTAACATTAAATATTATTTTTTAAATTATTTTTAAAAATCTAATGCAATACATCAATTAATATGGATAGTATAGTAAAATACATATATCAAAAATTATTTTATTAATGAGTCTATCAAATCAATGACAAATAAAAATAAAAATAGGGAGTATTATTAAGGTTATGCTTTCATTACCTCCACACACATTTGTATGTCTCTAGTATATATTTATCTATCTATCTATCTATCTATATATATATATATATATATATATATATATATATATATATATAAAGGAGGAACATAAGCCTGCTGATGTGGCATGCCTCATTGATCAGAAAATTTATTTATTTATTTTTCAAGTTTTTGGTATATAAAGGAGGAACATAAGCCCGTTGATGTGACATGCCTTATTGATCAGGAAATTAATTTATCTATTTTTTCAAATTTTTGAATTTACTTAGCATTTTTCACTAAAAAAATGGTTTAAATAAATATTAAATATGAAAAATAAATATTAGTACCATTTTAAAATGTCTGCTGAAACTTGGCCATATGAAGAGCCACATTCTGATTAAATCTCTTACCTTTTAATTATATATTTATTACTATTCCAAATCCATAAAAACTATCTCCTTTGCTGAAAGTTTCATTTTTACTTGATTTTTGCTTTACTTTCCTCCTCTCCCTTCTTTTAAGTTAAATTTTCCCGACTCATCAAACGTATAATTTTCCTTTCTGTAATTCCCTTCACATGACTCTTTTATAATTATACTTTATCTTTCATTTGCTTACACTTTTATATATATTTTATTGTTTTTCAAGTTCGAACAGAGATTTATGATTTGAAATTTGACCGTTACAGGAAGAGATTTATGATTTAAAATTTGAATAAAAGGGTGAGTAGTGACAAGTTAGGATGAGAAGGAAAATAAATAAAAATAAAAATAAATAAATTACAGACATTTCTTTCTCTTTTCGAGAAAATCTAATTTGTCAAAATAAAAGTAATTCCCTTAGTCTTGACAGAGGAATTAGAGGGAGAGAATGGAGGATTAAAAAAAAGGAGAGAAAAACATTAGAGGGGCAAAATGAAAAGAAAACGTAATTGTTTATCTTTGACTGTAAATTTTTTATATATTTTTTAATTTTGAATCATCAATTATTGTGACTTATAATATTTTTTACATAATTTACAAATATATATATTTCATTTCAAAAAATTTTAAGATCCTATATGTGCAAATTCCCGATCAAACTTAAGTTGTTTGATTCTCGAAAAATGAAAAGTGTCACATAAATTGGAACAAAGAAAGTAGTATTATTTATTGTCTTACCAACAATTTTTTTTTACTAAAGGATATGTAATAATATTATGTATGCCTAATTGTAGTCACAATCTCATGTTTTGCCCACAAATTAATATTTCTTGAAACTGATTAAGAATTTTTAAAAATAATTAAATTATTTGTGTGACCTTGCGAAGCGCGGACATATTCACTAATTGATTATAGGATAAATGTACCTTTATTTTTATCCCATTCCTATTTAATCTTCACATATACTCCCTCTAGCCTACATAAGTAAATTGTAGTCATTTTTTAAATATAATTCAACATAAGTGAATTATTCAAAGTTCAAGTGAATTGTTGGGATAATTTTTTCATTTGCCCTTCGCTTAATGAGGTTCTTAACTACATCATATTTGACTTATGTTATTGACAACCCCGTAAAGTTTTCTACATAATTCGCTTAGATACCTCAATTATGACTTGGAACACCTCTGAAGTCCCTAGCCTGATCTAACTCTAAGAAGTCAGAGAATTTGCGTCAGAGGCTGACCACGAGATCCTTAACTGATGGTATTCCGCTTCATGACTCATTTAGAGGGTCCATGAAGATGCCTTGGATCAGGGGAATAAAGAGAAAAGGGACCACGGAGGGCTATACGGACCTTGGTCCGTACCACGGACTATGAAGCCGTATATGAACCTAACCCCCAAAACCCTTAAGACATGAAAGGACTTCGAGGGAGGACCCCAACCCATGGTGACCACCACAAGCCGTGGTAGTCTCCATGGTAGCTACCTCTCCTAACCCAGCATAAGTCCAAGACCACGGTGATCACTACGACCGTGGTGAGCTTTACGGTACGTGGTGGCCTTTCATGAAGGTGCCCGACTCAGTTTTAATGCAGGGCATTTCGGTCTTTTCTCCCACTTTTCCCAACTAAATCCTTCACATTTAGGGACTAATAATCAGTCCCTTATCATACCCAATAGGATTTTCCTCTCATTCACAGTAGTAATATTTGAGAGAAGCGATTGGAGAGAAGAAGTAAAGCTAGGGTTCAAGGTTTTCAAACAATTACTTTGAGTCTCGATCGTTGCTTCGATTTTTATGTATGTAAGAGTATTCATAACGTGGATTCGAGGTTTCATAAATTGAGTTTCTGAGTTATTTAAAACTTCTATTGAGTTTTGTATATAAATTTCATTGTGTTCCTGTGTACATATTTATTATACCGTGATGAGTTTCATGAGTTGGGCTTTGTTGAGAGTATGGATTTGTGTTTGTATTCACATGAGCCCTAGTTGAGTTATGCATCAATCATTTATACACTATTTTGAGTTTAAAGAAAGAATATTTACATATTTGATTGGAAAGGAGTTTGAGCATGAGTTGTGTTTGAAAAATATTTCATTTAACATTTTGAGCATGAATTGAGCAGTCTCTTAACGATTGTTTTAAGCATGAGAATTATTGTCTTATAAAGGAGTTGAGCATTTTAAATATCTATTTTGAGGTTGAGTGGAGGAGTTCAATTATGTTTTAAATTCATTCTTTGAGTTGAGATGAGTTGAGTTTTGAGCTAAATTCAAAAGCAACAAAATGAGTTAATTAAGCATTTTACTCACTTGATGAATATGACCATATTAAAGTAATTTGGGAATAGTATAGAACACCGATATGGGGTAAGAGTAGAGGAAACCCAAACCCCATAAACTACGTAGCCATCATCAGATAGGATTATGACCGTTGATTCGTGTGAGTCCTCTCTAAGTCTCCAAATGATGGACTTTGCTTGATTCTAGATCCATTGAGGGTGATCGTTCCTTTACCTGGCAAGGTATTGGACAACTGCGGCAACGACAGTGCAAAGCGTTATATCATCACTAGCTCATAAGTGATGGTTGTTGGTTAGAGAAATTCCCTAGGAGTAAAATATTATACTTTTATTTATTAAGTTGTATATGTTATTGCATATCATTTAAAGTATTTTATTATTTTTTCTTCATGCTTTGTTAAGATGAGTCATTTCAGAATGAGTCCCTTGAGTTGAGTTACATGAGATTAAGTATTGTTGATTGTATTCCTCCCCAACTATTTTACATACTTGTGCATTTCATGTACTGATGACATTTCGCCTGCATCATTTTATAATGAAGATATAGGTGCTAGAGATCTTCAACGAACGCTTTATTGAAGATCTATATTCCTTTCCCTATTAGTGGTGAGACCTCATTGCATCAGAGAAATCACATTTATTTTAGTTATTGCTTATGAGTAGTTCCTTTTGAGGTGGTTGTGGAATTTTCTCGGCACCTTCTTGGTAGTTGATAGAGGCTTCATAGAAAGAGTCAGAGTTGAGATAAATTAGTCATTTTAGAGTCAGTTTTAAATCTTACTTTTAGTATAGAGTTAAGAGGTTGAGGTACTTTATACCTTGAGTATTTCAAGACTATTATTTATGAGATTGATTTGGCTTTTAAAATTTTTTTGATTGAGTTGTTGAGATGTTATCCCACTCGAGTGTCATTATTTATTTTATTTAAGACTTTTCCTAAGTGAATAAATGTGTGATCGGATTAAGTGGTTTGCTTGAAGACCAGAAATGGTTTCCGAGGGCCGTCCATTCTTAGAGTACCCTCTCAGGGCATGAAAAACTTGATATCAGAGAAGAGAGTTAAAGAGTCCTAGGGTGTCTATGAAGCCGTGTCTAGTAGAGGCTTGCTTATGGGTATGTCATACACCACACTTATAATCAGGATGCTATAGGACGTTAGGAATTATTTCACTTCTTCATATTCAGAGTTCATATGATAGAATTTAACTCTATAAAAGCTCCTTCCTATTTCATGCATTTAAGTGTTTGCAGATAATTCCTCCTAAATGTATAGCCAGTTAGAGAAACACCGCCAACATTGAGGTTCCGTAGTCTTAGATGCCTCCAACCTTTGGTGTGAGACTAAGGGTTGACTTGTTGAGGTGTCCCAAATGCCGACTAATTAGCGTTCTCCTATTTAGAGGAAAAATTCAGAGGATCTATTGCGATGCTCACGCTGTTGGTAGCCTAGAGGGGTAACCAGAGTTCACCAACTCCTAGATCTAGCTCTCAAGAGCCATCAACTTCTGTGAGGATTAGAGATTTCTTAAAGATGAACCCGCCGATATTCACAGGATCTAAGGTTGAGGTAGACCCCCAGAACTTCATTGATGAGATGTGGAAGATTTTGAAAGCAATGCATGCTACCGAGGTTGAGGGGTGGAGTTTGTTTCTTAACATCTCAAGGATGTGGCGAATGTTTGGTATAACAAGTAGGAGGAAGGAAGAGGTGAGGATGATGATCTCATTATTTGGGATAAGTTTGAGGGAACTTTCCTTGATCACTTCCTTCTTAGAGAATTGAGTGAAGCTAAAGTTGATAAGTTTGTTAACTTAAAACAAGAGGGGATGACAGTGAAGGAGTCTTAAGTTCATTCAGTTGTCTAGATATGCTCCGGAGATGATTCCAAATATTAGATCTAAGATGAAAAAGTTTGTCTCCATCTTGGGCAAACATGTGAAGAATGTTGATGATGATAAAAATAAAGATAAAGAGGAGAAATTTAGCAAGAAGGCCAAAATAGTTGGGAAAGAGAATAAGCAGAAATAAGGTACGAGCAAAAGATCTTTCTTTCAAAAGAGGTCTTCTAACTATGTCCCATTATCAGTGAGTACACCTGCACCCAACTATAAGTATTATCAGAAATTCCAGAGTCACCAAAATTTTAGGGTTGAGTGTTCCCAATCCTAAGAAAGTGTGGCTCAAGGTCTGAAGGAAAAGCCGCCTTGCGGCAAGTGTGGCAAGTTCCATTTGGTAGAGTGCAGAGAGGGTGCCAGGGGTTTCTATAACTATGGTAAGGTGGGTTATTTATAGAGAGAGTGTCTGATGTTGGGTGATAGAGCCCAATCTTATTTTGCGGCACCAACAGGATGCGATAACTAGTGGGGCACTGCTTAAGTTACATGCGAAGGTTCAAACCGTCTGTATGCGATGGCTAGTCACCAGGATCAGGAGAACCCACCAGATGTTGTCATTGGTATGCTTCGAGTCTTTATTTTTGATGTTTATGCTTTGCTTGATCCGGGTGCTACTTTGTATTTTGTGGCTAACAAGTTTGAGATCCTTCCTGAGCGTCTTCTTGAGCCATTTAGTGTTTCTCTCTTTGTTCATGAGTCTATTCTAGATGAGAGGGTCTATAGAGATTATTCTTTATCCATATATGACATGGATACCATGGATGACTTAGTTGAGTTAGCATGGTTTATTTTGATGATATTCTTGGCATAGACTGGCTATATGCTTATTATTTCTTGGTTGATTGCAGAACCTGGATTTTCATGTTTCAGTGTCGAATAAACTTGTCATAGAGTGGAAGGGTAGCCCAACAGTTCCTAGGGGTAAATTCATTTCATACCTTAGGGCCTGAAAGTTAATCTCCAAGGGTTGTGTCTACCACATAGTTTGAGTTAGAGATGATAGTGTGGAGACTCCCCTTGAGTCAATTTCGATAGTAAATGAGTTTCCTAAAGTCTTTCTTGATGATCTGCTCAGAGTCCCTCCTGAAAGGAAGATTGGATTTGGGATTGATTTTCTTCCTAATACACAACCTATCTCTATTTCACCATATAGAATGGATCCCATCAAGTTGAAAGACCAGTTGAAAGATCTCTTGGATAAGGGATTTATTAGATCGATTGTCTCACCTTGTGGCGCTCCTGTCCTTTTCGTATAAAAGAAAGATGGTTCCCTCAAGATGTGTATTGACTATCGTCAGTAGAACAAGGTCACCATTAAGAATAAGTATCCTCTTCCTAGAATAGATGATTTATTTGACCAAATTCTAGGTGCCATTTCTTTCTCAAAGATAGACATCAGATCAGACTATCATCAGTTAAAAGTGAGAAAATGTGATATTCCAAAGACAACTTTCTGAACCTGATATGGTCACTTCGAGTTTCATGTTATGTATTTTGGTTTTACTAACTCTCCTGCAACATTCATGAATTTGATGAATCAAGTGTTCAAACAATATTTGAATATGTTTGTGATTATGTTTATTGATGATATATTGATCTACTCTAAAAGTGACGAGGAGCATGACAATCATCTCAGAATTGTTCATCAAACTCTCAAAGATAGGGAGTTGTATACTAAGTTTTTGAAGTGTGAGTTTTGTCTTGCTTCTATGGCGTTCTTAGGCCATGTTGTATCTAGTGAAGGTATTAAATTTGATTCGCAGAAGATTGAGGCAGTAAAGAATTGGCCAAGGCCCACATCCCCGACTAACATAAGGAGTTTATTGGGTTTGGCTGGCTACTACTGAAGGTTTATTGAGGGTTTTTCATCTATATCATCTCCATTGACTAAGCGGAATCAAAAGAAGGCCAAGATCCAATGGTCAGACGCTTGTGAGAAAAGTTTTGAAAAGCTAAAAATGAGGTTGATTACTGCTCTAGTGTTGTCCCTACCCAAGGGAATAGGCGGCTTTGTTATCTATTATGAAGTGTCCAGAGTCGGATTGAGATGGGTACCCAGATGCTAGCCATAATACATCGGTATAGTTGAGGCTGGGGCTGGGTACCCGGATGCTCACCATAATACATTGGTACGGTAGAGGCCGGGGCTAGGTACCCGGATACTCACATATAATTTATCCGATGGTGCCGAATATTCTCCTTTCCAACTAGACGCTAATAGTTTCGAGAACTCCTCCCTAATGAATCAATTGATATATTGACAAGGCTATAACCGAAGCCAAGACAAAAAGACCACAAAGCCTAGTATGACCTACATATCTCGAAAGTTGCATTCGTAGAGAGTTATGAATAAGGCAATTCATAAGAGCAAGGTTACCGCCTAGCTAAGGATAAACTACCAGGCACTAGTCTGCTACACCATTCTACTGGGATCTAAGCCCGTCGGACAGACGCCGAGGCATCTAAAGCCAGTTTATAATCTATACTAAGGCCAACTTGCTCCACAATACCAACATCATAAGCATTCAACTTCTCTTACAATATTAAAAAATATTAAAAAGGATCACATACTTTTAATTACCCAAAAATCCCAATGAAAAGGTAAAACATGATTTCTAACACCTAATATATAAAAATAATCTACCCAACCCAAATTCCAATAATCTCACTATGTTTCCACATATCCCAGCTCAATCTAAAGAAGGGGAAGCCATAGCCTACTGCTAAACACAAGTGAGACAATCGAGACATGGGTCAAAATCATATAGGGGAAGAAATATCTCTATACGATGCCTTATCCCAAAATATGCCATCTTATCTCCTTACGAGCAAAGCTAAACCTAACCTAAGGCTACGGCGAGCCACAGAGGTCTCTGGCACTGCGACTAATGTGCGATGTCGAAAACAAGCCCTACTGGAAGCCACGCCTAACTATAAGGACGAATAACCACCTGCTAGAGCACCTAAGGATCATACCTAGCCTTAAGGCCATCAATAACAATCCTAATCACGATAACAGTGCTAGTTCTATACCACCACCAAGGCCCACAACCTAATCTAAGGATTTCACGAGACTATTCTATCCTAAAGCTCACCTGGGGACAAGAAAACAGAATCGAATGAGGAGAATGTTCATCTTGGAAAACACTTACCAAAGTTACATGCAGAATATACTAAATGACATCTAATAGAGTCCAGTCAAAGGGGGAAGACCGTAGCCTACCTTGATGCCAAACACAGGTGCTCTGAATCCTCCAATTTGAAGTTTCCGACCTTAAAAATACCTCTAATTGCTGCCATGTTAACAAAAAAGTGATTACCTCGTCAATACAGACTTTTTGATACCAAATTTACATTTTTCGGAGACAAACCAAAAATTAGGTCTAAAACAGGATTGTGGACCTACACCAAGAATCCTGAATTTGACTTCACGAAAAGGTGCTATTGAGCTTAATGAAATCTTTTTTCAAATTACAACACATATCGATGCTCAAAACCAATGAAAACATCCCATGCATAATTTTTACCATTAATGGAGAATTTAAGAAGGTGGGTAGTCCCGTAGGGACGTAATTTATCTCAAACGATGCATCAATGAATGAAAATAATCACACCACAACATTCCTTGAAACCCCCCCACAACTTAGCCCTAAGAATTTGCTGAAAACAAAGTTAAAACGATCACAAAATCAAACTTCAAATTTCATAGCAAATCTTATTCGAAAATAATAAGAGCAACCGATAAATTTGGGATTTTAACTCACAAGAAAACTCCCCTCAAGTTTTCTACCTCACTAACGGATTCCTCGTGAAAATCTCTTGAAGTTAGACTCTTATATCATTCAATTTGGAGCTTCCTAGCTCTGAAAATTGGAAAAACAATAAGTGAAGTCGGGCTGAAAATGGCTGATGGTCTTAATTAAAGGACCACTCAGCAGGCCTCCATGATTGCTAGGACCAGGTCTGCGAACACGAAGGGTTAACCTTATCCTTGTCCATGAACGCAGGGACCAGGTTTGCGAAGACAGAGGTTAGGCTCCTTTTCTCCACGAATGTGGGGACCAAGTCTATGAACGCGAAGGGAAAACCTCCTCTTCTCCGTTAATGTGGGGACCAGGTTCGTGATCATGAAGAGAAACTCAAGGTGCACCAGCAAAGATTCCACCAGCTCAAACTTGAGCTTTGAAAAAACATGGATGTGGTGCTCGGGATTCATTCAGAACCCCATGCGCACAAAAGAGATATGCTACCCCATAAAATTTGATGTTTTGGACTCAATGGAGCATTTAAAATTTTCATAAGAGGTCATTTTAACGGAAAGTGAGTTCCACACCTAAGTGTGATTTTAAGCCAAATTCCACAACGGACCTCGGGATTAGACCGAAAGCCTCAAGAAGCGAACGAAGGGTCGCTCTAGACTAAACTTGACATTCTGAAGCTAGCCGCGCTGACGAAATTTCAATCTGAGCGTATTTTCCAAAAATGTTGACCAAAGTCAACCATAGACCAAATTTTAATGTCAAAAGCGCCAAATTATCCCAAACTCGTATAGATTGCCTCGATACTCATACCAACTATGCCACTAGCCTAATTTAGTCATTTTGAAGCTAATGGAACTGTCAGAATTTTGTTCTGAGGTCATTTATGTGAAGTTAGGACTGAAGTCAACTTTTTAAGCTATAAAAGCTCCAAAAGAGGGAAATGAGCATAAAGCCCAAACGAACGACCAGACAACCGAATTGTCAATGCTAGTAAGTCATGAATGACTTTGGGTCGCTGTAGGAAAGCTCTAAATGCTGAAAAGATCAAAGAATTAAGAAAATGACCTAGAGGATCATTACAACATCCAATATTAAAAGAACTTTCGTTTGCAAAAGTAAAAGTATAGTCATAGCTTAGAGGCATGAAAGGATGAGGGTAGCGGACCCTCACACTCTGCCATACCACGAACACTCTATTGGGTTGAATGACGCCATTGCAAAACTCAAGATGAGAGGAAAATCCTCAAATTCCTTTTAGACTCCCAAAACTTCTCTAAATCCCTTTATGGGCTCTAACTACCACCTAATCAACCCGAACTTAACTGAAAACACCAGATTTATTGAGGGAAGCCTAACTACACCGAAACTACCAAAGGAGAAACATAGGACCATGACAAATGCAATTCAACTCATAATTTGAGATACATGCCTTATGCCCCAAATCCATTTTCTTCTAGCCGCCAAAGGCGTTTTGCCAGTCATTAGCTATCCTAAATACTACCAATACCATCTTAAACTTGCTTACTGAACCACACCGCACAACCTTATGGAAGTCACGTAACTCAACTGAACCTCAAGAGATGACAACAACCAAAACAAGGAAACTGAACCGGGGCAAGGCCAAAAATTCCCATCTCAACTTCAAAATCAAAAAATCCAACTGAACTCACCTTCTAAAACTGAACACTCTACTCAAAAGATCAATTTACCCCACTAAGGACAAGAGAACATTGAGTCCAGCTCTATCGACTTACTCCTATCATAGGAACTTCAGAAAAAGTAGCATCATGTTTTGATATATGACTCTACCGCCTTAAGTCTTAGCTAACCATCCTAATCCAATGGAAACCAAGTTGGTAGGCGGGCACAAATAAGGAAAACTGATTGATAATGGTCCAAGGGCACCAACTCCCACTCACAACACCCCAAGCCACCAAATACGATAATGACAGACCTCATATCCTGAACAAACTTAAAATCCCACACTCCACGAATTACTTTGACACCATCCTATAACCTCCCATCTTAGGCTATATATCAGAAACCACTAAAGAAAACCCCTGCTCCAACTCTAACCAACTGACAAAGCCTCGAGAGTCACCAACACCACCACAGAGAATTAATAAAAATAGTAACAAGAAAAAATAGGAGATCACACACACCAAAGTCTTAAAAAGCTATAACCGGCACCTAAAACTCTTAAAAGATACAATGCCTAAAAGATTGAACGAACGGACCACAACGTGCAACTAAGAATAAGACTGAGGCAAATGGGAAAAGATAGCCAACTAGGACTACCATAAGGAATCCAAAAATATAGGCTAACAAAGCAAACCTCAACCTACAACCTAGAACCGACCCAAACAATACCTAGTGATAAAGGTAGGGTCTAAGCCAAGAAACTAGGATAGCCGAAGAGAAATACTAATTAAGGCAACACCAGCAATGTACAAAGATAAGAAGTTCTATCCAAACACTAACCCATCGGGACAACCTACAACTAAGGTAACCTTTTAATTCAACTCAAATCCAACATTATCACAACTCTCAAAACAAACAAAGCTGATTTAGCCACCTATGTAACAAAGAAGAACACCATAGATAAATCAATGTTAAGGGAGATGAAAGGGAAGGCTAATTAGCCCGCCTTCAAACTAAAAAAAATATCGCCTAGGAAAGACATGGGGAGTTGCTCAACCACCACTACTCAAAATAGAAAATTGACCTACTTGATCTACTACTAAAAGAAATTAACTACAGAGCTAAAACACACATACATAAGTCCATATAAGGCAGCCACAACAATTATGAGATAACTAGCAAGCCAAATAGCCCCGTACGGATATGAAAACCCCAAAATAACACCAAATGAACAATATAAAGCAAAACAAGGAAATCAAGCAAATATCACTGATACTTGGATCCTCAGCCTCAGACTACCTCATGGAAGCATGGAATGGATCGTGACCGACCTCGTCCTCAACACCTGAAGCATCCCTAGCAACCCTATGATGACTACCTCTACTTGGAGGCGACAATAAACCATGATACTGACCTAGCTGAACAAACTTTGCATGGGTCCCACACTGGGGACAATCTCTAGATTGATGAACAAGCTCTCCACAGGTACGACAAGGCCCAATAACTCTGGTGTGATAAGTATGAGGAGATAGAAATATCGAATCTCGCCTGGTGCACTCCTGGGACCAGTGGTCAAGTGAAACGTAGTCACAACACCCTAATACTGACCTCTTATAATAACCTAATCGCGATAGAAAAGGAGCGAATCTGATCTCTTCAAGCATTGGCCCGCACTAGGACTACCCTAATAGGGATGGCTACCATAGCAACTGTCACTAATAACATCGCACTGAAAGGACCCAAATGGGATAGGATAATATCCAACACCAGAAGGACCAATATACTCACTGTGACAAGCCTAACCTAAACCTTATTCGGTGTAAACCCTATATTCTGCCTCAAAACTGCCTGGGGCCTGAGGTATTATAGTTGTGGGCCTAATGGATCAACAAGGAAGATGACCCTCGCCAAACTGATACTCCCTCTAAAGTGGGATACTTTCACCACTATGCTGATGGAGAGGCATGTTACCACCACCTCTGTAAGCATCAAAGTATGCCTGCTCCACTGCCCTCACGTGACTAATAATCTGGGAAAAGGTACACCCAGCTGCTATCAAATGCTCTGATGCCAAATAGAGCAGTAAAGATAATCCCCTAATGAACTCCCCACTCATATCCAGATTCATAAGAATGATGTAGGGTTATTCCTAGACCAGTAAAGATATTCCATGATTTAGTCTGATATTGAGGACAAAACTTTCTTTGGTACCACTAACCCATTTCTAGCCTGAGAACTATCTGCCAAAACTCTGGTTGTACCTGATGACACTCCAATCAAGTCCGTTGAAAAATCGATGTTATCCATCTAAGAAATAGTGGATTTGAAATGATTAGTTTTGAGATTATTCAAAACAAGGACACACGATATGGAGTCAAGAACAAAATTCCCTAAAATTGCCCCGTATCCTCTCGAAAATAGGATACAGACCTCTCCGCACCGATTCTCAGGGCTTTTCCAAAGAATTACTGCAGCTTTCCCACTCCCTTTGATTATCATATACAAAAAGGACTCTACTAGAAATTGCCCTCATACCAACAATGTTAGCCAATCTAGGGCTCTGATACCAACTTGTTATGATATAATTTCTCAGGCCGTGATGGCACCTGCTAACACCCACTATTAGGTAAGCCTAACCCTTAACTCTTAGCCCAGAATCAGAGGCAATGAGCTATCAAGAAGAAGATGGATAAACAAAGTTGAAAGTAAGTGCTAAAGAGAAGAGAAAGAACAACTGAGACAAACATAAGAAACAACCCCAAGACCTAACATCAGTTAGTAATCGAGCATCTAAAGAAAAATAGGAGTACAAGGCTTTTACAAATATAATATAAGTACATATAGTCTTTGAAAGTGAGTAAAGACTAGTCCTTTGCAGGAATAGATGGAAATAGGAAACTTCGGACACTAGAAACTCACCAAATCTCTGAATCAGAAGCTGCTCCACACTAGTCCAAATCAACGATGATAACTTGTACTATAATCTGCAGTGGGCAGAAGTGTAGTATGTGTATCAAATGAATGATACTCAGTAGGCATAGGCCGACTGATCTCCAGAGATAAAACAAGTATAATTAATATATAATCAGGTAAATACTACACAAGTAACTAATCATGAATTATCACAATAATGACTAGAAATAAGGTAAGAAGACTGGAAGACAGATAAAGGAATAGAGTCATAGAATGCACCTGAAATGCAATCCAACAACCTATTATAAAGAAGAAAGCATCATAGGAGTCTACTAAGGAAAATACAGTGCTAACAGGGAACGTTAACCCCGCCATCACCTAGGAACTACTCTGACTGAACTTAGAAGGGAGTTACCCCACAATCCAACACAATTACCACGTAGACCAACTACAAGTACAATACAAAGGTACCAACTACAAGTACAACCCAAAGGTACTAAGATAACTACAACTAACTATACCCGACCAAGCACCCATAAGCCTAGCTAGAATACTTGTGTGCAAGTTTAAATAAATAAACTCGGATGAACCCCCATAAGCCCATCGGATACACGAAATAGCTACAACTATCAAGGACACAAATCAAGAATTTGTGATGCCAAGAACTGAAGAACCATGTCATTTCCAAACTAAAATCCCCAAGAATTAATTAACCATGATTTTTCTAGGGGCCAAGGCTGGAACTGGCTAACCAGGTACTCGCCCGAGTTCCTGATATAGCAAGGTCAGGATTGGGTAAACTATGGTTGAAGCCGGTGCTAGGTACCCAGATGCTCATCATAATACATCAGTATGGTCGAGGCAGAGGATGGGTGCCCGGATGCTCGCCATAATACATCGATACGTTCGAGGCCTAGGCTAGATACCAGAATGCTCACCACAATACATCATTATGGTCAAGGATGGGACTGGATACCCGAATTCTTTCCATAATACATCGGTACGATTGAGGCTGGGTACCCAGATGCTCACATATAATTTATCTGATGGTGCTAAATATTCTCCTTTCCAACTAGACACTAATAGTTTCGAGAATCTCCTTTCCAATGAATCAACTAATATATCACCAAGGCTAGAACCAGAGCCGAGACAAAATGACCACAAAGCCTAGTATCGCCGACGTATCTCGAAAGTCACAACTGTAGAGAGTTATTTATAAGGCTATTTATAAAAGCAAGGTTACCGCTTAACTAAAGCCAAATTACTAGGCACTAGCCTGCTACATAATTCTATAAGGATCTAAGCCCACCGTAGCAACATCGGGGCATCAAAAGCTGGTATACTACCTATACTAAGGCTAACATCCTCCATAATACCAACATCATAAGCATTCAACTCCTCTTACAACACTAACAAATAATGAAAAGGATCACATATTTTTAATTACTCCAAAAATCCAATGAAAGTCTAAAAATGATTTCTAACACTTGAGATATAAAAATAAGCTACTCAACCCAAGTTCCAATAATGTCAATATGCTTTCACACGTCCTAGCTCAATCTAAAAAAGGGGAAGCCATAGCCTATATCTAAACACAAGCGAGACAATCGATCAGAATCATATAGGGGAAGAAATATATCTAGATACAATGGCTTACCCCAAAATATGTCATCTAAATATCTATCATGACCCATCCTAGGGCCAAGACATCACATGGTGAATGAGATACCTGGAGGCACCTCACCTAAGCCTCTTAGAATTTATTAAGTAATTCATTGGTAATGATAAACAAATCAAGTAGAAACATAAGGTATATAGGGACTAAGGGACTTCACATTAATAAGAGTCAAAGACAACATAACATCCTTTACTATGTCCAACAATACCTTCTATATTAAAACTTGATGGGGGCTAAGACATATCTCTAGCTCACCCTCAAGATTTAGTCAAAATACCAAACTTAATTTAAGAGTCTAAATATAACATAAGCTAGATCAGATAGGAGTTTCATTCCCAGAATATGGGAACTCACCAAAGTGGTAGCCTTCAACACTCAACTTAGCCACGAGGAAGAGAGTGTGGAGCGACACCAGTTCCTACATGGTGATATCATGTAGGCAAAAGTATGCGTTAGTACTTTGAATGTACTAAATATGTGAGTGTGCAATGAAATGAAGAACATAAGAGATAGACATCTATAAGCAATATGCATAAGTGAATTCATGCATGAAAAATCATCATATAAATCCTTAAGATATTTATTTTGTAGGAAGCAATCTTAACTGATATTTAAGACCATGCAAGCTATTACATGGAATCCAACGTAACCACTATGTTAGCACGGGGAGACTATTTGTCGGGTAGGTCAACTTTAATCATTTCTTTAACTTTGACTTTAAGGGATAATTGTGGATTCACTAGCCTAAATTGCCTACAAGGGCTCCTATGTTGGTGCATAGTTAATGCAACATGAGACTTTACTTAAGGACCCCTTAGGTCGAGTCCCCATATACATGTTTTATTCAGTGCTTGGTCAATCCCACAGAATAACATTTAAATATCATAATAACATAAGCATTGAATAACTTTAGATATCAAACCATCATTTGTGGAATAGCTCATTAAAATATTTCATTTGATTCAATTAAGTGAGAATTGTCCTTTCATGTTGAATACTTTCTTTGGCTAAAAGTCCTTTCATCATCATTCAATCATTTCACAAGAATCCTTAAAGATAGGCATTTGCTTCATAAACTCTCATTTGGAGTCAAAACTTTCAATTCAACTTTATTTCAACATAAAGAGACTAGGTGGGTTCATTTTGTATAGCTTTCAAATATATTTAATATATGAGAGTGATGGAAATGCATCATATGAAACATCTTAAAACAACCCACCATATACACTTTAAAAGTACCTTTCAAGCCCTCATATAAGAAACCTAACAAACTATTCATTTTGTGAAATGTAGAGTCAATATATATCAATTTAAGTAAATAAACTTCAAGCATACCATAATATATGCATTTGGAATCATCACGTAAAACCCCATAAGAATTCACCATTTAGAATTTGAAATATCAAGCTGAGAAAACACTTAGGCTCTATAGGTGGAAGACACCATGGATGAAAACCCACATACCTTGCTTGAATTCACTAAGAATTGAAGAAGAACCTTGAAGAAATTAGAAACCCTAGTTTGAATTTGGAGAGAAACCTTGAGGGACCTTGTGAGTTCTTGCCTTAGAAGTTCTGAGAGAATGAATTCAATAGGATGGGGTCTTTAAGAGAAGAGTGTTTTCAGACTTTGAACTTGACCATAAAAGTGTCTAGGTTCATTGAACCGAACTTTGGAAAAGACATAATTGCCCTTTATTAAATCTGGAAAATTGGATAGGGACACTTCTACGGGTCATCGCCGTAACGATGAGTCATGCAAATGACCCGTCTTGCAGGCCTAAGAAAAGAGCCTAAAACATTATCTTTGAAGTTTAGGAACGACTTGTGTATATGAGCCGTCCTCATGGAAATAACCCATTCCTTGGGATCATCCTGTAGGTCCCCAAAACCTGCAAAATTCAAGTCTCAAAATGTTTACGAATGACCATTGTATACGACCCGTCCTCTTAGGAATGTTCCATTCTCAAGGATTTCTCTACAGGTCAGAAAACCTGCAAAATTCAAGTCTCTAAAGTTTTGTGATGGGTGGTCCATATGAGCTGTTTAGGCTCCTACGACCCTTGTGCAAATTTGTAGACTTGGCCCTGAGGGTTCCTTGAAACTTGGCCTCTGAAGTTAGCTTATGATGGGTTTACACGACCTGTCTTCTCATGGACGACTCATCCTGAAAGGTCATAGAACCTCTCTTGAGGGGAACTCTAATTTTTCTTCTCAAAGGGTCGCTCTACGACCCCACCTCACAAGCCGTAGAAGGCCCTATGAGCTGTAGAGGGGCTCTTTCATATGGATGGGTTCAAAATTTTGAGACTTTTCTCCTTGGTTCCAACTTTTCGACTTATGGGGTCTTACAATATCCCCCCTTGGAAACATTCGTCCTCGAATGAGATTTACTTATCATAAGAAGGACACAGAAAGAGGACTAGCAGCCCCGCTTGAATAAAATAATACATTCAATGTATAAAATATAAGATCTTTAAACTTAGCATAAAATATGACTTTAAAATTTAACTTCATGAGCATGCATGCATATGAAGACGTAAGAAAACTAAAACATAATACTCTTAAACATTGAGCATGAGTAACTTAGTACCTTAGACTTGAGTAGAATGAAAAAGATGAGGGTAACATTTCATCATATCCATTTCCTGTTTCCACGTAGCACTTTCAACTTGTTGATTCCTCCGAAGGAATTTAATAGAGGCAACTTCTTTGTTCCTCAACCTCTTAACTTGCCGGTCAAAAATTTCAACCGGGACTTATTCATAGGTCAAGTCCTCCTCAACAATCACTACCTCTAAAAGAACAATGCAGTTGGGGTCACCCACACATTTTCTCAACATAGACATATGGAACACCGGGTGAACCAAGGCCATCTCCAATGGCAATTCCAACTCATAAGAAACGTTTCCCACAAGTCTCAAGATTCTATACGTCCTTACAAACCTAGGGCTCAATTCCCCTTTTTATCAAATCAAACCACACCTTTCATGGGTGAAACCTTTAAGTACACCCAATCACCCACATCAAACTCAAGATCCCTCCTTCTAGTGTCGAAATATGACTTTTGACGACTTTGAGCCATCTTCAACCTTTCTCCAATGATCTTCACCTTCTCTAAAGCATCAAGTATGAAGTCGAGTCCTAAATCGAACCAACCAACTGGGTATCTACATCATCTCCCATACAAAGCCTCAAACGACACCATCTCAATACTTGAGTGGTAACTATTATTATAGGAAAACTCGATGAGTGGTAGATGATCATCCCAATTTCCTTTAAACTCTAACACACAAGACCTCAACATATCCTCTAGTGTTTGAATTGTCCTTTTGGCTTGCCCATCGGTTTGAAGATGGAATGCGGTGCTGAACTTTACCCTAGTATCGAGGCCCCTTTGAATAATCCCCAAAAATGAGAAATGAATTGGTTACCACAATCCGAAATAATGGACAATGGCATGCCATACAACCTCACCAACTCCCAAATATAAAACTTGGCATAATCTTCGGCCCTATAGGAAGTCTTAACCTGTAGGAAATGAGCTGACTTAGTCATTCTATCAACAATCACCCAAATAGAATAATGTCGCTTTCGAGTGTAGTTAAACCTACTACAAAATCCATATTAACATCTTCCCATTTCCAAGTAGGGATTTCAATATCTTGGGCTAGACCACTCACTTGTTGATAATTCATACATTTGGACACGAACCTTGCTATGTCCTTCTTCATATCACCCCACCAATACAACTATTTCAATTTCAGATACATTTTTGTCGAACCGGGGTAAATGGATTATGCAGAATTATGTGTCTCCATCAGGATCAAACTCCTTAGGCCATCTATATCCAGAACACTTAAACCGACCTTGGTAATATAACACCCATCTCCCCCTTGTGAAAAGACCTCTACCTTTTTTCCTTCAACAACTTCTTTAACTTGACATGTGTCAGGTCAACGTATTTTTTCAACTTGACATCCACTACAAAAGAGGATTCGGACCCATTTTGGACAACTATAACACCATCATCGGTACCGCGCAACTTTACCCCTATTCTAGCCAATCAGTGAACATATTTCACCAACTCCCCCTTTCCTTCATCAACATGGGCCATACTCTTCATAGACACTCTACTAAGTGCATCGGCCACCATATTGGCTTTATCCGGATGATAATGCACACTCATGTTATCCTTGAGGATCTATAGCCACTTTCTTTGTCTTAGATTGAGGTCCTTTTGGGTGAACACATAATGAAGGCTTTTATGATCAGTATACACATCTATATGTTCTCCATAGAGGTAGTGCAACCAAATTTTCAAAGTAAAAACCACGGCCGCCAACTCAAGATCACGGGTAGGGTAGTTACAGTCATGCACTTTCAATTGCCTAGAAGCATAGGCTATAACCTTACCATTTTGCATTAAGACGCAACCCAAACCAATCTTCAAAGCATCACAATAAACTATAAACCCTTCTAATCCTTCTAATAGAGTTAAAATAGGAGTGGTGGTAAGTAGAACTTACAACGTTTGGAAACTCCTTTCACACTCATTCATCTATATAAATTTTACCTTCTTTTGAGTCAACTTTATCATAGGAGATGAGATGGAAGAAAATCTTTGAATGAACCTTCTATCGTAACCAGCTAGACCCAAAAAGCTCCTAACGTCTGAAGGAGACAATGGTCTAGGCCAATTCTTGACCGCTTCCATTTTCTTAGGATCCACCTTGATCCCCTCGTCGGACACTATGTGACCGAGAAAGGCCACCTCCTTCAATCAAAACTCGCACTTGCTAAATTTTACAAACAACTGCTTATCCCTCAATGTTTGGAGCATAACCCTTAAATAATCCTTATTTTCTTCCTCACTCCAAGAGTAGATCAGAAACATCATCAACAAAAACCATAACAAAAGTATCAAGGTAAGTTTTGAACACCCTATTCATTAGGTCAATGAACACAGCCGGCGCATTTGTTAACCTAAAACTCATTACCAAAAAACTTAAAGTGACCATACCTTGTCCAGAACGCCGTCTTGGGAATGTCACACTCCCTCACCCTTAGTTGGTGGTAGCCGGACCAAAGGTCAATCTTAGAAAAGTGACTCGCCCATTACAGTTGATCAAATAAGTTATCTATCCTAGGAAGTGGATACTTTTTCTTAATAGTCACCTTATTCAATTATTGGTAGTCTATTCACATTCAAAGCGACCCATCCTTCTTTCTTACAAATAGAATAGGGGCACCCCATGGTGAAATACTTTTTCTTATGAACCCCTTTACTAACAAATTCTTTAATTGCTCCTTCAATTCTTTTAATTCCACCGAGGCCACTTGGTAAGGAATAATAGAGATAGGTTGGGTATCGGGGAGGAGATCGATACCAAAATCAACTTCTTTTTGGGAGGGACACTGGGAAGGTCATTGGGAAAGACATCAGGAAACTCATTGACTATGGGGACCGACTCAAAAGGAAGACTTTCGGAGTCGACATCCCTAACTCTCACTATGTGGTAAATACAACCCTTAACAATCAATTTTCAAGCTTTGAGATAAGAAATAAGTCTACCCTTCACCATCAAACCACGACCCTCTCATTCAAAAACAGACTCATTTGGGAATAAAAACTTGGCTTGACGTGTCCTACAATCGATGGAAGCATAAGATGCATGCAACCAATCCATTTTAAGGATGACATCGAAATCTACCATGTTAAGCTCTATAAGATCACAAAGAACGACTTTATGTAAGAGTGACACGAGGAAACCCCTATAGACCTTCCTAGCCACAACCGACTCACCCACAAGGGTAAAGACCAAATAAGGCTCTAATAATATTTCGGGCAATATATCAAACCTATTAGCTAAGAATTGAGTAACAAATGACAAGTTTATATTCAGGTCCAATAATGCATATACATCAAAAGTAAAGATCCTTAACAGACCAATAACAACATTTGGGGCTTCCTCGACCTCTTGCCTCCCATACAATGCATAGAAATAGTTGGTGTGTGGGCCACCTCCTTGATTTTGTTATCCATAAGCAACTTGGCCTTGAGTCCTACCACTGCCACCACCTCTACAATCCCTGGCATGGTGACCCGGCTTGCCGTATTTGAAGCACGCATTTGAGCCCGCCAAGAACTCCCCTTTATGGGTCTTCCCACACTTCCTACATGGGGGAAAAGCTTGGGTACCAATGTTATCTCTTGGGATCATTGAGTTGGGACCTTTGTCCTTGTTGAATTTGGGATAAGGGGCATTAATGGAACCTTCTCCCATGAACCGTTGACCACTTTGGCCTTTGTTGTTGCTACCATAACTGTTACTTTGAAGATTGAACCCTCCACTATCCACTTTAGTATTTTTGAACCCTCTATACCTTTCCCTCAACTTCTCTTCTTTGATTTGTTCAGCATAAGTAATCAACCGGGAGATGTCCATCTCCTTGACCAGTATGGCCGTTTTGCACTCCTTGGACACCAAGCTCGAAACATTGGAAATAAACTTACTCATCCCTGCTCGGGGGTCGGAGACTATAAATACTGGGACAATTTTTTGAACTTGAGGGCATATTCCCTCACACTCATACTTCCTTGATAGAGATTGATGAACTCTTGGATTTTGGCCTCCCTTAACTCCAATGGTTAGAAACGGTCTAGGAAAGAACCTATGAACTCTTCCCATCCTATTGGCCCCATTTCCTCATCCCTCCTAACAATCCATTGTTCGTACCACACTCGAGCCATACCTTTTAGTTGATAGGCCACTAGCTCGAACTTTTCATTCAGTGGCACACTCATGATTCCCACGATCCAGTACACCTCATCAATAAACTCTATAGGGTCCTCATCTAGTTTAGAACCATCGAACTCGGGAAGATTCATTCTTTGAAAATCTTGAATTTGAGGGGATGGATTTTGCACTTGAGGATGAGGGACACCTTGATGCCCTTGGTGGGTTACAACTTGAGCCGATAATGCGATAATGTTGCAGAACTTGGCATGAGTTACCCCTTCCTTATGTTTTGGGACATCCGAAACCGGAGAAGCTTGTTCCTCATCGTCAACCCTTGCCCTTGGATGTGCCCTTCCATGAGGTATTCACTAACGAACATAAAATTGATTGTTAGTTAGAGGAAAACTTAGGATACTCTAGGGAACGACATAAATTAAAAGAAGTGAAGACCTTTCTATACATCCCATAGTCTCCTATTCATGGTGGTGGCGCGCTTCACACCCTTGAATAAGATCCTATTTGACATGGTATACTGGACTCCGAGGACCATTTCAAAACCTCGTGCTCTGATAGCAAGTTTGTCACAATCCGATCCTAGGACCTAGATGTGACATGGCAAATGAGACACCCGAAGGCACCTCACCCAAGCCTCTTAGTATTCATTAAGAATTTCATTGGTAATGATCAACAAATCGAGCGGAAATATAAGGTATATAGGACTAAGGGAATTCACATTAATAAGAGTCAAAGACAACATAAAATCCTTTACTATGTCCGAAAATACCTTCTACATTAAAACTTAGCGGGGGCTAAGACATGTCTCTAGCTCACCCTCAAGATTTAGTCAAAATACCAAACTTACTTTAAAAGTCTAAAAATAACATAAGCTAGATAAGATAGGAG
Source organism: Solanum dulcamara (assembly GCF_947179165.1). Taxonomy (NCBI): domain Eukaryota; kingdom Viridiplantae; phylum Streptophyta; class Magnoliopsida; order Solanales; family Solanaceae; genus Solanum; species Solanum dulcamara. Next base: position 54,695,773 of record NC_077237.1, on the reverse strand, counting down.
TGTCGTTCCCAGAACATGGGAACTAACCAAAGTGGTAGCCTTCAACGCTCAACTTAGCCACGAGGAGGAGAGTGTGGAGCGACGCCGGTCCCTACATGGTGATATCATGTAGGCAAAAGTATGCGTTAGTACTTTGAATGTACTAAGTATGTGAGTGTGCTATGAAATAAAGAACATAAAAGAGAGACATGTATATGCAATTAGGGCTGTTCACAGTATTGGTTAAAACCAAAACCAAACCAAAAATTTAATCAAATCGAATAAAAAAATTGACATTTGGTTTGGTTTGATTTGGTTTGATTTTAAATTTGAAAAACCAATAATATTTGGTTTGGTTATGGTTATAGTAAGAAATAACTGAATAAATAACTGAATCAAACCTATAATTATATACATAAAATTTATAATTATTTATATGTATAATATTAGCTTTTCATAAATAATTAAAGATATTTTCTACCTTTTAATTATTAATTTAAGATGCTCGAACTACTTTTGATTATATTATGGATTCTCTAGTTAGTTTAGTTTAAATATATATTTTGTTCATTTTAATGGACAAAGTTATTTGTATTTTGAAACCTCTGTTTGACTTGTTCTTTTAAATCTAAACTGCGTTGCAAGTTTGATCCACCTGATTTGCCAACAACATGTCTTTCCCTCAATATGCAACAAAGTTCGCTCTTGTGGATCGTGAGGAAAAAAGAGCTAAGAAATTTGAAGAATGCAGAGAGAGAATATTTGAATTGTCCCGGCTAGTCATAAACTGAAAAACCGATCCAAACCGACAATAACCAAACCGGTGGTTATTATTTTACTTGGTTGGTTATGGTTTTAGACATTTAAAAACAAATTAAATTAGTTTGGTTATGATTTTAATCAATAACCGACCCAAACCGAACCATGAACACCACTATATGCAATATGCATAAGTGAATGCATGCATTAAAAATCATTATATGAATCTGTAAAATATTCAATTTGTGGAAGCGAACTTAACCAACATTTAAGACCATGCGAGCTATTACCTGGAATCCAACATAACCCCCTATGTTAGCATGAGAAACTACTTGCCGGGTAGAACTCCATCAACTTTAATCATTTCTTTACCTTTGACTTTAAGGTCTAATTCTGGATTCACTAGCCTAAATAGCCTACAAGGGCTCTTATATTGGCACATAGTTAATGCAACATGAGACTTTACTTAAGGAATCCTTAGGTCGAGTCCCCATATACAGGATACATTTGGTGCTAGGTCAATCCCACGGAATAATATTTAAATATCATAATAACATAAGCATTGTATAACTTTAGACATCAAACCATCATCGGTGGAATAACTCATTAAAACATTTCATTTTATTCAATTATGTCAGAATTTTTCTTTCACATTGAATTCTTTCTTTCACTAAAAGTCCTTTCATCATTATTTAATCATTTTACAAGACTCTCTTAAACATAGGCATTTGCTTCATAAACTTTCATTTGGAGTCAAAACTTTCAATTCAACTTCATTTCAACATAAGGAGACTAAGTGGGTTCATTTCGTATAACTTTCAAATACATTTAGCGTATGAGAGTGATGGAAATGCATCATATGAAACATCTTAAAACAACCCATTATATACACTTTAAAACTACCTTTCAAGCCCTCATATAAGAACCCTACCAAACCATTTATTTTGTGAAATGTAGAGTCAATATATATCAATTTAAGTAAAGTAAACTTCAAGCATACCACAATAGATGCATTTGGAATCATCATGCAAAAGCCCATAAAAATTCATCATTTAGGATTTGAAATAACAAGTTGAGAAAAAATTTAGGCTCCATGGGTGGAAGAACCCATGGATGAAAACTTACATACCTTGCTTGAATTCACTAAGAATTGAAGAAGAACCTTGAAGAAAATTGAAACCCTAGTTTGAATTTGGAGAGAAACCTTGAGGGACCTTGTGAGTTCTTGCCTTAGAAGTTTTGAGAGAATGAATTGAAGAGGAGGGGGTCTTCAAGAGAAGAGTGTTTTTAGACTTGAACTTGTCCATAAAAGTGACTGTGTTCATTAAATGGAACTTTGGAAAAGACACAATTGCCCTTCATTAAATCTGGAAAATTAGCCCTATGGGACCCTTCTACGGGTCATCGTCGTAATGACGAGTCGTGCAAATGACCCATTTTGTAGGCCTTTGAAAAGAGCCTAAAACATAGTCTCTGAAGTTTAGGAACGACTCATGTATACGAACCATCCTCATGGAAATGACCCGTTCCTTGGGCTCGTCCTACAGGTCCCCAAATCCTGGAAAATTCAAGTCTCTGAATGTTTACGAATGACCATCGTATACGACCCGTCCTCTTAGGAATGGTCCATTCTCAAGGCTCATTCTGCAGGTCTGAAAACCTGCAAAATTCAAGTCTCTGAAGTTTTATGATATGTGGTCCATACAAACCATATCTGCTCCTACGACCCATCCTGCAAGTTCGTAGACTTGTCCCTGAGGGATCCTTGAAAATTGGCCTCTGAACATAGCTTACGAGGGGTTTCTACAACCCGTCTTCTTGAGGAAGAATATCTTGGAAGGTCGTAGAACCTCTCCTGAGGGGAACTCCAATTTTTTTTCTCGAAGGGTCACTTTACGACCCTACCGTACAAGACGTAGAAGGCCCTATGAGCCATAGAAGGGCTCGTTCACATGGATGGGTTCAAAATTTTGAGACTTTTATCCTTGGTTCAAACTTTTCTACTTACGGGGTCTTACATCATAATACAATCATAGCTAAGCTAAACCTATGACAATGATGAGCTATAGAGGTCTCCGACACTACCAATAATATGCAATGTCCATAACACCTCTTACCACGTTATTTCAAACAAAGAATCGATGATCAATTAATGCTCTAGGGATCAAGTCCTGGACTAGATCCAGATGCTCATTCAAATGTTCAATGTGGTCGAGGCTGGGGCTGGGTACCTGGATGCTAATTATAATGCATCGGTACAGTCAAGGCCGGGGATGGGTACCTGAATGCTCTCTGTAATACATCAGTATGATCAAGGCCAGGGATGGGTACCTGGATGCTCACCATACTAGCAAGTCAAAAGTGGCTGAGGCTGGGTACCCAGATGCTCTCTATACTAGTAAGTCGGCAGAGGCTAGGGTTGGGTATTCGGATGCTCCCCAATAGAATTTCAGAATGGAGGCCGGGGTCGGGTACCCAAATTCTCATAGATAATTTATCTGATGGTGTTGAATATTCTTCTTTCTAATTATACACTGATAGTTTAGAGAATCCCCCCTCCCCATTCAATCAACCGATAAACTGCAAAAGTTTGAATCAGGGCCAAAATAGAATGATCACAAGGTCTAGTATCAGCGATGCATCTCAAAATTCACAATTATGCCTAGTAATAAATAAGGCTACTCATACGAGAAAGGTTACTGCCTAGATAAGGCCAAACTATCGGACACTAGACTGCTACACCATTCTACAAGAATCCAAGCCCGCCAGAGCGAGCCTGGGGTATCATAAGAAAATTTACAAACTATACAACGACCAACATGCTCAACAATATCAACAACAAAATCATGCAACTCCTCTTACAATACTAACAAATAACAAAATGGATCATATGCTTCCAATTACCTGAAAAACCCAATGAGATCCTAAAATATGATTTCTAACATCTAAGATATAAAAATAAGCTACCCAACCCAAATTCCATCCATCTCAATATGAGTTCACACATTCGATCTCAATCTAAAGAAAGGAAAGTCGTACCCTACCTGTAGGCTGAACACGCGCGCTTTAAATCACTGTGTTAGAACTTTTCCCTTCTGAATAGCCTCAGAATGATATCACGTTATCAAAAATAAAATTACAATATCATTACCATCATTTAGAAACTATATTTATATTTTTCAGAGACAGACCAATTTTGGGGTCCAAAATAGGAAATGTGGGACCTGCATTAAAAATTTAGGATTTGACCCCAAAAACTAGTCCAAAACAGTACCCCAAGATCAAGGATCAAATTACAATACAATCAGGGTTGGAAAACAACACAAGATGATCATGCAACAAAATTCTCATATTTTAAGTTAAGAAAATGAATAGGATAGCATCTAAAATTAGCAATTTCTCAAATACGAAGATCTCCCGCTCAAAACAAATTACACCATAAAGATCATTGAAAAAAACCCCACAAATTAGCCTAAAAAATCGCTAAAAATAAAGCTAAAATGGTCAAGAGACAATTCTCAAAAATTAAACACAATTACAACTCGAAAACAACTAAATACAGCAACAAAATTAACAATTTACCTCACACAAAGCTCCTAAAAAGGTTTCCAAGCTTACCAACACGCTCCCCTTGAAATTCACTTGAACGCAAACCACTAAATCTCCAATTTTAAGCTAATATTGATAGAGATATAAGCAATTAAACATCTAAGTCCAATTTGATCGCGTCTAGTCTTTAATATACAGACCAAATGGAGTTTCTAATCACGATCGCAGAAGTATGAGTCATGATCGTGACCTTCTAGGAAAAAGTCCCTCGCAATTATGGAGGTTTAACCTCATGATGGTGATGACCAAAAAGATGGTCAACGTGGCCACTCCTCTTCACGATCATAAGAGTCTTCCCCACAATCGCGATGGGCAAGGGAATAGACCCTTGCGATTGTAGCTAAAGGATTCACGAACACAAAGACCAAGGCGTCCTACACCTGCATCAGCTGCAATAATTGATTTTCACCATTCAACAACTCCGATGGGATGCTCGGAATTTATTCAGAATCCCATGCGTGCAAATAAGATATGCTACCTCATTTTCAGACGAGGTCATTACGACTGAAAGAAGGTCCCACACCCAAGTTCCATTTTGAGCTTAATTCCACAATGGACTTCGAGATTAGATCAAAAGCCTCGAAAAGTGAACAAAGGGTCATTCTAGACCATATTCGACATTCTAGAGCTAATTGCACTGTCAGAATTTTTATTCGAGTGTGTTTTCTATGAATATTGACCAAAGTCAACCATGGGCCAAATTTCAAAGGCAAAAGCGCTAAATGGCCCTAGACTTGTACCATTGCCTCTGTACTCATGTCGGCCATGCTACTAGCCAAATTTAGCTATTTCGGAAGTGGTGGAACCATAAAAATTCTATTCTGAAGTTGTTTTTCTGAAGTTATGACCGAAGTCAATTTTTTAAGTTATAAAAACTCTAAAATAGGAAAACGGATCTAAAATCCAAATGGACAACCAGGCAATTGAGCATCCGTACTAGTAGGTCACAAATGACCTAGGGTCACTATAGAAATGCTTTAACTGATGGATTGGATTACACGATCTTCTCTTTGATTTTATGTATGTAAGGCTACTCATAATGTGGATTGACTTCATCCACGTGCCATACATATTCATTGAGTCAAGTTGAGTCGAGTTTCGAGGTTCCATGAATTGAGTTACTTAGTTATTTAAAACTTTTATTGAGTTTTGCATATAAATTCCATTATGTTCTTGTTTAATATTCTGTGCTGAGTTTCATGAGTTGGGTTTATTTGAGAGTATGGATTCATGATTGCATTCACATGATCCATAGTTGAGTTATGCATCAATAATTCTATTTTGAGTTTAAAGAATGAATATTTACATATTTGATTGAAAAGGAGTTTGAGCATGAGTTGAGTTTGAGAAACTTTCATTTAACATTTTTGAGCATGATTTGAGAAGTCTCTTAACCATTGTTTTAAGTATGAGAATTATTGTTTTATAAATGAGTTGATCATTTTAAATATCTATTTTTAGGTTGAGTGGAGGAGTTTAATTATGTTTTAAATGCATTCTTTTAGTAGAGATGAGTTCAGTTTTGAACTAAATTCAAAAGAGACTAAATGAGTTAATTAAGAATTTTTCTCACTTGATGAATATGAGCATATTAAAGTAATTTGAGAGTAGTATAGAATACCAATATGAATTAAAACCCCCATAAATTATGTAGCCAGCATAGGATAGGATTGTGACCATTGATTAGTGTGACTCCTCTCTAAGTCCCAAAATGATGGACTTTGATTGTTCTTAATCCAATGAGGGTGATCATCCCTAACCCTGGCAAGGTATTGAATAACTGCATCAACAACAGTGCAAAGCGTTGTATCATCACTGGCTCATAAGTGATGGTTGTTGGTTAGAGAAACTCCCCAAGAGTAAAATATTATACTTTAATATATTGAGTTGCATCTCATATTGCATATCATTAAAGCATTGTATTATTTTCTCTTCATGCTTTGTTGAGCTGAGTTATTTTAGAAAGAGTCCCTTGTGTTGAGTTGCATGAGGTTGAGTATTGTTGATTGTCTTCCTCCCCAGCTATTTTACATACTTGTACATTTTATATACTGACGCCATTTGACCTACATTATTTTATGATTAAGATATAGGTGTAGAGATCATCAACAGACGCTCTATTGAATATCTATTTTCCTTTTTCGGCTAGTTCTGAGACTTCCTTGCTTCTGGAGGAATCATATTTATCCCAATTATTGCATATGTGTAGTTTTTTTTGAGGTGGCCATGGGATTTTCTCGGCACCTTCTTGGTAGTTGATAGAGACTTCATTGAAAGAGTCAGAGTTGAGATAAATTGTTCATTTCAGAGTCAATTTTAAATCATACTTTTAGTATCGAGTTAGAGGTAGAGCTACGTTATACCTTGAGTATTTCGAGACTCTTATTTATGAGATTGATTTGGATTTTAAAATTTTCCTTATTGAGTTGTTGGGGTGTTAACCCACTCGAGTGTTATTATTTAATTTGTTTAAGTTTCTCTAAGTGACTGAATGTATGATCGGACTAAGTGGTTCGCGTGGAGACCAAAAATAATTTTCGAGTTCCAGTCACGCCTAGGGTACCCTATCGGAGCGTGACATGACTTATACCTATTAACGTCTAAATTGTTCAAAAAAGTGTCTATTAAACACAAAATCCTGATGTGGCAAAATAAGTGCACCTCATTGCTATTGAGCGCGTGAAGATCTCCAATTATTTTTTATTTTTTTAGGGTTAAACTTGTATCTTTTTTTCATGTATTGGACACTTGACATGCATTAACTAAATAATTACAAAGATTTTTTATTCAACAATAATCTCTTAATCAAAAAAGAAAACGACCCCACCCCACACCCCTATACCAGTCATTTTCTTTTTCACCCCATTTTAAAGATTTTAAATCTCTGCACTTTCTTTGGTTCTTCATTTTTCTTTGTATTGTTTTTTCTAAATTTTTAGTATATATATAAAAAAGACAAGTTGAATCTGCTAGTTGAATTTGTAAGAAGAAAAAAATTCAGGCATTGGAGTTAAAAGAGTTAACCGATGTTCGTCCATTTGTATTTTTGGCCACTCCGATAAATAAAATATCACCATTCATTAAACTTGTTAAAAATGATATAAAAAATTCGATAGAATTCATTTGAGTCCTCTCGATTTCTCTTCATCGTCGATTTCAAAATAATTTATCGACGTCAATTTATTTTTTATAAAAATATCAACAATCATGATCTACTAGGCTATATTCATAATTTCTTTTACTATATATTAGATTTAATTCATATAATTTATTATAAGAAAGAAAAAAAATTGATCTCACTAGAGGAATAGAGAATAGCGAGTGACGGGGGAAGAAAAAGAAAGGACAAAGGGTTAGGTGGGTGGGGTGGGGTGGGAAGAGGTTTTCTTTTTTCTTTTTTTTGCCAGAGGAATCGAGGATGGCCGCTGGTGTGTGACATGGAAGAAGAAAAGGCAAAGAATTAGATGTTTTTTTTTGTTTGGGGTGTGTTAAGGTATATGCAATTAATCATGGGTTTAGACATAATATTTTGACAAGTTTAAAAATTAAACATCTAAGTGATAGATTGTTAGGGTATATACTGTTAACTGGTGTTTTAAAAGGCGGAGGCGTGAGGCGAGGCGAGGCATTTTACTTGGATAGGGCGATGCATAAGCCTCGAGACGTGGGTCATAAGCCCTATGGATCTTTAAATTTTTAATTTATAATATGATATAATAATATAATAACGCAAAATTATAAAAATACATCAATAGTTTGAAATAATTACAAATATGATTAAGGAAACTCATAGAAAATAAAACTTCTAACATGACTATACAAGTATAATTAGTCTAATATCTTAACTTTCTAATAATAAAGAATCATTATTTCTCAAAAAAAAAATTATCATACTATACAATTTACCCCTCTAAAAGAAAATAATCAATAAAACTTACTAGTATTATAATAAAACATCACTCCATCATGAATAAAACTAAAATTACTTTAGCTAAATAAAATATGATAATTTTGAGACATATTACAAAATCATGAAGACCAATGATAAGTGAAAAAGTAAAATTTCACTATGTATTTTTAAAAGAAACATTATGTAATATATAATCACCTTCGTAGTGTTATCAAATAGTAAATATATGATACTACAACTTATTATTTGAGTTACTCTCAATCTTCTTATCTCTACATATTAAAATTTATTAAGAATCATTCATTTATTCAAGAATTATGAGGGTCAACAATGTTAACTAAATATTTTAACGCATAATTTGTGTAAGATCTGTTAGGCGAGCTCAGAGAGTTGGGCGTTCAGCGTGCTTAAGGTGTACAGTCGGACACTTAGGGCGTAAGTCTTACAGAACTAAGTCTCACACTTGAGTCTTGGATCATTTTGCTAGAACCCCGCCCAGGGCGATCACCGAGATGAGTCCCTGTAGAGTCTTTTAAAATACTATTATTAACCATACATTAAGAATTAGTATATTATAACAATTGTGATGGTTAAAAGTCTAAGTGAGAGATTGTTGGGCTATATACTATTAACCATGAGTTTATACATAAGTATTGATTATAAAACAGTTGTTTATTCAATTTTAATTAAAAGTTTAGTAAATCATATATTCGATTATGTGTCCATTTGGTTATATAGTAGATTATTTAGTGTATAAAGCTTTAACTTATACACAGAGGCAATACAACAAATTTGATCATTTGTGACAAATTATTGTCATTGAAAAATCATATTTTGCCATGAAAAATCTTGTGTGACGAAATGTTTTTGTCAATCATTTGTCTCTATAGGTAGGTCGCTGAAAGTATATAAAGATGATTTAATGTTTCGTCGCTAAATTTTTTTTTATCAACTATGATAAAAAGAATTTGTCTCTAAATGCATAATATTTGTAACAAATTTATTTGTCATAAAATACTATAAATTTTCCAGTTAAAAAGCATTATGTCATCGCTAAAAAGTCTTTAATACCGACAAATATAATTTTTCACAAATTATATTAAATTAGTGACAATGTCATTTTTCCTTAAAGCTATGTAAAATTTGTAGTTAAAAGAATGCAATTACGTCATTAAAAGGTATATGTTTTTATGTGCTAACGAAAATATCATGTCTAAATCTTTACATTAGAGACAATTTTGTTTGTCTTAAAAGGTAGAAAAAATCTAGCAAAAAACTATTTGATGACGTTAAAAATGAAGTTATTAGTATTAAACCAATTTGACGCTACATATTGTATTAATTGGGCACAATTTCAATTGTCATCAAATATTAAGTTATATTGTTAAAAATAATAGTTATTATATTAATAAGTCCATTTGGGACAAATTATTTTCTCATCACTCGATGCACAATTTGTGATAAATGGTTATATAGAGTCATGAACCGACCTATCGAGTCATGATGGCACCTACTATAACCCACCATTAGGTAAGCCAATCCTTATCCCAAAACTGTGAGTAATGAGATTAAGGGTAGAAACTAAACAAATACTAAAACAATAACAGGAACAATGGGCACAATGAATAACTATATATATATAAAAGATCTCTCCCAGAACCTAGAAGTCACAAGTACAAAACACTACAAAATACTAATATAAGTACCGAAAGTGGACCATTGAAACAAAGACCGTCTCAAAAGTAAAATACAAGTCAATTATGTATAGACGGAGACAGGAAGATCCCAAAATGCCAAGTGTTCACCCTCGTTTCTGGTGCACACTAGAATTGGCCTGAATCAGGCTGGTAACTAGTGCTCGGACCTGCATCACAAAAAAAAGATACAGAGTGTAGTATGAGTACCAAAATAATAGATACCTAGTATGCATCATAGGTCGATTGAGCTTGACAAGTAAAAGCAATAAGAAAAGATAGAATCTAAGATAAATAACTTAATGAGATAGAAAATTAAGAGATCCACACGTGTGTAAGAAACTAAGTATACTTATCTAAACCTAATTAGGCCCCATAGGCCAGAAGGTAGAATAGTGCGCAAGTTTAAATAAAAATTCAAGCGGACCCCCATAAGCCCAATGGGTACACAGAGTCACTTAAACTACTAAGAATGAGAAACGGTGAGTCCGAAGCAAGAAAAACGTAGCCCAGACCTCGAACCGCGATTAGCTTCCAAGCAACCAATAGTAACAACCTAGATAAGAAGTCCAATGCTCACACCTTGAATCGTGGATGAGTCTCGAAAGGGTAAATTAGTAGTAATCTCCAAATAGTCATTATGGACGGCCCAACTAAGATGTCTAGTGCCCAAACCTTGAACCGAAAATGTATCTAAAAGGGAAAAAGTTCGTGATCAGATAAGTCATCTCCATAGAGGAAAAGCAAGCAACATGACCTAACCTTGAAATTGCGATGATAGTCGCTACTGAATATTACCATATCATCCTGTCAATGTGAAACAACCATGGATCGATATCCACTCTCAGATAATAACTTCAACACTATGAGGTTTACCCATACTCGATCCTGAATCACTAAATGAGGCCCGAAAGCTCAAATCATCCACAAACAAGATGACAAAGGAGCAAAAGAGAGTAGAAGGTCATCAATCTAAGGAACAACCTAATATAAGGCTCAAACTACTAGACCCAAGTCTATTATTTGTAATGACCTCTAAGGTCATTTTTATGCTTTTGCATGTTTTTACAGCTTTACCCCTTCCCACAGCTTTTTTATAGCTCATATGTGATGTTGGGATGGGTGACGTGCTTCCCAAAATGTCCAATTGAGTTTTGAGGTGGCTTGGCCATTTTTTGAGGCTTAAGGTTTGAAAGAGTTGACTTTAGTCAACATCTGGAGATTTGGGCGTTGTATGAGAATTTTGACAACTCCACCAACTCCCAAAGGTCCATTTTAGTCTAGAAGGAAGGTTGATTTAGGTTTTGGAGTCTTCATTTTGAGTTTAGGTTGTTTTTCCGTTCTAACTTTAAATTTTGGCCAAGGGTTGACTACAGTCATCATATTGAGTAAACTTGCTCAGATGAAATTTCCATTAGCGTAGTTAGCTCTGGAACACCAGGTTTGGTGTAGAGCGACCTTTGGTTCGGGTCCCAATGTGATTGAAATGATATTTTGGCCGTTTGTGCATCTTAAATATTTTTTTTGAAATCTTTGACTTGGGTCAACATTCCATCGAAATGACCTCCGTTGGGAAATCCATCGATTCTGTTGAGTTAAGAATTCCATTTTCAGTTGGGTAGCATAATTAATTTGTGTCAACGGGATTCCGAATGATTTTCAAGCCCCGTTGAGGGACTTATTTTCCCTTAGTGAAAATGCACCCGCAAAACTGCTGGTGCACATGAAATTTACTCTTCCCATTCACGGTCCTTTTCCCTATTCGCGGTTGTCAAGTTCATGGTCCTCGGCATTTGCGGGCCTCAGGCCACATTCACAGAGGTTAAATTGGTTGTTCTCCATGTTTGCAGATAAGCCTCCGCGTTCGCGGAGCTTGCCTCCGTGTTTGCGAAGGCCAATGGGGAGGCAGGCAGTGTGGTATTTTAAGACCCGTTGCCATCCCTTTTCCCTAATTTCCTACATATCAAAACACATTTTTGGGAGAAAATATAGACCATTTTCGATCATCTTCATTCCGGTGCGTTGGGGATTTTTGTGGGAATATTCCGGAACTCTTTCACATCCTAATAACTTTGTAAGTTTCGCATAAATTTCATTGTTTCTTGCATTTTTGAACTATTGTAGGGCTTGAATTTAGTAGGGTTGTTTGAGATCTTCCTGTGCTCGGAATGTACCCATTATTGGAGCACAAGTTTCTTGAGTTATTTGGGACCTTGTGACGATGTTGGTTTTTTTTATTTCATGTGCGGGTCCCAATGTCAAACTTTGACTTAATTTTTGTTCCATTTTTAATTATAGAAATATGGGTATTGTTGGCCTTGTTTTGATGTGTTCTTTGATAATTTGATACAGTGACATTATTTGGTGTTGGCCCGAAAAGGAAAGACTAAAGTTTAGCATTTTGGGTGCGGTTCTGGATTTGAGGTAGGTTAGAGCTTACTCTTATTAGACTTGGCTTGGTTAGAATTGGTACATTTTGAGCATTAATACATGATTAGGTTCATTCTCACCCTCGACCTATCAGACCCGTGGTGGGAGCACCTCAGGTTCCAGATGGCCCAGTGATAGATTTTGGTACCCACCATATACAGATTACATGACAAATATCTTAGGGTTTGCTATCCAAGCACTCAGGTTTTGGGGCTTATACTTCATCTGGTTCATATCAGCAGACCATATTTGGTGGAAAATGTTATATGCGGTGAGTTTGGGCATCCAGCTAGAGAGTGTGCTATAGTCACACATCACAGGCGATAGGCTCGGCAGGATAGAGTTCGTAGGGCTCAAGGATAGTCAGTTAGAGGTGGTACCTCGAGTGTTGTGGTTAGTGGTTTAGGTGTTCAGTTTGAGGCCAGGCACATTTCATCCCATGCTTTAGCAGGCCAGATAGAGGACAAGACTCCATATATCAATCAGATATGCATAAATTTTATTTCTAAGAACTTCTTTTCTTGTATTACTTGGGTGTTGGGGTCTTCGTACGCACTAATGATTACTTGGCTTGTAAGATCCATCTTGTAAATCTAGTAGTTACTTTACTTAGACTTCTATGGGCGTTCTTGCTTAGCCTGATTACTTGCTTATTGTTTGCTATGACAATTTTATTTGAATCTATGTGTATGTGTTTATCTTCCCTAGGTGATTTATTTTAGTAGTGGATCATATTGGTTTTACTGTTATGTTGCATTAGTGGTAGAGTTATACCTTGTGGATGTTGAGCTTGGTTGGTTACTCTGGGGATTTCTGTTTAGCCATCCTAGAGTTTTCTTGAGTTGGTCCTTTCCTCTTTCTAGTTTGTCCCCTAGTGAGCTTAGCTGATGTGAGGTTGTTTCCGAGAGAAGGGTGTGTCAGTAGTTGTGGCCCTTGTGGTCTACTGTAGATCTCATTCATCATTCTTCCTTTATTTGATTCGTGTTCTTAGTTCCAAAGATGACGAAGTTAAGGTTTTCCCTTCAAATTTGGTTGGATTGTCTCTTCATGGTAAGTTTGATGGTTAAGTTATTGGTTCAGCTTGTTGTGTGATGTGGATTCAGATGTCTATGTTTGAGTTGCGAAGGTTGGATTTATGGAAGAGATAGAGTAATAAGTTGTGATCGACCAGGGATTAGAAAAAGAGGAGTTTTTGTGGAGCAAGAGTGTTTATATTGATGAATTGTGGTTTATCTGAATTGCCTTGATGTGCCGTTGTGACTTGTAGACTTTTGGATGGTTGGATAATACATTCTAGAAATTTCTATTACAAGCTTGTTTTACCTTACAACCAGACTACTTTCAATCTTTGTGATTCCGTGTTGTTCCTTGGCTCTACCGATAAATTGCAGTGGGTGTGTCGATGGTTCAAGAGTCATATTGTTGATTTGGGTGGGATATTTTGACTAAGTCAAACTTTTTCTTCTATGGGCAAATAGAATCTCTATTAGAAAGCTCAGCTTCAGGATGGAGTCAAAGTAATTCGTGGGATTAGCTCTTGGTTTCTTGTTCAAGGTGCGAGTTTCTCAGATTTCATGGGTAGCTGGCAGGTTGACTTCTGGTATTTACTGTGATGGTTCGGTTCCATTAGGTCACTTTTGTAGGTTTAGTATGCTAATAAACTGCTTATTGGTTCAGTTTTGCTCTTGATTGGTGGTTTACTCATATTTTCACTCGTAAAGTGGTATATGGACTCATGGCCTTAGTTTTGACTTCTTTTGGGGTTAGTTTCTCATATTGGTTTGGTTTCTAGAAGTCTCGTTTGTAGAAGAGTGACATTGAAGCTAGTCTCAGTGTGGTTTCCTCTTGTGGATTTGGATGCCCTTTAAAATGGCCATTTCAGTTCTAAAAGATAGGTTTCAGACTTCAGTTATTGGTTTTGGCAGTCATAGGGTTAGAAATTTTAGGCTGGTGCTCTAGGATGAGTTGATAAATTTGAGTTCTTGACGCTCTTTGATACTCATGTGGTGCTTGCACTTCCTTTGTAGTTATTTGGGCAGTGTTCAGATGGTGCGGGGAATTGTTACTATGGTTTAAGATGGTAGGATACCAATGACGTCTAAAGAGTTTGGAGCTTGGAGTATAAAGCAAAGAATTTGACTTAGGAGTTATTTGGCATCTCCTCCTGTCTGTTGGTCGACTAATTCTGAAGAATCTGTGTGGTTTTGGTTTATCTCAGATGAGTTTGTTGCGTTTGGTTGAGTTTGTATAACATCTCAAAAATTTCTATGCCAAGATTCAAACCATTCTTGTTAGGCGTATAGGATCAAACTCAGTGAATTTTAGTTGTATATATGAGTTAGGATCAATTCCTAAGTATGTTAAGAGTATTATATATGTTTTCGGGTCATAAGGGATCTCTAACACCAAGCCGATTCCAAAGAATTTTTATCGGCTAAGTTTCCGAATGAGTTTGTATAAGGGTCAACTTCAAATGACCATATCTCCTAGAATATAACTAATTGGATGTCCCATAAACTATCAAATTAAAGGTCTTTGAGTTTTCTTTCCAAATCCACCAAGATTGTATTTTTCCGCGACTTGTCCAGTTTTCTAGATTTTATAGGGACATTTTGGGAAAATTACCTAATATCCATATATATGAACTTGGACGCGTTTTGGATCATTTATTTTCAGTATTTCACCTCCAAAGAACCATAATCTTTATCCTCCTCTCTCTAAAATCATTCCTTCCAATTTTTCTATCAAACTCAAAGGATTCAAGGCTCCTCATTGAAGACCAAGAATCAAGTTTTCTTAAAGTTTCACTCTAAGGTATGTGGGTTTTCATTCATGGATTCTTCCACCCATTGAGCCCAAATGTTTTCTCAACTTAGTATATCAATTTTAAATGATGAAATCTTATGGGATTTCACATAATGGTTCCAAATGCATAGATTATGGTATATTTAAAGTTTATTTACTCCTATTGATTTATATGTATATTGACTCTTAATTTCAAGTGATGAAATTTTAGGGATTTTCATACTACAATTCCAAATGCGTAGATTCTTGAATATTTGAAGTTTATTTACTTATATTGACTTATGCTGATTCTTATTTACATAAAATGGATGGATTATTGATGTTCTTATATGAAGGTTTGAAAGGTAGTTTTAAAGTGCATATGGTGGGTTATTTTTAAGATGTTTGATTGGATGCTTTCATATCACTCTCATGCATACAAGTATCCTTTAAATGTATTTGAAAGTCTTTTTGAAATGAACCCACCTAGTTTCCTATGATAAAGTAAAGTTGAAATGAAGTTTGACTCTGATGAATGTTATGAGGTAAATTCTTATGAAGGGGAGTCTTTCTGAAATGATTGATTGATGAAAAGGATTCTTAGCCAAAGTAAGGTTTCAATGTGAAAGGAAAATTCTCACATTGAATCAAATGAATTGTTTAAGGTTATGATATGAAATGTATGACATCTCTATAGGCCATCAACTATTTTGAACATTTTTCCAAAAAGGATGGTCCGATTAGCATGGTACCCTGAATACCATCACTAATTGTAGACCTAATTTTCTTATAAATCAAGGCTCATTAGTAAAATGGTAAATAGGGCATGTCAACCATGATGATATTATAAACCAAAGGTTTTAATGAGTTATTCCATGGAATGATGATTTTATGTTAAAATTATATAAATGCTTATGTTATTATGATACTTAAATATTATTCTACTGCGAGCTTATCTAGCACCGAGTTAGACTAGAGGCGAATACCCATGTCTCAGAACTACATGCCACCATAGGTATAAAGGAGATAGAGGCGAATACCCAATCTCTAAGAGGTGAGTACCCAAAATATCAAGGCATAGTGGTGAGTAACCGAGTCTAAGAACTAGGAGTGAGTACTTGGTTTACACAATAGCTTAGTGGATCCATTTAGGCATGATGGAGTCTACCTTGGAAAGTAGTCTCCCTTTGTTTTCTCCAGTGTAGGGGTAACATCGGGACTCCATGTTATAGCTCACATGATTTATGTCGGTTAACGGGCGCTCTCACAAAGGTACAAGGTCCCTCTTCCAATGTTTATGATATATCATATGATGTCTACTATGTCTATCACAAAGCAAAGTATATTCTCTCACAAAGCTATAGATTCCTTTCAAAAGGTTTATTGTATATTTATTTACGATTCATGGTATTTTGCAAGTATATGGTTTCTTATAATGACTCATGATTTCCTCTATAATGTTTAAGTTTCTTTTATGAGTCATGATGGTTTCTATATTTTATTGACTAAGCTTCATAACTGCAAATGGTATTTCAAATGAATACAAGGTTCTAGCATGGTCCATTGTATTACCTTATTGTATAATGATATATTGCATAGCATGCTCACATACTTAATACATTCAAAGTACTAATGCATACTTTTTCCTACATGACATCACCATGTAGGAACTGACGTCGCTCCTCGACCTCCTCCATATGGCTAGCTCAAGTTAGTTTGAAGATTGCTTGCGGTGAGTTTCCATGGTTCGGGAACAACATCCCTTTTATTCTAAGCTTATGTTATTTAGAATATGAAGAATTTTATTAAGGCTTTTCTTGAAACTTATTTTGAGGGTGTGAGCTAGGGACATATCTTAGCCCCCGCCAAGTCTATTAGTAGAGGTATGTTTGAATACAAATGGAAAAAATGTCTTTATTTCTGCTTTTTATGGTATGTCATTACTTATGAAAAGCTAAATGAATTCTAAGAGGCTTGAGTGAGGTACCTCCAGGTGTCTCATTCGTCGTATCACGTCTAGGCCCTAGGCTTGGGTCGTGACAGTTTGTCCTTGTTGAGTTGAAGTTATTATCAAAAGAAAGAAATTGGACGTTGGTTTGAATATAAAGGAGAGAAGTAAATTTAGCAGTTTTCCCTTAGTTTGAATTCTAGGTTGGGGTTACCTGACCCGAGAAGGTACCTATAAGCCTGGCGGAGCTTGTGGGCCTAGCTTTCTAATCTTTTCGTGCCCTTGGATTCTTTTTCTATCCTTTGACTTTCGAGGATGAAATTTCTTTTAGTAGTGGATGTTGTAATGACCCTCTAGGTATTTTTTATCCATCACCAATTTTTTCAGTATTTAGAGCTTTCCTGTGGTGACCCCATGCCATTTATGACTTGTTGGCACTAACAGTTTGACTTGTTGGTCGTTTGTTTGGGTTTTATGCTCGATTCCCTATTCTGGAGCTATTAGAGTTTGAACAATTGACATTTGTCAAAACTCCAGGAAGACGGCCTCAGAATAGAATTCCAATGGTTTCATCAGCTCCGTAATGGCCAAATTAGGTTAGTAGCATGGGCAACACGAGTGTCGAGGCGATCAATGCGATTTTGAGGCCATTTGGCACTTTAGACTTTAAAATTTGGCCTAAGGTTAACCTTGGTCAACATTCTTGGTAAATGCACTCAGAATAAAATTTCTTCAATGTGGTTAGCTCCGAAATGTCGAGTTTGGTCTAGAACGATCTTTTATTCATGTCCCGAGGATTCCGGTCTCATTTTGAGCCTCCTTATCGAATTGATAAAAACTTTCCTTGAGTGTGGGGGACCCACATTTTTTAAAGAAGACCTCGGATGGAAATTTCAAATGCTCCATTGAGTTTGGAACATCAAATTTTATGAGGTAGCATAGTTCATTTCTGCGCACAGGATTCAAAATAAATTCCAATCACCCACCAGATTTTGAAATATTTCCAAAACCAACTGATATGCATCAGCTTATGCAGACCAATTTTGGTCTTCGCGTTCACGGAATCCATGGTTCTTGGTCCCCGCATTCACGAGCAAAAGGGTCATATTTGTGAAAGCCTAGCAGATTGAACTCCACATTCGCGAGGCCCATGCGCGTCCACGGAGCGGCAAAGGCTTGGCCTTTGCGTTCGCGGTAGTCCCTTCGCATTCGCAGAGCTTTGAGGCCTTAGCCTCCATGTTCTTGGTAGTTCCTTTTTCTTTGAAGGTATAAAGGGTTATCTCTTGTTTGAAGATAGTTACTACCCTTGTTCTTACTTATCTATTTTTGTGCAGGAATTTAGTTGATACGATCCTTTGGTCCTTTATGTGATATCTGTGCTTACTTCTGTTAGTAGTTTGTCATTTTAGTTGTCTCCCCTTTGTAGTGTGTTGTCGTGTTTATGTCTTGGGATAGCGCCACCAGATACGTCCTTTGTTTCATTGATTGTTTCTTATCTCCTCCCTCTTATTAGATGTTCTTATTGCAGGATTCCCTATTATTCTTGATAGTTACTTGTGATATACACTCCCTACTTACTTATTCCTTATATTTGCTTTATATTTGGAGCTCAGTCGGCTGATGCCTACTGAGTGCCACTTGTTGGTACTCATACTACACTTCTGCACCCTGCAAATAATAGTACGGGTTTTCACTGCTGATTTGGATATTGTGCGGAGCAGCTCTTTGATTTTGGAGACTTGGGTGAGCTCTTGGCGTTCAGAGCTACCTATCTCCTTCTATGATGGACTTGGACCAGTTTTTATTTCGTATTCGAAGACAGTCTGTATCACTATTATTATTATTGTATATTTATAAACCTTGTACTTTCTTATTTAGTCTAGTGGATCTACTACCGACTAATACATAGTCTTGGGGGTTATCTTGTTGTATTATTATTATTCTTCTTTTATTATTATTATTATTATTATTATTATTATTATTATTATTATTATTATTATTATTATTCGCTTCTTTTCTTTCGCTTATGATGGTCCATTTTCCATGGTTCCGAACTGTGGGGTTAGGCTTACCTACTGGTGGGTTAATTGTAGGTGTCATCATGACCTGAGGAATTGGATCATAATACGGATATAAAATCCAAACGAATGATGAGGCAATTGAACAATCAGTCCCAGAAAGTCATAAATGACTTAGGGTCATTATGGGAACCCTCTAAATGAAAAAATGGATGTGTTAACTCAAAAATGACCTAAATGGTCATTACAGCATTTACTACTAACAAAACTTTCATTCGCGAAAGTAAATGTCTAGTAGTACTTGAAGTCTCAAATAAGCCAGGGAATTACTCCCGCATCTCCTTCTTGGTCTCCCACGTAGCCTCCTCGACTTGATGATGTCTCCAATGGACCTTAACCACAAGTATGTCTTTAGATCATAATCTCCTTACATCTCTGGATGATATGGTAACTGGCTCCTCAATAAAGATCAGAGGGTCATTTAACTCAACTGAACCATACTAAAACACATGTGGCTCATCTGAACATACCGACATAGCAACGAAACATGAAAAACTGGATGAATAGCTGAAAAGGCTAGAGAAAAGGAAAACTCATAGGCCACATCACCATCTGTCTTCAAAATCTCAAAAGGCCCAATATACCTAGAGCTAAGCTTGCCGCGCCTTCTAAATCTCATCACATCCTTCATGGGCGATACTCGGAGGAACACTCTGTCACCAAAAGGAAATCTCAACGGTCAACGCCAATGATTCGCATAATTTTGATGTCTACTTATAGATATCATGGGCCTATCCTGTATCACCCTCACATGATCTAAGTCCTCCTAAATAAAATTTATACCACGCGGCCTCGACTTCCTAGACTTAAACCAACCAAGTAGAGAGCGACAATGCCTACCATATAAGGCCTCGAACGGGGCCATCTGAATACTAGAGTGGTAGATATTTTTGTATGAAAACTCAGGCAAAGGCATGAACTGGCCCCATTGAAACCTAAAATAAAAAACGCAGGCCAGCAACATATCCTCAAGGACCTGAATAGTGCACTTTGACTAGCTATCTATCTACGGGGGAATAGTTTTACTAAGATCGATACGGGTGCCCAACTCTTTCTGAAAAGTCCAAAAGCTGGATGTGAACTGTGAGCCCCGGTCTGAGATGATAAAAGTAGGCACACCATGAAGAGGAACCACCTCTCACATGTAGATACGGGCTAATCTCTTGGCACTGAAGGAAGTATGAATGAAAGAAAGTGTGCTGACTTGGTCAATCAATCAATGATAACCCAAATACTATCAATGCCCATAGAATTATGAAGCAACCCTATAATAAAGTCCATGGTGATACGCTCCCATTTCCATTCAGTAATGGGTAGTCTCTGAAACTCACCAAAAACCCTCAAATGCTCAGCCTTCTGAAAACTCAAGAAATGCAATACATAGTCAGCAATATCTCTCTTCATACCTCTGCATGAGTAGTTCTGCTGCAAGTCACGATACATCTTTGAAGTGTCCGGATGGATAGATTATTTGATATCATGGTCCTCGCTAAGAATCAACTGAATAAAACCCCCAACTCTCGCAACACATAAATGACATCAAATATCAAAACCCAATCTATGTCTAAAGTTTCCTGACCGATGTCACCTCCCAAAACTCAATCTCAAAGTACTATCAACTCCTCATCCTTGAACTGTCGACCACGAATCTTATCTAATAGAAATGACTATACTCCCACATAAGCTAGCACACACCGAGAATCTAAAATATCAAGTCAAATAATCCTGTTGGCTAAGGACTGGATGTTGAAAGCCAAAGGTTGCTCCATAGTAGAAAAGAAGGCTAGACTACATGTTGCTACCAAAGTACATGCAAGTGTACGCAGTCTCACAAGTAGTAAATTGACACTTTTCAAAGACAGATTATCCAACCCAAAGGACTTTAATGAGGCTCTTGCTAATTTCTCAATGAACTAAATTATTTTCATGTTTCGTAAAGTGTTGAGTTCTATTACTTCAAATTCTAAGCTATTGAAAATACTATTAAAATTGATTCAATGATTCCACTAAGATTTAATCAAGTTAAAATGAATTTTAGGGCTATAGAACTTATAGACATCAGTAATAATACTCTTTACTTTAGCATCCAATGGGTCATTTAATTACTGACTTACAGGGTTGATATTACAATCATGGTCTTCCTACCTCTAATTGCCTACCTTTGTTGACAACCTAACTATATCATTGAGCGGGTACAAGCATGAACCAATAAAAATGTATTAATCCTATCATCCTGTCTAATAACCAAACATGGTGTATAAGTATGTGGTATGAGCATCTTATACAAAAATCAATCTAGTTAATCGTAGAACAGACATGTTCCCTATATTCCAATATTGTATCCCCTATCCATCTTTTGAGTTCAAGGTGGAAAACAAGTTCATCTTAATATTGGCCAGATATTAACATAGTAAAAGAAAGAACATTGGAATAATCATACACAAAAACCCATTATCAACCAAAGCAAATAATATTGAACCATCATCTTATGGATACAACCCTAGAATAGGGAAACTTAGACACTCATAGTTTTAATCATAATCATAAAATTAATTAATTGCATTTAAAAGTAATGTAAAATGAAAGAGAAGGACAAAAGTAATGCTAGAGAAGTTCTTCCTTCATTTTCGTTTGTCAAAACTTAGAACAAAATTTGAATTCATAATAAAATGTCTAAGTGTGCTATTTATAGCCTCAAAAAATGCAATAATCCATTAGATGTAGTAAAGTCTACGACGCACGGACTTGTTTCATCTTTTAACAGTTTTCCATTTTTGATTTCCTCGATGAAATTACAATTGGCATCAGCCAGTCCGCGACATGGACCTAGCGCAAACTCTTCTGTCTCATGAGGTTTTCCATAAAAAATTCAAGCCTTCATTCCTGGAATACAAGCCCGATGCGGAGATTTTCCCACATAGTATAGATTTTTTACTTTAGCTTTTCAACTACGTCTTTAAGCTCTAACTTTCACCAAGATGCCTTTTCAAGGTCCATTTCTCTTTGTTTATCCCTAAAACTGTCTAATCACATTGGTTAGATAAAATAACATACAAATACTCTAGAAATAAAATAAACATAGGAATTCATTCTCAAACTCGACTACAAATATGTGATATGTTGGCTATTGTGTGCATAAATACACCAAAGATCAACACCCCACACTTATAATTTTATTTTTTCTAGAATAAATTCTCAATCTCATGCAGGCAACACTAAACACACTGTACAGAAGGCAGTCCTACATGGCCATAAACGATTGCAAAAATAGCACACATCACAACAAGCATGTTTGAATTTCTTTGCAAGACTGATTAATCAAACACAACCTAACCTAAAGAGTTGACTCTTTAATGCAACAAACTCATATGAGTTGTTCAGTCAAGAATCATGCAAGATTACTATTCCTTCAATGAACATGTTCTCTCACCACGATGAATTTACCCATATTTACTGACAGTTATAATCAATTCAAATGGCAATGGATATTAAAACAAAGTTCGCTACTCTCCCAATGGCTCCACATGTTTTTATCACATACTTACATTTGGGATGTCTAACATACTGGACAATTCCTTTTCTTCCACATCACCTTCAATATCTTGAACCACTAACACTCTTTCTAGAGGGTTTTTCACTATTATACACTGAGCTACCACTTTCTCACCAATCATAGTTATTGTCGACAACTCTTCATAAACCATGGGCAACTTCAGTGCTTGATAGACATCAAACACCTTTACCTTATATTGTTCTCTCATGGTCAATCTTCCTGTAGCTACATCAATTAATGTTTCTCCTGTTGCTAAAAATATGCATCCCAAGATAAAAGGGACCTCTGGGTCAGGTTCAAAGTCTAAAACAACAAAGTCTACAGGGAAAATAATAGACCCCACATGGACCAACACATCCTCAATGATACTATCTGGTCTAGACACAAATCGATCAACCAATTACAACAAAATTTTGGTCGGCTTAGGTTCTTCCAGGTCTAACTTCTCAAGCATATACTTGGCATCAAGTTGATACTTGCACTCAAATCACAGAGACCTCTTGCATTGCTACACTTACCAATCATTACTTGCACTGTGAAACTCCTAGGATCTTTTTGCTTGGTTGGGATTTTTAGTTTGTTCAAAATTATAGAAATACACTCCTCAGTGAGTGCTACTGTCTCATATCCCGCCAATTTGCTCTTGTTGACCATAAGTCCTTGACATACTTAGCATACTTTGGAATACCCTGCAAAACATCAATTAAAGTTAAGTTAATTTGTACCTATTTCAGCATGTCTATGAACTTCTCAAAACACTCCTTCTTCTTTTTGAACTTTTTTGGGAATGGAGGTCATTTTGCTTTTGGTTCCTAGTCAGCTCTTGGCAAACTATAATCACCTGATTCAACAACCATCTCTTTACCTTTATGCTCAACAACTTTGTTTTGAGGAGCCAACTTAACTAATAGACGACCACTTTGGGTACTCACAGTATTTACCTCATTGGGATTTGGGTTAGTGTTACCTGACATACCTTCTTACTGATGAGAGTTTTGAGCACTAGCTAATTGTCCAACCTGATTCTCTAAGTTCTGGGTTGTTTTTTGGTATTGACGAAGCTCAGCGGCAAACTTAGCTTGGTCAGCCATGAGTTGTTTAAACATGTCTTCCTTACTCACATTTCTTGATTTACCTACTTGCTATCTACCTTGACTTTGTTGATTATAATGTTTTCCACCTCCTTACGATCTATATTGGGTCTGCCCTTGGTGCTAATTTTTCTAATTTCCACCCAAAGAAAAATTTGGGTGGTTCCTCCTACTGGGTTATAAATATTACCATAATTTTGCTGTCCTCCACCCCTTTGTGCATTACACATAAAATTTACCGATTTTGGATTTTCTCCATAATACACAAACACATGCTCACTACTACCACATACCTCACACCATGGTGTGTGTTATTGTACCTCATTTATTGGAGCCTGTTGCTTCCTCAATTCAAATTTATTGAAATGTGTGGTCATCATATTATATATTGCTGTAATTTGAGCTATTAAGCATGTCAAAACATCTACTTCAAGAATCCCTACCTATTTTTGGACCACAGGCCTAGAGCTCTCTCCATTCCACTTAGGATTTCCCAGAGATATGCAATTGAGTAGTGCATAGAGCTCCACTTACAACAGAGTCAAGAAGAATTTTGGTGTTGGGTTCCAACCCGTCAATGAAAGTATGGAACAACACTTCGTTAGCTTAATGATGGTAAGGAAAACAAATAAATAAAGATTTAAATCTGTCCCAGGCTTGGTATAAATTTTTTCTAGATTACTATTTGAAACTCAAAATTTCACTTCTTAGCCTTGATGTCTTTCCTCATGGGAAGAATCTAATTAGAAACTTTCTAGCGAAAACATTCCAAGTAGTGATTGAGTCTGATGGATCCATTTTCAGCCACATCCTTTCTTCCCCCAATAGAGAAAATGGAAACAAAGTTAATCTTACATAGTCGGGTGGCACTCCAGTTGGTGTATAGGTATCATTGATCTCTAAAAAGTTCTGCAAATGCACTATAGGCCATTAGAGTGCAAGAATTGCACCATATTTTGCTTTAGTTCGAATCTACCGCCAGCAGGCGGTTTCTGGATGCTATTAGTAACATTTGTAGTTTGAGGAATTTCCACATCCCTAACCGTTCTTGTTGTTATATTTATAGGAACCTCTACAAGTACCTCTTGATTATCCTCCAGATTGATTTGCGGTACAAGATATTGCAAGGCTGCTCTTCTCCTTTGTTGATATAGAAATCTTTCAGGCTCAGCTAATGGCTCCACTATTTCTCCACTCCTTTCCAGTGTACTATTTTAAGATACCTACAAGTAATCGTAGGTAAGATCAAATTGTCAACACTAGAACAAATAATAAAGAACTTTGAAAATAACCAATTGCCAAATTTAAAGTCCCCGGCAATAGAGCTAAAAACCTTTCTCTACCAAAGTACACGCAAATGTACGCGGTCTCACAAGTAATAAAGAGACTTTTTTTAGAGACAGATTATCAAACCCAAAGGACTTTAATGAGTTGAGTTTTGTTACTTCTAATTCTAAGGTATTGAAAATATTAATAAAAATGATTCAATGATTCCATTGAGATTTAATTAGTTAAAATGAATTCCAAGGATGTAGCACTTATAGACTTCAGGCCTAATACTATTTACTTTGGCATCCAATGAGTCATTTAATTACTAATTTACAAGATTGATATTAAAATGATGGTCTTCCGACCTCTAAATGCCTACCTTTGTTGACAGGCTAACTACATCGTTGAGAGGGGATAAGCATGAACCAACAAAGATGCATTAATCCTATCATCCTATCTAATAACCAAACATGGTGTATAAGAATGCATCACAGACATCCTATACATAAATCATCCTAGATAATATGAGAACAAACATGTTCCCTATATTGCAATGTTATATCTCCTATCCAGCTTCCTAGTTCAAAGTGGACAACAAGTTCATCCTATTATTGGCCAGACATTAACATGGTAAAAGCAACAACATAGGAATAATAATACACAAAAACCCATTATCAACCAAAGAAAATAATATTAAACCATCATCTCGTGGCTACAACCCTAGAATAGGGAAACTTAGCCACTCATAGTTTTAATCACAATCATAAAAACAATTAATTGCAATAAAGAGTAGTCTAAAATAAAAGAGAAGGAGAAAAGTACCCTAGAGAAGTTCTTCCTTCATTCCCGCTCGTCAAAAGTCAAAATAAAAATTGAATTCATGATAAAAAAATCAAAAGTGTGCTATTTATAGCCTCTAAAATGCAAAAATCCATTAGCTGTACTGAAGTTCGCGATGCGTACTTATTTCATTCTTCACAATTTTCCATTTTTGACTTTCTCTACAAAATTACACTTGGCATCAACCAGCTTTGTGTTGCGGACCTGGCTTAGCCTCCTCTGTCTCGCGAAGGTTTTTCATAAAAATTCCAGGCCTTCATTTCTGGAGCACAAGCGCAACGCGAAGACATTTCCATATAGTATAGATTTTTCTCTTTAGCTTTCTGACATCATCTTTAAGCTCCAACGTTCACCGAAATGCCTTTTCAAGGTTCATTTCTCTTTGTTTAACCCTGAAAGTTTCTAATCACATTGGTTAACTAAAATAATACACAAATACTCAAAAAATAAAATAAATGTAGGAATTCATTCTCAAACTTGACTACAAATATGAGTTATGTTGGCTATTTGGCGCATAAATACACCCAAGATAACTACATATACTTGTTGCCTTCTAACTCAAGGAGTCCGCTACTACATTTTCCTTAACTGGTTGATAGATAATAGAGAGTTTGTAGTCCTTTATGAGCTCCATCCAACAGCAATGCCTCGAATTAAGGTCCCTCTACCTTAAAATATACTAAAGACTCTTGTGATCAATGTAGATCTTACAACAAACTCCATACAACTAGTGCCTCTAAATTTTGAGCACAAAAACTATTGCCTCCAACTCCAATTCGTGAGTGGGGTAGGTATGCTCATCCATCTTAAGCTGTCTTAATACATAAGCAATAACCCAGCCCCGCTGCATAAGTACACAACCTAAACCAATACCGGATGTGTCACAATACATATAGTAAAGCCCTCGTCGTTAACAAGAAGAGTCAATATAGGAGAAGAGGTAAGTATCTCCTTTAGCTTCTGAAAGCTGAACTCACACTCCTCAAACAACTCAAATGGGATATCCTGGTAAGTCAACAAAGTCAATGGAACGGCAATAGAAGAGAAGCCTTTAACAAATAATTATAGTAGCCTTCTAGTCCGATGAAGCTACGAATCTCAATAACAGAGGTGGGTCTGGCCCAATCACGAATTGCCTCAATCTTCACCAGATCTACCATGGAGCCATCCTTGGACACCATGTGCCCCAACAATGCTATAAAATCAAGATAAAACTCGCACTTTGTAAACTTGGCATAAATCCATTGATCTCTCAAAGTCTAGAGCACTAATCTCAAATATTGCTCATGCTCACACCTGCTCTGTGAGTACACAAAAAATTCATCTATGAAGACTATGAAAAAGGAGTCCAGGTACGACCTTAATACACAGTCATCAAGTCCATGAAGGTAGCAGGGCCATTAGTCAACCCATGAAACATCACTAGGAACTTGTAGTGGATGTATAGAGTCTTGAATAAGGATTTAGGGATTTTCACTGCCCTAATCCTCAGCTGATGGTAATTGGAACTCAAGTCTATCTTAGAAAACAATACAGCACCCTGAAGATGATAAAAAAAGGTCATCAATATTAGGCATGTTTTAATAGTTCTTCACCATCACCTTGTTCAACTATCTGTAATCAACACACATCTGTATAGTACCATCCTTGTTCTTCACAAACAGGACTAGGGCACCCCAAGGAGAAATACTAGGACAAATAAACCCCTTACTAGAACAGTTTTACTATAAATTATTTTTCTTTATTTTCCTTGATGAGTTTTATGTTATTTGAATTATTTGGAGTATAAAATAAAAAAGAGAATAATTTACTTCAGAATAAAGCATTTATGATATGGATTTTCACTTTTATAGGGAATGAAGTTGTCCTCTTCCTTTTCATGAGATTAGATTAGATAGTTCACCTCTAACAATAAACCTCCTCCTTCTTTCCCTTTTCGCCACCTCAAGCTGAACACTGAGCTCCTTGAGCTATGTGGGGGTTATCTGATAAGGTGAAATAGAAATAGAACAGGTGTGTGGCTCCAAGTCTATAGCAAAATCAATATCACGCTCTAGGAGTAGGCCTGGTAAGTCGGTAGAAAACAAATTTGCAAACTCCCAAACTATAGGAACTAAATCAACTGAAAGTCCCTCCTGACTGACACCCTGCACATACTCCAAATATGCTAAACACCCAGAAGAAACCAACCATTGAGCCCATAAAAAAGAGATAATCCCTGTCAGTTGAGAATATGAGAAGCCTGCTGCAATACCAAAGGAATGCCAGACATGGCTAAGTTAATGGTCTTAGCATAATAATCTAAGACCGAATGGTAGGGGGATAACTAATCCATTCCCTGAATCATATTGAAATCAACCATATCTAGCAAACTAAGATCAACCCTAATATCATAACCCTGGATAGTCATTTAGCAAGATCGCAATACCTGATCCTTTATTAAGGACTCATCCACAAGGGTCAAAACATGAACATGCCCTACCAATGACTCTGAACTCATACCCAAATGGCGAACATAATAAATAGAAAATATAAAAATGTAGAGCCCAGATCAAATAATAAAGTGGCAGGCTGATTGCATAACAGAAACATACCTGTAATGATATCGTCAGATGCCTCAGGCTCTGCCCTCACTAAGGCTGAACATAAATAGCCCTAAGCACCTATGCCTGGTATATCTGATCTACTTCCTAACCTATATCCCTGTGCTCTGCCACTAGCACCTTATCGTCCGCACCGACGATCTTTATCCTGACCACCACCTCTAGCTAGTTAGGGGACTACTGAAACTGGCCTAGCTGTAGTAGGATTTGGAGCTACTATCCCACAATGTAGGCAATCTCAAGACTAGTGGTCTAACTTTCCACAATCATAACAACCCTAGGAGGAGTGACCCAAATGAAATCGGCCACTATGACCTATAGATCCTAGATCTGAACCCCTTGAAATATGACTTGTGCTAGGACCTCTTGTACGCTATGAACTACCCTCTAAAGTAGGTAATGTTGCCTTAATAGGCCGACAGGACTGACCCAACTAAAAATGTAGATGAGACCTTTCATAGGAGTTCCTAGACTTGGATCTGGACCCGCTGAAGCTGCCTTGGTAGTGAGCCCTTTTATCGTTGCCCTTGTGGGCCTCATGATGAATGGGCTCCATATTGTAGTTGTGGACTACAACATCGAGAAATGATCGCCCTACTAATTCCATTGGCTCTGTCTCAATCCTCAATTGAAATCTGAGTCCACGCAAAAAATAACAAACTCTCTCCTTCTTAGTAGGTAAGATCATAGTGGCATGGCAAGACAATTTATGGAACTTCAACTCATACTCCGAGACGGTTATGGAGCCCTACTCCAACCTGGATAACTCATCACATAGTATGTCTCTGAAAATCCGTGTGTACCTAGCCAAGAAGGCCTCCAAAAACTCCTCTCGAGATACCGATGGTGAGCCAGCTGGCCTAGTTTATAGATACAAGCGCTGCCACTATTTAGTGGGACCAAAAAATTGGTGAGTGGTAAAGTCATATCTTCGTGACTCTATAAGTCCCAAGAACTACAATTGGTCCTAGTATGTAATTAGAAACTCCTGGGCGTCCTCCCCTATAACTCTAGAAAATCTAGGCAGAGACAATATCTATAATACCCCAAGAATCTTCTTCTCACATAGAGACATGGCCCTATAGTCTATAGCTGGTAGATCGACATTTGGGGCTAGTGGTCACTAAACTTCCAGAGTCACTGTGGTAGATTGACCCTACTGAACTAGCTCGACAGCGGCGGAAACTAGGGCCTACTACTATATATCCCCTAATATTATCAAAGGTTGTGTGATGGTCGCCTGCAGCTTAGGAGCCATAACGTGTGTGGTTCGAGACTGAGCTGGCCCAAGTCGTATTGTCTAGTGATGAAAGGGCTCTTCCTAAGGCTCCACCTCCTGCTCTGAAGTCTTCTATCTCTCATGAATTGGTGATGTAGCCTTGGCATGACATCGAGGGTCAGCCTCTACCCTTAGCTAGGACTTTACAGTGAGCCCAGGTGCATCGACCCCCGTCCGTGGTACCGAACGTGTGAGCAAATCTTGTAAAAAGAGTGGAAAAAGTAAGATTTATGAAACCAATAAGACACATGCAATATGAAAGTGATACCAAAGCGATAATATTCCTAAAGACATCCTATAGCCTCCTAAAGATAAGTTAAGATTTCTCTACGCTGATCCACAGAACTCTACTAGACATTAGCTCAGTACAAGTGAGACAGTGAACCTGGAGCTCTGATACCAACTTATCAAGACCCCACCTCTTAATTCTTGGTGGCACCAGTAGGTAGGACAACTCGTATCCTAAAACTGTGAGTAATGAGATTAAGGGTAAAAACTAAATGAATACTAAAACAATGACTAGAATAGCACAAATAAGAGGAAGCACAACAAATAACTATATATACATCAAAATATAAGATCCTTTCCAGAACCTAAAAGTCACAAGTATAGAGCACTATAAAATACTGATACAAGTCCCAAAAATGGACCACGGAAACAAAGACTGTTTTAAAAGCAAAAGACAAGTCAAATATTTACAGATGGAGACAAGAAGATTTCAAAACACCAAGTACTCACCCTCATCTCTAGTGTAGACTACAACTGACCCGAATCAACGCGGGTAACTAGTGCTCAGACCTGCATCATGAAAACAAATTTAGAGTGTAGTATGAGTAGCAAAATAACTGGTACTCAGTAGGTATCATAGGTCAACTGAGCTTGACAAGTAAAAGAAATAAGAAAAGATAGAATCTGAGATAAATAACTGAATGAGATATAAAATTAGGAGATGCACACGAGTGTAAGAAACTATATATAGCTATCAAAACCTAATTGGACCCCATAAGCCTAGAAGGTACACTCGTGCGCAAGTTTAAATAAAAACCCGAGTGGACCCCCATAAGCCTGAAGGGTACAAAAAATTGCTAAAACTACTAAGAATGAGAAATAGTGAGTCTAGAGATGGAAAAGTTTAGCTCAGACCTCGAACCGCGGTTAGCGTCCAAGTAACCAATAGTAACAGTCCAACTAAGATGTCCAACGCTCGAACCTCAAACTACGGATGAGTCTCAAAGGGGAAAATTAGTAATAATCTCTAAATAGTAAATAGGGAAACAAGGAAGTTCAGCACCCAGACCCCGAACCACAAATATGTCTCAAAGGGGCAAGAATTTGTGATCAGATAAGTCATCTCCATAGAGGATAAGCTGGTAGCATGACCAGACCTTGAATTTACGATGATAGTAGCTATCGAATAATACCATATCATCTCTTCATCGTGAAACCTATTACACCCCAGAAATTTTTGTCTTACTATGGCTATAGATGGCTTAACTGTGAGCTGAGGTGGAGCCCACTTAATGGATTTTTATAAAAAGGACATATGATAATTTATATGAATAATGTATGTGAAGTTAAACACAACTCAAGGAGGACCCTTGAGCCAGATCCAAGTGTGAGCCCTCCAAAAATATGTTTTTAAGTTATGTTTTTGGGCAATCTGACTTGGAGAGACCATAATGCCATCATGGCTCAGGAATTTGGGAAACCTTATAAAATAAAAATTGTAGATAATTGGATTATCTTTCCAACCATAGGTTGTGGGAATTTATTTGATATCGGTATCAAGAGATATGACTGTTTTACTGAACAAAGGTGCTGGCTGCGAATTTTAATTCCGAATTTTAAAAAATGGCTCGACCGGTTTTCAAATTTCTACTGATATAGAAATATTAATTGAGATTAGGGATTAATTAACCATGGTTGAATTATTAAGTGGG
This sequence comes from Solanum dulcamara, assembly GCF_947179165.1. Lineage (NCBI taxonomy): Eukaryota > Viridiplantae > Streptophyta > Magnoliopsida > Solanales > Solanaceae > Solanum > Solanum dulcamara. Next base: position 54,664,007 of record NC_077237.1, on the reverse strand, counting down.
AATTTGAGATTAATTGAGATGAATTAAATTAAATAGTGGGATGAAAAGTGGTCCCCACTGCCACATTGCCAATTCTAATTGGCCCATGCTTTAGTAGGGGACATCTAGTCACCTTGGGCAGCACATATGGTCTTCATTTTGACCAAAATAGCAGCCAAAAACGTGTCCCAACTCCAGAATGTTCAAGAAAGAGAGAAGCCCTCATCTTCTCCAAATTTCCTAAGCTTTTGAGAAAGAAAGAATAGAGAGAAGTAACGAGAGAGAGAGGCGGACAAGCTTGAGAGTGAGGAAGAAATTGAGGGATTAAGTGTGGTGATTATTCAAGGTTATAGAAGCAAGGATGGATCCATTAGAGAAGCAAAAAACGTTTTTGACCAAGCCCTCAAATTTTCAAGCAAATTGTGTCATAAAAGCCTAAGGTAAGATTTCATCTCCTTTTTCGTTTTTCCCTCATCTTGAAGGTAATTGAAGCTTGTGTGAGTTGATGAATGTATGAAATTATGGGTGTTGATGTTGAGGCATGGTAGGAGACGTTTGGGGCTGTTTTGGTGTAGAAAATAATGAATTAATTTTGCTTAGTATTTGATTGTTATTGTTATGGATTTTGGGATGAGAATGAAGGGATTAAATGGTTAAAGTTGAGGTTGAAATTCGTTTGTGGGCTATGGTAGGACTTGTGGTGATATTAACATGGCTTTCTTGAATTTAAATGAGTGATGTTTATGTTGAGGGGCTGCTGTTATAGGTCACGAAAATTTGATGAAAAGTAGTATGAAATAAGGTGTAAAAATTATAGGTGGTTTGCTTGGCTTGTGGTATGTGTTCATGAGGTTTTTGACCATCTTTATGTTGTTAGTTAAGGGCTATTTTGATAGGTTGTTATTGTTCTTGTTGAGATTGGAATATTAATGATAATTAAGGTTATATGTTGCATTATATGTTGGTTGGGCTGTTTTAGGATTGTTTCAATAAAACGTTAACACTATGGATCATTAAGGATAATTGGAAGATGTAGTAGTTGTATGTGGATTGGAATTGTTGTTGAGTGTTATGAATGTGGGCTGACTTAACTTACCAATAAGGTTATAATGAAGATATTAACTTGTATTAAATGGACTTGGAAGCAAGAAAATCCCATGATTAGTGTTGGTATTAAAATGGACAGATTTGGAGTATTTTTGAATATCGTCTTGGCTTGTCTTGACATGGCATTTGAAGGTGTGATTATTGATGTTGCTTGGGGATTTTATGACTGATTTGGAAGTGGAAAAAAGTGAGCAATATAAGGGAGTTGCTGCCCAGAATTTTGTGTTTTGCAAACCCGTTTTTGGATGGGACTGCTGTTAGTAAATTTAGCATAACTCCTTGTGTAAGGCTCCGTTTTGGTTGATTAAAGATGTTTTGGAAATCTATTTGATAGAGCTAAAACTTTCATTTAGGCTCTAAAACCCAGTTTTACTTTTATATACTCGAAAAAGGGTGATGACGTTAAGGGGAGGTGCTGTCCAGTTTTTTTTTGTTTGAAATAACCTACTAACGATAAAGACGTTTTATGCCTTTTCCATATCTTAATCATAACGCTTAACGTATTAATATAGGTATGAGGAAGCATATACATGTTGTGTGTGGATAAACACTAAAGGTATGTAAAGCTAACCTTTCTTTCTTTTGGCATGATTTATATGAAACAAACGGACGAAGGTATAAATTCCAAAGAAGCTCCTATTCTTAGAGACACTAGGATGGCTAATGTTCGTAAATTCCTAGAAATTATATCATTATATTTTGATACATGAGTTTTATTCCAGCCATCCTATTTTGGTATAATTCATCTTTTGATATAATTCATGCTTTAGTATAATTCATAATGGCAATCGAAGGTTACTTGAAATAACTATTATCTTGATTTTTAAATGATAGTTATTTCAATTATTCAATTGATCCCCATATTATGTTTCGAAATATGGAAAATGATTTCTGAAAGACTGTTTTGACCTAGACCATCGTGACATCAGAAAGAAGTACACTATGATTATAGCTCAGTTTCTTTTATATGACTTGTCATCAGGATTAAGCTATTGAGTCTCTATAAATGTTTTTATATTTTAAATTGCATTTAGTTTCTCACTACTCTACTCGCGCATACTGTAACCATTCTTTCACTGAGCCTGGTCCAGGATATGTTATCAAGCGTACTTCTCTGCATTTTTCGCCATGCCCCGACGTGAGGGGGCAGGTATGACATGTACATGGGTTGTGGTGTATGTTATGCCACGGAGTTATGCTGTGCCATGTACACATATGCTTATGATATGGTATGATATGATTTGATATGATTTGATATGGCCATCTGATATGATATGATATATTATGGAGATATTCCCTACTCTGGTGTTATGATGTGCTGTGGCGCCAATGACGGGAGGGCGACCACGTTTTGTTCACCGAGTCCCATGACATGGGGCCGGATATGGAATATGTCTTTGCATATATGATTTGTGATTATGATAAGCATTTTGAAATTTTGAACATTTATTTCGTTTTCTGCACCTACTATTCAGATTATGGTTTTACTTATTACAGTTCATGCTTTACATATTTGGTACATTTTTCGTACTGACCCCCTTTCTTCGGGGGCTGCGTTACATGCCCGCAGGTACCGAAGTTTGATTTGCTGATCCACCTGTTTAGGATATTTGTTGCGTCATTGACAATGCTTCCTTGTTCGGAGCTTGTATTTTGGTACTGACTTTATCTCTGTATATTTGGATATTTTGGTCAGGGGTACGACGGGGCCCTGTCCCGTCATATGGCTATGCTATCATTTGTAGAGGTCTGTAGACAGAGTTATGTTGTGGGTTTTATATATATGTTTTGGGTTGTGTGTGTTTCGTGACGGCCTATCAGCCCTCATGCCTACATCTATTTTTGTGATCTATTTAGCAATCTTTTCTAATCACTACCTATGTTTATTCGATTAAAATGTTAATTTGGGATAAGGGTACATTTGGGTGCCCAACTTGGGGCACCAGTCATGGCCTACGGGGTTGGGTCGTGATAAAACCACCATGGATCGGCGTCCACTCTCAGCTAATTACTTCAACACTCCAATTTTGACCCATACTCGATCCTTAATTGCCAAACGAGGTCCAAAATCTCAAATCGTCCACAAATAAGAGGTATCACAAAGAGGGTAGAAGGTCGTCTAGTTGAGGAAACACCTAATCTATTCTAGTGAACATGGAGCTAAGTTGTCCGAATCGAAGTCAGGGTAAACGCAAGGCCTAAAGGCTCCATCTATCCCAAGTCTATGGCAACACTAGTCTAAGACTAGACTAAGGCCAACATGCTCATGTTCAATAATAAATAGTAATTATAAAGGCCACAAGGTATGGGTGATTTCATTTAAAACAACAACATGCTCATAAGTACCCAGTACTACACGAAAAAACCTAAAAGAATTCTATACTAACAGACATGCTCAATCATCTAACAAACCCAAAGTCTACATAATCCTCATGCTATCACATAATTAAGTTCAGTCTAGGAAGAAGGAAGTTGTAGCCACGCGTGCTCCAAAATCACAGAACTGGAGTTTTCCCTTCTTGAATGGCCTATAAATGCTACCACGCTATCATAAATAGATACACAACGTCAATATGGTTGTTTTTCTACTAAATTTACTAAAAACAAAGATGGGCCAATTTTGGAGTCAAAGATGGGAATGGGGGATCTGCTTTAATAACTCTGGAATTGACTCTGTGAAAAGGTTGTATTTACCACTCAAATTGGTTTTCCAAAATGGGGCATAATTCAGGGCTCAGATCAGCAAGAATCAAATCATACAAGAATTTCACAACTTTAAGCTAATACTCAACAATGGCAACTAGTTTACAATCGATTTTACCTCAATTGATGACTTTATAACACCTTCTGATCACCCCACTAAATTATCCCACAAAATACCCACAAATTGGCCTTTCTATTACCCAATTCCACCAAGAAATGGGAGAGAAAACTGAGTTTGAACTTTGGAGAAATAATTGAGAAACGGAAAAATAAATCCCCAAATGTCGCCCCTCAAAGCCTTTTTCCGAACTTGCGAACAAGTGCTTATGAAAGTAGGTTGATGTGAATGATAAAGTCTAAACTCATTCTTTTGCTCAATTTCTGCCTCGCAAAAATGACCTTGAAGGTCACTAAAGCGATCACTTCAAAGAGATAGGCCTAGTTAAAATGAGGATCCTGTTGCTTTAGCGACACCTGCCAGGGGCCATGATTGCTTTAGTGATACCCTGGTCACTTTAGGGACCAAGGGTGGCTTTAGCGATGACACTAGGTGCAGCTGGTGCTAAGGAGTTTTGAAAGTGCCCAAGTCTCTAAGAGGATGCTCGAAATTCGTTAGGAATCTCGTGCGTGGAAATGAGGTATACTACCCCCAATAAATTTGACATTTCAGATTCAATGGCGTAGTCGAAATTCCCATACGAGGTCATCTTGAGAAAAAGATGGGTCTCACACCCAAGGGTAATTTTTATCCAAGTTCCACAACAGGCCTCTAGATTAGATCGGAAGTCTCAGGAAGTGCACAAAGGGTCGTTCTTGACCAAACTCGACAATCTGAAACTAACTGCACTGATGGAATTTTCATTCGAGCGTGTTTTCTAAGAATATTAACCAAAGTCAAACTTAGGCCAAATTTCTAAGGATAAAGCGCGAAATGACCCAAAACTCGCACAGAATGCCTCGATACTCATGCCCACCATGCTACTATTCTAATTTGGCCATTCTAGCACTGATGGAACCATCTAAATTATATTTTGAGGTCAGTAACCTGATTTTATGACCGAAATTAACTTTTCAAAAGCTCTAAACAAAGAAAATAGACAAAAAATCCAAACAAACGACCAGTCAACCAAATAGTTAGTGCCAGCAAATCATAAATAAATTTGGGTCGCTATAGGAATGCCCTAAATGAATGTGTTAACTCAAGAATTACATGGAGGATCATTACATATAGCAATACGATTTACCGTAGATAAACAAGATGTTTTCACGACAAAAAATGTAATTGTCTTAAAATGTCTAAATAATCATCACCAAAAAATTGTGATTTTAAAAATGAAATTGTTTGAAAATTGTATATATAGAACAAATTGTAATCATACTAACTAAAATCTAAAGTTAAATAGTTTGTTAGAACTTACATATGTATTTATTTTTAAAAATTATCTTATAAATCGAAACATGATCACGACAATGAAAATTGAGAAGAGGTATGTAATACCAAAATATGCATACAAAATCATATGGTTGTAATTAACATAAAAAGTCTAACTTAAATACATGAATATTGCTAAATTAAAATATAGAAAAGTCTATTGCTTCCTCATGCGTGGACGTAGCTTCACTTATCTAATAACTTTACTCTTGAATCAATTTTCAATTTTATACACCTGTATAAAAGAGGAAAACATTTAATTTGATATATACTTTTTGATTTTGTGATTTCAACAAAATATATCTACTAATTTCAATCATAGATCTGACAAAGTAAAAATTAGTTATTGTAATAGTCTTTTTTTTGGGTAAATAGTTATTGTTATAGTCAGCGAACTCATTAGTGTTGAGCTACTCTATAGCATGTTCCTGTTATTTTTAATAAATAATAGGAATATCTAGCTGGCATATCAAAATTAACGTTCCGTTGCATTTAAGTAGTGGGAAACAAGTTACTGGACATAAGAAAATCTACTACCTCAAGTAGTGGGTTTGATGTCGAGAAAATTAAAAAACACTAATGAATAAGTTGTTAATATCTCAATACCGAAAAGTTTTGAAGAAAATATTCAGAATCAAGAACATAAAAGTGTGACTATAATAGTAGTTCTTAGTCGTAGTGGGAGAATCATAATGAATATTGATTTGTTGTGTATTCTTGATAGAGTTTTCATGATATAACTCCGGAAAAAAAGTACACTCTTGGAGAGTTTGATGAGGTGCCTCAAGATCTAACACAAAATTGATAATTTACAACAAAGCACTATTAGATGAAGTTGCATAAGAAAACAACTCGGTAAGATCCTTTTGATAAGTCATATATAAGGAATGCCTTTGAAAGTTGTAAATACAAAGCTAAAAGTATAAGTGAGAGATTGTTAGGGTATAAACTATTAATCATGAGTTTAAACATAGTATTATTATAATTTTCAAGATTAAACATCTAAGTGATAGATTGTTAGGGTATGTACTATCAACCATAATTTAGATATAGTAGATAAAAATCTAAGTGGGAGACTGTTGGGATATATACTACTAACCATGGAATATATGCTATAAACCATGAGTTTAAATATAGTATTTATTATAGAATAATTTTTTATTCAATTTTAATAGAAGTTTTTATAGATCACATATTCGTTTATGTGCCCCCATTTACTTATATATTAGATAATTTAAAAACCTCATTTTTATGCATTTAATGGAGGACTGAATCTGATTGGTTCAGACTTTAGGCCATTAGATGTGTTTGGTTTTTCTACTCAAAATCTCTTGATGGGTCTAAAAGGGTATGAATGAATGAATGAGATCTCTCAGAAAGTCTTTTTCTAATTCATACTCTTTTAAAGACAATTTTATTTTCAAAAACATTGTGCTTCATAATATTTCTTCAAAAAATATTGAAGCCTCTCTTATTCTCCAACTTTATTAGTTATCTAAATTATTTCCCTTAAACTTTTTAAATTTTGTTCTTGCTGCTTGTTTATCAAGAATTGATAAAATTTATTTTAAATTATTTTTTTGATTAAAATGCAAAGCAACTTCATAAATATGTGTTGTTGAAGTTGGATGATAATTCCTTTATAAATTTGTTTAACATCATCTGAATGTATCATGTTAATTATTTATTCTAAGGAAGAGTACATGAGCAAACACATTATAGAACATAGAGATGTTTTACCTACTTATTTAAGATTAATTTGTGTTAAATTGTTTTTTTTCAAACAAAAAATGACCATGTTTTTCTAAAAATTATTTTTTTTATTATAATTTATCCATGCAGTACATGTAATTCCATATATTTTTATCAAACTTAAAATATTTATTTATAATTCAAATATCTTAACGTTTATCAAAGAATGACATTTTTTTGTAATATTTTGTTGATGTAATATTTATATATATGTATACAAACAATTTTAATCATTCAGTGCCCAGATTTACAGACAAGACCTTAATCATTCAGATGTGCATTCAAAAATCAGAGGTTTTAGCCTTAATAAAAATAAATAAGGCCTTAGTGTATAGAGTTTTAACTTATACAAATAATATTAAATCATCGGTTCTTATAAGTAAAAAGTTTTTTATTCACAATCTAAGATGGAAATTGGATAAGCTATCGGTATTATTATAGCATAAGATTATACATAAATTTATCTTGATTGTGGAGACGTTTTTGTTCTGACTTTTTGTTCTATTGTATTTTATATGTATTGAACAGGACCAAGTAAAATATATGTTTTAGACTGACTGAGTAAATCATATTCTCTAAATTGTTTGTAAGACTTCGAAAGTCAACGTCACGATCCGATTCCTCGAGTCATGATGACACCTACTATAACCCACTAGTAAGTAAGCTAATCCATATCACGTAACTACACATAATGAGATTAAGGGTAGAAAACTAAATCAAAATTAAGCAAATAAAATAAATTACAACTGAAATAGAGGATGCAAGTCAAAAATATATACATAATAAAAGATATCTCTCAGAACCTGGAAGTCACAAGTATAGAGCTACTATAAAAATGAATACAAGTCCCAAAACTGGACCGCATAAACCAGACTTGTCCAAAAAAATAAAAGACTAGTCATAATATGTATAGAAGGAGAAGGATAAATCCAGGACGTTGTGTGCTCACCCTCATCTCCAAGTCTGACTATTGTAGGCTTGATATCAATACTGATAGTTAGTGATCGGACCTGCATGTCAAAAACAGATGCACAGTATAGTATGAGTGCCAAAATAACGGTACATAGTAGATATCATAGGTTGACTTAGCAGAAAAAGTACAAGTAATATAAAATGCTAGAACTTAAACACAATAAAATATAGATGGTGGAAATCTAATTGGGATGCACACGAGTGTACTAAAACTTAAATAAAGAGAATAACTAACTTATTTTGACCGGATTCCCATAAGCTCGGAAGGTACACTCATGTGCAAGTTTAGGTAAAATTCAAATGGACCCCATGAGCCCGATAGGTGCACAAAAGAGTTTCGAACAATAACGAGAACCTGGCAATGTTTCCAAGATCAATACAACCTTCCGTGGACTTGAACTGTACCAACTGAGTGCCTGAAACTTTATTCATAGCTTAATATGTCATGACACAAACTAGGGTCAACTAGTGACATAGCGATCAGGATGTGAGGGACCCCAACCAAGTCATCTTAGCATACATTACATACATAAGGTAAAGAAACATAATAATATAAGAGGAAGTTAAAGCTCAAGGGAATGCATCTAATGGATAGAAATACTCAATTCGATATCCGAGTAGACCACATCAACATCGTCTAAACATGCCTCCAGTCTAGTCTTTGATGAGGGCTTAGGATAAGCTCCTATCTCACCCGAAATAATAGAAGTAGGTCAATGAAACAATATAAAAATAAAGTCATGTCCTCGATGATATGAGGACTCACCAACTTCTTAGAGAAAACTAAGCACTCTAGCCACAAATCAGATGATGGACGTCCATCCTACATTAATAGATAATGTAGGCAAAATATGTGTTATTACATAGAAGGTACTAAGTATGTGAGATATGAATGAATAAGTAAAGGAACACAAACAATATGCCATAAGATGCATGACCAGTCATAATGAACATGAGTAAGAAGACTTAAAAGCATTTGAAAACATATGAAACTCATGGTCAATGCATATCATAAAACTACATCACAAAACTCATAGTTCAACTTTTGACTTGTGTGTGGGATAAGACCTTTAACCGACATCTAAGACCATGCGAGCTATAGCATGGAATCTGATGTAACTCCCATCGAGAAGGGGGAGGCTACCTTGCCAGGGTATACTCCATCATGGTACTTAACTCAACTGTGCGATATATGAATCCACTAGCTAGGCCATGAAGGTAATCCTACATAGGCAATGTAGTTTGGGACTTTAGGTTGCTACTAGAATTCCTTTGGGCAACTAACTATGTTACCGAACCGGACCCCACCTAGATGTCCTCTCGGTGTTTAGTCAATATTCCAACAGAATTCATTAAAACATGATAATAACATAATAGGGAAAGATAGTAAGTACCTATTAATCCATCTTTATAAAACATATTAGGAGTAGCTTATTAACTTAGTGATTCATAAGAATCCATAACTTCAGTGAGAATTGTCCTTATCACTATCTTTAAATATGATTGTGTGAGAATTGTACCTATCACACCATAATAACTATCTTTGATCATAGCTTGATCATCATCATAACTTCATCATTAAAATCATAATCTCAACTTTAAATCATGAAAACTTTTCTTGAAAATCATTGAACTAATAATCAACTCATGAAAATTATCTTAAATTCATAATCATAACTTGGAAATATATTTATACATGGGCATTCATAATTCAACTTAAAATCATGCAATTCATGAAGAAAATTGATAACAATTCAAAACAAAATTGAAATAGTCCAATGCAATTCATCAAAACTAGGGTTGATAAATTAATTAAAAATTGAAGGAAACTTGAGAAAACTTTCGGACTCCATGAGTAAAAGGAACCCATGGATCAATTCCCACATCCTTGATTGAAATGACTCAAAATTGAAGAAGAAACTTTGGTGAAATCTAAAACCCTAGCTTGAATATTGAAGGGAAACCCTTGAGAGAATTTAGTTCATGCCTTAGAGAATATTGGAGAGTCATTTAGAATGAGGGAAATTTGAAAGAATTGGGTAGATATAGGGTTGAACTTAGCCATAATTGTGTCTAGGTTCTTTGAACCAAACTTGAGAAATGACACAAATACCCCTCATTAAAAATTCAAATCTAACCCTACGAGGAAACTTTATGACTCGTCCTCAAGTCTACGATTCATAGACTTGAGCCGTAGTGTAGGTCCTTGAGAAGACCCAAAAATCAGGCCTTAGGAGTTTCCTTACGAGTCAAGTTTATGACTCATCATCTCCTCTATGAGTCATCAAACTGACTTATCCTGCAATTCTTGGAAAAATACTGAAAAATAGTCTTTGAAGTTTGCAAATGAATCGTTTGTATGACTTATCTTTAGGTCTACAAATCATAATATGCATTCATTCTGCAGGTCTCAAAACCTGCAGACTTGATGGTATCTAATCTTTGAAAATTATTCATTCTTACGACTCATCAACAGGACGATGACTCATCATGTTGAGTTGTAGAACCTCCTTCAGAGACTTGTCCTGAATAAGTCTAAGGACAACCTCTATGACTCATTTCTATGAGTCGTAGGATCCTCTATGAATCGTAGACTAGGTCGTAGACCTGAAATTTATTCCCTTTCTTGAGATTTCTCCTTCGTTCTAAATTTTTGACTTCTGGGGTTATAAAGAATAGTAGTTAAGGATTTAAACCAAAGCAAAGATGAAGAAATCAAGGATTTTAATCAAGAATGGAGTAGCCGAGGAAAGGCTGAGGATAATCATGGACTCAAACCAAGTATGTAAGTGGCCAAGGACTCGAATCAAGGCTGAAGATAACGATGGACTTTAACCACGACTGAAGAAGGCCCAGGACTTGAACCGAGGAAATCAATACCAACGCATTGACTTAAACCGTAACTTGTGGAGTCAATAGGGACTTTAACCATGAATGGAGGTGAATAGGATAGATTTTAGGATCAGCGGCCAACCGAGCATCACAGGAAGAACCCTAACTAAGTGCCATCAGTAAATACCTCCAAGCTCGAACCAAATCCAACCAGAATTAATGAGCAACTTTTGAATCAAGAAACAAATACACCAGAACCGATGAGATATGGGAATTATGGAGATAAGTTTCCAAGAGCGGTGTTACTGTTTAGCCAAGGCCAAGACTACAGGGAACTAAACTATTCGAAGAGACATCGAAGAGATTCTAAGGCCTGACGACTCCAAAAATACGCAAGTTTATGGCAATCACAAGTCTAATTCTAGACTAAGGCCAAACATGCTTTCAAAAGTATACACAAACAACAATTAAAGCACGACACAAAGTATAGATGATCAACTAACACAACCATCATTGCCAAAAATCCCCTCGCACATAAATTCTATGAACTAACCACGAACAACTATCAATTCACCCCCAAATTCACACAAATCAACATACAGTTACACAATCATGCACAGTCTAAGGAGAGGAAAGTCGTAGCATATCTTTAGGACGATCGCGAGCACTCCCAATCAAGTTGCCGGAGCTTCTCCATATGGCTCGAAACACTGCCACACTATCAAAAAATAGTATCGCAATATTAATATAATCGCTTAGACACTAAAATTACTAAAAATAAAGTCAAACTAATTCTGTAGTCTAAAATGGAAATATGGTACCCACTCTAAGAATTTTGAAATTGACTCCGTGAGAAGGTCTAATTTACCTCCCTAAACTTGTGTTCCAAAATGGATCACAATTTGGGGCTCGGAACAATGGAAAATCAAATATGCAACCAAATCAACATTTTAGCTAAGAAAACAACCCATTGCATTAGGTATAAGCTCATTTTTACCGCTAACGATGGGTCCCTGACACTTCTCTAATAATACAACACATTTCCTCGACAATTATACATTGAATCACGTCATTTGAAGCTCTCTACCTAGAGTTATGAATTTTTAAAGTTGATAAAATAAGCTGAAAATGGGCAGAGTCTTAATAAAAGACCAGTCAAGTTGCTCTCCGCGAACACGGCTACAATAGCCCACGAACAGGGAAAGGAGAGATTAGACCTCCGCGAACACAAAGGATCCTCCACTAATGTGGAAGGAAATTCCCTTGGCCTCCACGATGTGGCAACCCTCCCAAGAACGCAAAAGGCAAACACATAACACTTCGCAAACGTGGCTAGGGTCTTCACCTAGTCTCTGTAAAGGCGAAGGGAAAAACACCCCTGCACCACCAACTGTTGCAACTTCAAACTTTGGCAATGTCCAAATCTCCGATGAGGTGTTTGGGATTCTTTTAAAATCCCATGCGTTCAAACTTGATATGCTACCCCACCAAATACAGCATTTCAGACTCAATAGAACAATCCAAATTTCTATACGAGGTCATCTTTATAAAAAGTGGATCCCACACCTAAATACAATTTTTACCCATTCTACAAGGGTCCTCGAGATTAGATTAGAAGCCTCAAGAAGCACGCGAAAGGTTGTTCTAGTCCAAAATCAATATTCTAGAACTAACTGCACTAAAGAAATTTTTATTCGGGTGCATTTTTAAAGAATATTGATCAAAGTCGAACTTAGGCCAAATTTCAAAGTCTAAATTTCATAATGGTCCAAACTCACATTGGAAGCCTCGGAACTCATGCTAACCATGGCACTAGCCTAAAGTGACCATTCTGGAGCTGATGGAATAATCAGAATTCTCTTATAAGGTCATTTACCTCAACTTTTGATCAAAATCAACTATTCAAGTTTTCAAAGCTCCACACTAGGGAAACAGACATAAATTCCAAGTAAACGACCAGCCAACTGAACAATCAGTGCCAGAAAGTATAAATAACTTGGGATTGCTATATAAACGCTTTAAATTGCGAAAGGATTTACTAAAAAATGACCTACAAGATTATTACAACATCCATTACTAAACAAAAACTTTTGACTGCGAAAGTAAGAGTCATGAAGTTCAAATAGTCACATTATACAGACCCTTATACAGACTATTAAAGGAACCACGGTCCATATAGGGTCCTGTAGAAGTAAACAATAATTTGGAAAGTGGAGGGGAAGTTCCATGGGGGATTTTATGGGTCGTGAAGTCTTCCATGGGACATAGATCGACCCATAGAACCAAACCTCAAGGAACCCAGTGATCATACTTTTCATGTGACATTTAACGGTCTGTGGAGATCTATACGACCCGTGTAGGGTTTTATAGAAGTCCACCTTCAGTAATCAAATCCCCCTTTAGTTCATGAGCACCTTCACAGATTGTTAAGGTTTGTACGGCCTGTGGAGAGCATCCATAAAGCATGCTCCATCAGTTATTTTCCAGGGCTATTGTAGTCATTTCCCATTCCTCTGATATTAAATATTGGAAGTTTTTGGAATAATTTTCTAATAGCTATAACTATCCAAACCCTCTAACTTTCCCTCATTCAAATACTCCCACTAAAAAATCTTCTCTCTAGGATTATCTCCTATGTTTCTTCTTCAAGTCCAATCTAGGGTTCAAGCTCCAAGTCCTTTAATCTCCATTGTTTTTAGGAAATTTATTATCCAGGTATGTGAGAATTTATCAATGAATTTCTTTCATTCATTGGGTCCCAAAAGATCCCTATCTTTCAAGTTCGATTTCACCCAATTCAATGAGAGTTTCATATCAAATCTTATGGGTGCTTTCTATTTTGATTCAATTGATGTTATTCTATATATATTATGCATGAATTTACTAAAATATATGATTTTCAGTTAATTTCACACATACCCATACATTATTCCTATGATTTTCAATATGAACTATGAATTATGATTTTGAAATTGATGAAAGAATTACACATGTTTTATGAAGATGATGACTTATATTTTAAGAATGTTTTCAAGTATCAATCAATGAATTATGAAAGGTAAGTGTCTATGTGAATGTTGTTATGAATCATGATTTGAAAGGAGCTACTCCATCTTATTTAGACACATGAAATTCAAATATGCCATCAATGCTTTTGAAAACTTTTCCTAAAAGTAAGTCCGGATTAATATGGTAGCCGGAATACCATCAATGATCAATGATTAGTTTTTTTATAAGTCAGAGTTCACTAGTAGCATGGAAATCTGGTATGACAAACATGATGATATATGCTATTACAAGATTCTTACCCGTTGGGATTTGACTTAGCACCGAAAAGGCTTGAGGTTGAGGCTTGGTAAGGGAGTCACTAGTAGAAACTTCTAGCCCTATTGTGCTCCTATAGGTTGTCTTAAATGACTTAGCTAGTGGATCCACAAATAGCTCATGATGTAAATAATATGAAGTCTACCTTGGCAAGTAGCCTCTTCTTTTTCGGTGTAGGAGTTACACTGGACTCTATGTTATAGCTCACATGGTTTATTGTTGGTAACAATCCATATCCCATAAAATAACTATATTTTCTTGCAATCTGTTAAATGATGTTTTTATGATACATTGACCTTATTTCATGATTTTATGATTTACTTTACCCTTTTTAAGATATATTTTCCATGCATCTCATGTTCATGATTATTATGTCCTATATTTCACGTTATACATATTTCTCACATACTTAGTACATTTCATGTAGTAACACATACTTTTGCCTATCTAACTTCATAATATAGGTCACGACGCTCCTTCCTATCCTCATGACTAGTTTCGGTTTCATCCAGAGTTTGCTATATTTGGTGAGTACTCATGATTCGAGGGAGAACCTATTATGGTGTAACATCCCCTAAAAACGTTGTATACGATATTTCAATTCTCGCCTAAATATGATACAACCTCTGTATTTTGGGCATCACTTTTCATAGGAATATCCAAATTGGGTGATTCAAATTTTTGCGTAACCACAAGATCTTTACCTACAACTCTTGTGAAGACCATAGTTTAAGTGTCGGAGGTTAAGTAGGTCAAATAAATTAATTATTGTAAGACAGAATGTTGTGACGGAAAGGAGTATTTATAGAAGAAAAATCATATCTTACTGTAGGATTATCCAAATTGGTTGATTCTTGAATGACATAAAACTAGACTCTATATCTACAATTATTATGAAGACACCAAATCTAAATAAGGAATTTATCCTATTCAAACGCAGCTCCGAAAAGGAGTATTCTGTCAAAGATAACTCATTTCACCTACCATGGAAAGATCTAGATACATTTGACATCACTCATGACATAAATTGTCCTCCATTTAACATCATCCATGACATCAATATATTCCATTAAATTTTTAGATTTTTCTTTATAATTATTTTATTTATTGTTAGGTCTCTCTTTCCCACCTATAAATACCCACCTTATTTCCTCATTTTATTCATCAAGCTTTCTGAAGCAAGTCTTTTCTCTATACACTTCTTTACACATTCTCAAATATAGTTTTAGTTCTTAGTAGTGAAGAAATACTATTCCGGTGATTCATATACTCCAAGTAGTACACAAAATGTTCCGGCGGGAAGAAAAGTTAGGACTCAAGAGTGTTCATTAAGTCTTTCGGTTCCGACTAAAGCTTCGGATTCCAGGTATGTAAGGCTTTAATGAGAGTATTCTTTCCACTCTCATGTCTAAATTATTTTAATTATATAATAAATTATATTTATTTTCTTTAAGCTCTACTCTAAGTTATGTGTGTGTTTATCCATGGGTTCTTCCACCCATGTAGTCCAAAAGTTCTTTCAATTAAATATCTTGATTTCAAGTAATATTTTCTTATGGTAAATTCTTATTTTTACTTAATAGTATGAATCATGGTTAAACTAATGATTATTGCTCTATTTTGATGCAACATAATTTCATATATATGAATTGATGGTTTACAAGTAATTCTTCTATTTATCTATTTAAAGGCTCTTGAAATTCATGGTGGGTTGTTTAAAGCATGATTTTTAATTAATGGATTTCAAAGTATTTATGAATATTTATTTACATACATATTTGCAAGTTGAAGTGATTTGAACCCACCTAGTTTTACTATGTTTTTAATAAATTTTGACTTGAAAGCTTTGACTCCAAATAAATGTTTATCAAAGCAATATCTATGATCAAAAAAGGAGTCTTATGAAATGAAAAAATGATGAAATGATATGAATGATGGTTTCTTATGCAATAAGGACAATTCTTGCATATTTGAATTATCAAATGTTTTAATGACCTATTCTACCGAATATGATGTTTGAATTCTCAAGTTATATGCTATGAATATTTTGAAGTATTAAACTATTCCGTGGGATTGACTTAGCACCGAATGAGGCATTGAGGTGGGATTCGGTAAGGGAATCTGTTACAACCCGTATTTTTGTACATTTGGACATTTGGGATAATTGTAACAAGTGAAGGATAATGCTACGTTTTGGTCTTGTTTGATACATAAGTTGGTTATGCAATTTTGGACGTGGAAATATGGAAAACAAAAAAAATTGACTTGCAAGGAAAGAGGTTATGAGTTATTTTATTTAATACCGGTGTAATGTTAAAGAGAACGTTGAGGTGAAATTACGGAGGAAGGCCGAGGGAAAAATTTATGTGGAATTTTTGGGAAATTAGTTTGGGAATTACAAAAGTGAGATACATAAGTTTGGGCTACAATGGAATAATGATAAAAGAGTTGAGGCCCAAATCAAGAAAATGGCCCAAATTTTGGAAATTGAGTTCATTAATTAGGAAGGCCCATTACCCATTTACTATCTATTTATATATATATCTAGTTGCTAGAAACTTCAAGAAGAGAAAAAAGGCCCAAAAGATGACTTATTAGTCATCTTGGTTTTTATTTTTCTAGAAGCTTCAAGAAAAGAAAAGGGAGAAAAAGAAGTAGATAAGTCCAAAGATGACTTAGTAGTCATCTTATTTTCCATTCCTAGAACTTTCAAGAAACTTGGAGAAAAGAGGGGGAAAAAATAAGAGAGGAAAATTGGCATAGCTAGGGATTTTATCCCTTGAAATCTTGTTCCAAAATTAATTCTTCTAATATTCCAAGCAAGTTGAAGGCCCTAATCAACATAGAGTGATTTTTGGAACAAGAAGACTATTCATTCTTGCAAGGCACAATTCTAGCAAGTTGAAGAACTAAGTGGAAAAGGTAAAGTTTCAATCTTCTCTATTTATTATGGATTGTTGGTATATGTTGTAGAGTGAAGAAATGGATGAAGTATATGAAAATAGGTATGTGGGTGTTGGCCGTGTATGTGATGTTGTGTGGAAAGAATAGATTAATTTTATGTAGTATGTGGTGGTTGTTGCAAGGTATAGGAATGGATGGAAACTTCATGAAAATATGCATATAGTTGTTGTGGCCGAATATGGGGGTGGTTTGGCAAGTTAGGGTGGTTTGGCAAGTTATGGTGAATTGATTCTATTTAGTATTTTAGTTATTGTTATGGATTCTATATTGCTAAGAAAAGCTTAAGGATCCTTATAAAGTTGTAGTAGTTGGAGACTTGTTTTAGAAGTTTGTAAATCTAATATAATGTTCTTGCATATATGGAAGCTAATATTGTTAGTATGATGTGGTTAGTGTGTAAATTATTGGGTTGTGGTAATTGAATTTGAAAGAAGGGATTAGATTGTTATTGTTCTTATTGGAATTGGAAGGTCTTGGAGAAAGTAGTATATTGATTTGGTATGATTGTTGGTAAATTGGCCGAGTTAGATTCTCGGGGATGGTGTATTTACAGGAGAAGTGCTGTCGAAATTTCGGTAGACAAAATGTTAGTTTAGAATGAGGTTCTTGGATACCTATAGCTAATGTTGGCATTTATTAATCTTGTTATAGATTTTGGAAAGGCCAAGAGTTAGGTGGGGTGACTAAGGAAGCGGACAAGGTATGTAAAGCTAACCGTTCCTTCTTTTGGCATGTCTTTGGTATAAGTATTTAAGGCTTACCCTTTTCTTTCAAGGCATGATTCCGATGTTATGGTTTGATAAGTGCTTCCATATTTTCTTTGTTTTCAAAAGCTAGGTGTCAATGGTCCCAAGGAAATGACTATTTTTTTTCCTATAACCCGTCAATGTTTTCCAAAATGTCTATGATTTTCCAAAACAACGGTTTACAATATTACTAGCTTTTATGGCAATGACGATGGATATGTTTTACAACGACATTGATGATGTCGAGGATGAGAATATGTCTATGATGGATATGATAAGAACGGCTTCATGTATGTAATGTTTACTCTTCTTTCTCTTGGCATGTTTTGACATAAGTATATAGAGCTACACTTTCTTTTGGCATGATTTTTATGAAACAAGTATATGTCATTTTGTACAATTTCAAGGAAGTCCTATTCGTAGAGCCACTAGGATGGTCAATTTTCTTGAGTTTCCAAAAGATATTTTTCTCGTGCTTAAATATGTGTATATGATTCCAAAAGTTTTATGTTGATATAATCCATGGTAATTTTTGAAAGGTACTTGATATGACTCTTATCTTGTTTTGTTAATCATAGCTCATTCCGATTATTCTACGAGTCTTGAAAATTGGTCATATGTGCATATGTATACGATTTGACGCCTTATAAGATTGTGACCTTATTCTACGTTCTCTTAATATTATCTTTCGTTGATGGTCTCATCCTATAATAATTGTTCCTTCAAGGTGAGACAAATCGACCATGGTTAGTCTATAATACAATCGGAGGTTACCGACCTTCCGTCACTCCGATAAATACACGACTTTCATTGGGCTCTCGTGCATGCTGTCTATATGTATATGTATATGTATATAGGGGATATGGGGAGGTGTATATGTGGCGTTATAGACGCATTCCCACCTGATCAGTCGGAGTAATTTTCATCCTGGATGCGGGATGCCCGGACGCGGGACATATGTGGGCACGCCGACGTTGTTCGGTGATATGACTTCTATTTTCTATGAATATGAACAAGAAATGTTTTTTTATGATAAGACAAGCATGCATGGCATCTGGCCTAAAAGGGCACTCATATGTACAGGTTACTCTCTTATCTCACTATATGTCTATGATTCTACGATATGGTTGTTCATACCTTATGTTCTTTATTATGCTGATTTTCATGCCTTACATACTCGGTACATTACTCGTACTGACCCCCTTTTCTTTGGGGGCTGCGTTTCATGCCACGCAGGTACACCCAGACAAGTAGAAGTTACCATAGAAGATGTTGCAGCAGGGTTAGCAACTCCACTTGTTCCTGGAGTGCTGCCGAGTTAGAGTATATGTGCTATGATGTTTCGTTCAAAGTTAGAGACTTTGCAGACAGAGTTGTGGGTATAGAGTGTCAGCTTTGTAAGCGGCGTCACCAACCGATATGTTATTATGTAGTATGTCATGAGTTTATGAGATGATGGATTTTGGATAACAAGATTCGGAAAGCGTAGCTATGTTTTTCATTTCTTTTTGATGCAAAATTCTAAAGAGATTGAGAATGTAATATGAATTAGCGGGTTCGCTCGGCTCCGAGCACGGGGTTGGGTGCCCATCACACCCTGTTGAGATCGGGGTGTGACAAAGTGGTATCAGAGCAGGTCGGTCAAAGGGTTGTCTGCAAAGTCGTGTCTAGTAGAGTCTTGTTTATGGATGTGAAGCCGGCCACATTTATAAACAGGAGGCTATAGGACATTTAGGATATTATCTTCTTTTATTATCTTAGATCGTGCGATAGAGCTGTCTATCAGGATAATCTCCTTCTAACGGACTACGAGATGTACGGTCAGACCTCTACGGGAAGCTTGTTTCTTACCCTCTTTCTTGTAGGTGGGTACAGGCTGTGGTGGGAGATTAAGAGACCATCTCTAGACAGTATAGGGGGTGCGGAGAAGGTCCCTAGGGTACACATGGGACCTCAGGCTCCAGGACCAAGCAGGCGGAGCCCTAGTTATTCGATTGAAACGGATCCCTCTGAAGACCCTGATTATGTTATAGAGACCGATCCTTCAGAAGGCTCAACGACAGGTTCCCAAGAGCATCTGATGACCAGGAAAGTGGTTCTAGAAGCCACGCCAGCTGCTCTTATGACCGAACACTATGTCAGGCCAGCTCCTACGGTAAGTGTTACGATATATTCGAGCCTTCTATCTTGGTCGTCGGTGAACCAAGAATTTCCTGGCTATCAATATATTTTGGATTCAAGCGAGGAAGACGATGAGGAACAGGCAAGCAAATGGCATCCAGATAGTGACGGGGAACATACTTCACCTCCTAGGTCACCGGATTGAGCTGGGGACTGATCGATCATAGGTATAGGAGAGTGATAAGTACAGTTTTTGCTAGTTATATGGGGCAAGTTATCATTTTTGTTTCGGCCTAATGTAGGAAGCCCTGTGCGGCTGGGACATGAGATGTTATAAATATATGTATATATTAGCCCTGTGAGGCACTGCGAATATGATATGATATGATATGGATATATATATATGTTGGACTTGCATGGCATTGTTGGTATTTCCTGAGTGCAGGTTTGAGATAGTAAGGAATAGAGAGGAAACTCTGTCGGAATTTTCTAGAAAGAAAAAGGGAATAGATAGCTCCGAACGGAAGGAGTAGTATGAAAAGGCGAGAAGATAAGACCATTATTAAAATAGAATTGTCATGAGATTGAGAAGAATTGGAAGTTAACCTCAGGTACCCGACAAGGATAAAACCTTATGAGATATAAAGGAGTATTGTGGATATGTGATTCCGCCGTGAAAAGTATAAAGACCCCTCAAGGATGAGGGACGTAGCTCTGCAAAATCATTGACGCGTTGCGAGCCTATTTAGTGGAACAAGTGGTATCCACTAGAATGAAGATAGTGTTATAACAGAGCTAGAAACACGGGTCACTGGAGTATAAGTACTTTCGGATGGAGAAGTTGAAATGAGTATGAGCGCTAACTAATCACTAGTGGGGAAGAAAGGAATTTTCCCTATAGTCTCTGTAAGATTTTGAAGAAGGTTCTATTTAACATTCGAGGACGAATGTTCTAAAGGGGGGGAGAATGTTACAACCCGTATTTTTGTACATTTGGACATTTGGGATAATTGTAACAAGTGAAGGATAATGCTACGTTTTGGTCTTGTTTGATACATAAGTTGGTTATGCAATTTTGGAGGTGGAAATATGGAAAACAAAAAAAATTGACTTGCAAGGAAAGAGGTTATGAGTTATTTTATTTAATACCGGTGTAATGTTAAAGAGAACGTTGAGGTGAAATTACGGAGGAAGGCCGAGGGAAAAATTTATGTGGAATTTTTGGGAAATTAGTTTGGGAATTACAAAAGTGAGATACATAAGTTTGGGCTACAATGGAATAATGATAAAAGAGTTGAGGCCCAAATCAAGAAAATGGCCCAAATTTTGGAAATTGAGTTCATTAATTAGGAAGGCCCATTACCCATTTACTATCTATTTATATATATATCTAGTTGCTAGAAACTTCAAGAAGAGAAAAAAGGCCCAAAAGATGACTTATTAGTCATCTTGGTTTTTATTTTTCTAGAAGCTTCAAGAAAAGAAAAGGGATAAAAAGAAGTAGATAAGTCCAAAGATGACTTAGTAGTCATCTTATTTTCCATTCCTAGAACTTTCAAGAAACTTGGAGAAAAGAGGGGAAAAAAATAAGAGAGGAAAATTGGCATAGCTAGGGATTTTATCCCTTGAAATCTTGTTCCAAAATTAATTCTTCTAATATTCCAAGCAAGTTGAAGGCCCTAATCAACATAGAGTGATTTTTGGAACAAGAAGACTATTCATTCTTGCAAGGCACAATTCTAGCAAGTTGAAGAACTAAGTGGAAAAGGTAAAGTTTCAATCTTCTCTATTTATTATGGATTGTTGGTATATGTTGTAGAGTGAAGAAATGGATGAAGTATATGAAAATAGGTATGTGGGTGTTGGCCGTGTATGTGATGTTGTGTGGAAAGAATAGATTAATTTTATGTAGTATGTGGTGGTTGTTGCAAGGTATAGGAATGGATGGAAACTTCATGAAAATATGCATATAGTTGTTGTGGCCGAATATGGGGGTGGTTTGGCAAGTTATGGTTAATTGATTCTATTTAGTATTTTAGTTATTGTTATGGATTCTATGTTGCTAAGAAAAGCTTAAGGATCCTTATAAAGTTGTAGTAGTTGGAGACTTGTTTTAGAAGTTTGTAAATCTAATATAATGTTCTTGCATATATGGAAGCTAATATTGTTAGTATGATGTGGTTAGTGTGTAAATTATTGGGTTGTGGTAATTGAATTTGAAAGAAGGGATTAGATTGTTATTGTTCTTATTGGAATTGGAAGGTCTTGGAGAAAGTAGTATATTGATTTGGTATGATTGTTGGTAAATTGGCCGAGTTAGATTCTCGGGGATGGTGTATTTACAGGAGAAGTGCTGTCGAAATTTCGGTAGACAAAATGTTAGTTTAGAATGAGGTTCTTGGATACCTATAGCTAATGTTGGCATTTATTAATCTTGTTATAGATTTGGAAAGGCCAAGAGTTAGGTGGGGTGACTAAGGAAGCGGACAAGGTATGTAAAGCTAACCGTTCCTTCTTTTGGCATGTCTTTGGTATAAGTATTTAAGGCTTACCCTTTTCTTTCAAGGCATGATTCCGATGTTATGGTTTGATAAGTGCTTCCATATTTTCTTTGTTTTCAAAAGCTAGGTGTCAATGGTCCCAAGGAAATGACTATTTTTTTTTCCTATAACCCGTCAATGTTTTCCAAAATGTCTATGATTTTCTAAAACAACGGTTTACAATATTACTAGCTTTTATGGCAATGACGATGGATATGTTTTACAACGACATTGATGATGTCGAGGATGAGAATATGTCTATGATGGATATGATAAGAACGGCTTCATGTATGTAATGTTTACTCTTCTTTCTCTTGGCATGTTTTGACATAAGTATATAGAGCTACACTTTCTTTTGGCATGATTTTTATGAAACAAGTATATGTCATTTTGTACAATTTCAAGGAAGTCCTATTCGTAGAGCCACTAGGATGGTCAATTTTCTTGAGTTTCCAAAAGATATTTTTCTCGTGCTTAAATATGTGTATATGATTCCAAAAGTTTTATGTTGATATAATCCATGGTAATTTTTGAAAGGTACTTGATATGACTCTTATCTTGTTTTGTTAATCATAGCTCATTCCGATTATTCTACGAGTCTTGAAAATTGGTCATATGTGCATATGTATACGATTTGACGTCTTATAAGATTGTGACCTTATTCTACGTTCTCTTAATATTATCTTTCATTGATGGTCTCATCCTATAATAATTGTTCCTTCAAGGTGAGACAAAGCGACCATGGTTAGTCTATAATACAATCGGAGGTTACCGACCTTCCGTCACTCCGATAAATACATGACTTTCATTGGGATCTCGTGCATGCTGTCTATATATATATGTATATGTATATAGGGGATATGGGGAGGTGTATATGTGGCGCTATAGACGCATTCCCACCTGATCAGTTGGAGTAATTTTCATCCTGGACGCGGGATGCCCGGACGCGGGACATATGTGGGCACGCCGACGTTGTTCGGTGATATGACTTCTATTTTCTATGAATATGAACAAGAAATGTTTTTTTATGATAAGACAAGCATGCATGGCATCTGGCCTAAAAGGGCACTCATATGTACAGGTTACTCTCTTATCTCACTATATGTCTATGATTCTACGATATGGTTGTTCATACCTTATGTTCTTTATTATGCTGATTTTCATGCCTTACATACTCGGTACATTTCTCGTACTGACCCCCTTTTCTTTGGGGGCTACGTTTCATGCCACGCAGGTATACCCAGACAAGTAGAAGTTACCATAGAAGATGTTGCAGCAGGGTTAGCAACTCCACTTGTTCCTGGAGTGCTGCCGAGTCAGAGTATATGTGCTATGATGTTTCGTTCAAAGTTAGAGACTTTGCAGACAGAGTCGTGGGTATAGAGTGTCAGCTTTGTAAGCGGCGTCACCAACCGATATGTTATTATGTAGTATGTCATGAGTTTATGAGATGATGGATTTTGGATAGCAAGATTCGGAAAGCGTAGCTATGTTTTTCATTTCTTTTTGATGCAAAATTCTAAAGAGATTGAGAATTTAATATGAATTAGCGGGTTCGCTCGGCTCCGAGCACGGGGTTGGGTGCCCATCACACCCTGTTGAGATCGGGGTGTGACAGAATCCTTGTAGCAACCCTTGTCTCATTAACTATGTGCCAACATAGGAGCCCTTGTAGGCTTAGGCTAATGGATCCATAAATAGCCCTTAAAGTTAAAGTTAAAGAAATGAATGAAGTTGACGGAGTTCTACCCGGCAAGTAGTCTCCCCGGCCAACGTAAGGGGTTATGTTGGATTCCATATAATAGCTCGCATGGTCTTAAATGTCGATTATGGTTAATTTCCCACAAAATGAATGTTTTAAAGGATATATATATATGATTTATTATGCATACATTAAATTATGTTCCATATTACATAAATGTTTTAATGTTTCCTCAATGTTCATGCATCCTTACATACTCAGTACATTCAAAGTACTAACGCATACTCTTTTGCCTACATGATATCACCATGTAGGGATCAGTGCTCCTCCTCGTTCTCCTCCACGTGGCTAGTTGATATTTCATTGAAGACTACTTTTGGTGAGTTCCCATATTCCGGGAACAATACTCCTTTATCTTTCTAGCTTATGATATGTTAAGATATTTTACTATGGCATTTCTTCTATTATAATTGAGGGTGAGCTAGGGACTTGTCTTAGCCCCATTAAATCTAATAGTTAGAGCTATTGTTGGACATATGTAAGTTGAAGATTTACTATTATGATTTCCACTTATTTATTTATCATCATTACCTATGAAAGGCTAAAAGAATGTTAAGAGGCTTGATTGAGGTACTTTCGGGTTCCTCATTCGCCATGTCACGTCTAGGCCCTAGGCTTGGGTCGTTACATATGGCATTTTCTTATGTTCAGACTAATTGTTTTATTATTTGGGTGAGGTAGGGCTTGTCCTATGCCCGCGTCTAAGTCTAATAGAGGCATTATCGAACTATAAGAGTATGTTTAATTTATTTTGACTATTATGTTTGAATTCTCTTATATTTAGATTTCTATGTTTGAGACTATCTTCCGCATTTAATTTTTTTTTCGATTTCTTGCTATGTTTTTGCTACGTATGCTAAGGCGTATGGTGGGAGTCCCTCGGAATTATAATAGCCGTGTCACTTCTCGGGTCTAGCTTGGATCGTGACAAAATCGATATTAGAGCATAAGATTCAAGTGTCCTATGGTGTCTAACATGCCGCATTGACTAGAACATAAGCAGTTCACTAAAAGAATTTAATCATTGAATTAAATTCTTTAGTAATTTAATTTATTGATCACTATCTGTAATCTTGAATTACATAAGTGTTTAATAGAGAATTTTAAAATATAAATGGAGGAGTTCAATTATGAATTTCTAGTGGAATAATTTGTAATTGATTATGGTATGAATAATTCAAATTACTTATTTAAAATTATTTTCATAATAGTAAGCCTCGGTAATTAATTATTCGGTCACTACAGTGCTCATATTTAACTAGAACTTAGAATCCTATTTCCTAGTGGAAAAAGTAGAAGACACGTTTTTCTTTTTCAAGGAAAGAAAACATACGCTACCTAGGCACGGAATCCACTTGCCAACTAATCTGAGTTTGAATTGGGGAACAAGGAGAGTATATTAAGACACGTCCAAGCCAAGCTATTACTTTCTCCAGTCGATGGTACTATTAAAAGGAGAATGTTGTGTCGAAGGACCATTCAATTCATTAAGGGGCATAGTGGCGCCCTCGCCCGATGCCATTTCCAGACCTAGCAACAGACATAATGTTTTCAGTTCCAGTTTTGGACTAGAAAAATATCACTATAAGTAGGGGTTCTCCTAATCTAGAAACAAATAAGTTTTCTTTATGGTACTTGTTCACCCAAGTATTAAGAGAGTTCGGCTGTGAACTTGGGATCATTGTAGAAGAATGTAGATTGGAGTCGGACTCGGTTCAAGATATCTGCTCACACTTCAAAAGGTAATTCTTGAATTAAATTTCAGTATGTTTATGTGTTCTATCATAATCGTATGTATTCTAGCATAAACGTATGTGTTATCTATTATTAATTGTAAGTAGTATGATTGTTGTATACTTCTGATGTGCATATAGTTTTCCAACATGGGGGTTGGGGGTGTTGGATTTTCTTTTTCCTTCGTTTTGTTATATTTTGGATTACTAAAGGTTGAAAATTGTTTATCATTTTTCAAAAATAGAAAATTTATATATTATGCTCCCTACGTTTCCAAAAGAATGTCCTAGTTTCATTTTTAGTCAGTTTAAAAAAGGAATGACACTTTTTTTACAACACTTTTCTTTCAGCTTTTCACATGGCATGTTTAAGGCCACAAATTAAATGACATTTTAGTAGAATTGACATAACTTTAATTTAGGATTACAAGATTGAAAAATCTTTTTTGTTTGTAAACTCTATGTCAAGTCAAACTAGGAGGGAGTAGTTAGATTGGGCCCATGTTCCACGTGTTGTATTCGTGATTTTTTCAAGACAATGCGTGTAAGTTATATATATATATATATATATATATATTAGAGTGTCTAATTGATAGTGGTCATAATTGAGGTGTCTAAGTGAATTATACTAACAACTTTAATGGATCATCGATGATTTAAACCTTCATATTTTTAATAGAATAATTTGAGAATAATCAAAAAGGATAATAGTGAAAAATAACCTTTAATTTATGCCCTTAATATTTTTCTTAAGAAATATATAATTTGGACTAGAAGGAGTGCTAACCCGCTAATTAATTTGCTTGAGTAGGCTCGTTACACCGCTTCTTTAATTTTTTTTAATTAAATTTGAGACATTTGTACTACAATAGGAAACAAGGATTAGTATTGTTTTCGTAGCTAATCAATAAAAATCTCATGCTAATCCCATTTAGTTATAGATTAGTGATGGACTATAAGAAAATCTAATTAACTAATAGCTATTTAGCGATAAATTAATTGGAGATTATTGATAAATTTCATAACTAATTTCATATTTTCTAATAGTTAAAGTTTGATGTATCACAATTATCTGTCTCATCGCATCCCTTGGTGTGGTAGGATTGAGCACGTAGTGCTGCTAAAAGCAATCGTCAACTACGATATTTTGACGCAATTCCGACTTATCAAGATACGTGATTCCCTAACACTATGAATTGAATAAGTCCTCCTGAGCAATATCCTTATTGAGGGCATCAAGGTAAAACTAAATGATGATAATTCAAAATATTATATCTATTGGGTGCTTTACCAGTGATTGAATATAATAGAAGATCGGATTCCATATGCAAGTTGGTGCTTGGAATAAAGTTTGGAGCATTTTTGAATGGACAAATGTTAGAGATGAAATGTGAGCCATTCCATAAGAAGAATGAGATGCCTTTTCTATCTGATTGGAATCCTCAATTCATTCAGTCTTGCGATAATAGCCCTATAAATCTGACGAGCTCGAACAAAAATTTTCATAAGCAACCCTGAAATCATCCTTAAATCTTCCTTCAGACCACCAAATTAAATGGGTCTCCAAACTGATATGTACCCTTCTCATGGCTTCAAGAAGCAGCAGAGCTACTATAACGATAACGACTACTATTCATCGGAGGATGATTATTACAGCAACAATGGCTCAAGCATGCAAATGAAGAAGCCTTATGGTTATCCCACTGTAACCAGCACTCCTCAGCCAACCCAAAATCATCACATGATGATGAGCCATGGTGGCTATAGCCACGACGAGGATAGCTGGTACAACAAGGACAATTACCAAAGTGGCAATGGTGGTCATAACAACAGCCACGGCCAATATGGGCATATGTCTCACGATTCTGCTAATATATCCAGCAATAGTAGCAGCATGTTCCATGCTAATGGAGGCTATGGAAGTGGAATGCAACTCTCTTCCCACGCAAATGGTGGCTACGGGGGAAGTGGAATGCAATACTCTTCCCACGCGAATGGTAGCTATGGGGGGTATGGAAGTGCAATGCAACAATCTTCCCACATGAACGGTGGCTATGGGAGCGGAATGCAGCATGCTTCCCACATGAGTGGTGGCTATGGAAGCGGAATGAAGAATTCATCCCACATGAGTGGTGGCTACGGCAGTGGAATGCAGCAATCTTCACAGATGAATGGTGCTTATGGGGTTGGGATGCAGCACTCTTCACACATGAACGGTGGTTATGGAGGTGGGATGCAGCAATCTTCACACATGAATGGTGGTTATGGAGGTGGGATGCAGCAATCTTCCCACAATCATATGTCCAGGGGAGTAGAGAACGATTATGATACGAGCCCTGGTTACTATGAACAGCATAACAAGAATACTGATATGTGGAACATGAAGAGTTTGAATGACTAAATCCTCAAAAGTTTTTTGTGTAAGGTCGAACAATATATATATGGTTGTTTTGGTTGAGGCTCTGTCTATATCACAAAGGCCTGAAACCTAAATATTGAATTTAAACAACCCTGCTACTATGTACTCATCCATGTATTAGTTACTTTTTTACACCCAGAACTATGAATAATTTGAATTATATGTATAACTATAATGATCTTGATGAGGTCATTTCCATATACTTTTACTACTCGTGCGCTTATCTGGAGTTGGCTCATTTTCATTTATAAGTTCGAACTAGGAAAAAGATGAAAGATGCTGGCAGATAGGCATCGATCCTCCCATTTTCTTAAAACTTGCAGCCCATTGTTATCATAACCAATGGAGTCCGAAGCCAAAAGAACAATAAAATATTTCAAAAATTTTAAAACGGCATATCAATTTTGGATGATACCAAAACCATAAAGACAGTGTGATTTGTGCTTTATCATTCACGCCGTTAATGGTGTTAAAGTAAGTCACACGCCATCACATCAGCCGCTATTTTTTCTGTTCCTTTTTTTCCTTTATATAATTCCTTTTTTATAATAATAATTAATAAAAATAATTAAAATGTATTGATTTATTTTTTTTCCTTCTTCTCTTCATTAACTTATTTTCCACATTCCCCTAAAATAATTTCAATTATTTTAATAAAATTATTGTTTTTTATAGTAATTAAAATTATGATTAAATTTTTTTAGTATACAAAAATTATATCTTTATTTTTTCTTGTTATGATTAAAATATGTGTTATTATTGTTGAAATTGTTAATTATGGTGACTTATTGTAGTTTTAGTAATTTTGTCGTTTCTTCCTTTTAATAAAATGATTTAAAACAAAATCAAGCACAAAAGTCTACTTTTATTCTATAGTTGATCACAAATTTATTGAAGTCAAACAAAATTCACTTTTGAAGCCCAAATTCATATATATTATGAACGATGTGTCTATTGCAGCATAAATTTATCGAATATCATTATTAAAATAAATAATTATTTATTTTTAGCATAAATTATCACATAATTATTAAATTTAATTAATATTGAGATCAATTGTCAAATTCCATAAAAGTAATTGAAAGTTGGATAAACAAAATTAACTATTGATGCTTAAATTTATAGATGTTCTAGTTTAGAACATCTATGAATTTGAGCGTCAAAAGTGAATTTCGTTAGACTTCAATAAATTTCTAATCAACTATAGAATAAAAGTAAAATTTTGTACTTAATTTCATTTTATGAAAATAATTTAAATTATTTTAGTAGAATGTGGAAAAATAAGACAATAAATTGAAAAATAAAAAAAATCATTACATTTTAATTATTTTGTTAGTTATTCTTATACAAAAAGGAATTATTTAAAGGTAAAAAAGGAAAAAGAAACAATATATGTAATGACCCTCCAGGTTATTTGAGAGTTAATGGATTCATTGCATTGTTTAGAGTGTTCCTATAGCGAATCCAAGTCATTTATGACTTACTGACACTGATTGTTCGATCGTTTGGTCCTACATTTGGATTTTATGCATGTTTTCCTATTTTGGAGCTTTTGAAACTTGAAAGTTGATTTCAGTTATAACATCATGTAAATGACCTCAGAACGGAACTCTGACGATTTCATCATCTCTGGAATGACCAAATTAGGCTAGTAGCATGGTCAGCACGAGTATCGAGGCATTCGGTGTGAGTTTGAGTCCATTTGGTATTTTATCCTTTGAAATTTGGTATAAGTTTGATTTTGGTCAACATCATAAAAAATTTGCTCGGATAAAAATTCCGTTAGTGTGGTTAGTTTCGAAATGTCGTGATTGGTCTAAAACAGGCTGTCGTTCGCTTCCCAAGACTTTCGATCTAATTTCGAGGCCCATTGTTTTGGATGTGGAACCCACTTTTTATTTAAATGAAATCGTATAGAAATTTGAAATACGCCATTGAGTCTAGAATGTTGAATTTGGTGGGGTACCCTATCTTGTTTGCGCACATAAGGTTCCGAACGAATCCCAAGCACCCCATTGGAGAGTTGAACATTTTCAGAACTCCTTTGCATCAACTGTAGCTGGTGCCATTACTAAAAGCGACTAGGCCCGAAAGGGCGGGTGTCGTTTAAGCGACAGAGTGTTGCGAAAGCGATGACCGCCTCTTTGAAGTGGTCTCTTAAGCGACTGTTGGGTTTGCTTTTGCGACACCTCCGGGTTTAGTTTTTAAGTCCAATTTTCAGTTATTTCTCCAAGCGTTGAACCTTCAGTTTTCTCTCATTTCTTGGCAGAATTTGGTGATTCAAAGGTCAATTTGTGGGGAATTCAAAACTTGGTTAGGGACCTTCGTTTGAGGTAAAATCACTTGTAAACCTGCTGCCAATGTTGAATTTAGCTAAACATTGGGTAATTCGTGCATATCCTTGCGCTTGCTGATCCGAGCATCGAATTGTGTTACATTTTGGAACACAAGTTCGGAGAGGTATTTAGGACCTTTTCATAAAGTCAATTCCGGAATTACCAAAGCGGGTGCCACATTTCTATTATGAATTTTCTACCACGGCCGCGTAAAGCTGAAGAACCCAAGCACGACAAAATGGTGAGATGAGTTCAAAACGAATTTGGTACTAATCCATAAGTTCTATGGCTGTTTTTTGTACATATATTGTAGGGCTTGGAGTCTTTTTTCCAACTAAACAAGAATCTCATGATTCTGACAATTCTACGTTGAGTTATGAATTTTCTTTCACGGCTGCACAAAGCTAAAGAACCAAGCACGGCAGAATGATGAGCTGACTTCAAAATGATATCTGTATGAATCCAAAAGTCTTATGGCTATGATTTTTACATATATTGTAGTGCTTGGAGTCTTCTTTCCAACAAAATAATAATCTCATGATTCCGACAATCCTATGGAGAGTTATGAATGTTGCAAGGATGAGATTCACCAAGTACTTGCTCGCCGAGGTTGGAGAGGGCTACACCAAGAGTTTCTCACGCCATGTGCTTTCTTGCCGAGGATGAAAAAGAGTTACTCCAAGTGCGTCTCTTCGTAAAGCTAGAAAGAAAGATATGATGATAACTTCCTTGTCAAGGGTAAACATGGGCTACTCAAAAGTTAATCGTATAAGGCTTCAATGAAAAGGGAGGCTGGAAGTTGTCTCCACCATTGCCGCAAGGAAGGTGGGCTCTACAAGTAGTCATTCGCCAAGGCGATAGTGAAAATTGAAGTAGCAAATCGTCTTACCCAACGCCGCAATGAGGGTGGAAGGTGAATCACCAAGTGATTATTTGTCGAATCCTCATCTGGAAAGGTAGATGTCGTGCTAAATTGATATGCACCAAAGCTTGATCAGAAAGAAAGTTGTGTATAAGAATAATTCAACATCGATCATAAGGACATCATTTATACCTTCCCGTATGATAGAAATACCAGTTACACTTGGTGGTGAACCTGCAAATTACAAGAAAAAAAAGAGAAGGGTGACTGTTAAAAAAATGGTCTTTTAGTTGCTACCCACGACATCATCTTAACGTCTTCTCGACTTGATTGTTTCCAATAAACTAGGCTGGGTCGTTTTGAAGCTCATATATATATCAATCAAGACCTTGTACTTCATCCGAAGAATCACAATGATAGCGCATGCCAAGTGCGGATAATGAAAATCTGAATCCAAGTTGAGCTACTTTTATAGGTGATTTACAAAGGAGAATATGACATGTATTCTAATACCTTTACGCTAATCAAAAAGAGTCCTAAACTACTACAAGTGAAGAAGTTATTTCCAAGTAAAACATTGATGGTGTTAATTCTTGAAGTAAATATATTTGGTGAAAAATACCAATTCTTATACTTCCGCACTTTTTTGGAATCTACGATAAAGTACAAGTTTTGATATTGCAATTGCTAAACCACCGAAAGCAATTATAAGAAGTTCATTATATTTTCAATTGCCAATGCTTATCCAGAAGGATGCAAATGAAAGTTTTGCTTAAACATCCACTTAATAAGTGTAAAGAATTAAGTTCCATTGTCCTATGTACGTTGAATACACAACAGATTATAGCTGCTCTATATTTGAAAATGGACTTCTTTGCAAAGAAAGTGATCAAAACTATTTTGGAATTGAAATGATGAACAAGCTACACTTCACAATAAGGGTGAACGCACATAAAAAAAAAGAAAATCAAACAAAAATATAAAAGGAGAAAGAAATGTGTCGGCTCTTTGTCTTCGGGTACTTCAAGCCTCGTCTCATTTCAATAAATCTACACTCGACAAGTCTTGAAGTAGGGGGCATCTGTAGATACAAATTTTGTTGGATTTAATTCATACAAAATTTGGATTTAATTCTTGTTTATTTGGATTGAAATATTTAATTTGGGCTTCACAAATGCATAAGTTCATTTTATTAACTTCATGTCCCAAGTCCATTTCATCTTGAGACCCAAGCTCATGCCACGTGTCAAGTTGACTTGGCATCCTAGTCAAGTTAAAGACCAAGAAGAAGATGCTACGTGTTCAAATAATGTGGCAATCCTGGTCAAAGTTCAACAACCAATCAAAAAGCAACCTTATCATATAGTATTTGTGATAAGCTTGAAGACCTACAAGAACCAATCAGAAGAAGAAAAAAGAGTTTATTCACACTTGTACTGACTCTCTCCTACAACTATAAATAGGAGGGTTACATAATTTTCTGAGGAGTTCTACAAGCATTGGAGAAAAGCTACAACATCAACTACATAAGTTCTTCGAAGGAGTGGTCAACGGAGTTTTTTCCGGAGATCGACTTGAAACGACGAAGTGCTTTTCGATGTTCCTGGAGATCATACATCTCAAGGAAGTCATCAATCTCCTACATTCGAGAAATACACTACTGCCAGCCCTTGAATTACGAAAACATATTAGGAGAGAAGAATCAAGAGAACAATGAAATTGTACTCATTAAAGATTCATCAATAAAATTAGTTTTTCTTTTATTTATTTTGATTGTAGTTATTTTCAATACCACAACAATTTATTGCAAATAAATTTGGCACACCCGATGGGAACAATTCTGCTCTTCATCTCTTCCTCCTGCACATCTAAGAACTACAAACAATGGACTTTGGAAAAATCAATGACGCTTCATGCAAGGACTCTACTACCACATCTATTGACCTTAGTCATGCTAGCCCCATCACTCAAAGCAAGTTTAAAACTAGTGGTTTGGATGGATATGAATACTTCACTTTCTTAGATCTAGCAAGAAAGAGTAAATCTTTGATGAAGACTGAAACTGCAACTCCTGGGTTAACCTTACGTCCATGTTGTTTGATGAACTCTCTCATACTGAATTCAGCTTTACTGAATTTGAGGGTTCGAAGGATTCTCCATCTCAAATAAAGGTTAACGCCTTGATGGATGATGTAACTGACCTGGACGAGAAGTTTACAATGATAGAACAAACCATTGAGGCTTTGAATAAATCCATTGATGATAAAGATCTTCAAATCTCTCAACTTATGAACAAGATGGAGGCTTTCGCATCAGAAGAGTCGAGTCATTTCCCCACTTATCCACCTGGATTTGTTCCACAATACAAGGATGTTGATGAGTCACTTTCTAGGTTTAATTTTTGAAAGAAGAAACAATCTTCTTCAATTGCGGCATTATCTGTTCAATGGTTGCAGGACATGATATCCAACACCATTAGGGCTTAATATGGTGGAGCAACACAAAATTCATTGTACTAAACCAAGACTTACACCAAAAGGATTGATCGCCAACCCATGCCAACGAAATATCAACCTCCAAAGTTGCAATAGTTTGATGGAAAAGGAAACTCGAGGCAACACATCGCCCACTTTGTTGAAACTGGTAGCAATGCTGGAATGCATGGTGATCTTTTGGTAAGACAATTTTTTCGTTCGCTGAAAGGCAATGCATTTGACTGGTATATCGACTTAGAGCATCAGTTTATTGATGATTAGGAGTAACTATAACGGGAGGTTTCTTAATTGTTTCTGCAGCACTCGATGAACCATCAGCATGATAAAGTTGACTGCACTAAGCAAAGAAAGGACAAACCTGTGGTGGATTACATCAATCATTAGAAAGCGTTGAGTTTGGATGGCAAGATCACCTTTTTGAAATATCTACGGTGGAAATATGCATTCAAGGACATTTTACAAGGGATCAAACCTCGAACTTTTGAAGAACTTGCTATGCGAGCACATGACATGGAGTTGAGCATCGCATGTCATGGGAAGATATTTCTTTTTACTGATTTGATAAAAGAAAGGAAGGAGTTCAAGAAAGGTATGACCTCAAAGATTCAAACTAAAGAATCTATGGCAGTGAAGGTGAGTTCTGTAAAGGTCACAACCAAGCAAAAATTAAAGGAAGAAAAAGCCCCGAGGTAATACCTAAAAGAGGAGAAACGTCGTCCAACATTAAGGGAGATGGAGGCAAAGGTTTACTAGCCAAGAAAGTTTTTGATCTTCCTGAATCAAAGAGGCCCGAAGAAATCAACAAAGTTAGCGACCCTAGGTACTGCAAGTTTCACCGCGTCATTGGCCACCCTATGGAAAAGTACTTTGTATTGAAGGAGAAAATCTTGATGCTAGTGAGTGAAGGAAAAATCATCATTGACATGGATGAAGCAACAAAAACAAATCATGTTAGTGTAGTACCCAAGTTAGATATGTGTTCCAAGTCACAGGTTATGCCGAATATCATCTATTTGCAATTTGATAATTTCACGCCCGTTGAAGTCGATCACTCAAAGAGGACTTTTAAAGGTGCACTAAAGATGGAGGACAAGCCTAAAGACAATGTAGTTGACGGTTGGACTCTTGGTTTCTCACAAGAAACAAAGTCATCTAGCAATCATAGAGAAATGACTTCCTAAGCCGATAGTGGTGAAGAATGATTTGGATCAAGCCATATCACCAAAAATTGTCCAATCTCATACTAGCAAGAAGATCAATGGTTCTTTTCAACAAAAGATTCAAAAGTCGATTACGTTGCATGAATTCTTTCTTGGAAAGTTCCTTCTAGACAGCTAAATTAGTTCAGCACAAGCAATTTCTAGCACTGACAAAACAAAGGAAAGTGAAGGTGGGCTTAATCTAATGATACAACAAGAACGACATGCTAAAAGAAAGGTCTCCCCATGTTTTGTTGCAACTGCCTTCACTGATGATGACTTATTATTAGGTTCTAAGCCATATTACAAGCCTTTGTTCATTGTGGGAGCTATCCGCGAGCAACGTCTTAATAGCATATTAATAGATGGTGGTTCGGTAGTCAACATCATGCCAAATATGGTTCTGAAATAGTTGGGAATCACCATTGATGAGTTGTCCAAAAGTAACCTAACGATCCAAGGTTTCAATCAGGGTGGGCAACGAGCCATACGAATGATTCATGTACTATTTTCCATTGGCGACATGGAATCAAATACTTTAATTCATGTTATAGTTGTCAAAACATCATATAACTTATTGGTAGGAAGTCCTTGGGTTCATGAAAATGGAGGGGTGCCATCTACTTTGCATCAGTGCATGAAGTACATGAAAAATGGAGATATCAACAAATTGATGCGGATATTAATCCTTTCACCGAGTCTGAGTCATGTTTTGCAGATGCAAAATTCTACTTAGGATCTTGTAAATCAAATATTGAGAAACCCATCGTTGTGGACCCAATTGATGTTGATTTAAAGGAAGAGAATAAAGTTCAACGGGCCGCTATCAAGGTGTCTAAGAAGGGAAATCAAGGAGTCTCCATTAAGCTTTCGCCATCTGAGGGATATATACAGACAAATATTGATAATAATTATCTTGTTTTTTACTACACTCCATGTGAGCATCAAAGAGAGGGGCAACCCCTACAGGAGGAATGTAATCAACAATTTCACCTTCTAAGGAAAGTAATAAGTCACAATTTATTTCAAAATTTGAAGGAAAGTATGACAGTCCTGGTTACAAGTACCGACTATCACTTTGGAGTCTTCTAAAGCCAATACACAAGTTGATAAGATAAAAGAGTATTTTGATCCAATGGTCTTCGCACTACTTGAAAAATCAGGTTACGACTTCTCAAATCCTGTGAGATTAGGAGATCTCAAAGATAAAGTGACTGGTGAAAAGATATATGGACTTAAAGAGTCCCAAATAATGTTGAGAAAGTAAGGGCATTATGTCTCCACTCCAAAATTTAGGATTGTATTCAGCTTAGCAGAGCCTCTACAAATTTCATCTAAGAAGGAAATGGCTTTATCACACCACACCTCAATAGAAAAGACAAAGAAAGTTGAGGAAAAGAACACACAGCAACGAACTTCAGTATTTAACCACATAGAAAGATTGACACCTTGCATCTCTGTATTTGAAAGATTGGGATGCAATGACGAAAATGGAGTTTCTAAGCATATAGAAGGAGATGTCACCACCTTAATGACATCCGTCTTACATAGCTTGGTAACTATAAAGAATTCTTTATCAAGAAAGATGGTGGAGCATGAAAAGCAAGACTTTTCTGAAGGAAGTAACGACAAAGAGATCTGTAGTGCTGTTCCATCACGCATGAAGAGGAATGTTGCTTTATCAATAACCACTGAGGGCTCATTAATGGTTAAAAGAAGCACCATTGTTTTCACCAACAAATTTTTTGGGAGAACAAATGAGAAACAAGAAGTAGACATCACAACGTCCTTTGAATTAAGCCAGAGGGAAGATTCGAACTTTGTGCAGGAATCATATCATGTAACAATAGAAGATAGTCCATGCCTTGATAATAAGAATGATGGTTTTCAAGAGGCTCCACCTAAACTCGAAGATGGTGTACAATCAACTGTAGATGAACTCAAGGAATTGAATCTGGATACTTTGGAAGATACACGTCCAACCTTCGTTAATGCACTACTTACACCTCAAGAAGAAGGAGAATATGCCAAGATATTGACCGAATACAAAGACATGTTTTCTTGGTCATACCAAGAAATGCCAGGCCTTAGTCCTAAGGTAGCTATTCATCATTTGGGGATCAAAAATGAAGCACGTCCTGTAAAGCAGTCACAATGCATGTTTCACCCTGAATTGGTAGCGCAAATTGAAGCTGAAGTCAAGAAGCTCATTGAGGCTAGATTTATTCGAGAAGTGAAGTAACCATCATGGATCTCAAACATTGTACTGGTCAAGAAGAAGAATGGTCAGATACGTGTTTGTGTTGATTTTTGAGACTTAAACAAAGCCTGTCTAAAGGATGACTTTTTGTTTTCCATCATTGAACTCATAGTGGACACTACAACTGAGCATGAAGCTATATATTTTATGGATGCGGCATCAGGGTATAATCAAATTAGAATATCTCCAAAAGATTAAGAATGAACTGCCTTACGGACTCCAAAAGGAATATATTGTTATAAGGTAATGCCTTTCGGTCTAAAAAATGTTGGTGCCACCTACCAACGTGCGATGCAACATATTTTTGATGAAATGATTCATAAGAGGGTGGAATGTTACATTGATAACTTAGTAGTA
Organism: Solanum dulcamara; assembly: GCF_947179165.1. NCBI lineage: Eukaryota > Viridiplantae > Streptophyta > Magnoliopsida > Solanales > Solanaceae > Solanum > Solanum dulcamara. The sequence continues at coordinate 54,626,112 of NC_077237.1, read as the reverse complement.
AATACAAGGCATAGGCACAACCATCTTGAAGACCTTCGAATTATCTTTGAAAAGTTAAGAAAGTTTGACTTGAAGATGAATCCACTCAAATGCGCATTTGGAGTTACTTTTGGAAAGTTTCTTGGATTCATTGTATTCCACCGTGGAATTGAAGTTGATCCTTCAAAGATTGATGATATTCATAAAATGCCTTCTCCAAAATATTTGAGAGAGCTTCGCAGTTTACAAGGAAATTTGGCATTCATTCGAAGGTTTGTTTCCAACTTGGCCAGACGATGCCAACCCTTCAACCATCTAATGAAGAAGGATGTCACTTTTCACTGGGACCAATCATGTCAAAATGTTTTTGAGAGAATCAAAATGTAATTGTTGAATCCACCTATTTTAGGGGCGCCAACACTTGGGAGGCCGTTAATACTTTATATCGCATCATAAAAGCGATCACTTGGGGCACTTTTGGCTTAAGAAAATAAAGCAAAAAAGGAATAAGCATTGTACTACCTGAGTCAGACTTTGATAGGAGCATAGTTGAACAACACACCTGTTGAGAAAATGTGCTTAGCATTGCTTTATGCGATAAAGAAACTAAGACACTATTTTGAGGCATATACCATTAAGCTAATTTCTCGAGCCAATCCTGCAAAGTTTATAATGACTTGACCAGTTTTCTCTGGACGTCTGGCAAGATGGTCTATATTGTTCAATCAATATGACATTGCATACATACCTCAGAAGGCTGTAAAAGGGCAAGCACTCGCCAACTTCCTTGTTGATCACCCTCTTCTAGCAGAATAGGAGGTTTCAAATGAGTTCCTAGATAAAGATGTATTATACATTGAGGAACTAATAACATGGATGATGCTTTTTGATGGGGATACACGTCGAGATGGTATGGGGGCAGGAGTTGTGCTAATAACCCCAGAAATATTGATCTTGCCATTTTCATTTACTCTTGGTGAAACATGCTCCAATAACGTCACAAAATATCAAGATTTGATTATTGGTCTTGAAATGGCATCGAACATGAATTTCCCGCAATTAGATATTTATGGTGACTCTAAGCTAATCATCAATCAACTCTTGAGAAGTTATGAGGTAAATCAAGAAGATCCTTTTCCATATCATCAATATGATGTCTGCTTGAAAGATTCGATCACGTGTTCTTAAACCATATTCCAAGAGAAGAAAATCGCATGGCTAATGCTTTGGATAACTTGGCTACAACAATGGCATTGGGAAAGAAAGAATCAACAAAGGTGTGTGTGTCATCGATGGGTCATTCCTGGACGTCTTTGTTATAACCCGTATGTTTACACATCAAATTATTTGCAAGCAATTCAACTTAAATTAAAGAAGGTGTTATATTCCGTATTTTTAATATTGAGTTTTAAAATAGACCGACTTATTTATAAATTTCAATCAGTGTAGAAATATTAGTTGAGATTAAGGATTAATTAACCATGATTGAATTTTTAAGTAGAAATTTGGGATTAATTAAGATGAATTAAGCCATTAGTAGGCTGAAAAGTGGTCCTCCACTACCACATGACCAAATCTAATTGGACCATGCTTTAGTAGGGGACAAGAAGACATCTTGGGAAGCACATACAGTCCCTTTGTTGAATGATTATTCAGCCACAAAATGTTTTCCAACTCTAGCAAATTCTTGGAGAAGAGAGAAGCTCTCATCTTCACCAAATAGAGATAGAGAGAAGAGCTCTCAGCCATGGCCATGGAAGCATCTCTAAGCTCATGGCCATGGTATCCTCCATCAACCCTAAATGAATAAGTAAGAGGATTATCTAGAGAGGAAAGGGGAAGAAATGTAGGAACTCCATTGTTGAACAGCAACAAATTTTCTTTGAAGCAAGGAAACATTGGCAGCAACCAAATCCAATTAGTATACTCTATTTTAAGGAAGTTGTTCATGGATTTGAAAGTGAATTTTGAAGGTCATGGTAACGTGAGTTGATCATTTGGAGCAGCAAGAACACTTGCGATTTTAATCCTTAAATTTCAGCAAACTAAGTAGCTAAGTTATCAAGGTAAGAGTTGATCATTTTTTATACGTTTTAGGATGAGTTTGGGCATTTTATGAGTGTATAAATGTGAATTAGATATAAAATCATGTGTGTTGATACTGAAATGTTGGTGAATTGTTAGGGGTTGTTTGGTGTAGATGATGGTGAACTAATTTTACTTAGTATTTTGATTGTTATTGTTATGGATTTTATGATGAGAATGAAGGTATTTAGTGGTTAAAGTTGAAGTTAAATTGATTGTGGGCTGTTGTAAGGATTTTAGAGATAATAATGTAGTTTACTTGCATATGAATAGGTGATATAATGGTCTTGTGGCTGCTGCTATATCTCATAAAAATTTGATGAAAAGATTATATGAAATAAGGTGTAAAAAATGTATGTGGGTTCCTTGGTGTGTCCACAAGTATTCGCAAGTTTATAGCATCCTTATGTTGTTAATTAGGGGTTGTTTTGATATGTTGTTATTGTTCTTGTTGAGCTTGGAAGATTAATGATAGTTAAGATTATACGTTATGTTGTATGTTGGTTGAGTTGTTGTAAGGTTGTTTCGATGAAAACATCAAGACTATGGATCATTAAAGATAACTTGAAGATGTAGTAGTTGTATGTGGATTTGGATTATTGTCGGATGTTATGAATGTGGGCTGTCTTAATCTAAAAATAATGTTATAATGAAAAGATTAATTTGTATTAAATGGAATTGGAAGTAAGAAAACTCCATTATTAGTGTTGGTGTTGAAATTGATAGAATTAGAGTTACTTGAATTAGATTGGGTTGATTGTTGTTGTTACTATTATTGTTATGGATTATGTGTTAAAAGTGAAGGGATTGTATATGTTAAATCTCCGTTTGGGCCATGTGGGGTTGTTCTAATCTAAAAATAGTGGATTATTTTTTATTAATGTTGCAGTTATTATTGTGGCTGATTACATAATGAAAATGAAAGCATTTGACATGTCAAGTTGGAGTTGTAATTGATTTAAAGATTGCTTGTAATGTGTGGCTGCTTGTGTTGAATTGAAGGATTAAGTGTAGTTACGATTATGCATTGTATGGTTAATTGTTGGGCTATTATAAATTATTTCGATAAGGTGTGGTGGCTTCAACCTATTAGGAATAATCAGATAGCATCGTGGTCATCATGTTGATAATTAATAAAAGTCAAATGTTATATGGGCTGTTCGGAGGTATTCTTGAGTCTTGTCTTAGCTTGTCTTAACATGGCATTTGAATGTGTGATTGTTGATGTTGCTTGGTGATTGTATGACTGGTTTGGAGGTAAGGAAAGTGAGCGATATAGGGGAGGTGATGTCCGATTTTCTAGAAATAACCTACCAATGATAAAGTACGTTTTATGCTTTTCCATAGCTTAAATGTAGTGCTTAACGTCTTAATATAGATTCAGACACTATGGGGAAGCATATACATGTGTGCGGATAAACGCTAAAGGTATGTAAATATAATATTTCTTTCTTTTGGCATGATCCATATGAAACAAACGGACGACGAATGTATAAATTCCAAAAAAGCTCTTATTCTTGGATACACTAGGATGGCTAATGTTCTTGATTCCTGGAACTTATATCATTATGTCTTGATACATGTGTATGATTCCAGCCATCCTAATTTCATATAATTCATATTTCGGTATAATTCATGATTCTTATTCGCTTCTTAATGTTGAAACTCTTGGAATAATTGAGCTACCGCCCTTAAGTCTTCTATATGATTGGATAGAAATTGATACAAAAAAGCTCCAATTTTAAAAAAAGAGGCTCTATAATGACTAATGTCTCTGACTTCATAAGTTATTTCACATTATATTGATACATGTCTATGATTCCTGAGGCTCCTTTTTTTATATAGTTCATAATGATATCTAAAGAGTACTTAACATGACTATCGCTTGACACTCGAATGTTAGCTAGTCTACTTGTTCATCGAGTCTCAGATGATGATTTAATTGCATGTGGTTACTCACTACTCTACTCGTGCATACTGTCGTTACATCTTTCACTGAGTCCTAGGCCGGGTATGTATTCGTGCACAATTTCACTGCATTATTCACCGAGTCCCTCACTAGAGTGCTGGGTACGGTTATATATATATATATATATATATATATAATGACATGATGATGTGATGATGGCACTAAGCCCCATGATGAGCCGAATATAATATACATGTATATGACAGATTCACCGAGTCCATAATGGGCCTGATATGATATAATCACGCATGATTTTATTTCATAAGGCACAAGTACAGTGATTTCTTGAGTATTGGTATTATACTTGTCTCCTGAATCTCTACTTCAGATGTGACCTCATTTATTGTATTTTATGCTTTAAATACTCAGTACATATGTTGTACTGACCCACTCTCTTCGGAGGGCTGCGTTTCATGCCCGCAGGTACAGATACTCATTTTGGGGATCCGCCAGCTTAGAATTTCCCCTCAACTATTTTGAAGTGCTCTATTGTCCCGGATCCTAGACTTTTGATACCGACCCTTTAATGTATATATTTGTTTATCTAGGGGTGCAGCGGGGTCCTGTCCCGTCATATGTTATTGTTGATATTCTTAGAGGTCTGTAGACATATATGTGGGTTGTATATAGATGTTTTCCGGTTGTGCTAGTATGACTTATGTTTTGGGACGTTCTTATTCGTAGTGGTAGCCTTGTCAGCTTGCGTATATGTATATAGTGGGACATTCCTACATGTAATGACAGCCTTGTTGGATTATGTACTATATTATCTTTAATGTTATAACTCCTCAGGAGACAGGTTGTGTTAATATATAAATATGGGATAGTTTCGAGATGATATTCTATTTTCTTAAGTCTCATATCATGTTTTGTTGTGAAATGATTATAGATAATAAGGATGTATACGAGTGTCTAGTTTGGGCACTAGTCACAGCCCACAGGGTTGGGTCGTGACAGTCTTGATCTTCAAATCAATGAAAGCCCCCATACATCCATTCAAATTATTGAAAAAGAAGATTGGAGACAACCACTAATTAAATACCTTGAACATGGAAGATTGCCTGAAGCCACGAAAAAAAGCAGAAATCAATAGAAGGGCACCACGATTCATTTTCTATGAAGGAATATTATTTTGTCGCTCATATGAAGGTCTATTCCTATGGTGTCTTGATAAATAAGAAGCTCGAAAAACAATGAAAGAAGTACATTCTGGCACATGCGGAGCACACCAATCAGGGCCTAAATTGCATTTTCATATCAAGAGGATGGGATACTATTGGCCGACAATGGTGATGGACTATCTAGATCATGCCAAAAGGTGTCAAGCATGTCAATTCCATGCCAATTACATACACCAACCACCTGAGCCACTTCATCCAACCGTGATTTCATGGCCTTTCGATGTGTGGGGACTTGATGTTGTCGGGCCTCTTCCAAAGTCATCAAAAGGGCAGATGTCTATCTTGGCAGCCACTGTTTACTTCTCGAGGTGGGTTGAAGCTGTTAGAAGGAGACTGTTGTTGACTTCATCAAGTCAAACATAATCTTCACGTATGGTATACCAAGATACATAATTACTGATAATGGAACACCATTCGATAACAATCTTATGAGGAGTTTGTGCAAGAAATTCAGTTTCAAGCAACACAAATCTTCAATGTACAATGCACCTGCCAATGGCCTTGCTGAAGCTTTTTACATGACACTTGGTAACCTGTTGAAGAAAGTCGTTGCGAAGAATAAAAGAGACTGGTATGAGAAAATTGGTGTAGCTTTAATGGCATATCGAGCAACATTTAGAAATGCTACACAAGCGCCTTCATACTCTCCAGTATATGGAGTAGAAGCGGTTCTTCCATTGGAGCAAACAAATTCCATCATTGAGAATCGCAACACAAGAAGGACTTACGGCCAAAAGCAATACTCTACTTTGTCTAGCAGAGTTGGAGGCATTGGATGAGAAAAGATTGGAAGTACAACAAAAGTTGGAATGCTATCAAGCCCGACTAGAAAGAGCTTTAAACAAGAAAGTGTGGTCACGATCATTTCAAGCAGGAGACTTGGTCTTATCTGTTCGAAGACCCATAATCCTGAATAGACGTATGGGTGATAAGTTCACATCAAAATGGGATGGTCCATACATCGTCAAGGAAGCATATACAAATGGTGGATACAAAATTGTTGATAAAGATGGCTTAAGAGTTGGTCCAATCAACGTCAAATTCCTGAAGCAGTACTTCGCATGAAGGTCGCCTATACTCCTGGCCTGCATGAGTTTAAACTGTGTACAACTCAAAAAAAGGGGTCCTCTAGATTGAAAACCTCGAAAGAGGCGGCCTAGGCAAAAATTACGACAAAAAAAAAACTCATCTTTCTGTACTACGTTATGACTTGATCCTCTTGAGGTACGTAGGCAGCTTAGAATATTATTCTAAGTTCAGTCATATGAGTTAAAAAAACAAAAATCTGCACCCTTTTTTGGTCATCACAATAGTTCTTTGAAGTGTAATAGTTAGCGTATGATTTGGAAATCCCTTCTTTGAATTATGAATTTTCTACCACGGCCACGTAAAGCTAAAGAACCAAGCACTGCAAAATGGTGAGCTGTCTTCAAAATGAAATTTGTACTAATCCACAAGTCCTATGGCTGTGATTTTTACATATACTGTAGTTCTTGGAATCTTATTTCCAACTAAACAAGAATATCATGATTCTGACAATCCTACGCCGAGTTATGAATTTTCTACCACAGCCGCGCAAAGCTGAAGAACCAAGCACGACAGAATGGGGAGCTGACTTCAAAATGAAATCTGTACGAATCCACAAGTTTTATGTTTGTGATTTTTACATATATTTTAGTTCTTGGAATCTTCTTTCGAACTAAATAATAATCTCATGATTCTGACAATCCTACGCCGAGTTATGAATTTTCCACCACGGCAGCGCAAAGCTGAAGAACCAAGCGCGGCAGATTTATAAGCTGACTTTGAGGCAATATCTGTACTAATCCATAAGTCCTATGGCTGTGATTTTTACATATATTGTAGTTCTTGAAGTTTTCTTTCTAAAGAAACATGAATCTCATGACTCCGACAATCTTACACCGAGTTATGAATTTTTTTACCACAGCTGCTCAAAGCTGGTAGACGGGCATATTTGATTTCGAATTCAACTTCAGAGGTTACTTATGGTTCATCCAGAAGGAATTTTGAACTGAAATCATATTGTAGATCATTGATTTCAATTTACAATGGGGGAAGATTCATCAGTTGTGTTCATTCAATAAAAAGAAAAAGAGAAGATATTCAAATTTCAAAGTGAGACGATTCATATTAAAACAAAGAGATGATGTTATTGTTCCAAGAAAGAAATGCCACTACATCATGATAGGCAGTTTAAAAGAAAAAATATTCCTAAGCAAGAATCTAAACTATGGAAAAGGTTTGAATTCTAGGATTTGTTGGCGACTCGTCTCAACGGCCTCTTCCAATTTGGAAAACTTTTCCACTTCATCTTCAGACATTGGACGACTCTCCTCAATGGCTTGAATCTCGCCTTCAAAAGTCATAATCTTCTTTTGACTTTTAGATAACTGTTTCTTTTGTTTCTCTAAACGTGCAATGGTCTTCTTCTTAGCAAACAGGGCTTTCAATTCTATGTCAACCTTTGCAAGAGTTGCTTGAAGATCCTCCATGCACCTGTTTGCTTTTGTTCTTTCCTCCTTTGCATCGATTAGACGTTGTACATCAGAGAGAAATTTTTGGTGGGATTCTTTGGTCATTTTATGAGATGAACACAATTTCATGGTGTCATACTCCTCGTATGTATCGACAAAAGCTTTAATAGAACCCTCCAAAATAGAAGAATTGATGGTATTAGTCCCTTTGACCTCTTCTAGAATCAAATTAACACCATTTTTTAACTTTAAGAAGTTATTTCGAGAATCAAAGGAGAATATGGTCACCCACTCGTACAAAGAACCCACATCTTGGAAATATAATGCATCTTGAAAATAGAAATCATCTCTTGTGGTTCGAAATTAGGGGCAGTAGGTGGCGACAAGCATGACAAAGGAAAAAGTATTTGAAAATTTGACTAGAGTAGTTGCAACTTCTACTTTGTTTTCCAAAGCTTCTGGAGGAGGAAGTAAAGATGTATTGGGGCAACTTGGGCTTGTAGTACCATCTTAATAAAAAATATCACTAAATATATTAGCAGATTCATCCTTGATACCCAACTTCAAAAACAAAATAGAAGAAAAAGAGGTTAACAAAGCATAAAATAAACGAAGTAAAAAGAAAAAGGAAGAAAAGAGATTTTACTTGTTCTGCAAGTTCAGGAAATGACATAATGGAGCTAGGAGAATCAACAGAAATGTCTCACTATCTATGGTGAAGGTGTTCAGGTCAATGGGTTCGGCACCTTGATCTTTTACCTTCTTTCTTTTACGATTCCAGTTTTGGTCTGGTTTCGGGTCAACTTTTATAGAGCTGGTATCTCCATTAGCATTTATGACTTCATCAAAAAGAGTAACTAAAGTCTTGTCTTTGGAAAATACTTCAGTCAAAATCTTCCCACAATCATTCTCAGAGGAAATAGGAGGACCTTTTCTTTGCAAGTGTGGTCCGGCACCACAGAAGGTGTGATATCCATTTTTGATGTCGATGAAAGAAGCTGAGATCTACCCCCATTTTGCACTCACACCTTTTGAAGTTGAAGACTTAGATGACCGGCTTGCCTGTGACTTAACAAGAGAAGAAAAGGAGGACTTATTTTGATCTGGTGTTTGAAAGTGGCGAACTTTAGATGATTCTTGAGTGTCGCCATGCTTCGAACATTTTAAGATAAATTTTTTCTGCCCAACAGGGTTTATTCGACCAGTTGACCACCACTTTGCATATCTATAGGTCGTTAAAGGCCTAGCAGGATGTGGAGGTATGATAATTGTTGAGGAACTACCAATGCAAGTGCAGGAATCCCAAAGTCGTTCCAATTCTTGCAAAGTGCCGTTAAATTGTCGTTCAATGGAGTTACCAGGTAAGTGTTGACTGAACCTAAATTGATGACTAAATCTATAAGGATTGTAAGGCTCTGTAACAAGGTGATCATCACGTCTAATAGTGACATAACTCGAACGAAGGCTAATGAAATAATCATTCCAAGAGCTAGACAAGTCGCCACTATCTATGATAAACTCTGTAGGCTGCAGCATGGCCAGGTGGTGAAGATGGTGAATATTCACATGTTGAAATAGTCTTCGCGCATCTGCAAGGTCGAATTATTTAGACATTCTCTCTCCACCAGTCTTACACATACGAGCAGCACTCTAATGACGATTGTCCAGATAGTACGTGTCAAAATAACAACCAATCCATCCATAGACCTACTGTATGGGAAACATTATGTCACTCGCACTAAAGTTTGATGAAGATGAGATTTCTTTCAAGCCTTTGTAGATACTCGCCAAGATGGGTATTGCTAGTCCGAACTTCTCCCTATGGGCCATAAAGCTTGAAACCTTGAAAACACTTGGACGAATGATGTCAATTTTGTTAGTTGGAAAAGAAAACTTACAAATCCAACAGGCGAGAAAGGCAGCTAAATTCATCTCTTCTCTAAGAGACCCCTCCACGCTTAACTCAATGAAAGGAGCGTTCTCTTTCTTAGTTCACGGTAAAAATGACATATCAATATAGTCTGAAGGATTATGACTTGATCTTGGTTTAGCCCGCTGCTTAGGCACTCGTGGTGGAGGCTCTGTATACCTATCTGCTCCTTTAAACCAGAAACTCATCCAATCACGGACAGAAACCTCCTGAGATGCACCCTCTGAAAAGTTGATAAAATGCTAAAAATAAGTAGGCACAAGTTTTGGGCAAAAATGATTTTCCTTGATGATTTGCTTGTTTCAATTCTTGGGCCAAAGAAATGACTTCGTTGTAGAAAGCTCCATGGACAGGAAGTCCGCCAATCATGCGCATATCCCATAATAAAATATAGAGCTCACCAATGTCAACACACATAGTGTTAGTCGATGAATGCCAAAGTTCACAAAAGGCCCGCAACACGTTCTTGTTGATGTCATATGTGAATAAAGAGGCAAAGATGGCGTCATATACCTTGATGTGCTCCAACACTTCCTTGTTACGGCTAAGAACATCCTCTGCCCATTTCCAATAGCGAGTCGTATATCAAAAATCACCGAAACCAGATTGAGGATAACTCCATGAGGTGAGACCTTTGTCAAAAAATTTGGGAAAAATAGCATCAACTTCCTATCATGTGTAGACCATTGCAGAATAAAAGCAGTGATGCTAACAGGCTTATTAAAGTTGAGAACATCAATTGCCTCCTTTGTCGACCATTGGGCTAGATGAGGAGATTTGGCAGATGATCCTCTATCAAGAGACAAAGCATCAATCACTTGGGTGTGGACCGCCAAAGCGAGGACTTTAGCAGGTGGGTCTTTCTTGTCGTTCGATACCTCAAGTTGAGGATGTGATAACTTGAGATCAAGGAATTTCATCTTACTCGCAGAAAGGTGTAATTATATTCTCTTTGTTTGAAGACTTGCCGAAAGGATTAAGATGAAATGGATGAAGTCGCACAAAGCTGATGAAAAAACTAAACTTCAGAAAATTACCTAGGATGATTTAGGAACAATCTGATCGTGGTTTTCATGTGAGATGTATCCCTTCCAGTCTACTTTTCAATGTCATAAATCGCTCGTGATTTCGATATTCCTCAGTCAACATATGATTGCAAACACCATCAAAGCTTAATAAGGTGGTCCATCACAAAATTCTTTAGGATACTCAAAGTCGGGCCCTTCCCCGGACCCTGCGCATAGCGGGAGCTTAAGTGCACCGGGCTGCCCTTTTTTTAAAGTCGTATTCTAAGAAAATTAAGGGCTTACCTATGCCAATTAGATATCAACCACCAATGTTGCAACAATTTGATGGGAGGGAAATCCAAAACAACATATTGCATATTTCGTCGAGACTTGTAGTAGTGCTGGTTCACATGGTGATCTTCTTTTCAAGTAGTTTGTGCGTTCCTTGAAAGGTAAGCCTTTGATTGGTACATGGACTTAGAGCCTCAATCAAGTGACTATTGGGAGAAACTTTAAAGTATATTCCTTAATCGCTTTTACAAAACCCGTCATACATTGAGCATGATGGAGTTGACAAACACAAAACAAAGGATGAGCCCATAGTAAATTACATCAATCGTTGGCGAATGTTGAGCTTAGATTGCAAGGATCAACTTTTTGAAACCTCTGCCGTTGAAATTTGCATTCAAGGAATGCATTGGGACTTGTGTATATCCTCCAAGGGATTAAGCCTCAAACTTTTGAAGAATTAGCTACGCGCGCTCATGACATGGAGTTGAGCATTGCGAGTTATGGAAAAGCATCACATATTTTTAATCGAAGAAACGAAGCTGCAAAACTCAATGAGTCACCAGAATACCAAACTAAGGAATTCATGGCAATAACTATGACTTCTACAAAGGCATCCACAAAACAAAAGTTGAAAGAGAAAGTTGCATATCAACAAACACGAGAAGTAAAAAATCAACCAACATTGAAGGAATTACAAGAGAAGGTGTATCCCTTTCCTGACTTCGACGTTCCTATAATTCATGATGTGCTGCTAACCAATAAAGTCATTTCGCTCCCAAAGTCAAAACGACCCAAAGAATCCAACATTGTCGATGATCCTAAGTATTGCATATTTCACTGCATTGTTGGTCATCACACCAGAAAATGCTTCATCCCGAAGGAAGAGATCATGAATTTTGTGCGAGAAGGAAAGATCATCATTGGTGATGGTGAGGAAGCTGATGTATATCATGTCAGTGTCGAACTTGACCATAATAAGGGTTCACTTTTAAATGTTTTACGACCTATGTGCCCTGTGTCATCACCAAAACTTGAAGAAGGAGTCATCATGCTATAGTTTAGTAACTTTGAACCAGTTGAAGTTTCTGCCTTGAAGAAAACAACGAATACACTCAAGGTACATGACTTCTCTAATGACAAGAATGATGATACTTGGACTTTGATCACACACAAAAGACAAAAGCATCAAAGGACTTCTAAGCATCAAGTGTTAATCAACTTCAAATATGCAAAAGCATAAAATCAACACCAAATTGAAGTACATTAATGCTTCATCACAAAGGGCTAGAAGGACAGTTACATTCATGAAATTCTTCCCCAAAATGCTTCTCGATGCACGAGCCTAAACTGCAAATTGAAACACTTCTTAATGCATGAGCCTAAAATACATGTTACTCCTGATCCGCATGAGTATAAACTGTGTACTGCTCAAAAAAAATCATGATTTTATGTGTTCATCATATTCTTTGAAATATAAAGGCAGACTCAATAGCTGAGTTTGAAACAATATTTGTATAAATCCATAAAGTCTTTTGCTATGATTTTTACACATACTGTATTTCTTTGAGTCATCTTTCCAAGTAAAAAGAAGCTCGTGATTTCGTCATTCCTACTCCGAGTTATGATTTTTCTACCATTGTCGCGCAAAATTGAAGTTCTGAGCAAGGCAGAATCGTGGGCTGAGTTTGAAACAATATTTGTACAAATTTATGAAGTCTACGGCCTTAATTTTTATATATGTTGTAGTTCTTTGAGTCTTTTTTCCAACGGAATAGGAAGCTCATGACGAAATCATTCCTAGTTCGAGTTATGATTTTTCTACCTAAGACGCCAAAACTGAAGAGATGAGCAAGACAGAATTGTGGGCTGAATTTGAAAAAATATCTGTAAAAATCCATAAAGCCTTTGGCCGTAATATTTACATACATTGTAGTACTTTTAGTCTTCTTTCCAACAGAACAATAATCTGGTGATTTCGTGATTCCTACTCCGAGTTATGATTTTTCTACCACAGTCGCACAAAGCTGCTTAATAGACATATAAGATTTGGAAATCAACTTCAGAAATAGCATATGATCAATACAGAGGTAGTTTTGATCTGAAATTTTGATATATTGCAGTAAGTTGAGTTCTGTTTCAGTAAGATCAAGCGGCTCACAATTTTATTGCTCTTACACCAGGCAATGAACATTCTTGCAAAGGTGCGCAGAGTTGAAAATCACAAAGTACTGTGAAGGAAGCGGCGTTCCTTGTACTTCGTATGTCAAACTCTAAGCTTCTTTCTTGTCAATATGTATGAATGAGATGAATCACATGCTCTTTTTCCAAAGTTAGAGCATAGTCGCTCTACGCCTATTTCTTGCCGAGCCATAAGGGTAACACGCACACCAACTAGTACTTCTCCAATCATATAGTCATACCTAGCACCTTCTTGTTCTGATATCGAGATCATTTGTACTCCGTCATGAACCTGCAAAACAAAAAAAAAGGATATGGACATGATGGAACCAAGAAGATTCTGTTAGGCATGACGGATGTCGGGAGCAGCACACTACTTCGACATGGCAGATATTGGTGCCAATAGCACGACGCTTTGACTTACGATCAAATTTGATTTTGAACATCAATCTTCATTGTTTAAGAAACATGTCAACGCAGATACAACCATAACCTACAAGAAATAAAAACAAGAAAATCCAAATAAGTTTGAGGCTGATCAAAAAAAAAAAAGTCGACTGTGTCGAGCAAAGCTTGGATGCAATGTTTCCTTTGTTGTCTTGGCAGCATCTATACATATCATATACATATATATGATATATATGATCTTATTCTCTAAAGCCCCCACTTGATCCGGCTAGCAAGACCTGCGACATGGGGGAGAGGAAGAGAACGTGAAGAGAACTATGAAACTATATAGAGCTGGGTTCGAGCACCTATTTTTATAGGCATAGAGGTCCGATATTGTTCAGTTGTATTCTAGTACTCCAGAAGAGTTCTTAATTGATTCTAACACCTTTAGGATAATCAACAAGATTTCTAAACTACTACAAGTGAAGAAGTTGTGTCCAAATAAAACATGGTTGGTGTGAATTTACACCGTAAACACATTTGGTGGGAAAAAAATACTTCAAGTACTTTCTGAAATCTTGGAAAGCAATTACAAGAAGTTCATTGTGGTTTCAATTGTCAATACTTATCAAGAAGGAGGAATGAAATTTTTTGTCTAAATGTCCACTTGTGTAAGTGTAAAGAATTAAGCCTCATTGTCCTACGTACGTTAAATAGCTGCTCTATATTTTAAAATGGACTTTTTGCAAAGGAAGAGGTCAAAGCTTTTTTGGAATTGAAATGATGAACAATATACACTTCACAATAAGTGTGAACGCACATACAAAAAGAAAAACAAACAAAAAAATAAAGGGAGAAAGAAATGTGTCAGCTCTTTGTCATCGGGTACTCAAGACTCATCTCATTTCAATAAATCTACACTCAACAAGCTTTGAAGTATGGGGTATCTATAGACACATAATTTTTTTTGGTTTAACTCATATCAAAATTGTATTAAATTCATATTTTTGAGTTGAATAATTAATCTGGACCGCACAATTTATAAATACGTCCATTTTATTAAATTCAATTCCAAGGTCCATTTCATCTTTAGGCTCAAACTCATGCCACATGTCAAGGTGACTTGACATCCCAGTCAAGTTCAAGACCAACAAAAGAATGCCATGTGTTCAAATAATGTGGCAATCCTGGTCAAAATCCAACAACCAATCAAAAATCAACCTTATCACATAGTATTTGTGATAAGTTTGAAGACTTACAAGAACCAATCAAAAGAAGGCAAAAGAGTTCATCCACATTTGGACTGCCTCCCTCCTACAACTATAAATAGGTGGGTTACATAATTTTCCGAGGACATTCTGCAAGCATTGGAGGAAAGCTACAACACCAAATAATCTGCATCTATTTTCGTGATGCAGGTTCGAGAAGCAGTTACCAATGCTGATTAAAGCCAGTTGCAGTCTATACTAGAGATGAGGGTGAGCACTTGGCGTTTTGGGATCTTCTTGTCTCCATCTGTATATAGTTGACTATTCTTTTTTTTTTTTGACATAAGTCTTTGTTTCCGTGGTCACTTTTGGGACTTGTATCAATTTTTGGTAGTAGTTCTGTACTTATGACTTCTAGGTTTTGGGAGGGATCTTATGATTTTGTTGTATATATTTTATTCAATGTATTTCTGCTTATTCATGTTATTCTAGTTATTTTATTTATTTTTGTTTAGTCTCTACACTTAATTCCATTACATGCACTTCCGAGATACGAGTTATCTTACCTACTGATGGGTTATAGTAGGTGCTATCATGACTTGAGAGGTCGGATGGTGAAAAAAATATAATAAATAAATATCTAATCTAATCTAATTAAATAGTAATAATACTTAACTTGCATGAAGGCAGTTATGAATTTTCAACCCTTCATCGGTCCTACTTTAATGCAGTCCTTTATAATTTGCACATTAATCCAATATTACATGTGCGCTACTTCATCGCTAAATAATTAGAAGAATCCAAAGAGTTGCATTGAGCAATTAAATATAGACTATTAATTAGAAATAAAAAATACATGAAAGTAAAGGTTTGTGTGTTTATATATATCTATACACACGCATATATTCAGACTTATGTGCAGCCATTTACTACAACCATTTCCATTCATTGAGTTATGTTCATCTTCTATTTGCTTGTTGCAAAAGTAACTCTAAACCTTTGGAATGTTTCTTCAGTTTAATATTTATTTCACATTAATGTATACAACCTTCTCTCATTCTTTATTGTGTGAATTTAGAGATTCATATTATATCATATCTATTTTACATAGATTATGAAAGACTAAGCTTTCACAGTTTAGCCCGAAACTCATTCTTCAAAAGTCGATGATAAGAACTTAAAATTTGTTTCCTTTCTTCCTTTGTCTTCTCTTCATTCTTTCACCCTTTGTTTTTCTATTTTGGTGGTGGAATTTCTTGTTTGGTATTCTCACATATATAATTGGAAAAAATTTTAAAACAACAATATTTTATTATTTAATAGGACCTCTTAGCTATACTTTTATTATTTATTAAAAATAGTTATATTTTGGTTTACTATGGGGCTGATTTATGTATTTTTTTGGTTTAGCTTATAGAAAGCAACTAAAATAATAACGAATTAGAGAAAATTAAGGGAGATAATCTTTCAAATTTGGTAAATAGTTCTGAAAATACATCATTAATTAGGTTACATATTAGGAGACAAAAATAAGCGACAATGAGCGATTACAGAGATTAATTCTCTCTCCTTCCTCATACTCCATTAACGACTTTGAATTCTCCATTGGTGATCCTCCTTCTTTGGTTGAAGGCAAGACGATTGATCAATATTTTTGCTGGAAAAAAGGAGATTGATATCAATGAAGAATATTTTGAATACATAATTGGATCCATAGGAGATAATCGATCAGAAAAACTCATTGAAATACATAATTGATAGGAAATTCCAATTTGATCTTTCAGCTATAATTGATCATGTATGCAATCAAAACTTTAGTCAAATTTAATTATGATGAATCATGAATTAGTTTAGAATAAGTTTAGAATTCAATTTGTTTTGGATACAAAAATTGAAAGTTTGATTTCTAATTGTATTTGTATTGAACGTAGAAATTAAAAGTTTTATTTTGAATTCAAAGAGTTGTGGATATAGCAATTGAAAGTTTTATTTCAAATACATTTTGATTGTAATTATAGTTTATCAAATTGTATATTCACATAATACACTTTAGATTACAATTAAGATTCGAAATACATTTTTTACTTTGTAATCTGTTTAGGATACAAACAGTGATTGGTTGACTGTTTTGGTTTTTTTGTTGGTGTAATGGCCTGTCTCCATTGTTATGGGTAAGCCAATAGGGAAGGAACTCGAGCAAGAAAATTATGGGTAGTGATTTCGAAAGAATTGAGCCTAGGCCAGACTTGGACGCTAGGGGAAGTCTAGGGTGTTCCATATTTGGATAGAGAGTTGAATCTTTAAGTTTATTGGGTTATCTAATAGCCAAGACGATACATAGCCTATTCAACTTTATGGAATCTCATTCGAATGAGTAAAACTATCGAAATTGGACTTAGCATTGAAGACATATTTTAAGGCGTCTTAGGGTGAGAGTACGTTGTGATATGGGTGACTAGGATACTCTTTATGAGCTCATTGTCTCTGCATATCCTTCCAGAGTGGGAATAATCCTGTCAGCGTGGGGCCGCCATAGAAGGATGCTCCTGCTGTGGTGGGACAGAACATGACTTTAGTCAAGAAAAAGTCCTAGAATGGTTTATTTCACTTCCACTTCGTTCATAAGAGACCAGAAGCGACCTTGGGCAAATTCTTGCTAGATTCTACGATAATTTATGCCAAAGGTAAGTAAATT
This sequence comes from Solanum dulcamara, assembly GCF_947179165.1. NCBI lineage: Eukaryota > Viridiplantae > Streptophyta > Magnoliopsida > Solanales > Solanaceae > Solanum > Solanum dulcamara. Next base: position 54,608,704 of record NC_077237.1, on the reverse strand, counting down.
ACTTCCTAAACTTGTAATTTACTTCCTAAAACCCATAATCTATGGAAGGTGATCATTGTGGGAGGGTTTTGGCCTAAAACTAATGGTGGAAAATAGCCCTAGATAGGGGTTAGGATCATGGGTTTTGCTAGGAGGGGTTCATATACATTAGGCCCTTGCATTAATCCTTTGTACGCTATTACCATTTTTAGAACAAGAACAAGCTGAACGAAATCGAAAAGGGAAAGCTCCTATACTTTAGAGTGGTCAAGCTTTGGTTTCGAGGTAGGTGATAGCTTTTTCCTGTATGTTATTCATGTACTTGTTGAATTACTCCACTGTATGCATATGTGTATGTGAATAAGGAAGAATGCAATAATCTGTGTGAAATGATTACTTACGGGCTATGATGTGTAATGAACATGTTCTTGGTAGCCCTGATAGTTGGTTTATTCCTTGTGATTATGGTTGAATTGTATGCTTGGATCGGGTGTCATAGTCCGACATGTATTTTGATCAGGTTTTATATCCTGACACACATTTGGATTGGGTGTCATGTTCCAACACAACCTTGGACTGGGTATCATATTTTGACACATAGACTTGTGATTGTAGTTCCCATGGGAGGACCCTTATGTGAAATTATATGATATTAAGACTGATGAACCGTGATAATATTGAGCATTGGTTAGGAGATGATATTTGTTAAGTCTATTCTATATATATGTGCTTATTGTACAGTATTTACTTGTCCATGACCCGTTTACTGGCTACCGCGTGATCCTACTAATACACTATTGATTTAGTGTATTGATACTATACTTGCTCTATCTTATTGAGTACAGGGCATATTCAGCCAGCTGCGGAGAGAGCACACATAGAAGACCGATAGCTACTTCAGTTCAAGGGTGGACCATCTTTTTTAGGCTGTCGTGGACTCTCCTTATTCTAGTCCTTATTCCAGGACTTAGACTCTTAATATTGTTTTACTTATGACTTTTTTTGGGGGTCCACCCCCTTTTTCCTAGACTTGATATTTGCTAGAGTTTTGGTACATTCGACTTTCAGTTCCTAGAAGTTAAATTCCACACATTTGAGGTTGATAATTAGATATTTTTGAGTTTATGGGAGCTTAGCTATTTCTTTATTATTAAACATGCTTCCACATCTTTAAATGTCTTATATATTGCGAGTATTGTTAGTTGGGTTGTAATAATGATTCTCCCACCTGAGGGTTAGTGTGGGTGTTAGTCATAGACGTTTGGGGTCATGACAAAATTGGTATTAGAGCCCTAGGTTTGTTGATCTAGTTGTACCTAAATAATTCTAGTAGAGTTTTGCGGAACGGTATGGATACGTCTATACTTTTGTTCAAGAGGTTACAAGACTTTAGGATCTTTTCTTTTCCTCGTGATATAATTTGATTCCAATTGGTATCTGGTAATACAAATTGGTTTCTAACCCCTTTCACTCTCCCGTCCACAAATGGTGAACACATGCTACAATGATTTTTAGCCCATAGCTCCTATTGAACTAGAAGAGGAGCTAGTAGTGAAAGGACACGACCGAGGCAGCGAAAGGAGAGGGATATACAGCTGAGGTCGGGAAAGAGCAACGTTTATTAGTAGTGAGGCTCCAATTGAGGGAGTAGCAGGAGAGGAGGTCTCTTCCGCACCCTCGGAGGTGCCAGAGGAGAACTAAGAGGTTGAGGAAGAGGATATTGCTGAAAAGGTGAAGGAAACCCAAGATGGGGTTGCCAATCTTCCCCTTTTTGACCCCATACTAACGCAACAGATCTTGGCCTTTCTGAATAGGTTGGCTGGCACTGGAGTTATTCCTACCATGCTTGTCGCTTTTGTTTCTCGCTATTTTGCTATTGCAACTCCTTTAGTAGATGAGGTGGTAGGCATTGATGGCTTTTTAGACCACTTAGGGCCTATTTATAACTGGCACAGAGCATGACATGCTCACAAAGTTCCTGAAGCTTAAGCCTCCAGTCTTCCATGGTTCTAAGAGTGAAGATACTTATGAGTTCATCCTGAATTATTATAAAAGGTTGCACATTTTAGAGATAGTACACCAACACGGAGTGGAATTTATAACCTTTCAGCTGCAGGGTAAGGACAATCAGTGGTGGAGGAATTATATGGAGTGTCGCTCTCCAGTTTTGCCCCCACTTACTTAGATCTAGTTTCATGCCTTATTCTTGGAGAAATATATGCCACGTACCTTAAGGGATCGCAAGAAAGACGAGTTCATGGCATTTGAGCAGTGTGGTATGTCAGTGGATGTTTATGAGGCCAAATTTCATACGTTGTCTAGGTATTCCACTCAACTGGTAACTACAAAGGAGGAGAGAATTCAGTTATTTGTGAAAGGGTTGAACCCTGAGTTCCAGGTTTTGTCGGTTCACAACTTTATCAGGCAAGAGTTTCAATAAGGTCACTAATTTTGTGAAGAAGGTAGAGGGAGTGATATGAAATGGGAAGGCCAAAGCTTTGGCTAAGAACCCTAAGAATACAAGTAAATTATAGGGATCCTATTCTAGAGGGTCAGGTAAATCGGCAATTGTAGCCCGACCAATTTAGTCAGCACTGCCCGCTTCTACCGACAGTTTTTTAGGTACTCCACAGAGCACCCAACCTAAGAGGGCCAAGGAGCTTCTTTTACGGGTAGAAGTCCATCTTTTGAGAGAGACTATTTTAATTGTGGAGTGACAAGGCATATCAGGAGAGAGTTTCCCCACCCTCACGGGATAGATTCATCACCCTAGTAGGCTAGGGAAGTGGTACTCATGGACAGAGGCAAAAATGGTACAAGAGGTTCACAAGGTAGGCAAAGAGGAAACTCGAGAGGCCGTGGAAGCCGAGGTAATAGTAATACAAGTCAAGGAGCAGTGCAGATAGGCAAGGAGGTGGCCCGTCAATATGACAGGGCTCAGTTTTATGCCTTTTAGGGCAAGACAAGGGTTGAGGCATCTGATGCAGTACTATTTTTGTCTATGATTGGATCACTATTGTTTTGTTAAATTTGGGTTCCACTTATTCATATGTGTTAGTGAGATATGCCTTGGGTTTTAATGCACTTTGTGTTGTACATGATGCTTCCATCCATGTTTCTACCCCTGTTGGAGAGTCCTTCATAGTCACCCATGTTTATTTTGCTTGTTCTGTTATGTTTATGGGATTCCAGACTTAGGCTGAGTTAGTGATTTTAGACATGACTAATTTTAATGTGATCCTACGCATGACTTGGTTGTCCCCTTGTTATATTATGCTTAACTGTAATTCTAAGACTGTGACTCTAGAGATACTAGAGAGGGAAAGGTTAGAGTGGGAAAGGTGTGCGCAAACCTAAGCTAGCTAAGGTCATATCCTTTCTCCGATCTAGAAAAATGAAAGGGCAAAAACTGTATGCAAAATTTTCTAAGTGTGAATTCTGGTTGTCTTCAGTTGCCTACTTAGGTCATGTTGTTTCAAAGTAAGGGGTAATAGTAGAGCCACAAAATATTAAAGCAGTTAAGAATTGGGTTCGGCCTAGTTTTGTGACTTAGGTGAAGAGTTTTGTGGGACTTACCAGTTATTACCGCCAGTTCGTGAAGTACTTTGCTTTTATTGCTACTCATTTAATAAGGCTAACTCAAAAGGAGGTACCCTTCGAGTGGACGGATAAATGCGAAGAGAGCTTCCAAAAACTCAAGACTCTTCTGACCACAACATCTATCTTGACCCTTTTAGTTGAAGGTAAAAACTTTATTGTTTATTGAGAGGCTTCACATTTAGGTTTGAGTGTTGTGTGGACGCAGGAAAAGAATTTTATAGCCTAAGATTCACGACAGTTGAAGGTGCATGAGGAGAACTACTCAACTCATGACTTGGAGTTGGCAATAGTAGTGTTTGCTCTAAAAATCTGGAGGTATTATCTTTACGGTGTCAAGTGTAAGGTGTTTACTGACCACCACAGTTTGAAGCATGTATTTACCCAAAAGTCTAAAAATTCCATACCCATCCATGTGAATGATACCCTTTATGGCTCATACAAATTTCCATGGCTCATAAGGTTGGATCGTAGAGTAACACTTCGAGTAAAGTTTGATGTTTCCCTCAGGAAAGGTTCTACGGCTTGTTAGGATAGGTCGTTCTTAATATGACGGATCGTAGAAAGCCCTCGTAAACCAAGTTCAGAGGCCAAGTTTCAAGGATCCCTCAGGCTAATATGACGACTTGTCAGGACGGCTTATAGAAGCAAGGACGGGTCATAAAGACCACTCGTCATAAAACTTCAGAGACTCTATTTTCAGACCTTTTCTCAGACCTGCAGGAAAATTCATTTAGACGACTCATCATTTCCAAGATGGCCCATATAATAGGGTCCGTAGGGTCAATTTTCCAGAATTAATAAAGGGCAATTGTGTCTTTTCCAAAATTTGGTTTAATGGATCTAGACACTTTTATGACCAAGTTTAAATTCTATAACTACTCTATTCTTCAAAATCTTCTCCTATTCAATTCATTCTCTTAAAATTCCAAAGGCGAGAACTCACAAGGTCTCTCAAGGTTTCTCTCTAATCTCCAAGCTAGGGTTTCCATATTTCTTTATGGTTCTTCTTCAATTACTAGTGAATTCAATCAAGGTATGTGGAAATTTATTCATGATCCCTTTTCACCCATGAAGTCCCAAAAATTTCTCAAGTTTTTATTCAATTTACAATTGATTATGAACCCTAGTTTTGATGAATTGCATTGGGCTGAGTTGATTTCATTTTTAGATGTTATCAATGATCTTTATATGCATGTTTTCATATAAATTGTATGATTTCAAGTTGAATCATAGATGCCCATGCATAAGTTTTATTTTCAAGCTATGATCATGAGTTAAAGATGATTTCTATGAGTTAATAATGAGTTAAATGATTTATACAGATAGTTTTCAATGAAATACAGCTGAGATTATGATTTTTAAAGTTAAAGTTGAGATAATGATCAGAGTTAAGATCATTAAATGTTTTGAGATAATGATCAGAGTTAAGATCATTAGATGTTTAAAGATGGTAATAAGGACAATTCTCACTGAAGTTATAGATTCTTATGAATCACCAAGTTAGATGGGTTATTCCAAAATGTTTTAAAGGGGGATTGATAGGCAGTTACTATCTTTTTTTACTATGTTATGAGTATATTTTATGAGTTTCTATTGGGATATTGACTAAGCACCGAGAAGACTTCTAGGTGGGGTTTGATCGAATAACGCAGTTGGTTATCCAACAGAATCCTAATAAAAACCTAAAGTCCCAAACTACGTTGCCCATATAGGTTGCCTTCCTGGCCTAGCTAGTGGATCCAAATAGCCCAGTTGAGTTGAGTTGAGTTATCCTTGGAGTATGCCCTAGCAAGGTAGCTCAATGTAGGAGTAATTAGATTCCATGTAGTAGCTCGCATGGTCTTAGTTGTCGGTTAAAGTTCATATCCCAAAGAAGTTCAAGTTAAGATTTAAGATATCATGTTATGAGTTGAAAGTTAAAGTTTTATGATATGCATTGACCAAGAATTTTTTATGTTTAAAAATTGCTTTTAAGCTATACTCATGTTCATTATGATTGGTCATGTATCTTATGGCATATTGATTATGTTCTCTTAGTTTTCATGCATACCTCACATACTTAGTACATTCAAATGTACTAATGCATATTTTGATCTACATTGTCTCATAATGTAGGGCCGGACGGCACTCATGACTACCCCGCTCGTGGCTAGAATTTTTTTAGATCTCCAAGGATTTGGTGAGTCCTCATTCTACCAAGGACAAGACTTTTATTCATGTTTCTATTTCTTAGACATTTCTTCTATTGCTAGGGTGAGCTAGGAGATTTTCCTAAGCCCCCATCAAAGTTTAAACTAGAGGCATATTTAGATGATGTATCGATGTAATCTAGTTTGGTCATTTATAGAATTGGGTTTCCCTAAGTTTCTTAACCCACTTATGATTACTTCCTCTTATATTTATATTGTTCTTTACCTTTTGTACCCAAAGTCCCTTACCCCACTTATGATTACTTTCGCTTATCTTTATATTGTTCTTTACCTTATGTATGCAATGAATGCTAAGATGGCTTATGGTTGGGGTCCCTCGCATCCCGATTGCTGTGTTATAACTAGGACCTAGGTCGGGTTATGAAAAACTTTGTATTAGAGCACAAGGTTTAGAAGAGTCCTAGGGAGTCTAACTTTCCACGTTAAGTAAAATCTTATTCATTGATGTGAAGCGCGCCACATCCATGGATACGAGGCTATGAAATATTTTAGGAAAGGTCTCACTTCTTTTATGATCTATGATGTGTGGTAGAGTGGTTACGTCTTTTCCCTCTAATGTATTTTCTTTGCAATTTTTAGAATATGCCTCTATGAAGATACCTCATTAGAAGGAACGTGGTTGAAGAGGAGCAACAATCTCTGAATGACCCTATGAATGATCAAGTTTACAATGCCTAGTTCTGAGTGGACTTTCAATTACTTACTCAAGCCGTTATGACTGAAGTAAACCGTGATGTGGTTGCTCCCATGAATTCGAATGGTAGCATGGCAGCAACAAGGGTTCTGACTTTATGAGGATGAATCCTTCGAAGTTTTGGGGTTCTAAGGTTGATGAGGATCCTCAAGAGTTTGTTGATAGTATCTATAAGATTGTTGAGTTCATAGGGATTAGCCCAGTTGAAAGGGCGGAGTTAGCTACGTACTAATTGAGGGGTGTTGCACAAATTTGGTTTGATCAATGGAAAATTAAGAGGCCTAGAGAGGCGGAGACCGTGACGTGGGAAGAGTTTGAAGGGGTGTTTCTTTATTATTTTTTTCCATTAGAGTTGAGGGAGGACAAGGTAAAAGAGTTCATCAACCTCAAGAAAGGTGGTATAAGTGTAAGAGAGTATGCCCTCAAGTTTGCTCAATTGTCAAAATATACTCCATTCTTAGTGGCCAAATCAGGAGCTCGTAGGAGCAAGTTTGTATCGGGTGTATCGGATATGGTTGCAATGGAGTGCAAAACGGCTATGTTAATTTAAGAGATGGATATATCTAGACTCATGACCTATGCAGAGCAAGTAGAAAGTGAGAAGTTACAGCTGAAGAATAGGGATTCTAAAAGGCCAAGGACTGATGATAGTGAATTCTCTCGTGCTAAGTCTGGAAGTGGTGGACGTTCTTATTTTCTCCAAAGGTACTCTGGCCAAGGGTTCTAATGCTACTATTACAAGGTTTGACAAAGATAGGGTAACCAACCCTAAACCTCAAAGAGGTGCTCCCATTATCCAAGTTACTCCCATATGTAAAAAGTGTGGTAGGAACCACAAGGGTGAATGTCTAGCCAGATTGAATGTGTTCTACCGGTGTGGTAAGATGGGTCATCATGCTAAGGAATATAAGGGTAAAGATGTTCGTCCTCAAGGCCAAGTTGGTCAAGGTGGCCAAGTGCAACCAAAGGGTGGTCAACGTAATAATAGGTTTTATGCTCTCCATGGTAGGCAAGAGGTGGAGAAGACGCCCGATGTTTTTACCGATATGTTATGGGTCTTCCACTATGATATTTATGATTTTCTAGATCCGAGTACAAATTTATATTTTGTTTTCCCTTATATGGCCATGATATTTGATGTTATCCCGAGATATTGTTTGAGCCTTTCTCCATTCATACTCCTGTAGGTGAGTCAGTTGTGGCTAAAAAAGTCTATAGAAGTTGTTCAGTTACGGTTTTCCATAAAGCTACCTTAAGTGATCTAGTTGAGGTTGAGATGACCTATTTTGATATCATCCTTGGGATAGATTGTCTATATGCATTTTATGCTTCTATTGATTTTAGAACCCAAGTGGTTAAGTTCCAATTCCCAAATAAGCTGGTCCTAGAATGGAAGGGTTGTAGCTTCGTGTTTAAAAGTCAATTCATTTCATGCCGTAAAGCTCGGAAGATAATTTTCAAGGGTTTTATATACCATCTTGTAAGGGTTAGGGATGAGAATTCTGAATCCCCTATCTTAGAGTCGGTCCCTATTACAAATAAGTTTGTAGATGTTTTTCCCGATGATTTACCTGGTGTCCCTCCCAAAAGGGAGATTGATTTTGGTATAGACCTTCTTCTAGATACTCAACCTATTTCTATTTCTCCTTACTGGATGGCTCCGGTGGAATTAAAGGAGTTAAAGGATCAGTTGAAGGAATTATTAGATAAAGGGTTCATTAGGCTAAGTATTTCTCCATAGGGTGCTCCCGTATTGTTTGTTCGAAAGAAGGATGGTTCACTACATATGTGCATTTATTAACAGCAATTGAATAAGGTAACCATCAAGAATAAGTAGCCAATTCTGAGAATAAATGACTTATTTGATCAATTGCAAGGGGCAAGTTACTTCTGTAAAATAGATCTTCATTCTGGTTATCACCAATTGAGAGTGAGGGAGTGAGACATTCCCAAAATAGCTTTTCAGATAAGGTATGGCATTATGAGTTTCTAGTCATGTCGTTTGTTTTGACCAATGCTCCCACAACTTTCATTGACTTAATGAATAGGTTGTTAAACTAATTCCTGGATATATTTGTGATTGTGTTCATTGACGACATTTTGGTTTACTCTCAGAATGAAGAGGAGCATGCAAATCACTTGAGGATTATGTTGCAAACTCTAAAAGATAATCAATTATTTGCAAAGTTAAAAAAAATGTGAGTTTTGGTTAAGGGAGGTGGCTTTCCTTGGTCACATTGTGTCTGGTGAAGGGATTATGGTTGTTCCTAATAAGACCGAAGAGGTTAGAAATTAACCTAGACCACTGTCATCTTTGGATATTTGGAGTTTCTTGGGCCCAGCACTATAGGATATTTGTGGAAGTGTTTTCATCGATCTCATCACCTTTGACCAAGTTGACTCAAAAAAGGTGAATTTTCAATGGTCAGAAGTATGTGTTTCCAAGAGTTGAAGTATTGTCTCACTATCTCTCCTATCTTGACCATGTCAGAAGGGTCTGATGGTTTCGTGGTATATTATGATGCTTCAAGGGTTTGTCTTGGTTGTGTATTGATGCAAAATGGTAAGATAATAGCCTATGCTTCTAGGAAACTTAAGGTGCATGAACGAAACTATCCAACGCATGATCTTGAACTAGCGGCAGTTGCATTTGCCTTGAAGATTTGGAGACACTATCTTTATCGTGTCCATGTGAATGTGTTCACCGAACACAAGAGTCTACAATATGTGTTTAAGCAAAAAGATTTGAACCTTCGACAAAGAAGATGACTTGAGTTGTTGAAGGATTATGATATGAGTATGTTGTATCATTCAAAAAAAGCGAATGTGGTTGCCAATGCACTAAGTAGATTATCCATGAGTAGTGTGGCACCTGTTGAAGAAGATAAGAAAGAATTGGTTAAATATGTTCATAGATTGGCACGCTTAGGTGTACGCCTGGTTGATTCTAATGACAGAGGTGTTCTTGTTCATAATGGTTCAGAATCATCTCTTGTAGTGGATGTTAAGGCCAAGAAAGACTAAGATCCAATATTGGTTGAAAACGCCATTGAGGCTTTTTCTCAAGGGGGAGATGGTGTACTACATTACCAAGGCCATTTGTGTCTACCCAATGTTGAGGGGTTAAGAGAGTTGATATTGAATGAGGCCCATAGTTCCCAATACTCGATTCATACGGGTTCCACCAAGATGTATCATCACTTGAGAGAGGTGTATTGGTGGAATGGCATGAAGAAGAACATAAGGGACTTTGTAGCTAGGTTTTCAAATTGCGAACAAGTTAAAGTTGAGCACCAAAGACCGGGAGGTTCAACCCAAGACATTGAGATTCCTACTTGGAAGTGGGAAGATGTGAATATGGATTTTGTAATGGGTTTTCCTTGTACTAAGAAGCAATATGATTCCATCTAGGTTGTTGTAGATCGGATGACTAATTCGGCTCATTTTCTATTGGTCAAAACTTCCTATGATGCAGAAGACTATGTTAAGTTGTATGTTCGAGAGTTGGTAAAACTTCATGGTATTCCTTTGTCCATAATATCAAATCCAGGTACATAATTCACTTCACATTTTTGGAAGTCATCTCAAAAAGGTATTAGTATAAAGCTTAAGTTAAGTACTATTTTTCATTCTTAAACCAAAGGTCAAGCCGAAAGAATGATCCAAACTTTAGAGGATATGTTAAGGGTATGTGTTATTGATTTTAAAGGAAGTTGGGATGAACTTTTTTCATTGATTGAGTTTTTCTATTATAATAATTATCACTCTAGCATCCAAACGACTCATTTCAAAGTAATGTATAGGAGGAGATGTAGATCCCCGGTGGGATGGTTTGAAGTGGGTGAGATGGCCTTGATCGGTAGAGATTTGGTTATCGATGTTATGGAAAAGGTAAGACTCATAAGGGAAAGATTAAAAATGGCCCAAAGTTATCAAAGGTCATATTTCGATGTTAGGAAAAGAGAGTTTCAATTTGAGTGGAATGATTAGGTCTATTTGAAAGATTTATCCATGAAGGGTGTAATGCATTTTGGCAAGAAAGGGAAGTTGAGTCCTAGATACGTAGAACCTTACAAGATATTGAGACGTGTTCTTAAGGTGGCTTATTAGTTATATTTGCCACTTGAGTTAGCTATGGTTCACTAGGTATTTCATGTGTCGATGTTGAGGAAGTTTGTGGGTGATCCAAACTCTATTGTGCCATTGAAATATTTAAGTGTTGAGGAGGATTTGACTAATGAAGAAGTTCCAGTGGAAATTTTAGACCAGAAAGTCAAAAAGTTAAGGAACAAAGAGGTTGTGTCCGTCAAAGTATTTTGGAGGAATTAACAAATAGAAAATATTTCTTGGGAGGCGAAGGCAGATATGATGAAACAATACCCATACCTCTTTGCCTCCACTCAAGCCTAAAGTAGTAAGTTGTTCTATCCAAGCTAGTTAAACTCCTAAGTATTCAGTTCCTCCAACGTCATTCATATGCATGCATGTTCATGAAAAAGTTGATTTTTAAAAGTTATGATTTTATGTTAAGTTGAAGTTTTCATGTTCCATGCATTTTAAGATGTAACCATGTTCATGTTGGGTTGCTAGTCCTCTTTCTATGTCCTTTTTATGATAAGATAATCTCATTCGATGACAAATGTTCCCAAGAGGGGAGATATTGTAAAACCCCATAAGTCGAAAAGATGGAAGCAAGGAGAAAAGTCTCAAAATTTCAAACCCATCCATGTGACCGAGTCCCTCTATGGATTGTAGAGCTTTCCATGGCTCGTAAGATTGGGTCGTAGAGTGACCCTTCGAGCAAAGTTTGATTTTTCCCTCAGAGAGGTTATATGGCTTGTTCGGATGGGTCTTCCTTAAGATGACGGGTCGTAGAAAGCCCTCATAAAATAAGTTCAGAGGCCAAGTTCATGGATCCCTCAGGCTAATATGACGACTTGTCAGGACGGCTTATAGAAGCAAGGACAGGTCATAAAGACCACTCGTCACAAAACTTCAAAGACTCTATTTTCAGATCTTTTCTTAGACCTATAGGACGAATCATTTAAACGACTCATCGTTGCTAAGACGGACCGTATAATAGGGTCCGTAGGGTCAATTTTCTAGAATTAATAAAGGGCAATTGTGACTGTTCCAAAATTCGGTTTAATAAACCTAGACACTTTTATGACCAAGTTTAAAGTCTATAACTACTCTATTCTTCAAAATCCCCTCCTATTCAATTCATTCTCTTAAAATTCCAAAGGCGAGAACTCACAAGGTCTCTCAAGGTTTCTCTCTAATCTCCAAGCTAGGGTTTCCATATTTCTTTATGGTTCTTCTTCAATTCCTAGTGAATTCAATCAAGGTATGTGGGAATTTATTCATGAGCCCTTTTCACCCATGAAATCCCAAAGATTTCTCAAATTTTTATTCAATTTACAATTGATTATGAACCTTAGTTTTGATGAATTGCATTGGGCTAAGTTGATTTCATTTTTAGATGTTATCAATGATCTTTATATGCATGTTTTCATATAAATTATATGATTTCAAGTTGAATCATAGAAGCCCATGCATAAGTTTTATTTTCAAGCTATGATCATGAGTTAAAGATGATTTCTATGAGTTAATAATGAGTTAAATGATTTATAAAGATAGTTTTCAATGAAATACAGCTGAGATTATGATATTTGAAGTTAAAGTTGAGATAATGATCAGAGTTACGATCATTAGATATTTTGAGATAATGATCAGAGTTAAGCTCATTAGATGTTTAAAGATGGTGATAAGGATAATTCTCACCAAAGTTATAGATTCTTATGAATCACCAAGTTAGATGAGCTATTCCTAAATGTTTTAAAGATGGATTGATAGGCAGTTACTATCTTTCCCTACTATGTTATGAGTATGTTTTATGAGTTTCCTTTGGGATATTGACTAAGCACCGAGAAGACTTCTAGGTGGGATTCTGTCGAATAATGTAGTTAGTTATCCAAGAGAATCCAAGTAGAAACCTAAAGTCTCAAACTATGTTTCCCACGTAGGTTGTCTTCATTGCCTAGCTAGTGGATCCATATAGATCAGTTGAGTTGAGTTGAGTTATCCTTGGAGTATGCCCTGGCAAGGTAGCCTCTCCTATTTCGATGCAAGAGTCATCAACCTATCTCAATGCAGGATCCATTGGATTCCATGTAGTAGCTCTGATGGTCTTATTTGTTAGTTAAATGTCTTATCCCACACAATTTTAAGGTAAGCTTTAATATATCAAGTTATGAGTTGAAAGTTGAAGTTTCATGATATGCATTGACCAAGAATTTCTTATTTTTTAAAATTGCTTTTAAGCTATACTCATGCTCATTATGATTGGTCATGCATCTTATGGAATATTGATTATGTTCTCTTACTTATCATGCATACCTCACATACATAGTACATTCAAATGTACTAACGCATATTTTGCCTACATTGTATCATAATGTAGGGTCGAACGACATTCACGACTACCCCACTCGTAGCTAGATCTCGAATGACCCTATGAATGATCAAGTCTACAATGCCTAGTTCTGAGTGGACTTTCAATTACTTACTCAAGCCGTTATGACTGAAGTAAACTGTGAGGTGGTTGCTCCTATGAATTCGAATGCTAGCACGGCAGCAACAAGGGTTCTGACTTTATGAGGATGAATCCTTCGAAGTTTTGGGGTTCTAAGGTTGATGAGGATCCTCAAGAGTTTGTTGATAGTATCTATAAGATTGTTTTGTTCATGGGGATTAGCCCAGTTGAAAGGGCGGAGTTAGCTACGTACTAATTGAGGGGTGTTGCACAAATTTGGTTTGATCAATGGAAAATTAAGAGGCCTAGAGAGGCGGAGACCGTGACGTGGGATGAGTTTGAAGGGGTGTTTCTTTATTATTTTTTTCTATTAGAGTTGAGGGAGGACAAGGTAAAAGAGTTCATCAACCTCAAGAAAGGTGGTATAAGTGTAAGAGAGTATGCCCTCAAGTTTGCTCAATTGTCAAAATATACTCCATTCTTAGTGGCCAACTCAGGAGCTCGTATGAGCAAGTTTGTATCGGGTGTATCGGATATGGTTGCAATGGAGTGCAAAACGGCTATGTTAATTTAAGAGATGGATATATCTAGACTAATGACCTATGCAGAGCAAGTAGAAAGTGAGAAGTTACAGCTGAAGAATAGGGATTCTAAAAGTCCAAGGACTGATGATAGTGAATTCTCTCGTGCTAAGTCTGGAAGTGGTGGACGTTCTTATTTTCTCCAAAGGTACTCTGGCCAAGGGTTCTAATGCTACTATTCCAAGGTTTGACAAAGATAGGGTAACCAACCCTAAACCTCAAAGAGGTGCTCCCATTATCCAAGTTACTCCCATATGTAAGATGTGTGGTAGAAACCACAAGGGTGAATGTCTAGCCAGATTGAATGTGTTCTACCGGTGTGGTAAGATGGGTCATCATGCTAAGGAATATAAGGGTAAAGATGTTCGTCCTCAAGGCCAAGTTGGTCAAGGTGTCCAAGTGCAACCAAAGGGTGGTCAACGTAATAATAGGTTCTATGCTCTCCATGGTAGGCAAGAGGTGGAGAAGACGCCCAATGTTTTTACCGATATGTTATGGGTCTTCCACTATGATATTTACGATTTTCTAGATCCGAGTACAAATTTATATTTTGTTTTCCCTTATATGGCCATGATATTTGATGTTATCTCGAGATATTGTTTGAGCCTTTCTCCATTCATACTCCTGTAGGTGAGTCAGTTGTGGCTAAAAAGGTCTATAGAAGTTGTTCAGTTACGGTTTTCCATAAAGCTACCTTAAGTGATCTAGTTGAGGTTGAGATGACCTATTTTGATATCATCCGTGGGATAGATTGTCTATATGCATGTTATGCTTCTATTGATTTTAGAACCCGAGTGGTTAAGTTCCAATTCCCAAATAAGCTGGTCCTAGAATGGAAGGGTTGTAGCTCCGTGTTTAAAACTCAATTCATTTCATGACGTAAAGCTCGGAAGATAATTTTCAAGGGTTTTATATACCATCTTGTAAGGGTTAGGGATGAGAATTCTGAATCCCCTATCTTAGAGTTGGTCCCTATTATAAATAAGTTTGTAGATGTGTTTCCCGATGATTTACCTGGTGTCCCTCCCAAAAGGGAGATTGATTTTGGTATAGACCTTCTTCTAGATACTCAACCTATTTCTATTCCTCCTTACTGGATGGCTCCAGTGGAATTAAAGGAGTTAAAGGATCAATTGAAGGAATTATTAGATAAAGGGTTTATTAGGCTAAGTATTTCTCCATAGGGTGCTCCCGTATTGTTTGTTCGAAAGAAGGATGGTTCACTACATATGTGCATTTATTAACAGCAATTGAATAAGGTAACCATCAAGAATAAGTAGCCAATTCCGAGAATAAATGACTTATTTGATCAATTGCAAGGGACAAGTTACTTCTGTAAAATAGATCTTCATTCTGGTTATCACCAATTGAGAGTGAGGGAGTGAGACATTCCCAAAATGGCTTTTCGGACAAGGTATGGCCATTATGAGTTTCTAGTCATGTCGTTTGTTTTGACCAATGCTCCCACAACTTTCATGGACTTAATGAATAGGTTGTTCAACTAATTCCTGGATATATTTGTGATTGTGTTCATCGACGACATTTTGGTTTACTCTCAGAATGAAGAGGAGCATGCAAATCACTTGAGGATTATGTTGCAAACTCTAAGAGATAATCAATTATTTGCAAAGTTCAAAAAAATGTGAGTTTTGGTTAAGGGAGGTGGCTTTCCTTGGTCACATTGTGTCTGGTGAAGGGATTATGGTTGTTCCTAATAAGACCGAAGAGGTTAGAAATTAGCCTAGACCACTGTCTCCTTCGAATATTTGGAGTTTCTTAGGCCCAGCACTATAGGATATTTGTGGAAGTGTTTTCATCGATCTCATCACCTTTGACCAAGTTGACTCAAAAAAGGTGAATTTTCAATGGTCAGAAGTATGTGTTTCCAAGAGTTGAAGTATCATCTCACTATCTCTCCTATCTTGACCATGTCGGAAGGGTCTAATGGTTTCATGGTATATTATGATGCTTCAAGGGTTGGTCTTGGTTGTATATTTATGCAAAATGGTAAGATAATAGCCTATGCTTCTAGGAAACTTAAGGTGCATGAACGAAACTATCCAACGCATGATCTTGAACAAGAGGCAGTTGCATTTGCCTTGAAGATTTGGAGACACTATCTTTATCGTGTCCATGTGAATGTGTTCACCGAACACAAGAGTCTACAATATTTGTTTAAGCAAAAAGATTTGAACCTTCGACAAAGGAGATGACTTGAGTTGTTGAAGGATTATGATATGAGTATGTTGTATCATCCGAAAAAAGCGAATGTGGTTGCCAATGCACTAAGTAGATTATCCATGAGTAGTGTGGCACCTGTTGAAGAAGATAAGAAAGAATTGGTTAAATATGTTCATAGATTGGCACGCTTAGGTGTACGCCTGGTTGATTCTAATGACAGAGGTGTTCTTGTTCATAATGGTTCAGAATCATCTCTTGTAGTGGATGTTAAGGCCAAGAAAGACTAAGATCCAATATTGGTTGAGTTAAAAAAGTCGATTGTTGAAAATGCCATTGAGGCTTTCTCTCAAGGGGGAGATGGTGTACTACATTACCAAGGCCGTTTGTGTCTACCCAATGTTGAGGGGTTAAGAGAGTTGATATTGAATGAGGCCCATAGTTCCCAATACTCAATTCATACGGGTTCCACCAAGATGTATCATCACTTGAGAGAGGTGTATTGGTGGAATGGCATGAAGAAGAACATAAGGGAGTTTGTAGCTAGGTTTTCAAATTGCGAACAAGTTAAAGTTGACCACCAAAGACCGGGAGGTTCAACCCAAGACATTGAGATTCCTACTTGAAAGTGGGAAGATGTGAATATGGATTTTGTAATGGGTTTTCCTTGTACTAAGAAGCAATATGATTCCATCTAGGTTGTTGTAGATCGGATGACTAATTCGGCTCATTTTCTATTGGTCAAGACTTCCTATGATGCAGAAGACTATGCTAAGTTGTATGTTCGAGAGTTGGTAAAACTTCATGGTATTCCTTTGTCCATCATATCAAATCCAGGTACACAATTCACTTCACATTTTTGGAAGTCATCTCAAAAAGGTATCAATATAAAGCTTAAGTTAAGTACTATTTTTCATTCTTAAACCAACGGCCAAGCCTAAAGAATGATCCAAACTTTAGAGGATATGTTAAGGGTATGTGTTATTGATTTTAAAGGAAGTTGGGATGAACTTTTTTCATTGATTGAGTTTTCCTATTATAATAATTATCACTCTAGCATCCAAACGGCTCATTTCGAAGTAATGTATAGGAGGAGATGTAGATCCCCGGTGGGATGGTTTGAAGTAGGTGAGATGGCCTTGATCGGTAGAGATTTGGTTATCGATGTTATGGAAAAGGTAAGACTCATAAGGTAAAGATTAAAAATGGCTCAAAGTTATCAAAGGTCATATTTCGATGTTAGGAAAAGAGAGTTTGAATTTGAGTGGAAAGATTAGGTCTATTTGAAAGATTTATCCATGAAGAGTGTAATGCATTTTGGCAAGAAAGGGAAGTTGAGTCCTAGATACGTAGGACCTTACAAGATATTGAGACGTGTTCTTAAGGTGGCTTATGAGTTAGATTTGCCACTTGAGTTAGCTATGGTTCACTAGGTATTTCATGTGTCGATGTTGAGGAAGTTTGTGGGTGATCCAAACTCCATTGTGCCATTGAAATATTTAAGTGTTGAGGAGGATTTGACTAATGAAGAAGTTCCAGTGGAAATTTTAGACCAGAAAGTCAAAAAGTTAAGGAACAAAGAGGTTGTGTCCGTCAAAGTATTTTGGAGGAATTAACAAATAAAAAATATTTCTTGGGAGGAGAAGGCAGATATGATGAAACAATACCCATACCTCTTTGCCTCTACTCAAGCCTAAAGTAGTAAGTTGTTCTATCCAAGCTAGTTAAACTCCTAAGTATTCAGTTCCTCCAACGTCATTCATATGCATGCATGTTCATTAAAAAAAGTTGATTTTTAAAAGTTATGATTTTATGTTAAGTTGAAGTTTTCATGTTCCATGCATTTTAATATGTAACCATGTTCATGTTGGGTTGCTAGTCCTCTTTCTATGTCCTTTTTATGATAAGATAATCTCATTCGATGACGAATGTTCCCAAGGGGGGAGATATTGTAAGACCCCATAAGTCGAAAAGATGGAAGCAAGGAGAAAAGTCTCAAAATTTCAAACCCATCCATGTGACCGAGTCCCTCTACGGATTGTAGAGCTTTCCATGGCTCGTAAGATTGGGTCGTAGAGTGACCCTTCGAGCAAAGTTTGATTTTTCCCTCAGGAGAGGTTGTATGGCTTGTTCGGATGGGTCTTCCTTAAGATGACGGGTCGTAGAAAGCCCTCATAAAATAAGTTCAGAGGCCAAGTTCATGGATCCCTCAGGCTAATATGACGACTTGTCAGGACGGCTTATAGAAGCAAGGACAGGTCATAAAGACCACTCGTCACAAAACTTCAAAGACTCTATTTTCAGATCTTTTCTTAGACCTATAGGATGAATCATTTAAACGACTCATCGTTGCTAAGACGGACCGTATAATAGGGTCCGTAGGGTCAATTTTCTAGAATTAATAAAGGGCAATTGTGTCTTTTCCAAAATTTGGTTTAATAAACCTAGACACTTTTATGACCAAGTTTAAAGTCTATAACTACTCTATTCTTCAAAATCCCCTCCTATTCAATTCATTCTCTTAAAATTCCAAAGGCGAGAACTCACAAGGTCTCTCAAGGTTTCTCTCTAATCTCTAAGCTAGGGTTTCCATATTTCTTTATGGTTCTTCTTCAATTCCTAGTGAATTCAATCAAGGTATGTGGGAATTTATTCATGAGCCCTTTTCACCCATGAAATCCCAGAGATTTCTCAAATTTTTATTCAATTTACAATTGATTATGAACCCTAGTTTTGATGAATTGCATTGGGCTAAGTTGATTTCATTTTTAGATGTTATCAATGATCTTTATATGCATGTTTTCATATAAATTATATGATTTCAAGTTGAATCATAGATGCCCATGCATAAGTTTTATTTTCAAGCTATGATCATGAGTTAAAGATGATTTCTATGAGTTAATAATGAGTTAAATGATTTATAAAGATAGTTTTCAATGAAATACAACTGAGATTATGATATTTGAAGTTAAAGTTGAGATAATGATCAGAGTTACGATCATTAGATATTTTGAGATAATGATCAGAGTTAAGCTCATTAGATGTTTAAAGATGGTGATAAGGACAATTCTCACCAAAGTTATAGATTCTTATGAATCACCAAGTTAGATGAGCTATTCCTAAATGTTTTAAAGATGGATTGATAGACAGTTACTATCTTTCCCTACTATGTTATGAGTATGCTTTATGAGTTTCCTTTGGGATATTGACTAAGCACCGAGAAGACTTCTAGGTGGGATTCTGTCGAATAACGTAGTTAGTTATCCAAGAGAATCCAAGTAGAAACCTAAAGTCTCAAACTATGTTTCCCACGTAGGTTGTCTTCATGGCCTAGCTAGTGGATCCACATAGCTCAGTTGAGTTGAGTTGAGTTATCCTTGGAGTATGCCCTGGCAAGGTAGCCTCTCCTATTTCGATGCAAGAGTCATCAACCTATCTCAATGCAGGAGCCATTGGATTCCATGTAGTAGCTCTGATGGTCTTAGTTGTCAGTTAAATGTCTTATCCCACACAATTTTAAGGTAAGCTTTAAGATATCAAGTTATGAGTTGAAAGTTGAAGTTTCATGATATGCATTGACCAAGAATTTCTTATTTTTTAAAATTGCTTTTAAGCTATACTCATGCTCATTATGATTGGTCATGCATCTTATGGAATATTGATTATGTTCTCTTACTTATCATGCATACCTCACATACATAGTACATTCAAATGTACTAACACATATTTTGCCTACATTGTATCATAATATAGGGTCGAACGACATTCACGACTACCCCACTCGTGGGTAAATCTCAAAGGATTTGATGAGTCCTCATTCTACCAAGGACAAGACTTTTATTCATGTTTCTATTTCTTAGACATTTTTTCTATTGCTAGGGTGATATAGGAGCTTGTCCTAATCCCCCGTCGAAGTTTAAACTAGAGGCATGTTTAGACGATGTATCGGTGTAGTCCAGTTTGGACGTTTATAGAATTAGGTTTCTCTAAGTCCCTTACCCCACTTATTATTACTTCTGCTTATTTTTTGGAGTCCATCGCATCACGATCGTCATATTATGACTAGGCCCTATGTCGGATCGTGACAATAATGAAGATGAATGGAGTTGCTCAAATACTATGGTGTCACCATCTAGTATCATCCGGGTATGGCTAATGTGGTAGCAGACGCGTTAAGCTGGAAATAGTTAGCATGGGCAGTCTATCCTATTTAGGAGCTTGCAAGAGGTCTTTGGCTAGAGAGATTCAGGCCTTGGAGGCTAAATTCATGAGACTAGGTATCTCGAAGAAGGGTGGGGTGATGGCTAGAGTTTATGTAATACCCACCTTTATTGAAGAGATTAAGGCCAAACAGTTTGAGGATGTGAACTTGACTAAGATTAAAGAGAAAGTGTTGATGGGAAAGGCCCAGGATGCAGTCTTTGATGCCAATGGGGTGCTCAACTTTAGGGGAAGGATTTGTGTTCCCCAAGTATATGGTTTAATCTAGAAATTTTTATCTAAATTCCATAGTTTGTGGTACTCTATTCATCCCAAAGTGATCAAGATGTATGAAGACTTGAAGCATCTATATTAGTCATTGGGTATGAAGAAATACATAGTCGAATATGTAGCTAAGTGTTAGAATTGCCAGTAGTTGAAATACGAATAGCAAATACCTATAGTTTGCTCCAAAGGATTCTCATTCCTTAATGGATGTGGGAAATGATAGCTTGGACTTCATGGTGGGACTTCTTAAGACCTTGGGGAAGTATGATTTCATTTGGGTGGTGGTTGACAGATTGACGAAGTCATCCCACTTCATCCCAGTTAGAGTAGACTATAATGCACAACAGTTGGCAAGGATTTATATGAAGGAGATAGTTAGGCTGCAATGGGTGCCCCTTTCTATCATTTCAGACCATAGTATGCAGTTTACCTCTAAATTTTGGGGAACGTTGCATGAAGAGTTGGGTACTCAACTCATTTTCAGCACCGTGTTTCATTCATAGACTGGTGGGCAGTCAGAGAGGACCATTCAAGTGCTGGAAGATTTACTGAGAGCATGTGTGATGGATTTTGGGGGACATTGGGATAAGTTCTTGCCCTTATGTAAGTTCTGCTATGACAATAGTTACCAATCCAGTATTGAGATGGCACCGTTCGAAGCCCTTTATGTGAGGGGATGTATATCTCTCATAGGATGGTTTGAAACTGAAGAAGTAGAGCCTTTTGAGGTTAGATTTAATAAAGGATGCTCAAGAAAAGGTGAGAATCATCCAAACTAAGCTTCTAGCGGCTCAAAGTCGGCAAAAAAAATATGTTGATCATAAGGTAAGGGACATGACATTCCAGCCTGGTGAGAAAGTTCCGGTAAAAGTGTCACCCATTAAGGTGGTAATGAGATTTGGTAAGAAGGAAAAGCTCAGTCCTCCTTGTATTGGTTACTTTGAAATTCTTGACTACGTAGGGCCATTTGTCTTATAGATTAGCTTTACCGCCTTGCTTGTTGGGATTACATCCAGTGTTTCATGTGTCAATGCTGAATAAGTACTAGGGGGATGGGAATTACATCATTAAATGGGACTCACTCTTGTTAGACAAGGATCTTCAGAACGAAGAAGAGCAATGGCAATCTTGGATCGTGATGTTCAGAAGGTGAGGAACAAAGAAATTAAGTATGTGAAAGTTAAAATGAAGCATCTTCAAGTATAGAAATCTACTTGGGAGATCAAAAAGGACATGCGAGATAAGTATCCCCGTTGTTCGTCGAATCAAGTACTACTTTATCTCTATCTTAGCCTATTTTGCCTAGTTGGTCACTAGGAGATTAGTGACAAGTAAATTTGTATCTATTGTAATGACATACCTATGTCATTATGGGTAATCCAATAGGGAAGGAATTCGGGCCAAAAAAGCTTGCATAGTGATTTCGGAAAAATTGAACCTAGGCCAGACTTGGACGAATTCTGAGTCAAGAGAAGTCTAGGGTGATCCATATTTGGATGGGGGATTGAATATTTAATTTTATTGAGTTAGATGATTGCCAAGTTGATATGGAGTCTGTACGGCTTTGTGGAATAGTATTCGAGCGATAGAACTCCCGAAATCAGACTTAACATGGAAGGTATATTTTAAGGCATTTTTGGGTGAGGCTATGTTGTGATATGGGAGACTTGGAGACTTTTGCCGAGCTCACTGTCTCCACATTTTCCACCAGAGTGGGAATAATCTCGCTAAGGTAGGTCCACCAGAGTTGGATGGTCCCGCTATGTCGGGACAAAACGTAATTTAAGTAGGAGAAAAGTGCCAGATGGTTTATTTCACTTTCACTTAGTTCTTAAGAGACGAGAAGTGAACTAGGGTGAATTCTTTTTGGTTTCCACGATAATTTATGTCAAAGGTAAGTAAATTACTCCCTAAGCTTCTAATTTGATTCATAGAACCCATAATTTATGGGGGAGGGTTTTGGCCTGAAACTAATGGTGGAAAATAGCCTATTTGGGGGTTAGGATCATAGGTTTGGCGTAGGAGGGAAATTATGTTATGATTCATATATATTAGGCCCTTTCATTGATCCTCTATATGTTATTACTGTTTTTAGATCAAGAACAAACTGAACGAAATCGAAAAGGAAAAGCTCATGCACTTTAGAGTGGTCAAGCTTGGCTTTGAGGTAGGTGATGGTTGTTTCATGTACGTTATACGTGTACTTGCTAAATTACGCAACTGTATGCATATGTGTATATGAATAGGGAAGCATGCAATAATCTGTGTGAAATTATTTATTACGAGCTATGATGTGTAATGAACTTGTTTTGGGTAGCCATGATAGTTGGTCTATTCGTTGTGATTGTAGTTGAATCGTATGATTGGATCGGGTGTTACGTACCGACACAACCTTGAATCGGGTGTCATATTCCGACACATAGACTTGTGATTGCAAGTCCCATGAGTGGAACTTATGTGAAATTGCATGATATTAAGTATAATGAGATATGATAATGTTGAGCACTGGTTAGGACATGATATTGGTTGAGTTTTTCTGTATATATGTTCTTATTGTGCAATATTTACTTGTCCATGACTTTCTTACTAGATAGCCGCGTGATCTTACGAGTACACTATTGATTTTGTGTATTGACACTACACTTGCTCTGTCTTATTGAGTACATGGCATATTTAGCCGGCTGCGGAGAGACCTCGCATAGAAGATCGATAGTTGCTTGAGTTCAAGGGTGAACCATCTCTTTTGTCGTGGACTCTCCTTATTCTAGTCCTTCTTCCAGGACTTAGACTTTTAAAATCGTTTTACTTATGACTTTTTTTGGGGGGGTTGCGCCCCCTTTTTCCTAGACTTGATGTTTGCTAGAGGTTTGGTACATTCGACTTTCAGTTTCAAGGAGTTAATTGGATATTTATGAGTTTATGGGAGCTCATTCGTTTCCTTATTATTAAACATGTTTCCACATCTTTAAATGTCTTATATCTTACCAGTGTTGTTAGTTGGGTTGTAATAATGATTCTCCCACCGAAGGATTAGTGTGGGTGCCTGTCACGGCGGTTTGAAGTCGTGACAGTTGGATGGTTGGAAAACAAAATAAATTAGGTACGATGATCTCACTTTTTATGTTTACAATATAAAAAAAATGAGTTGATCAACTATTAAATATTGTCCTCTATTGTAAGTTTCATATTATGTTTTTAATAACTGTCTTAACTGTTAGTATATAACTGTATTATTTGTAGAGTTAATTCGGATCAAGTGTATTAAATTTATTAATGAAAAATGTATTACTGTTAAATGGAATACATGCTACATTTTCAACTTTAAAATTATGCATAATTTTTTTAAGTTCGGTAATTTTAATGAAAAATAATATTAAAATAATTATAAATTATAAAAATTAATAATTTAAAATATAATATCACAGATTTTATTTCTTTTATATTTTTTCATACTTTTATCTTTTAATTTTGTACTACCAAATATAAAATACGTATTAACCATTTAATATATGTGAAAATATAAATAAATATTGTATGTTGGTTACTATAAAAGTAAAGAATGAAGGAAAAAAATAAATTTTGTGTTATTTCAAATATCGTTTAGAACATCTATGAATTTGAGCATCAAAGGTGAATTTTGTTTGACTTCAATAAATTTCTAATCAACTAAAGAATAAAAGTAGAATTTCGTATTTAAACTAATTTTAAATTATTTTTTTAGAAAGGAAGATATGACAAAGTTAATAAAACAACTATAAATCACAATAATTAACAATTTAAAATGTAATAGCACATATTTTAGTCATAACAAGAAAAAATAGAGATAAATTTTTTGCATACTATAAAAAATTTAACGATAATTTTAATTAATATAAAAAATAATTATTTTATTGGAATATGGGAAAATAAGACCATGAAGTGAAAAGGAAAAAAAATAAATCATTAGATTTTAATTATGTTTGTTAGTTATTATTAAAAACAAGGAATTATTTAAAGAAAAAAAAAAGATGGGTGACGTGTCAGTACACCTCATATAAGGTGCATGGCGGCGCCCCCCCCCCCCCTCCTTTTTTTTTTCCTCTAAAGCCCCTCGCTCCACTCATTTTTGAACTTCTAATTAGCGACTTATATAAAGAAAATAATCTGGTACAATTTATATTAAACGCCGTTAACAGCGTCGAAGGTAAGACGACCTTCTCCTTTACCCTTTTCATATCATTTTCAAATAACATATTGTTTTAAAATTTTTAAAAGATTTCATTACCCTTTTAACTCCGGACTCAGGGAAGAATCATTGTCATCTAATACTACATGTGGATTTAACATATTTTGTTACGTGTATGCTAAAAATCGTACCATTAGGCCTGGCATCATGGTATCTAGAAAATATATGGAACAAGATTCTAACCTTCATCGGAAGAGAACAAAGTAAATTAGAAAATGGAAAAGAAGCCGACAAAATAAGAGATAAACTAAATCTACATAAACCATTAGTTGCTACTATCCGGGGAAAACACATAATTGAAACAAACGATTACCCTTTCTTTTTATTTTTTACAAATATATCTCCCTATTTTATACATTCTCAATTATCATTAAAAAAAATAACAGTTGCTGAAAAATATTATTCGTAGCTTAAGAACTCAGAATTTTTTGGGGGTATTTTTTTATATATAATTAAGATAAAGTGGAGAAGTTGTGATCATCTTCAAATTAAAACGGTAAGTACTCAATTTAAATTTTAATCTTTATCTTGATGTTTGGTTAAAGTAATGATTTTTTCATAGACATGTATCTTTGAATTTAAAACCTTCCACAACTACGAAATAGTAAAAAAATCGAAGATAAAAAGGTGAAACTCCTACCATTACAAAAGGAATTATTTGAGATATCTTTTTCTTCCATTTTATTTTTCTGATTTTATTCTTTTTCCTTTTTGTTTCTTTTTATAAAAATTAAAAATGTGCTTTTCATGAATAATTATGATATGTTACTACTTAAATATTCGAAGAGAATAAAAAAATATACTTTTGGTTGGCTTGTGTATGAACTTCTAATGAATATTGAGATAATCTTGATCGCATCAACAACAAAATGATCAAACAACAATAATAGAGGCAAAAGGAAGCCAATAAATAGCTGATTATGAGGAACAATTAAAATATTGCGTACAATATTTTTAATTTAAATAAAAAATAACTTATCCCACTTTAAAGTGATATATTGCAGTTTGATGCCATTCATTAATATTTTCTTCTTGACATAAAATTTGTGCTTATGGAATCATACACAAATTAATCATATATAGATAATGTCACGATCCAAATCGAGCTAATTAATCATACATAGATAATGTCACGATCCAAAGCAGGTCGTGAGTGGCATCCACAGTAACCCTCCAATGGGAGAATCAAAACTACACCCCAAACTAGTATCCCAATACAAAAGTAAGCATAAAAAGATGTGAAAACAATTTTTATATCAATTTTAAGTGGAGTTCCCATAAACTCAGGAACAAATTTGAACACACTCATAAATAGTCAAACATGCGAAAGTCAACCCTCCTAGAACCTGAAAGTTATTATACCAAAACTACTACGTAGCAAGTCTAAGAGTAAGAAAATACAATCCCAAAAATAAAAACATAAAATGAAGTCTGAAAAGCCTAAGATCCTAGAAGATTCCATGGCAGCCTGAAAGAGCTGACTCACCCTTGAATTCAAACAATCACTGGTATCCTAGTTGAGGTCTGTCAACAGTTGCTAGAAGATGCCCTATACTCAACTAGAAAAGAGCAAGTACAGTGTCATTACACATAAATCAACTGTGTACTAATAGGATCACAACGCTAGCCTAGTGAGTGAAACATGCATAAGTAATTACAACATAGTGAAGACAAGCATATATGGAAACAGATTATCAACTATCATTTCATAAGCATTACACAGTTCACAATGTCAATCTAAATACAACAGTCAACAATAGCCCTCTCATAGGACCTATACTCAAATTGTTATTTTGTACCGGCACGGTACCTGATTTAATATGTCTCGAAACATGCACCCGATTCAATGTGACAGAACATGACATCCGATCCAATATATATGTCAAAACGTGACACCCATTTCAATATATGTATTGAAATGTGACACCCGATCAAATATCACAATCACAATCCACAACTAATAGTTCACATACTTGCACATCAAATAACAAGTTCATTGCATGTAATTGATCACAATAGTAATTTCATTAAGTCCATTACCTCTTTTCCTAGTCTCATGCATGCAGACAATACTATCAATTGCAGTTCAACATGTACACATAACACAAATAGGAAATAAACCATCACATACCTCGAAACCAAGCTTTGAAAACTCTAAAGAGCTGGAGCTGGAGCTTTCCGAAATCTCTTAGCTTGTTCTTGGTCTAAAAACAACATGAATTACAAGGAATCAACAACAATGGCCTACAATAGCTGGATTACATCAAAATCCTAACCTTGGCAACTTCCATGATCCTATCATCCAACCAGGGCTATTTTCCACCATTAAACTCATGTCAAGAACCCTCCCCTAAGATATCTATCATAGATTTTAGGTTTTAAGAATCAAAATATAAGCTAGGAGAGTATTTAACTTACCTTGGGCGCAACAATGGCTTGCAAATTGAAAAAAATAGCCCTAGTTCGTCCCTTTGTTTTCCAAAAATGAGAATTACAAAAAAAAAACATTTTTGGGACTTTTTCTTTTTAAATCCTTGACTGTCCTGCTGTAGCGGGAATAATCCCGACGTGGTGGGTTGCACTGAAACAGAACCTCGGGATTTGAGTCCCAAGTCCCTATTTTGCAACACACCCTCAATTCTTGACGTTCTAAAAACAACCCTTCATGCCAATATCAATTACGGAAGTTCTACTCGCCCAAATTCTTTTTCGTAAAGTTGTACAGGCTCCTTAATGACTTGGCTATCAAATCAAGCTACCAAACTGATAATTAAATCTCCCATCCATTATTGGATTACCCCATACCTCACTTGACTTGAATTTCTCCCATGTCTGACCTAGGCTCAAATATTTCAAGTTACTACTCAGAAATTTTCTGGCTCAAATTACTTCTCCATTGGCTTATCCATAATGAATAAAATAGATTGTTACAGATAACTATGATAATTTATTGTATCAAAAATTGTCCATAACGAAAGAAATAGATCGTTACAAGATAACTATGATAATTTATTGTATCATAAACTCACAATTTGATCGTATAACTTTTCAATATGAAAGACAAACCCAAAGAACGTTGTGAAGATAACGAATCGAAGGAATTGTATGCATCCAAAAGTATCTCTTGTTTTTCTTTCTCTGTTCAACAACTAAAAAATTACAGAACAAAAGGAGAAAGAATTGGCAATTGGAGTAGATCCATGGAGAAAGAATTGGCAATTGAAGTAGATCTACAGTCTGAAATTGTTAGACTTGTAAAAAAAAATTTTGTTGCTATTGATGTTAAGTGCATCTCTGCCATTTCTTGTGAACTTTATCCACAAAGGTTCATTACTTTGTAAAAGCCTAATTAGTTCATGCATGTCATTGCCAGCAATATCAGCCATAAGGTTGGTGCGACAGATTACCATTAGCTTCATGTAAAGTTGGTGAAAATGTAACAATCTTTCAAATGCTTATAAGTAAAGAACATTATTTTCAATAATACAACAACATATCTAGAGTATAATCCCATATAAATATTATTTTCAATAATAAAAGTTAGAGATTTGCTTTTTCTGTTGTCGAAGAATATTCGAACGAAGGTCATACAGAAAACAGGCGTATTTGAAAATAGAGACAAAATGTACATTTTAGCAGCACTCATTTCAAATTTTTTGATTTCCTTCTTAACTTACGCATCCATCAATATTAGAAATAAATTAATTCAAATAATTTATTTTCTAAAAAAAATGCTTCAAATTCAAATTTTGATATGTACTGATAGTGTGTTTGGGTGTGAGCAGGAGACGTGGGGTTGAGGGAATGGAGAGTTACGTTTTATATATATTTATTTATTTTTATTTGTTCTACTACACAAATTTTTAAAAAATATTTGAAATGTATTTAAAAATTAAATTAAGTAGATAATCATCTATGATTAAAAAACTGCTATAATTTGACTTTTTAACAACTGAAAAAAAACTATCAAAAATAAAAAATTATTAACAATAATTTAAAAGCTAAGATGTAAACATATAAATATAAAAACGTGATTTTATTTTCGAGGTGTATTGTGTGAAAATGCAGTTCCACATAAATAAGTTTTGAAACTGAGTTGTATTCAAGAACATGTATAACTTCCTTCTGAAACTGAACTTTATGGAATTTCGAATTGTCAAAGGTTTATTTTTTATTAACTTATTTTTTGATTATACAATTCTATAATTTTATTACATAAAAATTATATAGAGTATGTGTGTGTGTAATTTAGTGGGGGAAATGGAGGCAATGGACATGCACTAAGGTAGTTTTGTTTATTTATTTTTTAAAGTTTTTTCTCTTTCTTTTTTTTTAAAAAAATTAATAAAAATATATTCTTTTATTTTAATTTAAATTAAATTAATCTAAATATATACGTTATATTTTAATTTAAATTAAATGTTATTGTAAATATTAAAATTATATTGGATTTAAATCCGTAAATTAATTTGGACTATATTAAATTCAAGAAAATAGTCCAAATGATGTGGCAATCCAAGTCAAATAAATGATCCACTAAAAGCACACCATGTGTTAAAGTTATGTGACAATCCAAGTCAAATTAAATGAGCTACCAAAATCACGTGTCAAAGTTATATGGCAATCCAAGTCAAATTAAATGAGTCATTATGCCATTTCACGTCATGTGCCAAAATTATGTGGCAATCCAAGTCAAATTAAATAAGCTATTAAAATCATGCCACGTGTCGAAGTTATGTGACAATCTAAGTCAAATTAAATGAGCTACTAGAATAATGTCACGTGTATATGTGACATGTTCTGACCAATCAAATTAAAGCTTTTCACCAAAGAAATCTGATTGGTCAGTTCAAACCAACCAATCAAATCACACCCTCATACCACTTCCTACAACTATAAATAGGGGTCCTTATTATTCTCAGAGGGGAGTGGAAAAAGAACAAGAAGCAATAAGAGAGCTCGTGGATCAAAGGCCGCAAATTCTATACAAAGCTACAAAGTTCAAGTAATCAAATTCAAGTTCAAGTTCAAGATCAAGAACGAAGGAAAATATCAAGAAGTTCAAGATCAAGTTACTTGTTCATACTTATTATTCGTCATAACCGTACAAGTGTTCTACCATGACTTTCTCACTTTTGATATTCCTTGTTTTCATCTTGTTTTTGATATACTTGTCCCTATCTGACCTTTTATCTTGTTTTCCTCTCTTGAGCCGATGATCTTTTGGAAACAACCGCCCTACCTTTCAAGGTGGGGGTTAGGTCTGCGTACACTTTACCCTCTCCAGACCCAACATGGTGGGATTATACTAGGGTTTTTGTTGTTGTTGTTGTTGTTGTAACCGTACAAGTATTCGTGACGAATAATTCAAATCCAAATTTAAAGACGAAGATTCAAGATCAAGCTATTCAAGCCCTTGACTCTAAATCAAATTCAAGTTCAACATATTCCATATTATTTGAAGAATCAGAGGATTATCATAGTGATTGTAACACGTACTATATTTTGAAATTAAATATTACTCTTTGTTACTCCAATTTTTCGGTCTTGATTATTTATTTTTCTCGGCTCGAAAATTTGTTGTTTACAAATTTTGGCACGCCCAGTGGGACAATCTCTACCTCTCATCTCTTTACATCGATCATCAAGCTTCAAAAATATTTAAATGGCATCTAAGAAGTTTGACTCCAGAACTATTGTTGCTAAGGCTACTTATTCCATGTTTTCCTCTGAGGTGGAGAACATACTGGATGCTACTATGGGAAGTCTGGGACCCATCACTAGGAACAAAGAAAACTTGCTAGGACAACAAGCACTTCAAGTGTCGTCCGCATCAGTTCCTAGTTTTGATCTTCCATCTTCAAAGGGGGCAAGATTCTTTTCGAATGAATTGGAAGAAGCAGAGAATATAACTGATATTGTTGAAAAGGCGTTGGCTCGACTTAGTCCTTTTAACACAAGGAGTTACACTATTCAAGATGAAGATGATGTCTTGATCACTAGATTTGCCCCAATCACTCCACGTAACTTATTTCAAACAAATTTCAATTTGAGAGAAAATCCGTGATTTAATCCATCATCCATAACGGGCATCCAAACGATATGACTAACGCCTCAATTATTGAAGAACAACTGGCAAGTTTAACAAAGGCAATTGAAGGTCTAACAAAATATGTACAAGATCAGGATAATTGAATTGTCAAATTGACGGAAAAAGTTGAAAATGTTATGGAGGGGGACTCAAGTCATGCACCCGAAAAACGTCCCATGATACAAGAAAAGGGAGATTCAGTTACAAAGTAAATAAATGTGGGTGATGAGCTGCAAGTATCCGCTGAAGGAGGAATTTCCATTCATCAACTGAAGAACTTCATTATGGAAACTATCAAAGATAAGTATGATGTGTCTTAAAAGTCATCATTTATATATGCAAAGCCATACACTTCAAGAATCGATGTTTTTAAGATGCCTACAGGTTATCAACCTCCAAAATTTCAACAATTTGACGGAAAGAGAAATCCAAAGTTACACATTTCCCATTTTATTGAAACTTGCAATAATTCTAGAACATATGGAGATTATCTAGTCAAACAATTTGTGTGCTCCTTATAAGGAAATGACTTTGACTGGTATATGGATCTCGAGGCTAGCTCTATTGATAGTTGACAATAAGTTGAGCATGAATTTCTCAATCGTTTCTATAGCACAAGGCGTTCTGTGAGCATGGTTGAACTCACAAATACACGTCAATAGGAAGATGAACATGTCATCAATTTCATCAACCGATGGAGAAATGCAAGCCTCAATTGTAAGGATAGACTTAGTGCAACTTTCGGAATAAAAATATATCTTCCAGAAATGCATTGGGGACTTTGTTATATCCTACAGGGTATTAAACCCAAATTATTTGAGGAACTAGCCACATGTGCTCATGATATGGAGTTTAGAATGTCTGCAAGCGAAATTAAAGGACCACTTATTTATGAGCCTCGCAAGGGAAAAGACAAAATAGAGGTAAAGAAAGGAGAAAAATCGGCACCTAAGTTTGAAAATAAGGAGTCGATGAATGTTAATGCTGTGCCTTTAAAAGTGGCTACGAATCTAAGCAAGAATCAAAGGGTGAAGACCACGACTTTTCGGAATAACACTGGTAGAAAGCTGACTTTGAAGGAAATGCAGGTGAAAGAGTATTCTTTCTTGGACTCAGATGTCCGAGCAATGTTTGTAGAGCTTCTGGCATTAAAACTCTTTGATCTACCTGAAATAAAGCGTCCAAATGAGGCTGGGAGGACTAATGATCCAAATTACTGCAAATATCACCATTTGATGGGCCATCCTATTGAAAAGTGTTTTATCTTTAAGGAAAAGATCATAGACTTGGCCCGTGAAGGAAAGATATTGCTTGAAGACGAGAAAGAGAGTTCAAATCAATTCTCTGTCACTTTTGGTTCACTCGACCCCATAGCTCTTTGTAACTTTATTGAAATACATGATGGTGGTGATGTCCAAGCCACATCACCACTACAAATAATTAAATTTGATGACTTCAAACTGATAGACGTTAACGCATCATCGCTCATTCCTTTGATGAATGAAGTAATAGGGGAAGATAAATCTCTAGAAGAAAGTCAATCCTGCGATGCTTATACTGATAATGAAGGATGGAATTTAGTGACACGATGAAGACATTGTAACAAACTTGGAAAGAGAGACAAGTAAGCAAGTGACAAGAGCAAAGATGAAGAAACTACCTAAAACTCAAAGGGTAAAGAAGAATGTGAAGAAGTCAAGAGTTGGGGGGAATTACTATCAAAAGCAACGTTCTCGAGTGACATTAGAGGTATTCTTTCCAAGTTCTTTCCATGAAAATATTTCTCATTGTGACACCAAGGAATCGTGTTGTAACATTGATAAAGAAGAGACAATGGGAGAAGGCTCATCGCCATCATCACTTTCATCACATAAAGGCACTATCAAGTCTCACTCTGAAGAGGTGGACACTTGTGATGCGAAGTTTACATTCACGAATGATGATATTTCATTGGGTGAAGTGTTGCATAATCGTCCTTAATTTATGGTAGGTTTTTTGTATGGATATAAATTAAATAGGATCATGGTGGATGATAGATCTGGGTCAATATTCTCCCTATTCGTACTATGAAGGAACTTGAAATCCCGAAAAATGAACTGTCTGAAAGTCATCTGATGATTCAAGGATTTAACCAAGGGGGGCAGAGAGCCATTGGTGCTGTCAAATTAGATATAATGATGGAAGATATGCATTTGAATGCATGGATACATGTTATTGACTCAAAGACCTCGTATAATATCTTGTTAGCAAGACCATTGATACATGAGAACAAAGTGGTACCATCCACCTACCATCAATGTTTCAAATACTTTGAAGATGGGGTTCAAAAGAAGGTAGTTGCTGATGATGAACCTTTCACCGAGATGAAAGCGCACTTTGCTGATGCAAAATTCCACTTAAAGAATCATGTTTCAAAAGAAGTCAAATTTGATAACACGATACCTGCTGATGTCACAAAAAAGGTTGATGTAGCACCTAATAATGCGAGGGTCATGATTGAAAAGAATAAAATACTTTCAGATATGAGTAAAGTACCTAAGATAAGTGAGGCATATTCAAGTAAGAGAATGATTCCTATTTCTCACTATGTCCTAAAGACAAACAAGGTCAGGATCCCACCCTCTGAGTTGCAGAGTAGCAAGTTGACATTTCCTATCCAGCAAATTGATGCAATCAAATCACCTTCAAAAATAATAGAAGGATTTGTAAGACCTTTAAATCACGATTTATGTGAATCACTTCCTAAAAAGCATACAACTGAGGGTTTTGACCCAATGCATATAAGTTGTTGGTGAAAGCAGGATACAATCTCAATAAAGCTTTTAAAGTAGGGAAGCTTCTAAATAAATTTATTAAAAATGCAAATCATGACCTAAATCCAACTCAAAGGATGATGATAGAGAGAGGGTATGTCGTCAAGAAATTGCGCGAAGGCTTGGGTTACAAGAAACCGTCGCCAGTTTGAATATCTATAAAAAGGATGAACATCAACTACATTACCCCTGTGTAAGAACCTATGATGTTCAACAAGAAGCCTTCTGTGTTTGATTGATTTGTGGCATGACTCCTAACATTTCTGCATTTGATCGGCTAATCGAATCAACTCCAAAAACTTTGATGTTTGATCAGTTGGGACCAATGAAGAAGAAATACAAGCGCCAAGGAAATTATAAAACAATGGAAGAATGGGTACATGCTCGAGCGCATAATTCACCCAAGAATTGCCACAGTTTGATTCTTTCTAGAATGAGGTGAGAAACAAAACTTGTACTTTTATATGGAGATGTCCTGAGAGCAAGAACTCATACCATAGTTCACACTAGGGAGCGAGATGAAGATAAAGAAAGTGTGGGGTCATCAAATCACATCATAATTTGTGATGAGGAAAGTCCTTCACTATATGTAAAAATTGAGGATGGGTTTGTTGATATTCATGCATGCCATCATCTTTTAATGATGGTGATCCTCAAGAAGATGAAGATGCTGAAGATGCGCCACCTGAACTCGAGGAATGGATAAAGAATACTATTGATGTATTGAAGGAAGTAAATCTTAGGGTTGATGATGATATAAGGACTACATATGTAAGTGTTTCACTAGATGACGATCAAGAGAAGAAATATATTCAACTGCTTATGGAATTTAGGGATGTATTTGCTTGGAGTTACAAAGAGATTCCAGGATTAGACCCTAAAGTTGCAGTTCATCGTCTTTCTGTGAAATGAGGCACTCATCCTATTAAACAAGCTCAACGTCTCTTTAGACCTGAACTGGTTTCTTTTATCAAAACTGAAGTTAACAAGCTTATTGAAGTATGTTTCATTCATGAAGTCAAATATCCTACATGGATGTTAAGCATTGTACCTGTAAGAAAGAAGAATAGCCAAATACGAGTTTGTGTTGACTTTAGAGATCTTAATAATGCATGCCCTAAGGATGGATTTCCTCTTCCAATCTCTGAGCTTATGATTGATGCCACAACTGGATACGAGATAATGTCTTTCATGGATGGTTCATCTGGATACAATCAAATTCGCATGGAACCAAGGGATGAAGAACTTACTGCATTTTGCACTCCTAAAGGTATATATTGCTACAAAGTAATTCCTTTTGATTTAAAAAATACCGAGGTTACTTATCAACGAGCCATGCAGAATATTTTTGATGATATGCTTCATAAAACCATTGAGTGCTATGTTGATGACTTAGTGGTGAAATCAAGGAAGAGTGATGACCACTTGCGAGATTTGAGAATGGTGTTCGAATGACTTCGAAGATACCAACTCAAAATAAACCCTTTAAAATGTGCCTTTGGATTACTTTGAAAAAGTTTCTCAATTTTATTGTTCGACATCGAGGAATCGAGATCGACCAAGATAAGATAGATGTTATTTTGAAGATGCCTGAGCCAAAAAATATTCATGAGTTAAAAATCTTACAGGGAAAATTAGCATATCTTAGGAAGTTTATTTCAAATCTGGCCGGGAGATGTCAACCGTTCAGTTGCCTTATGAAGAAAGATGTTCCTTTTGAATGGGACCAAGCTTGTACCAATGCTTTCGAGAACATAAAGACTTATTTGATGAAGCCTCCAGTACTTGTAGCTCCTATATATGGAAAACCATTGATTTTATACATTACAGCACAAAAAAGGTTAGTAGGAGCACTTCTCGCACAAGAAAATAATGAAGAGAAAGAAAATGCCCTGTATTACTTGAGTAGGATGATGACACAAAATGAGATCAAGTATTCACCTATTGAGAAGTTATGTCTGGCACTCGTATTCTCTATTCAAAAGATGAAGCATTACTTCCAAGCTCATATTATACAACTTGTCTCTAAAACGAATCCTATCAAGTTTTTATGTCCTAGCCCGTCTTAAGTGATCGACTAGCAAGGTGGTACCTCCAATTTCAACAATTTGAAATTGTGTATATATCTCAAAAGGAAGTAAAAGGACAAGGGCTTGCAGATTTCTTGGCCAATCATCCAATTTTGAATGATTGGGAGTTATTTGATGAATTGCCTGATGAAGATGTAATGCTAGTGGAAATTCAGCCACCTTGGAAGATGTATTTTGACGGTACTGCACATTATGAAGGAGCCGATGCTGGAGTGGTATTTGTCACTTCCCATGGAGAATTTTTTCTGTAATCCTCCACTCTAACACTACACTGCTCTAATAATGTTGTTGAATATCAAGCACTCTTACTTGGACTTGAAATGGCCGTTGATATGAAATAATTGCAACTACAAGTTTTTGGGGACTCTAAGTTGGTGATCAACCACGTCTTGGGAAATTATGATGTAAAGAAGTATGATTACTCCCATACTACAATTATGCTCAAAAGATGATAGAATGGCTTGGAGAAGTGACTATTCAACATGTCCCTAGAAAGGAAAATAAGAAGGCTGATATGTTGGCAACTTTAGCTTCTGCATTAGTATGGCCTGATGAAATTCAAGTTGTGGTTTGCCAAAGATGGATAACTCCGCCTCCAGATGAGCATGAAGAAGAATTTCGTCAAGTTATCGCCACTTCAGACGCTGAAATTGAAGATTGGTGAAAACCAATAATAGATTACTTATGTAATATTGCCAGAAAATCTTCAAAGAAGGATAGAAATCTGATGACGAGCCCCTTGTTTTCTTTATTATAAAAATACACTTACAGGAGGTTGTTCGATAGAGTTCTTTTACGATGTTTGGGGGTAGATGAATCTACTCAAGCTGTGCAAGAAGCACATTCTAGAGTATGTGGAGCACATCAATCTGGGACAAAACTTCATTTTCACATAAAAAGGATGTGATATTACTGGCAAACTATGGTAAAAGATTGTCTGGTTACGTCCGAAGATATAAAGCTTATCAATTCCATGCAAATTTTATACATCAACCCCCAGAAGTATTGCACCCAACTATTTCCTCATGGCCATTTGAATCTTGGGGTTTGGATGTTGTGGGACCATTG
Source organism: Solanum dulcamara (assembly GCF_947179165.1). NCBI lineage: Eukaryota > Viridiplantae > Streptophyta > Magnoliopsida > Solanales > Solanaceae > Solanum > Solanum dulcamara. Next base: position 54,572,152 of record NC_077237.1, on the reverse strand, counting down.
TCTAAGTCCTCTGGTGGACATTTGTACATCCTGGCTGCAACTGACTACTTCTCAAAATGGGCAGAAGCTTTTTCTCTTAGATAAGTGAAGAAAGAGAATGTCGCTAACTTCATTCGAGTCAATATTATCTACCATTTTGGTATTCCTCGATACATATTGACAGATAATGGCAAGCCATTTGATAACAAGTTAATGACGAAGATATGTGATCTTTTTGGCTTTAAGCAATGTAATTCCTCTATGTATTATGCGGCTGCTAATGGTCTCGCTGAAGCATTTAACAAGACACTCTACAACTTGTGGAAGAAATTTGTTTCCAAGTCCAAGAGAGATTGGCATGAAAGAATGGAAGAGGCTTTTTGGGCATATAGGACTACGTATCGCACGCCAACATAAGCGACTCCCTATTTTCTTATTTATGGAGTTGAAGCAGTACTTCCACTTGAGCGTCAATCCCATCATTGCACCTTGCCATTCAAGAAGAACTCACTAATGAAGAAAATGTTTGGTTATGCCTTGAAGAATTGGAGGCTCTTGATAAAAAAAGACTAGAGGCCCAACAAAGTCTGACATATCATCAAACTCATCTAGCTCGATCTTTTAATAAGAATGTTCGTCTTAGATACTTCCAAGTAGGTGATCAAGTTCTTATTGTAAGAAGGCCTATTATTACTTATCATCGGTCTGAAGCAAGTTTTTCACTAAATGGGATGGACCATATGTGGTACAAAAAGTATACTCAAGTGGTGCTTACAAACTGGTTGACTCAGAAGGATTGCGCATTGGCCCTATTAATGGAAAGTTCATAAAGAGATACTATCCTTGAAGAAAAGAAACACGCTCCTTAAGGTACGAGCATAAACTACATGTTACTCCTGACCCGCAAGAGTATAAACTGTGTACGGCATCAAAAACAATTACCGCTAGGTTGAAAATCTCGAAAGAGGTGGTCTAGGCAAAAGTAAGGACACAAAAAAAATCAATCTTTTAGAACAAAGTTAAGACTTGATCCTCTTCACTGAGGTACGTAGGCGCTTGGAATTATATTTTGAGTTCAGTCGCATGAGTATCCAAAAAATACATAGTCTATCTTGACCCTCTTTTCTGAGGTCCGTGGTGCTTAGAGTTACATCCTAAGTTTAGTCTCATAAGTTCAAAATAAATAGAACACGCTATTATTTGAGCATCAAAATATTCTTATATATTATAATATAAAACGTGTGAATTAGAGAAGGCCAATCAAGATAGATTTTGAATTGACTTCGAAGAAATATTCATACTAATCCGTAAAGCTATTAGCTGTAATTATTGTACACAATGTAGTTCTATGAATCTTATTTTTGGCTTCTCTACGCTGAGATATGAGTATTTTTTAATAAGATCATGCGAATATGAATCTGTCAGCTTTTATGTATGTGAAGTTCATTATTGAAGTATGGTTTCTGATAAATTAAGTCTCTCCTGGCTTTGGTGCTCTCATACAATTATATATCTCTTGTACTATCGAAACACACAAGGTGATAAACAACGATGTCTAGGGGAAAGTCCAAGCTTAATGAGATTACGTCAATGCATCAATATGAGTAAATGACTCTTGAAGTTAAAACATAAAAGAAATACTTAAAGAAATACGCAATATAATGCAATCAAAAGGATTTATAAAAGAGTGACAACTAATCAATCAGAATGCTAAAAAAAGGGGTTCATAATAAGCTAGTCTAAACGTAGCTTATAATTAGATAAGTCTTGAAGAGAAATCTCTAAAGCTCTCTTCTTCTCTTTCACATCATTCGAGGTATTCACAGTAGCTAGGGAAACATCAGTACATTTGTTGTACTCTTGTTTAGCTGCTAAGACTTTAGATTCGACTTCTTTCTTGGCTGCATCTCGGAGGGCTTTTAACTCATTCACCTTTTTCCTCGCCTCCTTAAGGGATTGACAGACGTCAGATAATTCTTCAAATTTATCATTTTTTTCATTCAAGACAAGATCAAGTTGTTTCTTAGCATTTATATATGGCTCGGATTCTTCAATTTTCAGGTCTTTATCAGCAAGTGATGATCGTGCTTGGTCATAGTAGGTGGAAAATTCAAAAAGAGACTCCAATAAGCTCTTCAAAGGAGAAATATCCATCCCCATTTCATCTACATCCTTAAGAATTACTTGAACCGCATCCTTAAGAGAAGAAACACGTTCTGCAGTGAGATCGGCGAGTTTAGAACGAATCTTACTCCAAGCTCCCTCGATAAAATTTATTCAAAGTTTTGAGATGACTTGCTTTCCATCAAAAATGGACACGGACATCGCTGATTTATTATGGGGGGGATATTCTATATTTGATGTAGTCCTTTTATTTGGGATAAAAGTAGCCTCTCGCTCTGATTTGGGTGACAAAATTGATTTTCTTGAAATTGGCCCCTCTACAGATTCATTACTATCTTGTGGCATGCTTTGGCAAGAAGTCTCCAACATGCTAACATCGTTTGCCTACAAAAAAAATAAATAATAATAATAAAAATAATATATATATAAATAAATAAATAGAAGAAGAAATATCGTAGTTAGTAGAATCATGTGGTATCATGGAATAAAAAAAATCATTACCTTTTTAATAGATGTCAAAGTCCTTGAAGAACTAACATTATTGTCGGAAATCTCTACCGGATGTGAACTAGCATCATTTGGCGTGTCAGAAGATAGTTTCAATTGCTTCCAACAACGATCACTACGGGCTCTACTACTTTCATCTTGAGATGGCCATTTGTGAGAAGTCTGTTGAATTTGAGTTGAATACTTTTCTTTTTGAACTTCTTCAAGGGAAGATCCTTTGATCTGGTCTGGAACAACAACTTTAGACTTTAAAATAGGAGGTTGGCTCACAATTAAGACCTCCTCGTCTTGCTTTTTAGTATCCAGACCAACAGGACTTGCCAAGAACTGTATATAATTTTCAAGAAAATTTCCATGCACCTTTTTCCACCAAGATTTGTAATTGAGCGAAAAGAATTTCTTCAAGTTGGATCCACTAGGAGAAAATGTTGCTCTTGCCCTAGATTTTATCACCACACAAATTCATGTAAGACTTAAACCCTCGGCTAATGAAGCTTCACAAAAATCTCGATCTAATCGACTAAGAGCATCTTTAAAAAAGCCAAATTGACGACCATATCTATGGGGACTATAAGGCTCCACAATAAAGATATTTTCATCACTTAAAGTGAGATAGTTTGAGCGAAGACTCATAAAGAAATTCGATTGAAATTCCTTTTCAGTGCCGTCGTCGCGGTAGTGGTGAAAATTAGGACTTTTGATCAATGTTGCATCCCAGGCAATAGTTCCCCCTCTATGTATATGCTTCCTTGCATCCTCTTTTTCAAAATACCTAACAGCACCTTCGCCAGAAAAGGAAGCCATAAGAGGATCAGCCGGTCTACCTGCTAATGGGTAATGAGTTTTGAAGTAATAGGCCAACCAACCATACACATAATGAATTAGAAAACAAGTTTGGATGAGATCAAGTAGTGAGCATCTTGAAATTGTATTTAGACCTCTGTAAATGCTGGCTAAGACTGGAACTACAAGTCTAACTCTTCGTCCACGTGCTAAATGATAGGCGATTCTGAAGACACCCGGACGAATAAAGCCATCCTCCTTTGTAGGAAGCAAAAATACGCACAACCAGCAAGATAAAAAGGCTGCCAAGTATGTTTCATTTTTCTTGTGACTCTTAACTTCTAACTTGTGAAACAAAGCTTCTTCAGCAGAAGACCAATTAACAGACTCACCAATCACGCCGGTCGAATTATGTGATGACTTGAGATGGGCAGACTTCTTTTCTCTTTTTGGTGGGGGTTGTCCATATTTTTTTATCTTTCTTACACCAAAACTCTACCCATCTTTCGACGGAAATATTCGGGTCATGATTATTCTCTAAGCAGATCTGATGAAAGGCATCAAATAAATGCCCACAAGAGTGAGGGAGAAACTTTTTTCCCTTATCAAATGTACCTAAAAGTTCTGCAATATTTGGCATGACTTCCTCGTAAAGACTTGCTGTTATGGGTAGACCACCAATCACGTGTAAATCCTAAAGTAATATAGATAGTTCTCCAACTTAGGTAAGCAGAGTATTTGTAATAGGATACCAAGCTTCGCAGAAGGCTTGTAAGATGTTAGTGTTACGATCATAAGTAAAAAGCAAACCATACATAGCATCATATATTTTTGCATCCTTCGAAGTCTGGCGATTCCTACTAAGGATATCTTCAGCCCACTCCCAATAGCCTAGAATGTAGTGAAACTCTCCATCAAGTGTGAAAGTGTCATTCCATCGAGTCTTTTCATTTATGATTCGTTGCCTCAAACAGGGTAAAAAAGTTGCAATATTTCTGGTATGATGATTAGGAGTGCAAAGTACCCACGTCTTGGGAGGACGACTATTATATTCAAGAGTCCAATCATCTAAACCAGGAAGTTCCCCTAAAGATGGCCACAAAGCAGCATATTAGCCAGCTAATGGCGTACCCACAAATAATTTGGTCTCCACCTCACTCTCCTTATGATCTGATATCACAAGGTATCGCAACTCTGAAGAAGAGGAAGTCAAATCTCTAAAGTAAACCATGATTTAATCTGTAAAAAAAGTGTTTTATTAGCACTGAAATTAGTAATTCAATAATCGCAATTCTGAAAAAGAGGAAGTCAAATCTTTAAAGTAAATCATGATTCAATCCGTAAAAAATAAAAAAAAGTATTTTATTAGCACTGAAATTAGTAATTCTATAAACATGGTCATGAATCTCAATAATGAACGATTATATTCTTTGAGCATGAACTATGCCTAATCTAAATGGTGTAAAGTCTTTATCGATCATGTAAGACTTTGCTTTAGACGGTGTAAAATCTTTGGCTCGGACGACATGATACTTTCAACTCAAGGCATGTAAAGTATTTATCTTAGACGGTGTAAAATCTTTGGCTTGGACTATGGGATGCCCTTGACTCAGATGGTGTAAAGTCTTTTCCATAAATCATATAAAGTCTTTGCCTCAGACGGTGTAAAGTCTTTGGCTTGAACTATGTGATGTCTTTGACTCAGATGTTGTAAAGTCTTTGCCACAAATCATATAAAGTCTTTGCCTCAGATGGTGTAAAGTCTTTGGCTTGAACTATGTGATGCCTTTGACTTAGACGGTGTAAGGTCTTTGCCACAAATCATATAAAGTCTTTGCCTTAGACGGTGTAAAGTCTTTGGCTTGAACTATGTGATGCCTTTGACCCAGACGGTGTAAAGTCTTTGCCATAAATCATGTAAAGTCTTTGCCTCAGATGGTGTAAAGTCTTTGGCTTGGACTATGGGATGCCTTTGACTCAGACGGTGCAAAGTCTTTGGCTTGAACTATGTGATGCATTTGATTTAATCGGTGTAAAGTCTTCGTCAAAGATAATGTAAAATTATTGGCTCAAACAATGTAGCACCTTTGACTCCAATAGAATAAAAGTTCATTGTATATGAAGTAATATTTTTACTTGCAAAAAAAAATATACCTCTTATCTCGATGAACTCAAGAGTGTATGCAAAAAGGAGCATCAAAATTATCAATGCCAATGATAAGAAATAAATAAAAGGAGAGAGTCTATTTATAGATAAATAGTGATGGTGAGGGAGTCCTTCTCCCAAAGTAACTATAATTACCTTTTGGGTTAGGACTCTAGTGGAATGGTACAAATTTATTCTCTCCAAATTCTAATTGGTTATAAAATTGTGAAAAATTGGGCTATCCGTATTCTAAAAGGAGTGTCTTCTTTCTGAATTCTAACTGGATGATTATTATTATTATTCAAAAAAAATACATCGTATCTTGATAAACTCAAGAGTGTATGCAAAAAGGAGAATCTAAATTATCAATGCCAATGATAAAAATAAATAAAAGAAGAGAGTCTGTTTATAGATAAATAGTGATGGTGAGGTAGTCCTTCTCCCAAAGCAACTATAATTACTTTTTGGTTTAGGACTCTAGTGGAATGGTACAAATTTATTCTCTCCAAATCCTAATTGGTCGTGAAATTATAAAAATTTGGGCTATCCCTATTCTAAAAGGAGTGTGTCCTTTCTGAATTCTAATTGGATTATTATTATTATTATTATTATTATTTAAAAAAAGAACCTGCAGCCCAGACAAAAAAAAAGGAGAAGAAATTATCTTATATTGTGCTCCCTCGTTGTGTCTTGCAATACTGCAATTGATGCAAAATATGAAGAACATATATCTATTTATAGAGATCCCTAAGGTTGCTGTGGAAGTATTTATTTCCATGTGAAACACTTAAAATAATTATACTCCTAAAAGGACTTGAATTATTGGACTACTAATTGTAGTTATTGACCGACATTAACTATCCCTCTAAGTGGATTATGGTTTCAAGCTTAAAGAATATAATAATTATTATTATTATAACTCCGATCATCATGCTAATATAAGGTCCTTCAATTTTTGGTCTTTATCCGATTATGGCGTGCGAGATTTACATGTATAATTTAATATTGATCTCAATTAAAATAATACTTCAAGCCCAGTCTTCAAGAAAATAAAATATTTTGACAAGAATTGAAGTAGGGTCATTTGTAAACATTAAAATTATATTGGATTTAAATCCGTAAATTAATTTAGACTATGTTAAATTCAAGAAAATGGTCCAAATGATGTGGCAATCCAAGTCAAATAAATGATCCACTAAAAGCACCATGTTTCAAAGTTATGTGGCAATCCAAGTCAAATTAAGTGAGCCACTAAAATCACACCACGTATCAAAGTTATATGACAATGCAAGTCAAATTAAATGAGCCATTATGCCATGTGCCAAAATTATGTGGCAATCCAAGTCAAATTAAATAAGCCACTAAAATCATGCCATGTGTCGAAGTTATGCGGCAATTTAAGTCAAATTAAATGAGTTACTAGAATAATATCACGTGTATATGTGACATGTTCTGACCAATCAAATTAAAGCTTTTCACCAAAGAAATCTGATCGGTCAGTTCAAAGCAACCAATCAAATCACACCCTCATACCACTCCCTACAACTATAAATAGGGGTCCTCATTATTCTCAGATGGGAGTGGAAAAAGAACAAGAAGCAAGAAAAGAGCTCGTTGATCAAATGTCGCAAATTCTCTACAAAGCTACAAAGTTCAAGTAATCAAATTCAAGTTCAAGTTCAAGATCAAGTTACTTGTTCATACTTATTATTCGTCATAACCGTACAAGTGTTCATGGCGAATAATTCAAATTCAAATTTAAAGACAAAGATTCAAGATCAAGCTATTCAAGTCCTTGACTCTGAATCAAATTCAAGTTCAACATATTCCATATTATTTGAAGAATCAAAGGATTATCATAGAGATTGTAACACGCACTACATTTTGAAATTAAATATTACTCTTTGTTACTCCAATTTTCCGGTCTTGATTATTTATTTTTCTCGGTTCAAAAATTTATTGTTTACGATTATCACATAGACTACTGATTCAATACCGTAGTTAGGTTTTATAGAATATGAAACTTTAAATATTTAATATATATATTTTTTGGGATTATTGTGTGTGATCATGCAGGAGGGAAATCGGGAATGGAGAAGTTACCAAACGCAAGTTCTTTTAAAGAGAAATTGTATTTCAATTCAAATGGATAATTAAATTAACTTAACCACTTTCGATTCAAAATTCACAATACAAAATTCAAACCTACAATTTCTTAAATACAATCACCCAATTATAACTTTTGTGATTTTAATTAAAAATTACTTCCTCTTCAAATTTTAAAAGTCTTACACTTTTATATTACAAAGAAAAAAAATTACTATAAAATTTATAAATCGTCACATAATAAAAACTCAAATTAGACTAAATAGCTATCCATCAATATGATTAAAGAATTGTGAAAAATTGTATTTAAATTTAAAAAATGTATAATAATAATTTATTTCTTGTTTAAAAGAAGCATGTACTTTTTGTGATTTATTTTTTATGATTTATGATAATTACTCTACGTAAAGGATAATTATGATGTGTTTATTGAAAATTCATAATGATAATTATGGTGTGTTTATTGAATATTCATAATGTTTTGGATTACAATGTGAAAGTGATAAGTAGTTGAGATGCATTAGAAGTTGGTTGCTTCTCAATTTTAAAATTAAAGATTATTTAATTTTTATAATCATTGTACAGAAGAAATACAATTGCTGCGTCAACTGTAATTTGTGGTTGTGTTGCGGATTATATATTTTTTTCAAATAACTTGGTGGTTCCTATTTTTTGGTATTTGTTATCATGGTGCATAATGTTTTTTTCCAAATAATAAAAAATGTATTTGAATTTACGTTTTAGTTTTTTTTTCTAATTAATTTGGTGCTTCCTATTTTTTTTAAGTATTTGTTATTATCGTGCAGATTATTTTTGGACATGTCTTGAAAAATGAATTTGAATTTACGTTTTTGTTTAGTTATTTTGTAAAAGTTTTTAAAGTTCCTATTTTTTGGCATATCATAATTTTTATTGTATATATGTATAGTTTAAAACTTTTTTGTTGATTTTTTTAAATGTATTTTTCATTTATTTATTGGTTATTCAGAATTGTATTGGATTAGTATGTGAAAGTGAGGAGTAGTGCAGATATACATTAGGAGTTGGTAACTTTCAAATTTCAAAAATAATCATTAATTTTTTTTTGGTAAAAAGTAGTTGAGATATATTAGGAGTTAGTAACTTTCAAATTTCAAAATTAATCATTAATTGTTTTTTCTGCATCAACGTGCATATGTTAGTTATATGTGTATCATTTTATCCTTTTTTTGGGGTAATTTTCATTTGTTGTTTGTTATTATAAATGTTTTGGTTTAGAAAGAGAAAGTGGAAAGTAGTGGAGATAGATAAGGATCTGATAACTTTCAAATTTTAAAATTAATCATTAAATTATTTTTGTAAGAAGTAGAGATATATGAGGAGTTGGTAACTTCTAAATTTCAAAATTAATCAAAATTGTTTTATCTTCAACTGTAACAATTCAAACTGTCGTTATTTAGGTGAGACCAAAAATTTTGTGAACTGAGTTGACCGGACTTGTATCATCCCACCATAATAGGGGTATTCCCGCCACAACGATGCCACCATGGCGGCATAGGTCCCACCATACCCGGACAGTCGGGGGCAAAATTAAAAAAGTTGAATTCTTATTTTCTCCTTCTTCACTTAAGTGCCAAAATAGGCAAGAGTCACCCTAGAAACCCTCAAAAAGCTGCTCTTGGCTAGGAGAGAAGGGAGGAAGAGAATTCTAGCGCAAGGGAGGCTACAAGCCACGAATTTTAGGTCCGTCTTCATTATTTATCCTTTCGAAAGTCAGGAATCATGCGATAATCCTTCTACAACTGCTTGGCGCCCAGGTAGGCTAGCTTTTCTTCAAATTGAGTAGGTGGAAATTTGTTTCCACAAATACTATATCATAGATTGACGGGAGATTTTATGTTTAGGTCTTCGGCCATAGAGTTTGGATGGCTAAATGATTGTATTACTGGGTAGGGAAGGATTGCATATGTATATGGGTCATGATTAGCTTGTGACTAATAGCAGTGGTCTCGTGCTTGAATATAAACCTTGATATTACATGTTGAGAGAGCTGACGACTCTTTTGAGATTAAGTGTATGGTGATTTCGGAGTTGTTATAAGATTTAAGGCTTGCAATAATCAAAGGGGGAGGCTCAATACTATTTATTGATGTATACCGAGGGATAAACTTGTACGTATAATAGTTGGTGATGGTTATTTTCTGTTTGTGTTATATGTGCTTGTTACTGATAGTATTACTTGCATGTATGAGACTAGGAAAAATATAATGAACATTATGAAATGACTATGGTTATTAATTACATGCAATGAACTGGATATTTGATTTTGTAAGCTTTGAACTATTCATTGTGATTGTGATTATGATTGTTAGATAGGGTACCACACCGGTACATATCGTATCGGATGTCACACCGACATATAATTGGATCGGGTACCATATCGGTACGTATTGAAAGGTTTTTATTCACATTGCAGTTAGAGGGGTAGGGGCAGCCCGGTGCACTAAAGCTCCTACTATGCGCAGGGTCCGGGGAAAGGCCCGACCACAAGGATCTATTGTACGTAGCCTTATCTTTCATTTCTGCCAAAGGCTATTTTCAAGGCTTAAACTCGTGACCTCCTGGTCACATGGCAGCAACTTTACCAGTTACTCCAAGGCTTCCCTTCTTTTATCACATTGCAATTATGATATGAAAATGAACTATTCTATGAGTTTTGAAACCTATGAATAAGTTTATGAATATACGTTAAGTATGGTTATTATGCTATGTATTCCGTGGAATTTGACTTAGCACCGATTGAGGAGTCTCTAGTCTCATAACTACATGCCACCGTAGGATTTGTCTTTATGGCCTAGCTAGTGAATTCACATATAGCACATGTTCATGACCCGCAGAGCGGGGTAGAGTCTACCTTGAAAAGTAGATTCCTCTTTCTTCCGTTGTATAGGGAGACACCAAAATTTAATGTTATAGCTTGCATGGTCTTATTATCGGTAATGTTTCTATCCCACATGTGTATACTCTCTTTATGTACTCTTTATGATCTCATATATGTCTTTCAAATGCTTTGATTAACTATGTTCTCTTCATGACTTTACTTATCATCTCATCTAGCATGTACATTAATGATCATTACATCTCATGATTTATATTGCATAGCATGCCCACATACTTAGTACATTCAAATTTACTAACACATACTGTTGCCTACATTGTATCATAATGTAGGAGTCGAAGATCACATCCACTCTCCATGTGGCTAGTTGAGTTCCTATACGTCGAAGATTGGTGAGTCCTCATCTATTCGAGGGTGAGTTATGTGTTTACTTTTTTTAAAAAGACTTTTGTTATTTTGAGTTAAGGGTGAGCTAGGGATATGTCTTAGCTCCCGCCTATATTAACTAGTACATGCTTGTTGGACACACTATGCAGAGTCTATATTATCATATTGAAGAAATTCAAGATTTCTTAGAAACTATTGGAATGTGTAACAAACAAAAGCATAACCCTGACCATCACATTTTGCTACCGGACGAGCCAACTAGCATTGAAATGAACAATATGTTTCTACTGGTAAATACAGATTGGTTAGATACACCAAATATTCTATTTATGAAGTTTTTCGAGCGTTGGGGACATCAGAGCTACTATAGGAGGTTTCCTAATTATTTTCATGACACACTACTTGGAGTAACATCCAATCTTTGACATTCTCCATTTGTCTTCTGGGAACCATAGTATTCCCCGTGATAGATAATGAAATCGACTCTAGAATTCCTATGACTATACATGCCATTTTTCATGATATCAGTGGGCAAAATCAAAAGAAAAATCATTTCAATTTGGTTCCGGTCATTCTGGCTGATATCTATCGATCCTTAAGTCGATGCAAAAATGAACATTGGTTTTTCCAAGGATGTAACCTTTTGCTTCAATGGTGGATGTCCAAGCATCTGGCTAAAAAGTTAGATGAGGGTCCACAATCTTTGGGAAAGCAGGACATGATGGACTACATTCATCACCATGAATTCAGTTTTAGCTCTCAAACTTTAGGATTCAAAAAATGAGAGAAGGATGGGATAAAGTTCTATATGATTTGAAGGAAGATGACATTCATTGGATTTCGAAGATTTTAGATCTAAAAAGATAGCAATTTGAGGTCCTCGATATCCTTTTTTTGTCCTTTGTGGGCATTAGGGGAATGCAACCTTGTAGTCCCAATAGCGTAATATGACAGTTCGAGAGGAAGCAAATCATACCCCAGCAAGGTCACACCGACCAATATATCATCAATTATGACGGTCGTGATATAGTGCCCTATGCTAAAGAAATCCTCAAAGAGTGGGTGAGTCATGTTTATTTAAAAAAGAGCATAACTGAAAATAGGTACGAAGCTTGGTACGATGAGGAATATTGGTTAATAGTGGATTTGCAACGTACACTCAATCTGGGACCGTATGAGGATCCTCAGAACGAAGATGTTCAGGTAAGGCTTTAAATATATCTCACTTTTTCCAACAAAAGTTTCAACACAGGGAACAAGAGTTTCAGCGCAGGGAATACGAGTTTCAACGCAGGGAACACGAGCTTTTACGTGGGAAACAATATTTCTACCAGAGGGAGTATGAGAGTCAAAGGGCCTTAACTTTCATGACACAAGAGCTAGCTAATTCGAGAGCATCTCTAGCACAGGTGGACTTGAGCTTAGTTGATAAACTCGCCATTCTTAAGTAATTGCCGATAACTGATAGAGCCTTATTGGCTGAGCCTTACTTATTGATCCACAAGTATATTATTAGAGAAGAAACGGAGAAATCAAGAGAAGGAGTAGGACCTTCCACTTTGTAGTTTGTTGTCTTCCCCGGTGTGGGATTGATTTCTTTTGTATTGGTATTTTCCCTTCCCAAAAGTGTACCCCCCCTTCGCTCGACTTTATTATGTCTTATTTATTTATTAATGAAATCTTCTTTTTTTTATGGGGTGGGTGGGTGGGGGGGGGGTAATGGAATGTTTTCAAATGGCGTAATACATCCTTCAAAATTCTAGGTCTATCCTTGGCATAAAAAGGGTTACATATCTATTTAGAACGTGCAATAATTATTTGTGTGATATACAATTATTTTATGTGATTATGTTGTTTTCATTGAGGAAGTTCTAATCCACTCCTTTCAAATTTTTAATAAATCCCCCTAAGCAAAAAAATAAAGTCACTATCAAAGTTCATCCAAATACTCTTCGAGTCTTGAGTCTCCCAGATAAATTTGAACATCATTATCAACTCCTAAAACCTTACTCTCTTATATCAGGAAAGGTTGAACTTGTTGTCAAGATGGAAAGAAATCAGAATGTTGATATCCAAGACACCGAGGAGACCTTAAGGATGAGATTATATTAAATTACCCAGGACATCCTTGAAATTGAAAAAAAAGGCCAAAGAGGTGGATCAAACCGCAGAATATGTACTATCCAAGATCGCTATGGTTGAAGCGGAGAACGAGACTACTAAGGGAAAAATTATCAATATGAACAAGGCACGCAAAATGCTCAAACAATACTCCTCCACTCTAGATCAACCCAAGATATTGTTGTGGCTAATATTGACGAGGTTGATATGAATATTGTGAATACCAAAAAGGAAATAGCTATGGTAGATGAGAAAATAAATCTTGATTTAAGGAAGAAGAGTCTCGAAATGGCTGATAAGCCGATCCAAAAGTACTCCACTCTAGATTTGGGAAAAGAAATCGATGAAGAACCTAATCAATGAAGAAAAATTCATTCTGAGTTCCCTCACCATAGTCTTTGAAGTCAAGAACAATGAAGAAGTTAAGGAGTTTGAAGAAGAAGCCTTAGGAGAGGCACAATTTATGTTCCTAGAAGTTTTCTTATTTTCCGTTTCTCAATTTCCTTGTAATGAAGTATGAATGAAAATTTAAGCTATCCTTATATAAAGTCGAACTACGTAAGGCTTGATTTCTACTTCATGACATACGTAGGCAGCCGTCCAAGGCCCGACCCCTAAATTTTAAAAGCTTTTTCCCCCCTTCATTTTTACTAGAAATAGACAATTCACAGCGACAAGTATTAGGATATGATCGTGGAAGACACTAGAAGACCTTGATTTAGTGCAAGTCGACCTTTCTGAATACACTAAATCCCAAAATTAATAGGCAAATTCCTTTCTATTTGGCTGCTTCTCAATACCCGGGGGTTATTTTGTCCTCAAGCAAAATAACTCTTATGTGTTTATTTTCTTTCTCTGTATGATATTTTGATTTATCTATTATGAACACAAATTAACATGTTTGCCTTTGTGTTGTTCTTCCGTATAGGTAATTAGACTTGATATGTATTAATAAACTGGCTGAGCATTCCTGCTTCACGCGATCCAAAGCACCAAAATATTCCTTCCCAGATTGTGATCTGTTGAAAGGAAAAATAGTTGAGGATAGTGAGAATATTAGCTTGACCTAAATTGCCATAATGGATCCCATCGTTGCTGAGCAAAATGAGTTGATTCCACAACTGGTGCAACAGATAGTTGAGATAAGAGTGGAGATGCAAAGGAATCAAAATTCTTCAAATCTGGGTACTGCTGCAGACACTCCAACTCTAAATGACGCCAGGCCTCCATCCCATTTCCCTCCTTCAAATCCAACTCCTGAACATGCTTTAAATAACTCACCTGCTACTTTTATCTAAAATCCTTCCACCATCGACTTAACCAACCCTAACCCATACAATGATAGTTTTTCCTATCAAGCACCCCTTTCCTTCCGAGGCCCAAATAACAATAATCCTCAGACCCTCCTTCTATTTCAAATCCCAAACGCAAAAAAATCTCAAATCTTCTCTCCCACTCAAGGCCTAAATGCCAACAACTCTCAAGCCTTCTTTGCCATGTATCAAACCCCTAACAAAAATATTCTAGACCCTCCTACCACTCAATCTCAACCTCTTAAAACTACTTTCCACATTCAAGTCTCTCCAAAACCTCATTTTTCATACACTGCCTATCCCGTACTTGATCATTATGAGGAGAAGGAGAGGGAATGGAGAGCCAAGGAAGAAATTACCAAGAAGGGAATAAAAGAGGAGATCATGAAAGCTATGAAGGAGTTTTATTATGCTCTGGATGTTGCAGGATTAAATTATAAAGATTTGTGTATCTACCCGAATTTGGACCTTTCGGAGGGGTTTAAAGTGCCAAAATTTGACACTTTCGGAGGAATCAAAAATCCTTTCGCTTATCTAAGAGCATATTATGATCAACTAGTAGGAGTTGGGAAGATCGAAGCTTTGCTAATGCGCCTCTTTAGCCAAAGTTTAAGTGGGGAGGCCTTAGAATGGTTTAACTCCCAAGAAATGAAACAATGGTCTAATTAGAATGCGTTGGCCAAAGATTTTATCCAAAGGTTTACTTATAATGTGGAGATTATTCCCGAATGTTATTCTTTGGAGAAAGTCCAGCAGAAATCCACTGAAAGCTATCGCGAGTATGCATATAGATGGAGGAAAGAGGCCACTAGATTTCAACCTCACATGATAGAAAAAGAGATTGTTGAAATATTTGTACGCTATAAGAGCCCAAGTATTATGAGAGATTAATGTTGCTCATTGAAGAAAAAATTGTCGAGATAGTCAAGGTAGGTGAGACTATTGAGGATGGGCTCAAGACTGGAAAGGTAGCCCTTGTGGCCTCCTCAACCGAGTCTTCGAGATTGTTAAAGAAGAAAAGAGAAGATGTATCCGCTATCTCCTACACGCCCGAAGAAAAGAGATTCACCAACAAAATCTGGGCCTTTCAAGGCCTATCCTTGACCTCCACAAAGTTCATATCAAGTTTACTATACCCAATGGAATTACCAAAACCCACCTTTCAGTTACCAAACTCCATCCCCAAATTACCAAGACCCACCTCAAAGTTATCAAACTCTACCTCCCAATTACCCCAGCACCACAATACCAAAGTAGCCCTCCAAACTACTAAGCTACACAACTAAATTATCCAACCAAATCATATCCAAGGTATCAAGTTCCTCGCCAAAATCGTCCAAACTACCCCCAAGTACCACCACCTCCACCAAATAATTATGACCTTCCTACACCAAATTTTGAAAAGAAACCTTCCAGAACTTTTACTCATCTTATTGAAAGTCAAACTAAGTTGTTTAAAAGATTGAGAGATACGGGCATGATTTATCCCATCGCGCCTAAACCTGTTGACACAAGATCTAAATTTTACAAACTTGATCAAAGATGCGTATATCATTCCAATAGTATTGGGAATGACACTGAGGATTGTGTCAATATAAAGCACAAAATCCAAGATTTGATTAACCAGGAAGAAGTCACTCTTTAGACCAACGCACCCAACATCTGTAGTAATCCTCTTCTAAACCATGGATGCGTCGATATCAACATGATAAAGACAGAGGAAGAGTGGTGCACGACAAAGGTGATAGTCCTGTTTGGTCTAGATGACCTGAAGAAACTTATGGCTTTGTTATTCATAAAAGAGAAAAAGGAATTTGTGATTATGACACATGCGAAGGTTGTTGCCTTGGTGCCAAGAGAAATTTCCACTTGAGAGAAATAGCTACCACTTAGGGCACGACTCTATCTTATAGATGTTATATGTCGGAAGAACTGGTCCAAGGAGATAACAAGAAAAATCAATAGAAGAGGACAATTAGTGAGACAGAGGTAGAAGAATTCTAGAGGAAAATGCAACCAAAGGATTATTCAATTATGAAGCACCTGGAGAAAATATCAGCTCAAATATCTATGTGGACCTTGTTTATGAGTTCACAACTATACAAGAAATCCCTCATGAAAATATTGGAGGACACCTATGTACCCGTGGGTACGAATAGTGATAATCTGGTGGTAATGCTCAATCGAGTAATCTAGGGACACTGCATCAGTTTCTGTGATGAAGAGCTTCCTTTTGAAGGTGCAATACATAATAAAGCTCTCCATATCAATATTAAAAGTTGAGACAAGATTATAAATTGTGTCTTGGTTGATGATGGGTCTGGCCTCAACATATGCCTGCTCTCAATGCTTAAGCAATTAAACTTCGACTTGGGAAAGGTTCACCAGAACCAAGTCAATGTGAGGGATTTTGATGATAGACAAAGAGACACGTTAGGAGCACTAGATGAATCTAGGGATTTAAGTGGGCCCTCTTGAGTTTAATGTTGAGTTTTAGCTAATGGACATCAACATTAGTTACAATCTACTCTTGGGAAGACCGTGGATCTACATGGACGGGGTTGTGCCTTCTACCCTCCAACAATTGATGAAATTCATTTGGAAGGACTAGGAATTGGTTATTCATGGGGAAGAAATCCATTTTAATGGGCACATGACGGTTGTAAATGAGGTCTCTAGAGGTTGTGACTTCTACACGGTGGAGCTAAAGTCTCTAGAGTTTGTGACTTCTACACGGTAGAGCTGGTAAATGCCACTGACGAAGATTTGTCCTCACAGCCCCCTATACCTTCTGTTTATACAATGATAGCAACTATCATGCTCCGAAGCAGTTTTGAGCCAGGTTTTAAATTGGGGAAGTATTTCCAAGGAATCATCGAGTCTATATAGATTCCCGACAGAGGATTGAAGTATAGTTTAGGATATCTTCCCATAGAAGATGACAACATAGAGGTGATAAGCAAGCTTATTGATCGGGTATTGGCCAGGTCGATACCTCACTTGTATCTGTCATTTTAATCACGGGAGCATGTCAATAATAGCGGCCTTGGCGAAAGAATATGGGACCTCTTTGAGGAAGTTGATGCAATAATTGAGGAAGAAAAAGGGACATGGGCATCCGTGATACTGAGTCGGAGGAGTGAATATCAAATTGGACATCCACACTGTTCTTGGTTCCCCTCTTGTCTTGGTAGACAAAAAGTTATTTTCTATTGGCTTTTAATCAGTGTTAGTCCAGAGGAGGCTCGGTACCCAACCTTTATATTATTTTTATCTAGTTATACCTTAAATTCCCCTCGTGATATTTTGAAAAAGGCAGATTGACCCATGGTCATGGCCAAGTTTGTATTTCTTTAGTTTAAATAAAAGCCTCCTTTATTGTAAAAATTTACTTATTGTTTACTTTGTTGTTCAAATTTCTTACTATCTAACTATGTTTGTTTATGATTTCAGTAAAAATGATTTAAAACCTACCAATATCAGGTCATGGCACAAGATGAATAAAAATGAGATAGATGGAGATGAGTTCAAGGATTATGATGAATATACTACGATACTCGAACACCTCGCCGACGAATTAAAACAATTTGAGGATCAATCTAAGCCAAATCAAGAGGAAATTGAGGCTATGAATCTATGGGATAATGAGTATATCAAAGAAATTAGAATCAGTATTCATTTAATGAAAGCTCCGAGGAAGGAGCTTGGCAGTTTTCTTAGAGAATACATTGATGTATTTACTTGGTCTTATGATGACTCAAAGAAATTAGAATCAGTGTTCATTTAATGAAAGCTCAGAGGAAGGAACTTAGCATTTTGCTTAGAGAATACATTGATGTATTTGCTTGGTCTTATGATGATGTGCCAGGGATGAGTATAGACATCGCTTCTCATAAATTGCCGATCAATCCAGATTACAGTCCGATAAAACAAAAGACTAGAAATTTCAAGCCAGATTTAAGCTTGAGGATTGAAGAAGAGGTTACCAAAAAAATTCAATCCAGAGTTGTGGAAGTGATACAGTATCCGACTTGGTTAGCCAATATTGTTCTGGTGCCTAAGAAAGATGGCAAGATCAAAATTTGTGTTGATTATAGAGATCGAAACAAAGCTAGCCCTAAAGATAACTTCTCATTGCCAAATATCCATATTCTCATTGATAATTGTGCCAAGGATGAGATATAGCCGTTTGTGGATTGCTATGCAGGTTATCATCAAATTCTAATGGATGAAGAAGATGTGCAAAAAATATAGCTTTCATCACATCGTGGGGCGTGTATTATTACCGAGTGATGCCATTTGGTCTGGAGAACGTCGGTGCCACTTATATGAGACCCATGACGACCATATTTCATGATATGATTGACAAGGAAATCAAAGTATACGTGGATGATGTCATCATCAAGTCCCACGAGAGTTTGGATCATCTGACTAACTTAAAGAAGTTCTTTGATCATCTATGCAAATATAACTCGAAATTAAATCCCATCAAATTTGCTTTTGGAGTGCTAACCGACAAGTTATTGGGGTTTATAGTCAGTAGTAGGGGTATTGAGCTTGATCAATCTAAAATCAAGGCGATTCAAGATTTACCTCCACCAAAGACCAATAAAGAAGTGATGAGCTTCTTGGGAAGATTGAACTACATCAGTCTTCATAGCTCAATCCACGATGATTTGTTCTATCTTTAAGTTGTTAAAAAAAGATGCACTGACTAAATGGTACGAAGAGTGTCAAACCACTTTCGATGCTATAAAAAGTTACTTGTCTAATCCACCGGTGTTAGTTCCTTTGAGAGAAAGAACTTCATTGTTTCTATATTTATCTGTCTTAGATAACACATTTGGATGCGTTCTAGGTCAACATGATAAGACTGGAAAAAAAGAGCGAGCAATCTACTACTTAAGCAAGAAGTTCACTTCATACATGTCCCGCTATACTCTTTTGGTGAAAACATGTTGTACTTTAACTTAGATTGCTCAAAAGTTGAGACATTATTTATTTTTGTACACTATATATATCATTTCTAAGATGGATCCATTGAAATATATCTTTTAGAAAACGACGCCGATTGGGAAGTTGGAAAATGCTTTTGAGTTCGAAATTGTGTATGTGATCCAAAAATGTGATAAAAGCACAAGCCTTAGCTGATCATCTCATAGAAAATCTAGTAGATGAAGAGTAAGAACCACTTAAAACTTATTTCCTCGATGAAGAGGTATAATTTGTAGGAGAAGGTATCTCCGAGGCATACCCTGGTTAGAGGGTATTCTTTGATAGGGCCGTGAATCATGAAGGAAATGGAATTGGAGTGGTCCTAGTATCAGAATCCGGCCAACATTATCCTAAGGCGGCCAAACTCCAATTTCATTACATGAACAACATGGCTGAGTACGAAGCATGCATCATGGGTCTAAAGATAGCCATCAATAAGGACATTCAAGAGTTGTTGGTAATTTGAGATTCAGATTTGCTTATTCATCAAGTTTAGTGTGAATGGGCCGTGAAGAAACCAAAGATTACACCATATGTTAATTTAGTGCAATGGTTATATTAAAGGTTCCGTAAGATCGAATTTAGGCATACTCAAAGGTTGCAGAACAAATTTGCTGACGCTCTCGCCACTATTGCCTCAATGATCAAGCATCCAGATATGAGTTATATCAATTCTTTGGATATAGATTTGAAAGAACAACATGCTCACTGTTTGCATGTTGAAGCGGAACCAAATGGAAGGCCTTGGTATTTTGACATAAAGAAGTATCTAAAAACTGAAACTTAACTAGAAAATGCGACATTCAATCAAAAGAAGGCAATATAGAATAGCTAACAATTTCTTTCCAAGTGGGGAAATCCTTTATAGGAGGAATCCAGATATGGGACTTCTCAGATGTGTTAATGCTATTGAAGCCTTGAAGCTTATTAAACAAATTCACGCTGGAGTTTGTGGACTCATATGAATAGGCTTACCTTGGCAAAGAAGATCTTTTGAGCCAATTATTTTTGGATGACTATGGACCATGATTTTTGTAAGTATGTGCAAAAATGCCATCAATGTAAAGTTTATTTAATTCGAGTACCTCCTCATGAACTCAATGTTATGAGTTCTCCTTGGCTGTTTGTAGCTTGGGGCATTGATATAATTGGTCCAATAGATCCAGCTGCCTTTAACGGACATAGATTTATCCTAGTGGCCATCGATTACTTTACCAAGTGGGTGGAAGCACCCTCGTATAAATTTGTAATGAAGAAGGTAGTAGCCAATTTCATCCTCAATAATTTAATATGCAGGTTTGGAATACCGAATTCCATCATTACTGATAACGGAACAAATCTCAATAGTCATTTGACGGAAGAGATATGTGATCAATTCAAGAGCACTCATCGAAACTCAATTGCTTATCGTCTACAAATGAATGGAGCCGTAGAAGATGCCAAAAAGAATATCAAAATGATCTTAAGGAAAATGATTGACAATCACCGAGATTGACATGAAATGCTACCATATCCTTTGTTGTGTTATCGTACGATAGTTAGAAAATCAATTGGAGGAACACCATACTTGTTAGTGTATGGGATGGAAGCAGTCATACCTACCGAAGTCAAAATACCTTTGTTAAGAATCATTCAAGAAGCTAAATTGAGTAATGTCAATTGGGTTTGCCATCAAATTGAGCATTTGGCCTTGATTGATGAAAAAAGAATGACCGATATTTGCCATGGTCAATTGTACTATCAAAGGATGAGTTGTGCTTTCAACAAACGAGTGAGACCAAGAATGTTTGAAGTTGGTCAATTGGCTCTCAAACACATTTTTCCACATCAAGATGAGTATAAAGGAAAGTTCGCACCAAATTGGCAAGGACAATATATGGTTCTCAAAGTATTATTTGGAGATGCCCTAATATTGTCAGAAATGGATGGTCAAGAGTGGCTGAAACCAATCAAATCAGATGCTGTCAAGAGATACTACCTTTGAAGTTTAGAGTTTTCTTTTATTTTCCCTGTAATTGCATCATTTGCTTGTAATTAATTTTATGCTTATTTGTTTTTAATTGTCCCTTTTTAATGAACTACGTCCGACATGAATTCTCAAGTATGAGATATGTGGGTGGCCTATGTTGGCTTCGATCACCACTTTATCTATTTTCAATATCCCTTTTTGTATTTGAACTACGTTTGACCTGAATTCTCAAGAATGAGATACGTAGTCGGCCTCGGTGATACCCTCATAATATTTCTATTCCCTTTACAATAGAAATCGAGAAAGAATTTTTGAAAGGAACTCAAAAATTCTCAAACGGAAGATTTTTGTCCAGCAAGTCAAGAATGGAGGTACATTGAAAGTTTCAACTGAGACAAAATTTTTGAGAAGGGTCTCAAAAATTCTGCAAATCTTCTTTCTATAAGTTTGAGATTCACTAAGATATCTAACCGGAACAGAAATTTTTGAGAATGACCTCAAAAATTTCATCAAGCATTGTATGAAGTTCGAAGATAACTTCAAATACCTTTAATATGATCATAAATTTGAAGTTCACTTCAAATGATCCCCACCATCGTTAGATGCCCAAAATCAACTTCGACCATGTTTAGTACTGTCAGAGCTTAGGATCAATTGCAAAACTTCATAAGTATCGCAGGTTTTGGGAGGACAATTTAAAAATTCTCAAGGTTCAAAGAATTTGCAAATTTTTTGAATGAGTTATAAGATAGACCCTGGAATTTCAAATCTCAATGACGCTCGCTGAGCTTGACGTGATGACACTTGGTAGTGACATTTTAAAATATTACTATTGAAAACCTACTTTCCTTGAAAAAATTTTCCTGTTTAAATTATTCTACATAAAAATGTTGTGTCTTATCTATAAAAGAAGCAGGGATTGGAGAAATCAATCGGAGATAGCGGGATGAGGAGTAGACAATCGAATGAGTCAATACAGATCAGTTCATTTTAAACTAACAATTTCTCTGTGGATGTAGAATTTTTTTTTTCCTTCTTATACCAAGGAATTAGGAATATGAGCTACATTAGTTCACCCAAATTATTAGTGACGTGAGATCCATAAAGAATATACGACTGTGTTCAGAGATGGAACAAATGAAAACCTCGAAAAAAGCAATATTATTATTTTTTCAACAATTAAGATACCTAGAAGACATTTATTTACGTCATGTTATCAGATATGATACTATTCTTACCCTGAGGATTACTTATATTATATTATCAAATGGGACGATACCGCCACCCTAAAGATCATCTACATTACTCAGTGAAGCATTATCTTCGTTTGATACTGGGGAGACATCATCTGTGTCATCAGGCATAGTGAGAAAATCTTCATGCATAGCAAAAAAATATTCATGCATCACGAGAGATTCATGCATCACAGAAAAATCTTCATGCATAAAAAAGTAAAAAAAAATAAAAAAGCATCTCCATGCAAAGCGAGAAAAATCTTCATGTATCGCAAGTACTATCTTCATGCATAGCGAAAAAATCTTCATGCATAGCGAGAAAATCATGCATAGCGAAAAAATCTCCATGCATGGAAAAATATTCATGCATTGCAGAAAGTCATCATATGCTGTCGATCTCAAAGAAGTATTATATTCATGCACAACGAGAAAAATCTTTATGCATCGCGAGTACTATCTTCATGCATCACAAAAATCTTCATGTATAGCGAAAAAAAATCATGCATCGCGAGAAAATCATGCATAGCAAGAAAATCTCCATGCATCGGAAAACATCCTTGCATCGCAAAAATTCATGCATTGCGAAAAAGTCATCATAGGCTGTGGTTCTCAAAGAAGTATTATCTTCATACATGTGGAAAATCTCCATCAGCTGTGATTCTTAAGAAGGAATCACCTGTATTTTTCAAGAAAGTATTTTGCTTTCATGCCTCACGAGAAATTCATGCATCATGAGAAATTCATGCATTGCAAGAAAATCAGACATTGTGGAAAACAAATCTTCATGCATAGCGAATAAAATCTTCATGTATTGTGAGAAGATCAACATCAGCTACATTTTCAAGGAAGCATTAAATTTATCGAGAGAGAGTCATCATCACTATTTTCATTACAAGAACGACATCAAGAGAATCATCAATGACGGCGTCAAGGGGACTATCAACATACTACATCAGCCTATTTATTACCTCGATATCAAAAGAAGAGTACATTAAAGAATTACATTGTAAATATAATATACGAGCTTTATTTACTTTACGTCAAACCGGAAGAAGCTGACGTCAAATATTCAAAGAGAGCAATTAAGTGTCCACATAGTAAAAGACACTATCTCTCCATTTGAATTACATTTTATGCTACTGAGTTTTATCTCAATCTTTTTCGAGAGCATCCAAACTGTTGAATTCTCAAAACAAACCACAGGTGCGGACGACATAAAAAAGAATGCGGCACAACATGAAACTTTTTCTTAGCAGCAAACTGGAATCTAGTTTGAAGAGGAATATCAATCTCTTAGGACGCGAGCTAAGGAGTAGCTTCCACCACAATCATACCACAACCCTATTGGAAGGCATGTGCGGTATCTCTTTGAGTTTGTCGATTTCAATTTCGCATCCGAAAAACTTTGACTCTCACCGGAGGCAACCTTTCAATTCGAGTGACAATGCACCAAAAGCTTTGGAAATTACTTCCGTGTAAATTCTTAATTATGGGTATGAAGTGCACCACATTCATGGCTAAGAGGTTGGAGACCTCTTTTTCATACTCGATTTATTTGTCACTCCTCCCAACTGAAGGTTATCTTAGCATAAAATATTTTCTTTTCAACCGATTAAGTTGAACTACAAATAATCTGAATCCCAAGTTTAGGGATATGTAGGCGGGCTCGATGCTGAAAAATCGACTGTAATCCAACAAACTTCCTAGTCTCATTGCCGAGAATTCTGATTTCTCCATAATTCAATGTCAGGATAGCCTTTGTATTCTTTTAAATTCATGCGTCAAATTAAGAGTCTTAAACTACAAGTGTCCTGAATTTCCATATAGCCTGAAATATGTAGGAAACCCGATACTGGGGTCTGGCCATAATTCTCAAAGTACATACCAAACCCTTTTTCAGAAAGATGAAGATATAGTCGGCCAAAATTGGATTTGTCAATTTTCTTTATCTAGGATCTCGTTCATCGACCCTATACAAAGAAATGGACAGTTGCTAACACCCAATTTTGACTCTTCACAACGCAAATTAGTTATCAAACTTCTTCAATTTGAAATAATTAGCTTTTATAAAAAATTAAAATATTTTCATGTTATTCTTAATTTTGTCATTTTTATAATTTTAGGATAATATATATTTCTATATAATTATATCCTAATTACTATTTTTGTGATTATTCGAAAAGCATCCCAAAAAATTTTATTTTTAGCTAAATATTATATTAATTAGGATAGTTTAATTATAATTTAAATTTTGAGTTAATTAGTTTATAATTAAATTAATTAGTTTATTTTGTTATAATTAAGAAGCTCATTAATTAATTTGTATTAATTCATCTTATCTTATTTTTAGCCGAATTCACTAATTAATTTTATTTTTGACTAAATTCTTAACTCATTTTAGCTATAATTAAAATCATGTGGCTTCGTTGCCACTTTTATTCTTTTTCTCTTAATTTTCGCCCAAATACATACCCATCCAATTCATGTGCCTATGCTACAACATACATACGACAACAAATACAAAGAAAAAAAAATCCATTTCCCAACAATTCACACATCACACACATACCAGAACAAATTCATTTATTCTTTTTCAAACAATTTTCCAATTTCAAACAACAACCCAGTTGACCTTAATTTCCCATCACTTTGACACATGCCAAATTGACCCATCTTCAACAATATATATATAAGAGAAAATCACCTAAATGTACAATATTCAAAAAATATTTATCATATAGAGAAACATAATTATTTTAATCATATATAGCAAATTATTTGAATTAAATTAAGTACGGTCCTTACTCTTCTAAAACTATCACCTCCTATTTTCTCTTCCCTTGTTTCTCTCCAAATTTGCTACATCAATATTCTCTCCAATCTTCTCACCCATATTTTTCTCCAAAATTAGGGCAATACTTACCTTCATAGATTCTCAACCATGACTTTTTAAAACATTAATACTCTAATTTTAGAATTAAGTGATGTTTATTCGATGGTTATTGCAGAAGAATAGCAAAATTTAGGTGAATGCAGATTTGAATTAGTTGAAGAATATTGTGATTTCTGAGTAGAAATCTGTGATTACTTAAAGGTTTGAATGGTTGAATGTTTAATTGTTTGAAGGTTTGAATTAGATTGCATACCTAATTCATTAGCGATACACGATTTGTATTCAGTTGTGATTCAATATGAAAGTTATTTTTGTTTCTACATTTATCACAATTACTTGTTTAATGTGTGTGTAATACATTTTTTGTTCAAGTTTAATTCATTTTTTGTGGCCTACAAATCACTAAAAGTTGGTTTCATTAGATACAAATTTCATTCATGTCTAATTCTTTTCTAATTCAAGTTTAATGTGTATGCAATACGTTTGTTGTTCAAGTTTAATTTATTTTTGTGGTCTACAGATCACTGAAGGTTGGTTTTGTTAGCTACATGTTTCATTCGTGCCTAATACTCTTCTAATTCAAGTTTAATGTGTGTGTAATACTTTTGTTGTTCAAGTTTAATTCATTTTTGTGGCCTATAGAGAAGGCTGGTTTCATTAGCTACAGGTTTTATTCGTCTTTAATTCTCTTCTAATTCAAGTTTAATGTGTGTGTAATTCCTTTGTTGTTCAACTTTAATTCACTTTTGTGGCCTACAGATCACTGAAGGCTGGTTTTATTAGCTACATGTTTCATTTGTGTCTAATTCTCTTCTAATTCAACAAAAAAATATGCAGGAGAGAAACATGACTAATCTGGCTGTGCTACTTTACTTCAATGGCCGATGAGATTCTAGCAACAAGTATATTAATTACTTGGCAGATGGTGTGTTGATAAATACCGATTCAACATTTGCTAGCCTCATTTCTGTGATTGCTGCTCAATTGTCAATAGACACATCAACAAGTAAAGTTGAAATCAGTTATAAGATTAATGAAAGGTCTCCTCCAATTCAAATTCATAACGATGTGGGAGTAAAAGTGTATATTAAAACCAAAAAGAAATATAGAGATATGTCAAAATACTCTTTATGTGTCACAACAACTGAATCGGTCAACTTGGAGAGTGATTCCACCTTAATTCCACTATCATGTTCAGACACATCAGAAGACATAAGAATTACACACAATTCATACTTTTCTAATGCATTTAGTAGTATCGGTGATGCGCTAGATTTAATTGGCTTTGGATCAATGTAAGGAAGTTGATGAGCAAGAAGAAATACAACCAGACATCATTATTAACCTCAATCAATCTTTTTTTGAGAAAGATCAAGTTTACAAAAATAAATATGTCCTTACCAGTGCACTAAAAAGACATTCCATTCTTAAACACTTTGAATTCAAGACATTGAGATCAAGCTCAACATGGTAAGACTCAAATTCAAGTTAGTTTATACTATTGATTGTCTATTAATAATTTTTTTTCAACAGCTATTCAATACAATGCCTCAGAAAAAACTGTAGTTGGAATTTATGTGCTTCAAGAGTGAATAAATCTCAATATGTTCGCTATTAGATATTTTGAAAGTGAACACACGTATTTGTTTCTACATAATTCATTATCGGAAAGACAAGCAACAAAGACAGTTGTTGGGAGTATTATTGTCACGACCCAAGCCTAGGGCCTAGACGTGACATGGCGAATGAGGAACCCGAAAGTACCTCCAACAAGCCTCTTAGCATTCTTTTAGCCTTTCATAGGTAATGATGATAAATAAACAAGCGGAAATCATAATAAATCTTAAACTTACATATGTCCAACAATACCTCTAACTATTAGATTTAACGGGGCTAAGACAAGTCCCTAGCTCACCCTCAATCATAATAGAAGAAATTCCATAGTAAAATATCTTAACATATCATAAACTAAAAAGATAAAGGAGTATTGTTCCCGGAACATGGGAACTCACCAAAAGTAGTCTTCAATGGAATATCAACTAGCCACGTGGAGGAGAATGAGGAGGAGCACTGATCCCTACATGGTGATATCATGTAGGCAAAAGAGTATGCGTTAGTACTTTGAATGTACTAAGTATGTAAGGATGCATGAACATTGAGAAAACATTAAAACATTTATGTAATATGGAACGTAATTTAATGTATGCATAATAAATCATATATATATCCTTTAAAACATTCATTTTGTGGGAAATTAACCATAACCGACATTTAAGACCATGCGAGCTATTACATGGAATCCAACATAACCCCCTACGTTGGCTGGGGAGACTACTTGCCAGGTAGAACTCCGTCAACTTCATTCATTTCTTTAACTTTAACTTTAAGGGCTATTTATGGATCCATTAGCCTAAGCCTACAAGGGCTCCTATGTTGGCACATAGTTAATGATACAAGGGGTTGCTACTAGGATTCCCTTACCGAATCCCACCTCAATGCCTCATTCGGTGCTAAGTCAATCCCACGGAATAGTTTAATACTTCAAAATATTCATATCATATAACTTGAGAATTCAAACATCATATTCGGTAGAATAGCTCATTAAAACATTTGATAATTCAAATATGCAAGAATTGTCCTTATTGCATAAAGAATCCATCATTCATATCATTTCATCATTATTTCATTTCATAACACTTCCTTTTTGATCATAGATATTGCTTTCATAAACATTTATTTGGAGTCAAAGCTTTCAAGTCAAACTTTATTAAAAACATAGTAAAACTAGGTGGGTTCAAATCACTTCAACTTGCAAATATGTATGTAAATAAATATTCATAAATACTTTGAAATCCATTAATTAAAAATCATGCTTTAAACAACCCACCATGAATTTCAAGAACTTTTAAATAGATAAATAAAAGAATTACTTGTAAACTATCAATTCATACATATGAAATTATGTTGCATCAAAATAGAGCAATAATCATTAGTTTAACCATGATTCATACTATTAAGTAAAATTAAGAATTAACATAAAAAAAATATTACTTGAAATCAAGATATTTAATTGAAAGGGTTTTTGGACTACATGGGTGGAAGAACCCATGGATAAACACCCACATAACTTAGAGTAAAGCTTAAAGAAAATAAACATAATTTATCATATAATCAAAATAATTTAGACATGAGAGTGGAAGGAATACTCTCATTGAAACCTTACATACCTGGAAACTGAAGCTTTAGTTGGTACCGGAAGACTTAATGACCACTCTTGAGTCCTAGCTTCTCTCCTTGCCGGAACGTTTTGTGTACTACCCGGAATATATGAATTACCGGAATAGTATTTATTCACTACTAAGAACTAAAACTATATTTGAGAATGTGTAAAGAAGTGTATAGAGAGAAGATTTGCTTGAGAAAGCTTGATGAATAAAATGAGGAAATAAGGTGGTATTTATAGGTGGGAAAGAGGACCTAACAATAAATAAAATAATTATAAATAAAAATCTGAAAATTTAGTGGAATATATTGATGTCATGGATGATGTTAAATGGAGGACAATTTATGTCATGAGTGATGTCAAATGTATCTAGATCTTTCTATGGTAGGTGAAATGAGTTATCTTTGATAGAATACTCTTTTTGGGAGCTACGTTTGAATAAGATAAATTCCTTATTAGGATTTGGTGTCTTCATAAGAATTGTAGATATGGAAGTCTAGTTTCATATCGTTCAAGAATCAACCAATTTGGATAAACCTACAGTGATATATGAGTTTTCTTCTATAAAGACTCATTTCCGTCACAGCATCCTACCTTACAAAGATTAATTTATTTGACCTACCTAACCTCCGAATCTTAAAATATGGTCTTCCTAAAAGTTGTAGGTAATGATCTTGTGGTTACTCAGAAATTTAAATCACTCAATGTGGATATTCCTATAAAAAGTTATGACCGAAATACAGAGGCTGTATCATGTTTAGGCAAAAATTAAAACATCGTATACAACGTTTTTAGGGGATGTTACATTATCTCCCCCTTGGGAACATTCGTCCTCGAATGAGAAAAGACTTAGCTTGAGTAGAGTAGAGTGTTAACAAACAACCTATCATTAATGCAACAGTGTAATTTAAAATATCGTTTAAAATATATTTCATAATTTTGCAACCATATGACAAGAAAAGTTGAGATGTAAGGATTTCAAGTAATTGAGCAAGGACAACTTAATACCTTAGGTTTGGGTAGAGGGGAAAAGATGAGGGTATCTCTTAATCATATCCGCTTCCGCTTTCCATGTTGCACTTTCTATTTGTTGATTCCTCCAAAAGACTTTAACAGATGCAATTTCTTTGTTCCTCAATCTCTTAACTTGCCGGTCCAAAATTTCCACAGGAACTTCTTCATAGGTCAAGTTTTCTTCAATATTCACTACTCCCATAGGTACAATGGAACTAGGATCACCCACATGTTTTTTCAACATAGACACGTGAAACACCGGATGAACCATGGTCATTTCCAATGGTAATTCCAACTCATATGCAACCTTACCAACATGTCTCACGATTCTATAAGGCCCTACATATCTAGGGCTCAATTTCCCTTTCTTACCAAATCGAACCACACCTTTCATGGGTGAAACCTTCAGATACACCCAATCATCCACATTAAACTCAAGATCCCTTCTTCTAGTGTCAGAATAGGACTTTTGACGACTTTGAGCCGTCTTCAACCTTTCTCTAATGATCTTCACCTTCTCTAAAGCATCAAGTACCAAATTGGGGCCCAACAAGGTCATCTCACCTACTTCGAACCAACCAACCGGTGATCTACATCGTCTCCCATACAAAGCCTCAAACGGTGCCATCTCAATACTTGAGTGGTAACTATTATTATAGGCAAACTCGATGAGAGGTAGATGATCATCCCAATTCCCTTTAAACTCCAACACACAAGCCCTTAACATATCCTCTAGTGTTTGAATCGTCCTTTCGGCTTGCCCATCCATTTGAGGATGGAATGCTGTGCTCAACTTTACCTTAGTACCGAGGCCTTTTTGAAATGATCTCCAGAAGTGAGAAGTGAATTGGGTACCACGATCCGACATAATGGATAATGGCACACCATGCAACCTCACCAACTCCCGAATATACAACTTGGCATAGTCTTCGGCAC
Organism: Solanum dulcamara; assembly: GCF_947179165.1. Lineage (NCBI taxonomy): Eukaryota > Viridiplantae > Streptophyta > Magnoliopsida > Solanales > Solanaceae > Solanum > Solanum dulcamara. The sequence continues at coordinate 54,541,543 of NC_077237.1, read as the reverse complement.
TATAGGAAGTTTTAACCGGTAGGAAGTGAGCTGACTTAGTCATTCTATCAACAATTACCCAAATTGAGTCATGACGCTTCCGGGTATGAGGCAGACCCACTACAAAATCCATATTCACATCTTCCCATTTCCAAGTTGGGATTTCAATGTCTTGGGCTAGGCCACCCGGCCTTTGATGTTCGGCCTTCACTTGTTGGCAATTCGTACATTCGGACATAAACCTTGCTATGTCCTTCTTCATGCCACCCCACCAATACAACTCCTTTAAGTCTCGGTACATTTTCGTTGAAGGGATGAATGGAGTATGTAGAATTATGAGCCTCCATCATGATCAAACTCCTTAAGCCATCAACATTTGGAACACATATCCGACCTTGATAGTACAGTACCCCATCTCCCCCTTGGGAAAAGACCTCTATCTTCTTTTCCTTTACCAACTTCTTTAACTCGATAAACTTTGGGTCAAGATCTTGCTTGGATTTAACATCCACCACCAAAGAGGATGCAGACCTATTTTGAACAACCATACCCCCATCATTAGTACCACACAACTTCACCCCTAATCTAGCCAATCGGTGAACATCTTTCACCAACTCCCTCTTACTTTCATCCACATGGGCCATACTCCCCATAGACACTCTACTAAGTGCATCAGCAACCACATTAGCTTTACCCGGATGATAGTGCACACTCATGTCATAGTCCTTAAGGAGTTCTAGCCACCTCCTTTGCCTTAGGTTAAGGTCCTTTTGGGTGAACACATACCGAAGACTCTTATGATCAGTATACACATCCACATGCACCCCATAGAGGTAATGCCTCCAAATCTTCAGAGCAAAAACAACGGCCGCCAATTCAAGGTCATGGGTAGGGTAGTTACGCTCATGCACCTTTAATTGCCTAGAAGCATAGGCTATGACCTTGCCGTTTTGCATTAAGACACAACCTAAACCAATCTTTGAAGCATCACAATAAACTACAAACCCCTCTAATCCTTCTGGGAGAGTTAAAATAGGAGCAGAGGTAAGTCGATCTTTTAAGGTCTGGAAACTCTTCTCACACTCATCTGTCCATATGAATTTGGATTTCTTTTGGGTCAATTTTGTCATAGGAGATGAGATGGAAGAAAAGCCTTTGACGAACCTTCTATAGTACCCGGGTAGACCTAAGAAGCTCCTAATGTCTGAAGGAGATAATGGTCTAGGCCAATTTTTGACTGCCTCTATTTTCTTAGGATCAACCTTGATTCCATCACCGGACACTACGTGACCAAGAAATGCTACCTCCTTTAACCAAAATTCACACTTACTAAATTTTGCAAATAATTGTCTATCCCTCAATGTTTGAAGCACAACTCTCAAATGATTTTTATGTTCTTCCTCACCCCGAGAGTAAATTAAAATATCATCAATGAAGACTACTACAAAGGTATCAAGGTAAGGTTTGAACACCCTATTCATCAAGTCCATAAACACCGCCGGTGCATTCGTCAAACCAAAACTCATCACCACAAACTCATAGTGACCATACCTTGTTCGGAAGGCTGTTTTGGGAATGTCACACTCCCTTACCCGTAGTTGGTGATAGCCGGACCGAAGGTCGATCTTGGAGAAGTGACTTGCCCCTTGCAATTGATCAAACAAGTCATCTATTCTAGGGAGTGGGTACTTGTTCTTAATGGTCATCTTATTTAATTGCCGGTAGTCTATGCACATTCGAAGTGACCCATCCTTCTTTCTCACAAATAGAACGGGAGCACCCCATGGAGAAATACTTGGTCTTATGAACCCCTTCTCTAACAAGTCCTTTAACTGTTCCTTCAACTCTTTTAATTCTGTCGGGGCCATACGGTAAGGAGGAATAGAGATAGGTTGGGTATCAGGGAGGAGATCGATACCAAAATCAACTTTCCTTTCGGGAGGGATACCAGGAAGGTCATCGGGAAAGACATCGGGGAATTCATTGACTATAGGAACTGACTCAAGAGAAGGACTTTTGGAGTTGACATCCCTAACCCTCACAATGTGGTAAATACATCCCTTAGAAATCATTTTGCGGGCCTTAAGATAAGAAATAAACTGACCCTTCACCACCGAATCATGACCCTGCCATTCAATAACAGGCTCATTTGGAAATTGGAATTTGACTCGACGATTCCTACAATCTATGGAAGCATAAGATGCATGTAACCAATCCATCCCAAGAATGACATCGAAATCTATCATGTCAAGCTCAATGAGATCACAAGGAATAACTTTATGCAAGATAGACACAAGGCAACCCCTATAGACCTTTCTAGCAATAATTGACTCACCAACGGGGGTAGACACCAAATAGGGATCTAATAACATTTCAGGTAAAACATCAAATCTATTAGCAAGGAATGGAGTAACAAAAGATAAATTTGCACCCGGATCTAATAGTGCATACACATCAAAAGAAAAGACCTTTAACATACCGGTAATGACATTGGGTGTATCCTCAACCTCTTGTCTCCCATGCAAGGCATAAAAGCGGTTGGTGCATTGGACACCTCCTTGGACTTGTTGACCATGAGCAATTTGTCCTTGAGTCCTACCACCACCATCTCTACAATCCTTAGCATGGTGGCCCAGCTTGCCACACTTAAAGCATGCATTAGAGCCGGCTAAGCATTCCCCTTTGTGAGTCCTTCCACACTTCTTGCAAGTGGGGAAAGTTTGAGTAGCAACATTCTCTCTTGGAATCATTGGTTTACCACTCTTGTCCTTGTTGAACTTTGGAGGTGGAGTATTGGTGGAACCTTGTCCCACAAATCTTTGCCCACCTTGGCCTTTGCCATTGTTTCCATGATTGGACCTTTGAGGGTTAAACCCTCCACCATCCACTCTAGCCTTTTTGAACCCCCTTGATCTCTCTCTAAGCTTCTCTTCTTCAATTTGTTCTGCATAAGTCATTAACCGAGAGATGTCCATCTCCTTGATCAACATGGCCGTTTTGCACTCCTTGGACACCAAGCTTGAGACACCGGAAATAAACTTGCTCATTCTAGCTCTTGGCTCGGAGACCATGAAGGGAGCATACTTTGACAACTTAGTGAATTTGAGAGCATACTCCCTCACGCTCATACTTCCTTGACGAAGGTTGATAAACTCTTGGATTTTGGCCTCCCTTAGCTCCAATGGGAAGAAGCGGTCTAGGAAGGCACCTTTGAACTCTTCCCATCCTATCGATCCTATTTCTTCATCCCTCTCAACAACCCATTGTTCGTACCACACTTGAGCTACACCTTTGAGTTGATAGTCCACTAGCTCGGCCTTCTCATTTGGTGGCACACCCATGATAGCCACAATCCGGTACACCTCATTAATGAACTCCATAGGGTCCTCATCTAGTTTAGAACCATCGAACTCGGGTGGATTCATCCTTTGGAAATCCCAAATTCTAGAGGCTGGATTTTGCATTTGGGGAGGAGGAACACCTAGATTCCCTTGGTTAGCTACGACTTGAGCTAACAAAGTAATAACACTGCAAAACTCGGCATGGGTTACCCCGTCCTCATGATGTTGGGCATTAGGAATCGGAGGAGTTTGGTCCTCATCGTCAACCCTTGCTCTTCGAGGTGGTCTTCCACGAGTCATTATCTAGAGAACACAAAATGGGTCGTTAGTTAAAGGAAAGATTAGGACACTCTAAGGCACGACATGAATTTGAAAGAAGTGAAAATTTTCCTAAACGTCTCATAGTCTCCTATTCATAATTGTGGCGCGCTTCACAACCATGAACAAGAACCTATTCGACGCGGTATGTTGGACTTCCAAGGATTATTCAAAACCTCGGGCTCTGATAATTATTGTTGCCAAATGTATTGATTCAGATGCCACTATACACCAAGAGATATACAAAATGACATGTTACAGGAATATGGTGTGAGGATCACATATATGCAAGCTTGGAGAGCTAAAGAAAAAGCTCTTGAACTAGTCCGAGGTGATCCAGCTCAATCATATGCAAAGTTTCCAAGTTACTTTCACATACTAGAGGCAACTTACACTGGTTCTTATATAAGATTGCACAAATCAGAGGATGACCATTTTCTATATGAATTTGTAGCTCTATTTACATTGATAAAAGGATGGAGTATTGTAGACCAATTGTAGTTGTTGATGAAACTTTTATAAAATGAGCATACAAAGGGACAATGCTAACAGATAATACCTTAGATGCGGTAGGTTAGACTTTTTGAATACAATACTAATGCTTCTATAAATGAAATTCTAATTTGTATTAAAAGTCTGCACAATGTATTAAAAGTGTATTACACATGAAACAAAAATGTATTAAAAATGTATTAAATATTATACCTGATGTAAGGAGTATACTGTCGCTTGCTTATGCCATTGTTGGTTCAGAGAATGATGCATCTTGGAGGTGGTTTTTTGAATAATTCAGAGAGGCATTTGGTCAAAAATTAGATGTGTATCATTTCGGATAGGCATGCAAGTATTATTAAGGAAACTTCAACTGTCTATGATGAAATACCTCATTTCGTGTGTATATGACACCTGTTGCAAAACATAATAAAAAAGTTAAGAAAGAGTCAGCAAAAGGTAATGAAATTGTTCTACTCTATGGCAAAAATATACACCACAGTAGAGTTTAATCAACATATGGCAATTGTTGAAAATACAGACAAGAGGATTAAAGACTACTTGCTCAATATTGGATACAACAAATGGTCACATGTTCATGCTCAGGTAAATAGGACTTGGATGATGACATCAAATATTAGGGCTGGGCGTTCGGTATTTGGTTCGGTATTTTTAAAATTTGAGTTCAGTAATTTGGTAATCGGTAATTTAAAGTATATACCAAATACCGAACTTTCAAACTTCAGTTCGGTAATTCGGTAATCGGTAAATCAAACTTCGATTCGGTACAGTATTCGATAATACCATATTGAAGTCAAAGTCCACACAGAATATGATAGTAAATCATATTCACAATAGCAATAATAAGAGATGCGAAGATTTTTAATAACAAACTAAACAATGGATCAAATACAAAAATATAACCGAGTCTCAAACTAATTGTAAAAATATGTACATTATGGCTTATTCAAAATCTCCCAACTTCAACGACGCATATAACCCCAATGATGAAAATTCCGACATTGCAAAAAGCCAAAAACTATTTAGAGTATCACTGTATCCTTTAGAAGTTGACAAAGGGAAGAGTCACACACCACAACTTTATCTTGGAACTAATTAGAGCATCACAGTATCTTTGTCTCCTGATCAGTATACACAATTTCAGAAAATGTTTCACAAGCACTTGCATGATTAACTCAACATGAAGGATCAATTGTGCTCACTGCAATCCTTAAAAAATTATAGAAAAATAGAACAAAATAGTATGTGTATTAACATGTAGCCTTACAAAACTCTCTTTTCAGTATTTTGGTACTGAGATTTCATGCAATATCTTGTCTCCTTGATTAGGTATAATCAATTTTGGCTCCAAGCTTTTCTATCAATGTACCACTTCTTTATATGGTATCCTCACTTTTCAGAAGTTGATTAAAAAAAATGGCATACAGAATAAAAAAAATGAAGAACATTGATAGCACCTGGTAAAAGAGATTACTTCCCTTGCAACATGACCAATTTCAAAAACTGAAGTATTGAGGTGATGAGGTCTTAACCTAAGTGTTAGTGTTTTTTCTTTCCCGGAGAACAATAAAAAACAATGTCATTAGACACTTAAACAGCAACTGATAATCCAATGTTTAGGAGAAACATGATTAAATAAACTAGACTCCATATGATCTCCATCTTCTCTGCATCCAACCTTCTCCCAAACTAGTCTAAAATGGAAAAGAACCAAACCATCATCAAAGACACTCAATCTCAAGGACAAGGGGTATGTGAAAAGATTTTCAAAGCACTGAATTTGAGTTCATCTTTTCAATATTTTTCCAGAAATCCTAAATCAAAAATAACAACCAAAACTATAGCTATATCTTGTAGGGCTCAAGGCTAGCACCTTGAAGAATCTTATCAAACTTGTATATTTTTTTAATTACCAAATGATTTATATAAGGAGATAACTTGTTTAGTGCTATCTGTATTATTTATGTATGTTAGTAGTAGTACTATATGTTTTAACAAAGATTGAATTTTAGAGAAAAAATAAGAAGTGGCTTCTAATTTAAAAATAATAATAAAAAATCCAATGTTTATCAAAACTTTAGAACCAACAAAATGAAGCTAACAAAAGATGCAGTAACACAAAAATTATACTACTATATAGTAATGCCAATCTAGTCAAAGAGTGAGAATCCTAAATTGTCGTCACTCTCTTCTTTCTCTTCCTTCTTCTCCTCAACTGGAGCTGCTTCGGCAGCTGCTGCACCACCAGAAGGAGTTGTTGCTGCTCCTCCACCACCGCCACCACCACCAATGATCACCTGGAAAACAACAAAGGAAGGTGTAATAAAGGAGAAAGATGATTGAACACCACCAGAAGAGTCAGAAGCAAGAGCAGCTTGAACAAGCTTGCGTTGAAGATCATCGGTACAAGAAGCAGAAGCTTCTAGATCACCCTTGTGTTGCTTAGCACTCCATTCATCTCCTGACCCTTGAAAACGAAGGTGAAAACTCTCAAAGTTCTTATAGTCTTGCACCTCCTAGAATTCATGAGACAACGTGTTCAAAAATGGAATAACAATAACAGGTCAAAGATAATATTTTCAGAATTTTACCTTAGGAAAAAGTATGAAAAAAATTCTACAACGTAACAAAACTGCATCTGATAAATTAAGAGTATGGTATCTGTAAATTTCTTTTTGCTAATATTTTTTCTTCTGATTCACATGTAAATCTCTCTTGCTTATATTTTTCATAGGTTAGGGAGACAAATGAATATGTGTATACAGTACTTGATGGCATTACACGATTCACGGTATGTCTTCAACAACGTACATGTACATATGAGAGATTTCAATTGGATGAGTTGCCATGTCCACATGCTTTGGCTATTTTAACAACAAAATACACTGGTTATGGAAAATATTGCTCTGATTACTACACAAGAGGTAATTTATTGTTGACATACCAGTTTTACTTGAATCCCCTCAAAGATGAAAGCACCTGGAATATACCAACACACGTTCTTGAAGAGGTTTTACTTCCACCACTTGGAAAGAGACCTCCTGGGAGGCCAAAATATAAAAGACACGTAATTGAGAGAAGATGGATTTAAAAAACAAAAATAACATGCAGCAATTGTGGACAACAAGGCCACAGAAAGACTTGCAAGAATGTTAGGCCTTTGGATTAAGAATAAAGAATGACATTTGAAATAAAGAATAAACTCTGTTTGTTTTAGGTCATTAGTTTGCTACAAGAATTTATTTTTTAGTTCAAGCTTAATTCATTTTTTGTGGTCTATAGATCACTGAAGGCTTTTTCATTAAATATAATTTTCATTCGTGTCTAATTCTCTTCTAACTCAACTTTAGTGTATATGTAATTCATTTTTAGTTCAAGTCTAATTCATTTTTTTGTTCTATGGATTGCTGGAGGCTTTTTCAATAGCTATATTTTTCATTCGTGTCTAATTCTCTTCTAATTCAACTTTGTGTATGTAATTCATTTTTGTGTTTTTATAGATCACTAAAGGCTTTTTCACTATCTATACTTTTCATTCGTGTCTAATTCTATTCTAATTTAACTTTAATATGTATGTAATTTATTTTTTATTCAAGTTTAATTCATTTTTTATTCAAGTTTAATTCATAATTTAGGTTTCAGTTTGATAACACTACTCAAACATTTTAACATTAACGTAGCTATGTATTGCATTATAAAAAAAGAAGAAGATATATTTTACATGAATAAAAAACTGTATTAAAAGTGTATTTTACATGAACAAAAATCATCTTAAAAAAAGATAGCACAAAACAATCTTCAAAACCTAACTAATACATCAGCTATAAACTATTTTTAGACAACATAGTTTTCATAGACATTTTAACTAGTATAACTACATTTATTTATTTATGTAGTCTTTCGTCTTCACTTTGAAGGTTACTCTTTTTCTTCTTCACTACATATTCCAATAGTTGAGCCCCAAACCTCTTTCGGAGACTGTCTGCAGTTAGTTGTTGATTTGCAATATCGTAGTCATTGCTCACTAACTCCGCAAATGCAGCCACAAAAACTCCACAGTTCCTATAAAATTTAAAATATAAAATCATTATAACAATACAATTGAGTTTAATAAGACCAATATAAAAGATAGTATTTATTTGATAAACAATTAAACTTACAATGAATCTTCTTGTTTCTAGGAATTCCTTCAGTTATGCACTTAGATCCAATGAGCTCAAACTCATTTTTTCTATTGTATTTAGGTGATTTCTTCAATTCAGTACGCTTATCATAGAACTTGAGCACACTCAAGTAGTATGGTAAAACCGATGAAATCATGCTAGCATTGTTTTGAGCCAGAAAATTCGCCCCCTCTAGCTGGAAATGAATCATACACCTTCAAATACCTTTCAACAATATAAAACACAACAAAAATCTAATGATAACCCTCTTTAATGTTTACTGGAAAGAGAACATAATCCACTTTGTCCCATGGGGTGTTTGCCAACAAACGGCGTCCGCATATATACTCAACAATAGCATCTGAAGCTTTGATTCCAAATTTCTTCTTATTTTCATGAGCTTCATAAATTTGATAATAAGATTGAGCAATCTTTGTCTTGAATAGACAATCAGTAGTTGTAAATCGAAAATTATTGTTGGTCTCATACTTCTCCTTCTTTCTAATATAATAAAAAAATGACGTCAATATGCTGCAAAAGATTAAAAATGATGTCAAGTGTCAGATAATACTTCAAATCTGTAGCAAGTGTCAATTCAGTGAGCTCATTAAAGCTTGTCCAGAAAAATAGGAGAAGAAGTTGATTCAGAAAAATGAGAGTGTTCAACTGGAGTTTACATAACTAACCTCATCATTCCATGCTTGATCAGAATGTGCCAATTTGAAAAACCATTCTTTTAATTGTACATTGCAAACACCTAATTCAAATGTTGGCTTGAGGACATTAACAATATTTGGGTACGGTTTTTTTCCCCTTTAAAGCATAAAAAATGAAATTTTCAGTAAATTAACTCATTTAAACTAAAGAAAATTTTTGACATATAAAACAACAAACATAAATAAATTACCTCTTTTTTGTACCCGTATAAAGCCACGAAGTGAATGAATCTATCAAATCAAATTCATCATCTACTCCGATTACAAGTGAAAAGGGATGTTTTATCTCAAATATTTGACGTGTTACACATAAAGTCCCTCCAAATTCAAAATGTTGTATATAAGGAGATTTAATTGACTTTCCTGGAATTTTTTTTCTTGCACGCTTCTTCGGTGTCGCTTTCTTTTTATTTTCATCAACATTGACTTTCTTTTTCTTTTTGTTTTTCTCAATAGTGGCTGCCTTTTTCTTTTTGTTTTCCTCAACAGTGGCTTTCTTTCTTAGATATGATGCTTCTGCTTTACGGATTTGGGAAAGATCTTCAGCACACAACATAAAGTCATCAAGCATTTGAGGAGTTTTTTGACAACCCTTTCGCATCGACATCAATAAACGCACCACAATCTAGTTCACCTTTGTTAGCTGCACTACTATTATTAGGTTGCGCCTCAACTGAATTAAGATCAACAGCCTCTTCTCCTATATACAAAATTAATATTTTAGTAATGCATTAAGGAAGGAGTAGGTAGAGTAATTAGAGATCAAAAATAATTATTTGAACTTTCAAAATAAAACTAATACCATTTATATCAGCAACAACCTCAAATAAAACTTGTTCAATAGAAATTCATGCAACATCTTTATATGTACATAACATGAACAATTTAAATAAAGTTGAATGAAAGTATATGAAATGTGTATTATATTTGTATTAAACCCTTCATTACCAATTTTTCTTTCAGAATTCCCAACAGTAGCAAATTTAATGGAAGCTTTAAACACTTGAGATTTTTCATGCTGAATTGATTCTACAACTTAAGTGTCATGCCCTCTTGACACATGTATTGATGTATCAACACAAGGAGAAAATATTGTGTGTAATTAAAATATATTACAAAAAAAATATGTGAATAAAAAATTCAATCTTAAACTATAACTTAGATAAGTAAAAACTCTAAACAGTAAATAAACTACTAGTTAACTCCCTGTCAGCAAGCAAAACAAGATATTATAGATGTATTAAAATCATAAAAGAACCTCCATTGAAGTCTAATCCACCCAAAAATGTCTCGCCAGCCTTTTTGTTAGATGATTCCCTGGCTTTTTGAGTAAAAGAACTATTGATGTATCTCTTAGCAAACAATAAAGAAATATCCTTCAATAATTATTTGTTGGAATTCATCACAAATTCTTTCATTTGAAAAGATTGTAAGTCTATCTTCTCTTCAAGAGTTTTGTAATTTTCATTCGCCTAGTATATAATCAAACATAACACAAATATTCGAATAACAGTTTTGAAAAAGATAAAGCCTAAAGCCAAGTTAGCTTATACCTTTACAAGTTCTTTTCTCAACTCTATAACCTCCATGGTCAACATATCTAGACTATGCATTGATCCTTTTGGCTCCAATTTCAAGATTGCAGAATGGTAATCATGAGGTTCAGGAAGCCTCAATTTAGATATTTTATCTTCACTTGCCATTATATTCTCAAACTGAAATTAAAATACAGAAACAAATAGATGTATTAATTTGAGTTGAACTAATATATATATGTGTCATAAATTGTATTAACTTTGTATAGATACCTTGCATTTCGTAGGCATAAAGATGCCATTTTTAATATACTTTTGCCAAGTACTTTCAGCAACTGTTTTCCACCTCAAAATTCTTGGAATGGAATCAGAAATTCGAAGAGCTAAATCTTCATCGACTCTAGAACAACAGTCAAAAATCCATATTTGAAGGGCAAGAGGCAATCCACCTAATCTATAGTACTGATTGGTTGAATTAAGCTTGTACCTCACATTATCAAGCAACTTCTTGTAGACATCTAAACCCCACGGGTAAGAATTGAATTGTCCACTTTCCACAAGGTAAAAATCTCTATTACTAATTTGGTATTCACTGTTCTCATATGAGAACAAAAAATTATTAATAAAGAACAAAACAGCTAGTGAAACGACGGAATCATCATTTATGAACTTTTTTAATAAATACAACTCGCGTAGATGATTCTTTTGAACAGTGATTTGTTCAGGGAAATAATTGCTCAACAACGACAAGGAGAATCTGGAACATTAATAGAGCAATCATCGCTAACACAATTTAAGCCTGTAATTAACCCAAATTTCTTAATCCCGAAAAACAACATCTTCTCATTTAATTCAACAGCAAACACATCATTTGATGTGTGTTTTAACTCCATGTTCATAAGGAAATGAATAAGTTGGAGTTGTGTGATCACTTTCGGAAGGTCAAAAAAGTAACCAAAACAAGTATTTCTAAACAACTCGAGTTGTTTTTCAGATACAAAAAATTTTATTTTCTCAATCACGTCATGATTAGTATATGACGACCACCTACTTGAAGAATACAAAATATCTGGATGTCTCCAAAATTTACGATCCTGCATATAAATAATATTAATCTATCACTATAGATAACTATATGTTAACATGAACCCTCAAATAGGACTTAAAAGATATGTGAGATTTCAAGAAAAGAAGAGTAGCTTTATCAGAGCTAATATTAGCTAGTGATATGGTGATGAAGCATAATGAAAACTGCAAGAGAAAACAGAAGATTGCAAATTCTATCCATGACTGTTTTTATATTAGAATGTCTTTTATATGACAATAATTGATAATACAAAGCAATGATCTTAGAAGATCTATTTATTGATATCAAATCTGCCTTTGGTCTTAAGCTCAACAATAAGATAAGATAAATACAAAAGATTAAGAGATTATGAATCTAACGTAAGAAGTGATTTTAAAACAGATAAACTGCACTCGACAATAAATTAAAATTTTATCAAACTACACTTGATTTAAAGTGACCATACAGAGATACTGTAGAGTGTAGATATATAAAAAGGAGCTAGTCATGCAATAGTTATACATCTAAAGATTTATTCAGCAATCAAGGAAAAAGGAAAAAAAACAGACATGGCTCCGATGTAAAATAAAAGTAAATCAAATATTTCATTTAAAAATGAACTACTGCCAATGTGTACTCGTCAATTTTCAAGGAAAACACATATCACAAACATACTAAACTTTAATGATTGCTTTGCTTTTTGGAAAAAAAGGGATATTACTGTTTTTTTTTCACTCCTCTTTTAATAATGGAAGACTCTTGAAAGCAATCTTAGTTTAGATTAAATTATTCTCATTCAAAAGTCAATAGTTGTGAGGGAGAATAAGCTTGAAGAATCATATGGTAAAGAAATCTTCTTTGAATTCATTTTTGCCTGCAGTTTTTGATGGTCTACATATGGCTAGTTCTAAAAACATTAGATTTATGGGAGGATGATGAATGAAATTATTAATTGTTCCAAGAAGTAGGAAGATGCTAACATAGGTTGCATATTAGAATTAACGATCACTGTCTCTAATTCTCTTCTAATTCAACTTTAATATGTATGTAATATACATTTTAGTTCAAAGTTTAATTCATTTTTGTGGTGTACAAATCACTGAAAACTTTTTTCATTAGCTATAGGTTTCATTCGTCTCTAATTCTCTTTCAATTTAACTTTAATGTGTTTGTAATACACATTTTCATTCAAAGTTTAATTTATTTTTGTGGTGTACAAATCACTGAAAACTGTTTTTAATTAACTACAGATTTCATTCATCTCTAATTCTCTTCTAATTCAACTTTAATGTATGTGCAATACATTTTAGTTCAAAGTTTAATTCATTCATATTTATTTATTTTAAAAAATAAATAAATTGCAACACAAAAGATCTAACAATTCATGGCAAAACTCCCAATAATCACTGATATAATAAACTTGAGCAAATAAATTTAGACTATAATAAAAGTATCAAATACACAAATTTTTTCTTCAACATCTAGCAGACAAGTTCAAAACAACAACAAACTAAGAAAATATACATAAACAGATTGAAAATGTTATCCGTTAAATAATATGTTGGTAGAATGACATACCAGATATAAACGCTCCGGTAGAACCATATTTTTACACAATCAATTTTGACTTTTTGGATTCTTCTCCTAAGCAACTGTAGGTTTTACTTTCTTTGACTGAAATTGAGGAGGTAAATCCTCAAAATCATCATCACTATCAACAAATTTCTTAGATACCGATGCAACATCAACTCGTTTTCTTTTTTATTTAGATTTATAACTCAATTCACTGATTTTTTTCTTACTTCTACCACCCTTTTTCTTCATATACAATGCTTGGAAATTTTGATTAACCTCACCACCAGTTTTTTTAAATATTGATTTGCAGAAATTCTCAAACTAAAAGTAGGACCGACATTCACTTCACCATTACTGGTTGAATCAACAATTCGAATTCGTGAGCTTCTTCTAGGAGATTTCTGACCATTCATTATAATTGTACACCTAAAACCTATGAGTTCCGTCCGAAACAAACAAAAAAATGAAGAAATAAGAAAAGAATGAAGAAGAGATGAAGGAATAAGAGAGAGAGACGCAGAAACCGAAGAAAAACTCTTAGAGAAAGAGAGAGATAATGCCATTTCCTTTTCCTCAAATAAAAAGTATATATAATGTCTTATTTAATTAAAATATTATTACTCATTGTTAAAAATAGTAATAAAAAGTATATTTAAAAAGGATAAATATTTTTTAAAACACATTCAATTAAGTAATTTCTCCTGTATATAACAACAATACACAATACTCAGCCACATATACAACACATACAATATTCAATTACCTACAATGTTGACACCTGCAACCATCCCATTCCTACACTATGACAACATACCCAAATAAGTCCAATTCCACATGCATTACATTTCAACAATAGCAAACCAAATCTACTCCATTATCGCCTAATCCCCATATCTAATATATCCTCTCAACAAAGTTAGTTTTACGAGCCAAAATTGACAAGTAACCCCGTCTATCACACTAACCCTATCTCTCTACCTTCTCTCTAAAATGAACAGTGCATAGACTACTGTAATGGCTATAAAGCCGCTGGTGGAGCTCCCTAGACCACCGGACTTAGTCCAAGAGGAGTGCCTCCCTCTTATGAACAAAACCCAACTAAAATCAATGCCTAACTCCATTTCTAGCTCCTCAAATGTTGATTATAATGCTGCAATCCCTATAGTCATTTCGAAGGAACAGCTAGAATGGGCACAAAAGATCATCTATTGTTCACAAAATGGAAACATTGGTGCAACACACAGTAATGATGTGGAATCTGGGTCTAAAGAGATATCTACACATCAAGTTTCAAGCCATTTCACCTCTCTAATCGAAAGGTTTGGTCGAGGTGATTTGGACACTGACGGTTACTCTTCTGAGAAAGAACTCGCTAAGCTCGACTTAGATCATAACATCCCTAACATGATGGTGGAACAAAGAACAATAGAGGAACCATGCACAACTTCGAGTGTTTCAACGGATGCTGAAAGTAATGCCTCCCAAGAGATGAACTTGACCAAAGAAGTGACAAGGAGCAATAAGGATGGCCAGCATAATCAAGAGCAGGCCAAAATTCAGATTCTAGTCAATCCAAGCAAATGTGTCTCCAATGTAATTGATCATAAGGCAAATAAGGTAATCCCTTCTGAAGTTAAGGGTAACAAGGATACTAATCCTATCTCTATAGCTGATAATTAGGGCAACAGAGGAGAGGTTGTTATGTGTGGTAATAAACACATCATCTCAGCAAAAACCAACACTCAGTTCCCCCATGATTTCACCAAGCTTACATCCAATTTTGATAAACATAACCCTCAATATCAACCAAATATACATAAGTCAAATGATAAAACTCCCACAAATCCAAAACAATACCTCAGTTTCAGAGTCCCAAAACAGATTTTGTACAAGAACCAGGCCCATTCACAGTTATACAGACCTATGCGACTAGACTAAGAGTGAATCAAACTAGAACTGAGGTGCCAATTACTATTTCAGAGCCTGTATATACCACAAGATAGGGCTTACCAGCTGTAATTTATAAAAAGGAAGACTTCCTGGTGAAATTAACATCTACATGTAAGTATACTTTAATTAGTAAATTCACCAATACAATGCCCAAGATAGAGCTTATCAGAAGAAGTTTTATTCATCAAATTCAACTCACGGGAGGTGTCAAGATTGCTCACTTCAATGCAAGACACATTTACATAGATCTTGATAATGAGGAAGATCACATTTCAGTTTGGAACAAACAAAAGATGTATATTGAAGGGCAACTGATGAGACTTCAATTGTGGACTCCAACTTTCAGACCGGAGGAGGAAACACCTATCGTACCAGTTTGGGTCATACTACCAGAACTACCTTGGCATTGTTATAATAAAGAATTTATAACCACCCTTTTATCCCCAATTGGTAAAACCATGTACCTGGATGTAGCCTCACTTAGAAAAACTAGAGGCAGTGTTGCAAAAGTGAGGATACAAATGGATATCACCAAAGAAAACCCCCCACATGTATGGTTAGGATTTGATGAAGAGGATCAAATTAAAGGCAGATGGCAGGCTATACAGTATGAAGGCATACCTGACTACTATTTTTACTGTAAGCATCAAGGTCATACTATGAAAATCTGCAATGTTAAGAGGAGAGATGAGGAAAGGAAAGAAGCTGAAGAAGCAAGGAATACCAAGAAGAATGTTGAAAACCAGGTAATCCCCTTAAACATTTCACAACAGCCCGAGGGTAATATATCTTTAATTAATGCAGGTACAAAAGAAAACCAAGCTGGGAGACAAAGACAACACCAAAATAGGAACAAAGACAAAGAGGAACAACAAGAATGGCAAATCTAAAAAAAAATCAAAATATAAAGAGCAACAAAATAATGCTCAATCAAATCAGAACCAAGAAAATAATAATAAACAGTATCAGAAAGGAAGTAATGAATTGGAGAAATAAGAAAAAAAATCAGGTATTGACTTATCTCTCCCAACCCCCCAAGTCCCCAGTAATAGTCTTGCTGCAGGCACAATTGACACGCTGGATGGTATGAACTGCAATAACTCAGGTATTGACTTATCTCTCCCACAACCCCATGGCTCCCCAAATAATCTTCATATTGTGACTGTTGTGTCTGATGTAGTTTTTGGAGGTGAGGATGGGGGAATATAGGAGGAAACCACTAATTTGCAGGAAGGGGTTACCAGGGGGAGGGAAAGTTCTGTGGTTAACCATAGGAGGGACTTTAGAGCCCCTGCTACTACTGAGGAGACTATTACAACAACAACCATGAAGGAGAGGCACAATGCACATTCAGTACAAAAAGAGGACAGCCACACAATGATTAAGAAACATCCTAATCTGAAGAGGCAAAATGAGAGCTTTCAGTTTTGTAACAATAAGTCTATATTAGTCCTCAGTAAGAAGAAAAGGGAGGCTTTGAAGAAGAGACTTATCAAAGAAATACAATCAGGACAGCAGAGTGTACATGATGTTTTAGTGGTGGAACAAGTAGGCATCCATGTGACATCCTTGCAAACTCAGGAGGCAGCTACTGAAAAAGGTATACTCAATAATATAATTACTCCACAAGACCTAATAGATGAATACAGAGTGGTACATTCTGAGGATGAGGAAGATCCTGACCAATACGATGAGTTTCAACAGGAAGACAATGAAACCAATGCCCACTTGAAGGCATTTGGCCTTAACACAGATCCTAGAAATCAGGAGGAAATAATGCAGACTAATGAGAGAAATGATGTATCACCAAAGAGTCAGAAGGAACAGAAGAAAAAGAAGAAGCAAGAGAGTACCACAAGTACAGACAATGCTGCTGGTAAGAGTAGCATCAACACAATATCTAAATCTTTGAAACCTTGATGATGAATACAATATGTTGGAATGCAAGGAGTATTAATACTCAAGGTGCCTTGGATAGACTTCAAAAACTTAAGGATTACCATAACCTTTCTATGTTGGCAATTCTAGAACCATTTCCTAACCAATCACACCTCAATTCTTACAGAAATCAACTGAGAATGGACAGTGTCATTCATAATCCTAATAACAAGATTTGGTTATTTTGGAATCAGGATGTGGATTGCCACATCATAGATCAAGATGAACAGCAGGTCACTTGTGATATCAAATATATAGCTAGCCCTATTCGTCATATTATTATATTTGTGTATGCCAAGTGTAAAGATTACATGAGAAGAAGCCTCTGGGATAAAATGCTGCAATATGCTGATACAGATAAGTTATGGTGCATTATTGGAGACTTTAATGTGATCACTAATGTGGAGAAAAATCTAGGAGGGCTACCATACAACATGAACAAAAGTTTTGAGTTCATAAGTGTAATTGAAGCTTGTGGCCTCACTGACCTGGGCTTCCATGGTCAAGACTTTACCTGGTGCAATAACAGGGATATGGATGCAAGAATCTGGAAGAGGCTAGACAGAGCAATGGTGAATGATAAATGGTTGGAGTTGATGCCACTAACTACTGTGACTCATCTTGCTTCTACAGGTTCAGATCACTGTCCCCTGTTACTTGAAAGTAAGGACACACAGAGTAATCCAACTAAATACTTCAAGTTCCTTAACTGCTGGGTGGAGAATGAAACATTCCTGGACACTGTTAGAGATTGTTGGGATAGACCTATGGAAGGCAATCCTATGAGAATGTTCCACCAGAAGCTTAAGATGGTCTCTAATACTCTTAGCAAGTGGTCCAGACAATAATATGGAGACATATATGCCACAGTCAAAGAGTTTGAAGAAAGAGTACATAAAATAGAAGATGCTATCATCCATGAGAATTTAGAGGAAAATAGAACTAAGCTGAATCAAGTGAATGCAGAGTATATCAGATATTTGAAGATTGAGAACTCTATTCTTAAACAAAAAACTCAACTGCAGTGGTTTAAGGATGGAGATGCAAACTCCAAATACTTTCATGCTATCATAAGGGGAAGGAGAAGAAGATTATTCATTCATAAAATCACAAATGACCAAGGAAATACTATTCAAGGTGATCAGAACATAACTAGTGCTGCTTGTGATTACATTGAGAGGATCTTCATTGGGAAAGAAGAGCCGATTAATGAAGATATCCTGAAGTGCATCCCTAACAGCATCACAGACCAGCAAAATCAAATACTCAATTCTATGCCTACTAAAGGGGAACTGAAAGAAGTTGTGTTTTCATTAAGTGAAGTGTCTGCTGCTGGTCCTGATGGAATCAATGGCAAGTTCTTCCACACTTGCTGGGAAATCATCAGTGAGGATTTGCTAAAATTAGTGATACAATTCTTCTGTGGTCATTATATTCCCAAGTCCATCACTCATGCATGTTTAGTCCTACTCCCAAAAGTAAACCATCCCAATAAGTTATCAGACTTCAGGCCTATATCCTTAAGTAATTTCACTAATAAAGTCATTTCAAAAGTACTATGTCTTAGACTAGCTCCCATTTTACCTCAACTAATCTCTGAAAACCAGTCAGGTTTTGTTAAGGGAAGAAGCATATCTGAAAACATTATGTTGGCACAGGAAATCATTCATAGCATTAAAAAACCAAAGCTTGGAGATAATATTGTGATCAAATTAGACATGGACAAAGCCTATGACAGGGTGTCTTGGTCATTTATATGTCTAGTCATGAGAAGAATGGGATTTGGAGAAGTATTTATTGATATGGTTTGGAGGCTAATGGCAAATAATTGGTACTCAGTTATTGTGAATGGAGGTAGGCATGGTTTCTTCCACTCTACAAGAGGTCTCAAACAGGGTGATCCACTATCTCCAGCCCTATTTATTTTAGGTGCTGAGGTCCTTTCAAGATTGCTCAATAATCTTCATCAACACTATGTGTATAAAGGTTTCCACATGCAGAAGAAGGGACCATTGATTAATCATTTGAGCTTTGCAGATGACATAATCATATTCACTTCAACATGTAGATATTCTCTCAAGTTGATCATGAAGACATTGCAGATATATGAGCAGACTTTAGGATAACTTATTAACACAGAAAAGAGTCAATGTATGATTCCTCTGAATACTCATCCTCAAATCACTGAAATGGTCAATTCTATCACTGGTATCAAATCAACCCATGGCCCTATTACTTATTTGGGATGTCCCTTATATATTGGAGGTCAAAGGATCATTTACTATACTAGTATGGTATCCAAAGTTACCTCCAGGATCAAAGGATGGCAAACTAGAATATTGAGCTATGGGGGAAGAGCTGCTCTTGTCAAATCAGTGCTGCAATCCCTTCCAATTCATCTGTTATGTGCTATCACCCCTACAATTACTACCCTCAAACAAATTCAAGCTCTTATAGCAAATTTCTTTTGTGGCTGGGACAAAGAAAAGAGAAAATACCACTGGGTATCTTGGGAGACCCTTAGCTATCCTGTTGATGAAGGGGGTATTGGTATGAAAAATATATATGATGTGTGCCTAGCATTACAATACAAATAGTGGTGGATCTTCAGATCCAAAAAGACATTATGGGGAGAATTTTTGAAGGCCAAGTACTGCCAAAGGGCACATCTAGTGATCAAGAAATGGAACACAGATCAGTCTCTCATGTGGAAGCACATGATGGCAAACAAGACTGATATTGAGCCTCATATACACTGGTACATTAACTCAGGCACATATAGTTTCTGGTGGGATGATTGGTTGGAAATTGGACAACTAGCTAACCACAACAACTATTTACCTAGACTCAACAATAGTACTGTCTCTGAATACTTCATAAATGGGGTTTGGAATGAAGCCAAAGTGAGACAACATGTCCCTCCACAAATTATAAATCAAATTCTTAGCACCCTTGTCAAATACAATCCTAACATGAAGGACAAGGCCTATTAGAAACCCAACTCTCAGGGAGAGTTCACATGTGCATTTGCATGGAACTTGGTGAGGAAGAAGAATAATAGAACTCTCAGTAGCATTAAGATCTGGCACAACAATATACCCTTCAAAGTCTCCTTTCTACTATGGAGAGCTTTCAGATTCAAGTTGCCTACAAATGACAGAATTATAGCATTTGGATATAAACCTGCTGCATGCTCTTGCTTCCATAGGAAAGGTATGGATGACATGGACCATATTTTTGTCTCTGGACATTTTGCACAACACATTTGGAAGCATTTCTCAGGGTGCTGGGGCTTGCAACACAGCAACACCCCTCTAAAGAATCTTTTAATGAGGTGGTGGTTGATCAAGACTAACAATGACATGCATAAGCTTCTTATCCAAGCTACCCCTATCTTTGTGTGTTGGAACCTTTGGAAAAATAGATTTGCTTCCAAGTATGGAGGCAAGAAATCTAGCTCTTCTAGAGTTATATTCTCCATTGTCAAAAACTTATATATGCTGGCCATTAATTCTTTCCCTAATAAGAAGATTCCCTGTAAATGGAAAGAATTTGTGGACATGGTGGAACACAGCAAACATGATACAAGTGTGATCCAAGTCAAATGGAACAAACCCCCTCCTAACTTTGTGAAGCTTAGTACTGATAGAAGTGCCATCAACAACCCTGGAAAGATAGGAGCAGGTGGTATACTTAGAGATCATAAAGGGGAGCTGATATATGCATATGCAACTCCACTAGGAGAGGGATCTAATAACCAGGCAGAGGTTCAAGTTGCAATAATGGGAATTAAATGGTGTGTCCAACATGGATATAGCAGGGTAATGTTGGAGACTGATTCAGAACTATTAGTGGGATGGTTGAAGCACAGACTGTAATAAATAAAGGCATAACTAGAACAGAATGTGCAAAAAATGAGCGAAATACCCAGAATGTCAAAATGCTTATCACAAACACAGATAATACATGCAGAAAAATGTATGTCATATCCATCCCCATTATGAGACTTGGTGAATAAAATGTGGTAGCCCTCCCGTCACCAGCGCCAAAGCACAACATACTCTAGAATAGGGAATATCTCCATAACAGATCATATCATATCAGATGGCCATATCATATCATATCATCATACATCAGCATATGTGTACATGGCACAACATAAACTACAACCCATGTACATGTCATACCTGCCCCCTCATGTCGGGGCATGGTGAATAATGCACAGAAGTACGCTTGATAACATATCCTGGCCCGGGCTCAGTGAAAGAAGTATTGAGTCATCCACGAGTAGAGTAGTGAGAAACTAAATACAATATGAAATATAAAATATTTATAGAGACTCGATAGCATAACTTCGATGACAAATCATATAAGAGGTAATCATAGTGTATGTCTTTCAGATGTCACGATGGTCTATGTCAAAATGGTCTTTCTGAAATCATTCTCATATTTCAAAATATATTATGGGACTCAAGGAAATAATTAAAACATCTGTCGTTTAGTAGTTGGAAGAGTAGCAAAGAGTTTTCTTTGAATTTTACTCAAAAATAAGCCAAATAGAACAATAAAGGAAAATTCGGGAATAGTGGACCCACCTCGGCCAAATGAGGTGACGTACACAAATTACACGCGCTAAACTTTATGATGTTACTTATAAGAGTTTTAAGGTAGTCTGATCCTATTTGTGCAAGTTCTAGATATTTAGACAATTTTTCCAACTACTCACAAATATTTAGTTCAATTCTACTGAATGAAAACGAGGCAAATTTAGGCGTAGATTCTGAAGAGTAGAGTCATCCCCGATGCTCGTATTCAAACCTATTACACTTAGACATGCTAAGAGAAGAAAAGTTAAAGCTTTACATACCTTATTGGCCTTTTACGCTTGTCCAAATTCAAATTCCGTTCCCTCCAAAATCTATAATTGGTCACATTTACCAAATACTAATTATAAAGCTTAAAAAATTCAATCTTAACCACTACTTGTCTACAGAAACTTGGGCAGCATCTCCCCTATACATACAACATCCCTGAGATTTTAACTCGGCCCAAAATGTCAACAACCGTACCAATAACAATACCAATAACATCAACAATCAATTTAAAACACATCCAAACATAAATTGTCTTCTTTTCTAAATAGTGCAACAACTTCCAATCCAACTTTTCACTTTCAACTCAATATCAACCTTTTTTCCAATCCAACGTTTCACTTTCAACTCAATATCAACCTTTTTTTCCAATCCAATGTTTCACTTTCAACTCAATATCAACCTTTTTTTTTACTCTCAAATTCATAATCAACAATAACAATCCACACTTTAACAACTTCATTTCCATAATATCATAAAATCATACTAAAATGACATAATTCCCTACAATTAATTTCAATGCCGACTTAAACCATTTAACCTTCATTTACATTATAAGGATCCCAACAACACAACTAACATACTAAATAAAATTAATTTATTTCCATCTCATCACTCTACACCACACGACCCTACTCCACATTTCCAACTTCAACCAAATTCATTCAACTTTCATTTTCAATATAAAATCCACAATAACTACTACTAGAATACTACATAAAATTTAATTCATCTTGCCTCTACC
Source organism: Solanum dulcamara (assembly GCF_947179165.1). Classification (NCBI taxonomy): domain Eukaryota; kingdom Viridiplantae; phylum Streptophyta; class Magnoliopsida; order Solanales; family Solanaceae; genus Solanum; species Solanum dulcamara. The sequence continues at coordinate 54,518,833 of NC_077237.1, read as the reverse complement.
ATAACACATATACACGGCCATATATACATATGCACCCCCACCACGCAAACTTCTATCTTTTGATAAATTCCACTCATTTCTACATACTACAACATAAGCAAGCCTTCATAATATAATAAAAAGGGATTAATTCTTACCTTTTCCTCCTAACTTCTGCACTTGACCAAGGTGTTCAAATGATGAAACAAGCATCCTATCCTCCAAAATAACTGCACCACGTTGTAGAAGACCCTTGAATTAGTGGAAATACTAGAAGAAAATAATTTTTGGAATAAGATTTCAAGGAGTAAAATTTTTCCTTGCTTGGCCGATTTTCTCCTTCTTTTTTTCCCTTTGTTTTTCTCCTTTCTCAATTTGTCTTGAAGGTTCTAGAGGTTTATGACTAAGTGCCCCTTTTTATTCATTCATCATATGGATGAATGACTTGGGCTTGGGTCTTTTGTTTGGGCCTCTCTTATTTTTTTTTGATTCTTCCAAGCCCAATCACTTAGTCCATAGGTTTTCATGAAACTAAGTTTCTCAAATTCCAATTTTTTCCTTGGTCTTTTCCAATATTTCCACATCCAAAATTTCATAACCAACTTATGTGAAATTCTAATTTTGCTCTTAATCTTTTCTAATATTTCCACATCCAAAATTTTCATAACCGACTTATGTATCAAACAAGATCAAAACATAGCATTATCCTTAACTTGTTACAATTATTCCAAAATGTCCAAATATGCAAAATATGCGTTATAACATCAAACTGCATAGAGGTAGTGATTCCAAATCTTGAGCATAAAAACTACCACTGCTAACTCCAAGTTATGAGTGTTGTAGTTGCGTTCATGCAACTTAAGTTGCCTCGACGCATAAGAAATAATCCAGTCTTGTTGTATCAGTACACAACCCAAACCATTATCGAATGCATCACAGTAAATGGTGAACCACTCTCTCTCAACTGCAAGACTCAATTATATGAGCATTGGTAAGCAATTCCTCGAGCCTCACTAAGCTCTTCTCACACTCCTTCGACCATACAAATGGAACATCCTGGTGATTCAACCAATTCAGAGGTGTCGCTATAGTAGAAAACCCCTCAACAAAATGCCTGTAGTACCGTGCCAATTCGATGAAGCTACGATTCTCAGTCATAGAGGTGGGCCTAGCCCAATCACGAATAACATCAATCTTCACCAAATCTACAATAATGCCATCCTTATATACCACGTTCCCCAAGAATACTATAGACTCAAGCCAAAACTAACACTTTGAGAACTTTGCATAAAGCTGCTAATCTCACATAGTCTAAAACACTACGCTCAAATGCTGCTCATGCTCATCTCGGCTATAGGAGTATACCAAAATATCATGGATAAAGACTATGAAAAATGAGTCTAAGTACGGCCTAATATCGAAGTCATCAAGTCCATGAACATGATAGGGGATTTAGTCAACCCAAAAGACATAACTAGAATCTCATAGTAGCCACAACGAGCCCTAAATGCGGTCTTAAGGATGTCCATTGCCCTAATCCTCAACTGGTGGTCGCTGGATCTCAAATCAATCTTAGAAAATACTACAACACCCTGAAGTTGGTCAAATAGATCATCAATCCTAGGCATAGGGTAATCGTTCTTCACCGTCACCTTGTTTAACTGCTTATAATTAATACACATCCGTATAGTACCATCTTTTTTCTTAACAAATAGGATCGGGGCACCCTAAGTTGATACGCTAGGCCGAATGAATCCTTTAACCAAGAGATCCTAAAGCTAATGATCTCCTTGAGCTCTATGGGGGTCATATGGTATGGTGGGATGGAAATAGAATGATTACCCAGCTCTAAATGAATGGAAAAGTCAATGTAGCGATCTAGAGAAAGGCCAGGCAAGTTTGTACAAAACACATCTACAAACTCTCAGACTATAGGCACTGAATCAACCATAGGGCCCTCCGTACTAACATCTCTAACATAAGCCAAATATGCCAAACACCCGCTAGCCACTAATCTCCAAGTCCAAATAAAATAAATCACTCCAACCGGCATGTGACTATAAGAGCCCTACCACACCACCGACGGAATATCATGCATGGATAGGTAATGATCTTGGCATAGCAATCCAAGATCGCTTGGTGAGGGGATAACTAGTCCATGCCTAGAATCAAGTCAAAATCCACCATGTCAAGTAAAATGAGGTCAGCGTTAATGTCTCAACCTTGACTAGTCACCGCAGAAGATTTAAAGACCTAATCCATTAATAAAGAATCACTTATCGAGGTCAAAACGTGTGATGGCTCAACTAAGAGCTTCAGACTCATACTTAGTTGAAGGGAACAATTTACAGATATATAAGAATAGGTGGATCCTGGATCAAATAAAGTGGATGTGGGCTTATGACATAATAGGATTGTACTTGTGATCACATCGTTTGAGGCCTCAACCTCTACTCTAGATGGAGCTGCATAAAAGTGGGCCTCACCTCCTTTACCTCATGCATCGACCCTATTTTCTATCCTTCTTCCTTACGAACCTCTCCGTGCACCCTAATGACCACCCCTGCAGTCCTGGCCCTAGTTTTTGCCTTTAATTGGAGGTGTTGCTTCTAGAGCAGGTCTAGATGCCTATAGAGCTAGTGGGTTAGCCTATGGACAAGGCACTCACGAGACTAATGATCTAGCTCCCCACACTTAAAGCCTCTTTGTGGCTATTAGCTCAACGCCGGAGATCGGCCAACCCAGCTAGAAGAACTCATCTAAAAACTACCTCGACCCTAACTCACACTGGAACTAGAGCCACCTTGACGGTGCTAGTCACCCTATGAAGTATAAAGTAAGGCCTGGAAGGGACTGGACTGGCCCTACTAGAATCTCTTGCGAGATCTGTCATAGGACTCCTTGGGTCTAAAACGGTGCCCACCCTAGCTATCCTTCTGCCTAGATCTCTTGCCACTACCCCTTTAGGCCTCGTGATAGAGTTGCTCAAGTATGTAGGAATGGTCCACCACATCAAGAAATAAGCGGCCCACTAAGACTAAAGACTGAGTCTGAATCCATAGTTGAAGCCTCAACCATCTAATGAATTACTAAACTCTTTCCTCCTCAGTAGGTAAGGTCATGATAGAATGTTTGGAGAGATTGAGAAATCGAGCCTCATACTCTGATATAGTCATGAAGTCCTTCTCCAACTACAAAAACTAATCACAGAGTTGATCTCTGTCATTCATGGGGATAAATCGGGATAAGAAGCCTTTGAGAACTAAACCCACGACACTGGTGGAGACCCAACTAGCTTGGTCTCTAAATATGAATGCCACCACTGCCGAGCAGGACTGTCTAGTTGATAAGCAGTGAAGTCATATCCTCTCAATCCATTAAAACTAAAGCCTATAGTCGGTGGCAGCAAGTAAGTAGAAACTCATGGGAATCCTCACCCACAGCCCCAGAAAACCTCAGTGGTGATAGTTTGAGGAACATACCAAGCATCTTCTACTTTTTAAGTGGCATGACGCCCTCAAATCATCAGGTTGAGTGGCAAGTGGTGATGGTTGCTAAGCAACTGGTGCCTCTAGCATAGGTTGGCCCTGTGGCACTAGACCAGCTGGAGTGCATACCCCCAATAGCAACTAATATCTAGGTGAACATAGCTTAAAGGTCCAGAGCTGCAACTGGTGTAGGTGGTGGCTGGGCTGGTCCTGACCCCACCATCTGATAATGTACTAGACTTATTGGTAGATCCACCTCCAGCTTTAGAGTCTACTCTCTATCCTGCACTGGGGTTGTAGATCTGGTACGACCTCGGGGTCAGCCCCTAATCCTAGCACACATGTAAACTATTTTGTAAAAGAGTGGAACAAGTGAGATTTCTATAAACTAGTAACACACATACTGCATGACAACAGTACAATAAATACACGTTCCTAAAGACATCCTATAGCCTCCCAAATATAAGTCACAGACATCTCTGCATAGATTCGTAGGACTCCACTATACATTAGCTCTATACAAGTAAGATCGGTGAACCTGGGGCTCTGATACCAACTTATCACGATCCGATTCCTTAGGTCATGATGATGCCTACTATGACCCACTAGTAGGCAAGTTGACCTATATTCTAGAACTGTGAGTAATGGTATAACAGGGTAGAAGACCAATAATACAACTAAAACAACAATGAAAAAATGAGATAAAGAGAACGACAGAAGAACAATGAAATACTTACAAATAAAATATCCCTCCTAAAACTTGGAAGTGATATATACAGAGCTACTACTATATGCGTACAAGTCCCAAAAGTGGACCATAGAAATAAGGCTATCTGAAAAAGCAAAAGACAGGCAAAATATATATATAGAGGGAGATGGGTGAATCCAGAATGATAAGTGCTCACCCTTGCCTCCAATCAAGACTGCAGCTATAAACTGAAATGCAAAAGTAAACTGAACTACAAGAAAGTAATCACAACCAAAGACAGAACAAGAAGTAAAGGTAAGTATGTAAACAAGTGTACTCAACTCACAAAGAGATATAAAGTAGCTACCTAAATATGTTGGATTCCCATAAACCCGATGGGTACACTCGTGCACAAGTCTAAAAGTATCAACCTAAATAGATTTCCATAAGCTCACTAGGAGAAAATATAGTTAAAGTAAAATGAGATAATTCGATGAAGCTCCAATAATGCCATAATTTCCTGCGGACTTGAACCGAACCATTCTGTAAGCTTGAAGCTTTAACCAAAGCTAAACACAATTAAGGACTTGAACCAAAGAATCATCAGAGTATCAAGGACTTGACCTAATATTTGATAATAACCAAGGACTTGAACCAAGGTGATAGATAATCGTAGACTTGAACCACGTGTAAAAGAGACCGAGGACTTAAACCAATATAATAGATAATCATGGACTTGAATCACATGAAAAAGAGACCAAGGACTCAAACCAAGGTAATAGATAATTGTGTACTTGAACCACATGTAAGAAAGACCACATAATTGAATCGGGCAATGATAGCTAATGACTCAAACCAACGCTAGTGAGTAGCAATAAACTTGAACCAAGGCTGATAAATGTGATAGACTCAAACCACGGCTAAGTAAGGCTAGGGAATTGAACCTAGGCATTAATACTAAGGCAAAAACTTGAACCCCACCCAATGAAGTGAATTGGGGACTTGAACCACGAACAGAGGCTAATCGGTTAGAATTAGGATCATTGGATGTAATGACCCTTTAGGTCATTTTCCTAATACTTCTTCCATTTCATTATTTAGAGTATTTCTATAGCGACCCTAGGTCATTTATGACCTGCTGGCACCGGTAGCTTAGTCGCCTAATCATTTGTTTGGGTTATAGACCTATTTCCTTATTTTGGAGCTTTTTTAACTTGAAGGGTTGACTTCGTTTATAACTTTAGGAAAATGACCTTAGAATAGAATTCTAATAATTCCATCACCTCCGAAATGGCCAAATTAGGCTTGCAGCATTGTCGGCATAAGTACCGAGGCAATTGGTATGAGTTTGGGGCCATTTGGCGCTCTTACCTTTGAAATTTAGCCCATGGTTGACTTTGATTAATATTCTTGGAAAATGTGCTCAGATGAAAATTCTAACAGTGCATTTAGCTTTGGAATGTCAAGTGTGGTTTGGAACGACCCTTCGTTTGCTTTCCAAGGCTTCTGATCTAATTCGAGGCTGATTGTGGAATTTGACTCAAAATGTCCCTTGGGTGTAGGACTCACTTTCAGTTATAACGATTAGAAATTTCAACTTGGCCATTAAGTCTAGAATGTCGGATTTGGTGGGGTAGCATATATCATTTTCACGCACTAGTTCCTAATGAATTTCAAGCACCCCATCGAAATATTAGAACTTTGAGCAAAATCAGCTTTTCAACTGATATCTGATGTAGGAGAATTTGTTCTCCATGATTGTGGGACATTAGCCACTTTCGTGAACACCCTAGGTTCTTTTTCTCCGCATTCGTGGGGCCATGGCTATGTTTGCGGAGGTATATGTGTTTTGCCTCCGCGTTCACGAAGGTGTGAGCCTTTCGGCTTCACGCTCACAGGCCTCTGGCCATGTTTGTGAAGGCCAAACATGCGGATATCCACATTCGCAGGCCAAATAGGCCGTGTTCGCGAAGGTCAATACCTTGGTCTTTTAATAAAAAACCAAGGACAAAACTTAGCCATAGCTCTTGACCTTTAACCTTGATTTCTCCTTCATTCCTCAACCAAATTTGGCAATTTAAAGGTTTAAATTCAAGAACATTTCATAGGTTATCCATTGGGGAGACATAATCTTAAGGGGAGGCTTCGTGTGAGGTAAATTTATGAATTTTTCTACTGGTTTTGGTATTTTTGAAATGAAACTTTAGTTAATTTCAGAGGATTGTATCTTTGCCATTTTAGCTCTGGTTTTAGTGATTTATTAGGCTAATTTGTGAGGATTTTGCAAGGAATATCATGGTGTATTTTGTTTTGAGCAGGAGAGCTTCATTTTTTAGTATTCATTGATTAAAGATGTTGCCTTAACTATCCTCTTAAATTAAAAATATGAGAATTTGTTGCATGATCATCTTGCATTATTTTTCCACCCCGAATTGTATTGTAATTCGATCCATGATCTTAGGATTTTGTTTAGAACCTATTTTTTGGGACAATTCCAGAATTCTAGAAGTGGGTCCCACATTTCTTGTTTTAGACCCCAAAATTGGTTCATCTCTAAATTATGAAATTAGTGTCTAAATGACCGTAACGATGTTGTGATTCAATTTTTGACAGCGTGGAAATGTTTCGAGGCCGTTCAGAAGGGAAAATCTTTGGTATTGTGATTTGAAGCGTGTATGTTTAGCCTACAGGAAGGCTACGACTTTTCATCCTTTAGATTGAGTTAAAATGTGTGGAAGCATGTTGAACTTGATGGAATTCTATTATATCTTTGATATTAGAAGTCATGTTTTAGGTTGTTATTGGGTTTTTTGGGTAATTGTAAGCATGTCGTCATTTCTGTTATTTGTTAAGTGTTGTAAGAAGAATTGAATGCTTATGTTGTTGATATTGTGCCTTAGTATAGGTTGTAAACTTTTTGTAGTTTGGTGTAGATCCCTGTAGAATGATGTAGCAGGCTGGTGCCTAGTAGTTTGTCCTTAGTTAGGCGATAACCTTGCCCTTAAGAATACCCTCATCCATAACTTGGCTTGATTGCGACTTTCAAGAGCATCGGCGATGCTAGGCTTTATGATCGTTCTGTCTAGGATTCGGTTCAAGCTTTGGCGATATATCGGTTAATTTATCGGGAAGGGGATTCTCGGGGCTATTAGTGTCCCGTTAGAAACAAGAATACTGGTATCATGGGATAAATTATGTCCGAGCATCCAGGTACCCAATCCTAGACTCCGTTCTGAAATTCCATTGGGAGTATTTGGGTACCCAACCTTGGCCTCTGCCAGCTTTCTAGTATGATGAGTATCTGGGTAGCCAGCCCCGTCCTCGACTGTACTGATGTATTATGGCAAGCATTTGGGTACCCAGTCTTGACCTTGGCCACATTGAATATTTGGGCGAGCATCTGGGTCCCAGTCCTGCCTCAATCCCTAAAATATTCTTGGTTTATGATTTCTTGGAAATTCTAGGTTTCTTCTCAGTCGGTCTGTAATGCCTACTGGGTACCTATTGTCTTGGTACTTATACTATAATATGTATCTCCTTTGGGATGTAGGACCAAGCACCAGCTACCATCGCGGATAGATCAAGCCTATTGTAGTCGGCTTCGGAGACTAGGGTGAGCACTAAACTTTTTGGGAACATATTTGTCTCCTTCTGTGTGTATGGTCTGTCTTTTCCATTTTTGAGACTATCCAGTTGTTGTATATATTTTTGGTCCTTTTTTGGGACTTGTACTTGTATCTTATTTTGAAGTAGCTCTATACTTGTGACATCCAGATTCTGGGACATATCTTTAGTTGTATATATCAGGTTTTGGTCTTACTTTCACTTATTTATTCTTTTTATTTTGGTATTTTACATTATTGATTAGTTTCTCCCCTTAAACCCATTACTTATCATTCCGGGTTCATATGTTGGCTTACCTACTGATGGATTATAGTAGGTGCAATCATAACCTGAGATCAGATCCCCAGGTTCATTGGTTTCACTTGTAAAGAGCTAACATCTAGTGGATACATCCGTATCTTAACTTTGGGAGGCTATAGGATGCCATTAGGAACATTCTCTATGTCATATCATTTTATATAATTTTGTGTCTTATTGGTTTTCTAAAGTCTCATTTGTTTCACTCTTTCGTAGGGATGGTTCACACGCATGGTACCACCAGTAGTGATGACCTACCAGGGCAGGGCAAGCCTAGAGGCCGACTCTGTGGCATAGGTAGGGGGAAAAACCAGCTCCTAATCCAAAGATAGTTCTGAAGCATATGGAGGAGCAACAAAATGCCCCTATTCCTCCTCAGTAGAAGGGGCCACCACCAGCATCACAGCCTTTAACCGCACCATTTATGACCCCAATATTACAGGCAGCGAATGCTCAGCTCCTCACGACTATCAGGGTTATACCACAAGCCCCAACTCCAGCGGCAGACATGCTAGCACCATGGGGTCGTCCTGCACCACTACTACCTGAGGTTGAGCCACTTTCACTAGTTGTTGCACCTTCGCCTGCAGTTTTGAAGGGTGGCATATCACTATAAGCATAGAAGATATTGGGGGTCTTTTAAAGGCTGTCAGCCCCGATATTTGTTTTAATCCATTGGCGTGGATGCCATGGAAATCTGGCTACCTGTCATGAGCAACTCTACTCATTAGGACTTGTAGATTCTAGAGGTGCTGACTTTACTTCTCACCAGTTTTGATGGTCATCCAGGAAGTGGTGGCATTTTTAGATACAAACAAGGCCAGCTCGATCACCATCGCTGTGATGGTCTTAGTTCTTAGAGGCTTTTTTATCTTGGTACATCCTCAGGAGCATCAGGGACCAACTCTAGGACCAGTTCACTCAGTTGGAACAGGGTCAGATGATGGTCGCCGAGTATGAGGACAGATTTCACTAGCTATCTCAGCATACTATTATGATTTGACCCACTAAGGAGGAGAGAGTATGATATTCTATGCGCGGGTTGAGGCCCTACCTGAGGTTGGGGAATGAGCATTTGGTTTCTGTAGGCAGCTCTTTTTTGGATGTGGTAGATCATGCCCGTACCATAGAGATTATTCATCACTAGGCCCAAGCGGGCAGCAATAAGAGACCTAGGCACTAGGTCAACTATAGTGGGTCCTAGTCTAGGGGCTATGATAGTTATGATAGGACCCACCAGCAGTTCCAGCAGGGTCAGTCCAACCGACCAATTTAGGCTGCCCTGCCAGTAGCTGAGGGTAGTCAGCCCTATTTAAGGGGTTCCACCATAGGGTAGATCTCGAGGGTATCGAGTTCACTTTCTTCCTATCGTGAATGAGGTAGAATAGGCCACTTAGCTATAGGTTGTTTTGATTTGGCTCACTAGAACACTGGGCTATAGAGTGCTCCAACTAAGCTAGACCATTGGCAGCAATACCTCCTCCACCTGGAGGTGGATATTAGGGTCAGGGTTGCGGCAATAGACAATATGGTGTTCAGGAGGTTCCTATGTAGGCAGGGCAGATGATCGTAGGAAAGGCCGACAGGGCCATTTTTATGCTACTCTGGCAAGGGCAGAGGTTGAGGTATCAGATGATATCATCTTAAGTACTATGCTTATATGTCATCAAACTGCTTCAGCTTTATTTGACCTAGGTTCCATGTATTCTTATGTGTCTATATATTTTGATCCCCGTCTAGGTATTATTTATGAGTCGCTTGAGGTGTGATTGCATGTTTCGACCCCCGTATAAGATTATTTAGTAGTAGATCAGGTTTGTAGATCCTGTGTAGTGACTATTTAGGGGCATGCGGTTTTGGACTTTACGCTAAGAACGTTATATTAGACATGCCTGACATTCCTCTATTTTTGCGGTAGGGTGCTTATAGCCGCTCGCCGATTGGGATCATATCCTTTATGCGAGCCCGACGGCTAGTTGCATTCGGGTTCTTAGTGTATTTAGCATAGGTCCATGATGTGTCTAGTGAGTCTCCTTTGGTAGATTCAGTTCTTGTGGTTAGAGAGTTTATTGATGTCTTCCCTACTGATCTACCTAGCCTACCCTCTAGAGAGAGATATTGACTTTGTTACATATGTGGAGCTGGGCACTAAACCTATTTCTATACCACCTTACCATATGGCCCCCGTAGAGCTCAAGAAACTTAGTATGCAACTTAGGGACCTCCTAGGTAAGGGCTATATTCATTAGAGTATGTCTCCATGGGGTGCACCCATCCTGTTTGTTAAGAAGAAGGATGGGAATATGCGGATGTGTGTTGATTATAAGCAGCCGAACAAGGTGACAGTGAAAAACCATTACGCCATGCCTCGTATTGATGATCTGTTTGATCAGCTTCAAGGTGCCATGTTTTTAAGATTGATTTGAGGTCTAGCTACCACAATTTGTAGATTAGAGTTGCCGACATTCTTAAGACTACTTTTTCAACTCGTTATGGCCATTACTAGTTCCTTATGATGTCTTTTGGGCCAACTAATATCCCTGCAATTTTTATGGACCTTATAAATCAAGTATTCAAGCGTTATGTTGACTCTTTCGTGATTGTATTCATTGATGATATACTAGTATACTCGCGGAGTAGAGAGGAGCACATGTAGTATTTGAGGGTTGTGCTCCTGACTTTGAGAGATTAGCAGTTTATGCTAAATTGTCAAAGTGCGAGTTTTGGTTGGAGTCTGCGGCATTTATGGGATACGTGGTATCTAAGAAGGGTATCATGGTAGATCCGATAAAGATTGAGGCTATTCGTGGTTGGGCTAGGCCCACATATATTATAGAGATTCAAAGCTTCATTCGCATGGCTGGTTATTACCGGCGCTTCATCAAGTGTTTCTCCACCATTTTAGCCAATTGACCCATTTGACCCATCAGGATATTCCCTTTGTATGGCCCGAGGAGTGTGAGTCAAGCTTTTAGAAGATCAAGGAGTTTCTTACCACCGCTCGTGTTTTGACTCTTCCAGTTGAGAGCCAGAGCTTTTCAATATATTGTGATTCTTCAAGTGTGGTTCGTGGGTGTGTTATAATGCAGCGAGGCCGAGTTATTAAGTATGCTTCTGTATAGTTGAGAGCACACGAGCACAACTACCCGACTCATGACTTAGAGTTGGCAGTGGTAGTTTTCGCACTCAAGATATGAAGGCACTATTTATATGAGGTCCATTGTGAGATATATACAGATCACCATAACCTACAGTACATTATGAATAAGAGGGACATTAATTCTAGACAATGACACTAGATTGAGTTATTAGTAGATTATGACATCTCTATCTTCTACCACCCGGTGAAGTTGAACATAGTAGAAGACGCATTGAGCCGGAAGGCAGGAAGTACGGGTAATCTAGCTTACTTACCAACTGTGGAGCGAACCCTAGCCTTAGACATCCAATCTTTGGCTAATAGGATGGTCAGGTAAGATATCTCAAATTTGGGACCGATTATGGATTTTGTGGGAGCTCGGTCATCTCTGTTGGATTAGATTTATGGTCGACAGTTTGAGGATAGAACATTGGTAGAGCTCTGAGAGTTGGTATTTCAAGGCAAGGGTGGCCAGGCTTTTATAGCTTCAAATGGGGTACTATGGTTTGATGATCTCCTTTGTGTTCCCAGTGTTGGAGACTTTATTCAGTTGATCCTTCTCGAGGCCTACAATTCTAGGTATTCTATTCATTCGTGCACCGCGAAGATATATCGGGATATGAGGCAGCATTACTGGTGGTGTGGCATGATGAGAGATATAAATGAGTATGTATCTCGTTATTTGAGTTGCCAATAGACTGAGAATCAATGACTTGGTAGAGTATTTCAAAGATTACCCATTCCTAAGTAGATTACCATAGACTTCATGATGGGATTACCTATGACACCTAGAGGTAATGATGGTATATGGGTCATCGTTGATTGATTGAACAAGTTGGCACACTTTCTTCTAGTGCAGTCTACTCTCAGTACAGATCATCTAGCTCGAATCTATATTCAGGAGGTGGTTTGTTTTCATAAGGTACCGATATCTATTATATCAGATAGAGGGTCCCAATTTACTTCTAATTTGTAGAGAGTCTTTTAAAGAGAGTTGGGCACCCAAGTTGATCTTAGCATGCCATTTCATCTACAGATCGATGGTCAGTCAGAGCATACTATTAAGGTTCTGGAGGATATTCTGCGAGCTCAGGTATTGGAGTTTGAGGTTCATTGGGATTAGTATTTGACTTTGGTGGAGTTTGCTTACAACAACAGCTACCACTCTAGTATTTAGATTGCCCCGTTCGAGGCCTTATATGGTAGGCATTGTCACACTCCGATAGGTTGGTTTTAGTATTCAGATCCTGGGTTGCCAGTACCAATTTACTTTAGGATGTCGTAGCTAGGGTCTGGGTTATTTAGGATAGGCTGAGGGCATCTCAGATTAGTCATCAGATTTCTTATGGATATCTCTCTTGAAGGGCATGATGAGATTCGGCAGGCGGGGTAAGCTTAGCCCAGGTATATTAGGCCTTTTAAGATTCTGAGGAGAGATGGAGAGGTTGCTTATGAGCTGGCTTTACCTCCAGTATTTTCATCTATACACCCTGTTTTTCATGTTTCTATGCCACCGATACATCCCTGATGAGTCCTACGTACTCCAATATGATTCAGTTGAGTTGGATGATGGCTTGACTTTTATTGAGGAGCCAGTTGCTATTCTAGCTAGAGATGTTTGCCATCTTTATTCTAGGTCCATCTATGTGGTTAAGGTCCATTGGTGCCACCATCCGATAGAGGAGGCTACCTAGGAGACCGAGCAGGAGATGCGGGAGTAGTTCCCCAGCTTATTTGAGCCTCCAGTTATATCCTTTTCTTTACTTTCGTAGATGAAATTTCTTTTAGTAGTGAATGTTTTAATAACCCTCTAAGTCCTTTTTTGAATACTGCTTCCATTTTGTCATTTAAAACATTCCCATAGTGAGCCCAGGTCATTTATAACCTGCTAGCGCCAGTAGCTTGGTCGCCTGGTTGTTCAGCTGGGTTTTAGACCTGTTTCCCTATTTTGGAACTTTTATAACTTGAAAGATTGACTTCGGTCATAACTTCAGGAAAAAGACCTCAGAATAGAATTTTAACGATTCCATCAGCTCTGAAATAACCAAATTGGACTAGCAACATGGTCGACGTGAGTACCGAGGCAATTAGTATGAGTTTGGGGCCATTTGGCGCTCTTACCTTTGAAATTTGGCCCATGATTGACTTTGGTCAACATTCTTGGAAAATGCACTCGGATAAAAATTTTGATAGAATAGTTAGCTCTAGAATGTCGAGGTTGGTTTGGAATGACCCTTCATTCCCTTCCCAAAGCTTCTGGTTTAATCCCGAGGTCCATTGTGGAATTTGACTCAAAATGGCCCTTTGGTGACCCACTTTAAGTTGTAACAACGTCGTATGGAAATTTCAACTGCTCATTTGAGTCCGGAATGTCGAATTTTATGGGGTAGCATCTCATTTTTGCACGCATGCGATTCTGAATGAATTTCGAGCACCTAGTCGATATATTTGAACTTAAGAGAAATCCACTTTTTAGCTGATATCTGGTGTACAAGAATTTGTTCTCCGTGATTATGGGCCCTTGGCCGTATTCATGGAGACCCAGGTTCTTATTCTCCGAGTTCGTGGGGCCATGGCCATATTCGCAAAGGTATATGTGTTTTGCCTCCATGTTTGCAGGGCCTTGGCGACGTTCGCTGAGGTGTGAGTCTTTTGCCTCCTTCTTCGCAAGCCTCTGGCCGCATTTGCAAAGGCCAAACTTGGTGACCTACGCATTCGTGGGACACTAGGCTGCGTTCGCGAAGGTCAAGAACTTGGTCTTTTAATAAAAGACCAAGGACGAAACTCAGCCATAGTTGTTGACATTAAACCTTGATTTCTCCTTCATTCCTCAACCAAATTTGGTACTTTAATAGTTTAAATTCAAGAGAATTTTGTGAGAAATACATTGGTGAGCTCTAAATCTTGATTGGAGGCTTCGTGCGAGGTAAATTGATGAATTTAGCTACTATATTTGGTATTTTTGGAATAAAATATTAGTGAATTTAGGAGGATTGTATCTTAGCCAAAAAATTTGCTCTATTTTTAGTGATTTTTGAGGCTAAGTTGTGTATTTTTTTCGCAACTAACATCGTGGTGTATTTTGTTTTGAATAGGAGAGCTTCATTTTTGAGTATTCACTGATTAAAGATGCTGCCTTAATTGTCCTCTTAGCTTTAAAATGTGGGAATTTGTTGCATGATTGTCTTGCATTGTGTTTCCACCCCTAATTGTGTTGTAATTTGATCCATGAGCTTAGGGTTCTATTTAGAACCTATTTTGGGGGTCAATTCTGAAATTCCAGATGCGGGTCCCACATTTCCCATTTTAGACCCCGAAATTGGTCTGTCTTCGAAAATTATAAAATTAGTGTCTATAAGACCATAACGATGTTGTGATTCTATTTTTGACAATGTGGCAGCATTTCAAAGCCATTAAAAAGGGAAAAGCTTCGGCCCTTTAATTTAGACAGCGCGTGTTCAACCTACAAGTAGGCTACGACTTTCCTTCCTTTATATTGAGCTTAAATGTGTGAAAGCATGTTGAACTAGATGGAATTCGGGTTGGGTAGATTATTTTTATATCTTAGGTATTAGAAACCATGTTTTAGGTTGTTATTGGGTTTTTTGGGTAATTGTAAGCAAGTGTTCATTTCCCTTATTTGTTAAGTGTTGTAAAAAGAGTTGAGTGCTTATGTTATTGATATTGTGGGACTTAGTATAAGTTTTAAACTTGCCTTAGTTTCCCCAGTGTCACTCCAGCGGGGTTAGATCCCTGTAGACTGATGTAGCAGGCTGGTGCCTAGTAGTTTGGCCTTAGCAAGGCGGTAACCTTGCCTTTAAGAATACCCTTATCCATAACTCAACTTGATTGCGACTTTCGAGATACATCAGCAATGCTAGACCTTTTGATCATTTTGTCTCATCTCCAGTTCAATCTTTAGCGGCATATCGATTAATTCATCGATAAGGGGATTCTCGAGGCTGTTAGCATCTAGTTGGAAAGTAGAACAATCGACACCATAGGATAAATTATCTGTGAGCAACCGGGTATCCAATCTAGGCCTCTGTTCTGAATTTCCATTTGGGAGCATCTGGGTACCCAGCCCCGGCCTCTGCTAGCTTGTAAGTATGATGGACATCCGAGTACCCAGTCCCGGCCTTGGCCACATTGAATATTCGGGCGAGCATCTAGGTCCCAGTTTCTTCCTCAATCCCTAAAGCATTCTAATTTCATCGATTCTTTGAAATTATTGGTTCAGAAATGACACGATTCTTTGGTTCTTGGCATCACAGATTCTTGCCTCCAATACTGGTAGCTGTAGCTATTTTTTGTACTCGGCGGGCTTATGGGGGTCCATTTGGGTTTTTCTTTAAACTTGCGCACGAGTGTCCTAGCTGAGCTTATGGGAGTCAAATTGGGTTTGTTATCTATAGTTCTCTAGGTAGTACTATATCCATTTAGATGCTTATCATGATCCCTATTTAGGCTGATTCCTTTTTTTCTTAATGTTTTTACCTTTTCTACTCAGTCGGCCTTTAATGCATACTTGGTACCTATGATCTTGGTACTCATACTATACTGTGTATCTCCTTTAGTGATGTAGAACTGAGAATCAGCTACCATTGCGGATTGATCAAGCCTGTTGCAGTTAGCTTCGGAGACTAGGGTTAGCAATTGATGTTTTGGGATCATATCTGTCTCCTTCAATGTGGATGGCCTATCGTTTTCCCTTTTGAGACTACCAAGTTGATGTATATAGTTTTGGTCCACTTTTGGGACTTGTACTCGTATTTTATTTTGTAGTAGCTCTGTACTTGTAACTTTCATGTTCTGGGAGGGATCTTTAGTTGTATATATCAGGTTTTGGTTTTACTTTTGCTTATTTTTTCTGTTTATTTTGGCATTTTCCATTGTTGATTAGTTTTTTCCCTCATACCCATTACTTGTTGTTCTGGGTTCATGGGTTAGCTTGAACCACATCCAACTAGAATCGACGAATAGACTTCTGGAACCAAGAACTAAATGATATGGGAATGATAGAAGAATAGGAAATTATGGAGATATCCAAGCTATGTTACTGCCTAGATAAAGCTCAGAGTATTAGACTCAAGTCTGCTATATCAGTCTACAGGGAGCTAAGCTGTCCGAAACGATGTCGAAGATGTTCTAAGGTCCAACGGCACCAAAATTGTACAAGTCTAAGGGAACACTAGTCTAATCCTAGACTAAGGCTAAATATGCTTCCAAAGACATAAACCATCGGCATGGCACACGCCATAAGGTATGGACGATCAATAATAACATGAGACATGCTTTGATAGTCCAAATATACCCCAAAAATAGCACATAGGCCATGAATTTTAGGAATTTAGCATGCTCGACGCCCAAACCCTTCCAATCTTATACAATTCAGTATAAGAATGCCTAAACATATAAAGTCTAAAGAGGGGAAAATCGTAGCCTATCTGTAGACCATCCGCATGTGATCCCACTTAAGGAACCGAAGGTTTTCCTTTTCGAACAGTCTTCGAACACTTCCACGCTACCAATAATGGAATCACAACGTCAATACGGTTGTTGTGACATTAACTTTACTGAATTCAGAGATGGATCAATTTCAGAGCCAAAATCGGGAATTGTGGGACTAACATTCAGAATTCTCGAATTGACCCCAAAAGTTGGTCCTATACAACACCTCAAGTTCATGTAACCATTTAAAACACAAAACGGGGTCGAGAAACATCAACAAAGGATCATGCAACAAGAATTTTGAATTTTAAACTAAGCACATTAAGGGAAGATCAACTTTGCATAGAAAATTTACCAAAATGAAATCTCGATAGATGAAACTAATCACATCACGATGTTCCTTGCAAAAAAACCCAAAAATTGGCCACAAGAATAGCAGAAAATGGACCCAAAATGCTCAAGATATCAAATCTAAAAATTTACCAAATTTCTAATCCAAAAATGGAAGGGTAGTAGCTATAATGCAAATCTTACCTCAAATAAAGCTTTCAATTAACTTTACAATTTTACCACCATCTTTCTCTTGAAAATTTCTTCAATTTCAACCTTTAAATCACCAAAATTGGGTTTATATAGACTAAGCAATTAATACAGCAGCAAAAATACAGCAGCTAAAATCAAGATTTTACCTTAATCGAATGTCCCAAATCAGTTTTCAAGCTCACTAACGCATTCTCCTCAAAAAATCTCACAAGTTCTCCCTTGAATCACCCACTTTGGAGCTCTATATCTCAAGATATGGGGTTTTGAAGTTTGGAGAAAATTCCCCAAAATGGGATTTTAAGCTTTCACCAGCACTGCTGCAACACTTCTTTTTGGCAAAGTCCAAAATCTCCGATAAGGTGCTCACAATTCATTCGGAACCCCGTGCATGCAATCAAGATATGCTACCCCAACAACTTCGATGTTCCAGACTCAATGTCGCATTCAAAATTCCTATATGAGGTCATTTTAATAAAAACTATGTTGGAAGACTATATGCACAAGGAAAGCATACCACAATCATATTGCTTACATGAATAATAGATAACACATACGTTTATGGTAAAATACATACGATCATGCTAGAATGCATAAACTTGTTGAAATTTAATTTGATAAATACCTCTTTAGGCATGAACAGATACCTTCAAGGGAATCCACAAGTTAGACTGCAGTTCTACAGTCTTCTACAGCGATCCCAAGTTCACAGCCGATCTCTCTCAGAACTTGGGTGGGCAAGTATCATATAGAAAACCCTACATCTATCCCTTTTAAGGTTTAGGAGAAGACCTTTTCCCAGTCCAAATCTGAAACTGAAAACATGTATTCTCCTTTTCTCCTAGGAATATGAATTTGAGTTCTAGTTAAATATGGGCATTGTAAGGACCAGTGAATTAATTACTGAAGCTCTCTATTATGGAAATAATTTAAAATAATTTAAATTATTCTTACCATAATAAGTTATAAATCATTCCACTAGAAATTCATAATTTCACTCTATTTATATTTCAAAATTCCCCATTAAACACTTATGTAATTCCTCATGTTAAGATTACAGATACTAACCAATAAATTAAATTAATGACGAATGCAATTCAATAATTAATTTCCCTTAGAGAACCCTTCAACTTATTTCATGTGTCAGATTCATAAATCCACTTGTAAGATTTGACACAATGAAAACTTAAAAGCTTCTCAAAAAGACATATCATCAATCTCTATATAGAGACATGGATTCCCATAAACTAATTTATTATTTCATCATTATATATTATCATTATTCAATTAACTAAGCATATTGACCTATCTTAGAATCTCACCTTCTATTAAATCAAAACAATAATTAATAGATACAGATCATAATAATTATATCAGTATTGAGAATATTAGTATATTTAATAATTTGGAGAATGTGTTTTTTCCGTCAGTCTAAAATAACTATCTCTACTCGATCCCGTTCAATACATACACAATTCACTAGCACAAGAAGTTACAAATATACTATTCCAATAATCAAAATAAATTATAGATAATCTTGTTGTTACACCCCACACTCTCGAGCTCAGAATGTCTCTTAAGTTCTTTAGACATTATCATGTGAGCCAGATAAGCTATGACACTATCAAACAACTCCAAGGAAAGGAGAATGTGATACCCTATAGTAGAAAAGGTTGGAAATAGAGTCATAAGAATATGGAAGGAATTGGAGGCCAAGTAATGAGTCGTAGGACTCGATTTAGCTACGTAAGCTACTAATTTAGAAGTCGTATACACTTGAGTTGCTTAAGAACATACCAAGCTTACGTAGCATGGATTACATAGTCTCCTAAAATAAGATGAGATTACGAATCCACGAGGAAGGGGAAAAGACAACACGTGGCAGCCAATGGGGGAGCGACACGTGGCAGCACCTCAAGAAAGCAGGTGATGCACCTACTTAGGGTCAAGTAGGTGATGCAGCTGCTTGGGGGGTGGACCCCACTATCACGTGGCAGCCCCTAGTTGGCAGCATGATACGGTGGCCAATCATAGGTTGACACATGTCACCCTAAGGGGCTGACACTTGTCACCTCCAAGGTAGCCCATGTATTTATGTTTTATGACTCTTAACGCAAGTCATTTATCCAAAATCAGCCAAGAACTTAGAAGGAAAAACGTGAAGAAGAAAAAGGAGAAAGGAAGCCACGTTTTGGAAAAATTAAGGTAAGTTCTTTAATTTTCCTCCGTGAATTATTTATCTATGATGTTCCTCAACCCCGTGGATATGTATATATATATCTTACGATGTCTACGGAATTAATTATTCATGTTGGAACTTGAGAGAAAGTTGAAAGAACAAAGAGGGAAAATGTTAAAAACTAGTTAACAAACCCATTTTTGGAGGGGACAGTTGTTAGTAATATTAGTATAACGTCTTGTGTATAGCTTCATTTCGGGTGATTCAATATGTTTTGGGAAGGTATTTCATAGGTATATAACTTTCATGAGACTTTAAAATCTAGTTTTGCTTTTAGCTTCTCGAAAAAAGGTGATGAAGTGTAGAGGAGGTACAGCCCAGATTTTGGTTTTGGAAATCTTACACGGACTTCTGTTGATGTTTTGGGCATATCTTTTTGTACATAATTGATGTAGGGGTGATTCAAAATTGTATGCGACTCTAAGATACATGTATATAAATTTCATGAAGGACGTAAATCCTGTTTCTCTCCATTACCCCTTCGAAATGAAGCGACAAGGTAAAACAGTAACCTGTCCAGAATTCACATTTTGATAGTTTTGAGTGAGTTGTTGCTGCAGGGGTGTAATGTATTGTTGCAGGGACTAAATGCATTCTAAAAAGGGTATGGATGCTTCTGATTGCAGCCACACGACCCCTCGTTTAGTATAATGAAAGGCGTTATAGAATAAAGACTAGACGCCCTATTTGATATCATCTTTTTGAATGAGTCATTTGGAGTTTATATTGTATATTGTTGGTGTGAATTGCTGCAGGTTGTTGTTGTTGGTTGGATTTACTTCTTAGGGAAAAAATTGTAAATTCGGATAGGGAACATTATAGGGGAGGTGCAATTTTCGTTAGCGCCTTAGCAAACTAAAGAACTAGTCGAGGAAACGACTAAGGAAATAGATTCCATTAATACTAAGGTGTAACCTAAGATGCTGGAAAGTTAAGGAGGGTTGATATTCATATTAATTTTATGTTGGATAGGTTCAAAGGACAATAAGCCGAACAGGATAAGGAATAACTCGGACAAGGTATGTGAAGCTTTCTTTTGGCATGTTTTTGGCATAAGTATGTAAAGCCTATCTTGTTTCTTCTTTTGGCATGTTTTTGGCATAAGTATGCAAAGCCTATCTTGTTTCTTCTTTTGGCATGTCTTCAAGTTAAATAATGAATGATATGAGATTGAGGGTAAATCTACTCATAAATGCCAAGCGTAGTTCACGGTCCTCATTTACCTCTTGATGAAAGCACTCTTACAGTAATTGAACTAGGCCTTCTCAAGCCTTCCATACGTTAGGAAGTGATGAGTATGTAAGGCTATCCTTCCCTTCTCTTGGCATATCCTTGATAGAAGTGCAATATGTATATCTGCGTATACAAGTGGGGATAATTCTATTCATAAGACCCCGAGCATACCTCGTGATCCTTATCCACTACTGAATACTAGGACGCCTACGATAGTTGAATTATTGTCTCTCAAACTCCTTTGGGATAGGAAGGGACAAACAGGTGAGGCCTACACTTTCTTTCTTTTGATATGTCTTAAAGAAAACGATACATGATACGAGCTCTAGAGTAAGTCCATTCCTTAGCTCCGAATACATTATACATCTCATATTCACTCCTTGGCAGGAAAACTCTCATCGTAGTTGAGCTACCTTCCCTAAACCGTCTATATGTCGATTAATAGTGGGACTTAGATCTCCTAGTCCTAAGGTCTCTGTGATGAAAGATGTCTATGATTATCTTAAGCCGATTGGCATTACTCTAAAATATGTCTATAATTCCTGAGACTTCACTTAATATAGCCCTAGTAGCACTCAAAGGGCACCTGAGATGATTATTATCCTGATCCACGAATGATAGTTCAGTATGATTACCCTAGTGAGTCTCAGATAATGATCTACCTATATATGATGACTATGACACCGAGTCCCCTAATCAGCCGAGTATGGTATATGATGCTTTGATTATAACACCGAGTCCCCTAATAGGTTGGGTATGGTATATGATGCTATGATTATAACACCGAGTCCCTTAAAGGGTTGGGTATGGGACATGATGATATAATGATAACACCGAGTCCCCTAATGGGCCGGGTACAGTATGTGATGATATGATTATAGCACCGAGACCCATACTAGGCCGGGTACGGTATGATATGTAATGATAGATGGGCATGCATGTGAAAAAATAACATGGTAATCGTAACCTATGACACAATGCCGTATGCAATGACATGGTAACTCCGAGTCCTCCAGCGGGCGTGATACGGTATGTGAAGATGATGTACATGCCATTATGTTATAGGATACAAGTATAGTACCTTATTAACTGTTATACTTGTTTCCTACATCCCCATTTCAGTTGTTCCGTCAATTCTGATGTGTTATGCTTTATATACTCAGTACATATATCGTACTAACCCTCCATTCCCCGAGGGGCTACATTTCATGCCCACGAGTACAGATGTTCATTCTGGAGATTCGTCAGCTTAGGAGTTCCTCTCAGCTATGTTGGAAGTGCTTCACTATTCTGGAGCCTAATTTTTGATACCGTTCACTTAATGTATATATTTGTACATTCAAGGGTACGGCGGGGGCCCTATCCCGCCATATGTTACTGTTACTATTCCTAGAGGTATATAGACATATGGATGTGGGTTGTTTATAAGTTTGTTTTGACTGGGCCTATATGGCATGTTTTAAATGTTTTTATGTTATGGAAGCCTCATCGGCGTGTGCCCTTTCACGATATGATATGAATGAAAGAGGCTATAGGTACATGAAAAAGTTTTAAACTATTGAGGTTTTCATGTATAGTATCATATCACACACGGTTCAACTTAATTGTAGCTGATAAATACGCATAAGAGGGTCTAAGTCGGACCCCAGTCGCAGTCTACGGGGTTGGGTCGTAACAGAAGTGGTATCAGAGCAGTTCGTCCTTGGAATGTCTACAGACCGTGTCTAGTAGAGTCTTGTTTATCGGTGTGTTGTGCACCACATCTATAGACAGGAGGCTGCAGGACATTTAAGATGTTACTTTCTTTCATATCTAAGATCGTGCGGTAGAGCCGAGTCATAGAAAATGACATTCCCCATACTAACCTGTGATTTCAGCAGAAGGATAATATCGATAGAAAAAAATAACTAACGATATGGGAAGTTACACAGCACGGAGGTAAGCAAAGGCATGAAAGACATATATCAGGTAAGGTATTGAAATGCAATTGAGATATACAATTGAAAAGTGAAAGGAAAGGTAAACAAGAAAGTGTAACAGGTGCAGCTCGAGTGGACATAACAAGTAAGTCCATTTCCATACTGTTAATTATGGGCGCACTGTGCAGCTGCGATATGAGATGATATGACTATATATGTGTGCCCTGTGTGGCTGAGATGTTGTATAATATGAATATATATTTGTGTTCCCTACGAGGCATCGTTGGTATTTTCTGCGTGTAGATGTTAAGATAGTAAGAAATACAGAGGAAACTCTGCCCAAATTTTCGTAGAAATAAAAAGAGAATAAGATACAAGGTTGTAGTATGTCTTGAAAGGTTCTGCTCACAACAATGATGAGATTTGACTAAACAAGTATGGATGACCTCGAGAAACAAGTTAATTGCGGAATTAATGGCAATAGAAACTAGGAGGTCAATACTGGTATAGTAGAACGAAGTTAGAAAGGAAGGTCATGTAAAACTAATATTTTCCGGAGCATATAGGAGTAACATGGAATGTAAAGATAGGTGTGAAACGGAAAAGCAAGCTACGGAACAAATAAGGAAGATTTATCAAGTTCTGTAAGAAAAGTTTGGAATAAAGGTTGTGTGATGACGAAAAGGATAGCTAGTGCAAGGAAATAAAGAGTAATATGGAATTTCTTGCGCCCAACCAAAAATGGATATGAGTTGGAGGAATAATAGAGAAGTTCTAATATAGGCGTTCAAGATAGAGGTGATTAATTAAGTATGAGTACCGAACGAAAAGGGAAATAGACAGTTACGAACTAAAGGTATAGTATGATAAAAAGGTGATAAGATAAGGACACTACTACAATGAAGTTGATATGGTTTTAAGCAGGATTAGAAGTGAGCCTTAAGCATACGACAAAGATGAAAGCTCATGAGGGATGAAGAAGTATTGTGTATACGTGATTCCACCTTGGAGATTAGTGAGATCCTGCAAGGAGAGGAAATGTCGATTTACAGAACAACTGCTGTATTATGAGGTTATTAGAAGAATAAGTGGTATCCACTGGAATCAGGCTAGTGTTATGATGAAGCTCGAAACACGGATCATCAAAGTATAAGTACTCTCGAGTGGAGAGTTTGAACCGATCATGGGCACGAGCCAATTACTAATTGGGATGAATGGAATATGGCTTTGAATACAATGCTACATTACGGATGTTACTCGAGTACCAATCGTCAGATGAGATTTTATATGATATATTCCAAATACAAAAGCACCCTATGGTTGTGCTAGGGTTTCCTATAAAGACAACCTAACATATGAAAGATTTAACAGAACATGTAGATATGGTGTAGAACGTTAAATATGTGGGAATGGAATCATTCACGTATGAATAACTAAAAATAAACAGAGGATGACATGGGTACACCCTAAAAGGGGGGAAGTGGACAACAGAAGTACAAGTGTAAGAGAAAATCGACTGACACTATCGTATGTAAATGGGAACGCTTAAACTTCAAACGAGACCCCATAAGGGATGGACGCGATCATACCCGCACTAATGCATCGGATTCCGTCAAAACTCCGAAATTAAGCATGCTTGGACGAGAGTAGTACTGGGATGGGTGACCTCCTAGGAAGTGAAAAAGGGAACGAAATAAGTATGGGAAAAAAAGATTATAAAGGCGTGTTAGTACAATGACGCATATAGAACAGAGTAAGCCAAGAGGAGAAAAGATTATGACTTAAATACAACGCACTTCGTGAAAATGGCACAAGAATAGTTGTGCATCTTACAAACATTGGCATACTAAGAGCAAGGTCAAATGATTACTCGATAAAAAGAAGTTAGTAATAGCAATGTGATTGCCATATTTAGAATCTATTAAAGAAAAGTGTAAGATGGTTCGAGGCAGAACTATTAAGATATAATCGGTATTAAGGACGAAAGCCATAGCGGATCCTTGACCTCGACCGAAGGAGGTAAGTCGCTAGTATAGCGACACTATAGCATTTTCTAAATGGATCTACGTACCTACACACGTTTGTGTAAGAATTACAGTATAATGTGTGGTAATAAAACTAGAAGAAAGATCTGAGTAAAAGAGAAAGATAGCATACCTAAGGTGTTACAAGTTGAATTAAGAGGAGTTGTGTAATGGCTTAACCGAGGAGGAGCATCAAAGGCCTGATAGCCTGTTACGGGGGATGGGAATCCCGACTAGGGAATGGAAGACGATTAATGTAGGTTATAGTCCAAGCTGACCTCACACTCCATGGAAGTATAAGTTTATATGGGTTATGATGGATAGAGCTGCCTATGAGTGGGACCTACTATCCGATTTGAAGCAATACATTCAGTTCTCACAGATCAATGCTCCGCAAGTATATCAACGACCCTCCCAGAATATTTTCCAGGGAGAAGGTCTATGTAACAGGAAGTTATACTACGAGGGGCAACTTATTGCCATCCTAGATCGGAAAATTAAAAGGGGTGCGAACTAAGGACGTAGCTTTTGTCAAGATGCCGTGGCGGAGTAAGAATCATGAAGAAATAACTTGGGAAACTGAAGAGGACATAAAACACAGGTATCCGTACCTATTCTCAAATGTCTATGGGTAAACCCCCACTCCTGGAACTCATATATTAATTACTTGGATGAACATGTATGTTATTGCAATAGAAGGGAATATCCCTATAGTTTGAATAAAGTATTAAGGGAAGTTTTATTCAACATTCAAGGACGAATTTTTTAAAGGGGGGAAGGATGTTACACCCTACACTCTCGAGTTCGGAATGTCTCTTAAGTTCTTTAGACATTATCATGTGAGCCGGATAAGCTACAACACTATCAAACAACTCCAAGGAAAGGAGAATGTGATACCCTATAGTAGAGAAGGTTGGAAATAGAGTCATAAGATTCTGGAAGGAATTGGAGGCCAAGTAATGAGTCGTAGGACTCTATTTACCTATGTAAGCTACTAATTTAGAAATCATATACACTTGAGTTGCTTAAGGACATACCAAGCTTACGTAGCATGGATTACATAGGCTCCTAAAATAAGACGAGATTATGAACCCGCGAGGAAGGGGAAAAGACGGCACGTGGCAGCCAATGGGGGAGCGACACATGGCAGCACCTCAAGCAAGCAGGTGATGCACCTACTTAGGGTAACATAGGTGATGCAGCTTCTTGGGGGTGGACCCCACTGCCATGTGGTAGCCCCTAGTTAGCAGCATGATACGGTGGCCATTCATAGCTTGACATGTGTCACCCTAAGGGGCTGACACGTGTCACCTCCAAGGCAGCCCATGTATTTATGTTTTATGACTCTTAAAGCAAGTCATTTATCCAAAATCAGCCAAGAACTTAGAAGGAAAAACGTGAAGAAGAAAAAGGAGAAAGGCAGCCATGTTTTGGAAAAATTAAGGTAAGTTCTTCAATTTTCCTCCGTGAATTAATTATCTATGATATTCCTCAACCACGTGGAGGTGTATATATGTATCTTACGATGTCTACGAAATTAATTCTTCAGATTGGAACTTGAGAGAATTGAAAGAACAAAGAGGGAAAATGTTAAAAACTAGTTAACAAACACGTTTTTCGAGGGGACAGTTGTTAGTAATATTGGTATAACTTCTTGTGTATAGCTTCGTTTCGGATGATTCAATATGTTTTGGAAAGGTATTTCATAGGTATATAACTTTCATGAGACTTTAAAATCCAATTTTTCTTTTAGCTTCTCGAAAAAGGGTGATGAAGTGTAGAGGAGGTACATCCCAGATTTTGGTTTAGGAAATCTTACACGGACTGCTATTGGTGTTTTGGGCATATATTTTTGAACATAATTGATGTAGGGGTGATTCAAAATTTTATGCAACCCTAAGACACATGTATATAACTTTCATGAAGGACGTAAATCCTGTTTCCCTCCATTACCCCTTCGAAATGATGCGACAAGGTAAAATAGTAACCTGTCCAGAATTCACGTTTTGATAGTTTTGAGTGAGTTGTTGCTGCAGGGGTGTAATGTATTGTTGCAGGGCCTAAATGCATTCTAAAAGGGGTGTGGATGCTGCTGATT
This sequence comes from Solanum dulcamara, assembly GCF_947179165.1. Lineage (NCBI taxonomy): Eukaryota > Viridiplantae > Streptophyta > Magnoliopsida > Solanales > Solanaceae > Solanum > Solanum dulcamara. Next base: position 54,492,114 of record NC_077237.1, on the reverse strand, counting down.
TCAGCCACACGACCCCTCATTTCGTATAATGAAAGGCGTTATAGAATAAAGACTAGACGCCCTATTTGATATCATCTTTTTGAATGAGTCATTTGGAGTTTATATTGTATATTGTTGGTGTGAATTGCTGCAGGTTGTTTTTGTTGGTTGGCTGTACGTCTTAGGGAACAAATCATAAATTCATATAGGGCACATTATAGGGGAGGTGCTGCCCAATTTTCATTAACGCCTTAGCAAACTAAAGAACTAGTCGAGGAAATGACTAAGGAAATAGATTCCATTAATACTAAGGTGTAACCTAAGATGCTGGAAAGTTAAGGAGGGTTGATATTCATATTACTTTTATGTTGGATAGCTTCAAAGGACAATAAACAAAACAGGATAAGGAATAACTCGGACAAGGTATGTGAAGCTTTCTTTTGGCATGTTTTTGGCATAAGTATGTAAAGCCTATCTTATTTTTTCTTTTGGCTTGTTTTTGGCATAAGTATGTAAAGCCTATCTTGTTTCTTCTTTTGGCATGTCTTCAAGTTAAGTAATGAATGATATGAGATTGAGGGTAAATCTACTCATAAATCCAAGCGTAGTTCATGGTCCTCATGTACTTCTTGATGAAAGCACTCTTACAGTAATTGAACTAGGCCTTCTCAAGCCTTCCATACGTTAGGAAGTGATGAGTATGTAAGGCTATCCTTCCCTTTTCTTGGCATATCCTTGATAGAAGTGCAATATGTATATCTGCGTATGCAAGTGGGGATACTTCTATTCATAAGGCCCCAAGCATACCTCCTGATCCTTATCCACTGCTAAATACTAGACGCCTACGATGGTTGAATTATTGTCTCTCAAACTCCTTTGGGATAGGAAGGGACAAACAGGTGAGGCCTACCCTTTCTTTCTTTTGACATGTCTTAAAGAAAATGATACATGATACGAGCTCTAGAGTAAGTTCATTCCTAAGCTCCGAATACACTATACGTCTCATATTCACTCCTTGGCAGGAAAACTCTCATCATAGTTGAGCTACCTTCCCTGAACCATCTATATGTCAATTAATAGTGGGACTTAGATCTCCTAGTCCTAAGGACTCTATGATGAAAGATGTATGTGATTCCCTTAAGCCGGTTGGCATTACTTTAAAAAATGTCTATAATTCCTGAGACTTCACTTAATATAGCCCTAGTGTCACTCAAAGGGCACCTGAGATGATTATTATCCTGATCCACGAACGATAGTTCAGTATGATTACCCTAGTGAGTCTCAGATAATGATCTATTTATATATGATGACTATGACACCGAGTCCCCTAATGGGCCGAGTACGGTATATGATGCTATGATTATAACACCGAGTCCCCTAATGGGCCGAGTATGGTATATAATGCTATGATTATAACACTGAGTCCCTTAAAGGGCCGGGTACGGTACATGATGATATGATGATAACACCGAGTCCCCTAATAGGCTGGGTACAGTATGTGATGATATGATTATAACATCGAGACCCATACTGGGCCGGGTACAGTATGATATGTAATGATAGATGGGCATACATGTGAAAACATAATAAGGTAATCGTAACCTATGACACGATGCCGTATGCGATGACATAGTAACTCCGAATCCCCCAGTGGTCCAGATACGGTATGTGAAGATGATGTACATGCCCTTATGTTATAGGATACATGTATAGTACCTTATTAACTGTTATACTTGTTTCCTGCATCCCTATTTCAGTTGTTCTCTCAGTTGTGATGCATTATACTTTATATACTCAGTACATATATTGTACTGACCCCCCGTTCCCCGAGGGGCTGCGTTTCATGCCCACGGGTACAGATGTTCATTCTGGAGATTCATCAGCTTAGGAGTTCCTCTTAGCTATGTTGGAAGTGCTTCACTATTCTGGAGCCTAATTTTTGATACTGATCACTTAATGTATATATTTGTACATTCAGGGGTACGACGGGGGCCCTGTTCTGCCATATGTTGTTGTTACTATTCCTAGAGGTCTATAGACATATGGATGTGGATTGTTTATAAGTTTGTTTCGACTGTACCTATACGGCATGTTGTAAATGTTTTTATATTATGGCAGCCTCGTCGGCGCGTGCCCTTTCATGATATGATACGAATGAAAGAGGCTACAGGTACATAAAAAAGTTTTAAACTATTAAGGTTTTTGTGTATAGTATCACATCACATACGGTTCAACTTAAGTGTAGCTGATAAATACGTATAAGAGGGTCCAGGTTGAACCCCAGTCGTGGCCTACGGGGTTGAGTCGTGACACTTGTGCTACAATCATACTGATGACTTGTCCAATTTCCATCTTAGATTGTGAACAAAAAACTTTTAGACTTATTAGAATCACTGATTTAATCCTCTGAGTATAAACTAAAACTCTATACACTAAATCATCTACTATATAGGTACATGGACACATAAACGAATATATTATCTATTAAAACTTTTATTAAAAATGAATAAACAATTTTCTATGATAAATAGTATATCTAAACTCATGGTTAATAATATATATTCCATTGTTAATACTATATATCCTAGCAATCTCCCACTTAAACTTTTAACAATCACAATTGTTATAATATACTGTATCTAAATGCATGGTTAATAGTATATACCTTAACAATCTCCCACTTAGTTGTTTAATCTTGAAAATTATTAGAATACTATGTCTATATCCATGATTAATAGTATATACCCTAACAATCTCCCACTTAGACTTTTAACTATGCATTTACAACTTTCACAAGCATTCCTTTTAATATGACTTATCAAAAGGGTCTTTACCAAGTTGTTTTCTTATGCAATTTTGTCTAGTAGTTTTTAGTCGTAACTGATCGATTTTGTCTTAGGTATGGAGAGAACTCATCATAAAACCCTTAAAGAGTTTCTAATTTTCAGGAGTTCTATCAAGAAAACTGTCTCAAGAATACACAACAAATCAATCTTCGTTATGATTCTCCCACTACGACTAAGTACTACTACTAGAGTCACACTTTCATGTTCTTAAATCTTAATGTTTTCCTTAAAACCTTTCGACATTAAAATATTAACAACTTATACATGTAGTATTCTTTATTTTGCTCAACATTACTTTCACTACTTGAGGTAGTAATATTTCTTATGTTAAGTAACGTTTCTCCCACTATTTAAATGCAATAGAACATCAACTCCGACATACTGATTAGAGGTTCTTCAGCATCTGAATTTACAACCAACTCATTTCTTATTTCTTTGTTTAGCTCCTATAAAAACTAGTTTACTTCTAGGAACATAGTTTATTAAATGGTCTTTTTCTCTAAATCTGATAATTTTTTTAACAATTGCTTTATTTTCCTTAGGACAATAAAATAAACCTTCTTTCATTCTTTTTGATTATCCAACTAACACACACATTCATTCTTAATTCCAACATGTTTTTTCACCCTTTCAACGCATATGATAAACAATTCTATATTTGAACATGTCCCTGACTAGACTTACGTCAAATCCAAACTAGTTTTATAGTTGTCAAAAGTACTGACATGAAAGGAATTATATTCAGAATGTGATATGCAATTCTTAGGACATATTACAAAAGAAGCAAAACAACTTCGAATAAATAAATCATTAATCTTATCATCCCCATAAGGGTCTATTTCATTTCTCTTTTACACCAATCTATAGTAGAGTGTCAGGTGTACACAATTGAAATGCAATTACTCTATCAGATAAGTGATTAATAAACTTTGCAGAGAGGTATACGTCACTACAATCAGACTGCAGTGGCTTTATATATTTTTCATGATGCTATTTTTATTTGTCTTAAATATCTTTAGTTTTTTAAGGAATTTACAAAGCATCAAAAAACATATTTTCATATCATGACTAATCTTCTGTGAATATCCCAGAATACTCAAAGTCACTTCTTGCCTGAATATTCATTTACCACACAAATGAAAATAGACTAATTCTAACTTATCACTACCTCCATTTTATTTTTAAGAGGAAGGTCTCTTATTCATTTTTCCTTCTAAATAGGTCTTACATGTTGGTAGTGACTCCACTTTCAATGAACCATTATGTTCATCTCTTAACCAACCTTGAAGTTCTATCCAAAATAAATGACTTAGACGCTAGTGTACAGATAATTTTCATTTAATTTGAAAATATTCTCTCTTATGAGATAGATTAATATTATTCAATTCATTAGATATAGTACTAATACAAAAATGACACACCAACATACCACAAGAGATAAAATATTTATCAAACTCAATAGTAGGAGAGTTACAAGAAAAATATATTATGTATCCATCTCTTGTCTAGTTAGAAACTCAAAATAAATTCCTTCTAACACAAGATACATGTATAATGCATTCTTTTATTTTATCTCTTCCAAAAGAAATTCTTGAGTAGTACTAAGTGGGTATCTGAAGTTGTTGAGAATTTGAGATTTTATACATTAAATAGATCATAATATATCAAATAATTCTGAATAATAAAATTCAGGACTCATTTTATACATATATATTCATGCATCCCGGATAGCCAATTGATAAGATTGGAGAACTACTCATGAAATACACATTTAGAATGACCGATTATTCACTAAATAAAATTATACAGATATAACTTAGATGGAGAGTCTACTGCTAGTTTAAGTCAAGTGAAAATCACCCAAGTTACATTGATCCAATCATATATTACTCAGTTTAGGAGAGTTAATATAGATTGTCAAAACTAATGATTAAATACATAGTAACTTGTATTAATTTCATCTGATAGGGAGAAAGGTCTAAAGACAGTTGGTAATAATGGGAAGCATCTCTATCACCAAATATGATCAAAAACTCATATAACCATCCAAATAGTAAAAATATATATTTCTTACTAGGGTCTTATGAATCTACCGAATTTTAGATCAATCAGAGTCTCTTTTTTTGTTGAATTCCAAAACTATGATCAATTCAGTTGAAAACATTGTTGGACCAAAATAGAATTTAAAATTTTTTCGTTTAGTAATTCCTATCACATATCATCATTGTGTAATAAATACATGAATCAAGAACCAAGAACAAATTTTTAAAACTATTTACATTATTTGAATACTATTTTTCAAAAATCAGCATCTTTATGTATTCATTGAATATTAAAATTCAAAACACACCTCATAGATATTAGTGTATCTTGAATAACAAATTTTGATGAAAAATTACTACTCATGCAACATACATCAGTCATGTCAGATATTCACTCCAATAAATTTTGAACAAGAGTTAACTCAGATGGAGAGTATGCTATTAATTTAAGCCAAGTGAATATCATAATTCCTAGATCTATTGATCCAATCATATATTACTCAGATAAGGAGAGTCAATACAGATTATCAAAACTAGAGATTAAATCTAGTGACTTGTATTAATTTCAACTGATATGGAGGAAGGTCTAAAACCAACACATGAACTTAATACTTCACTAAAATTTAGTCACGAAGACCATAGAGAACAATCTATCACCACTATATCATAGCAGAGTAATTTTTCATTAAAATTAATTTTTCAAGACACAAGAAATATTCTAAACATTACCTAAACGACCTCAAATTACCAAATCACTACATAGCAGTAAGTAACTTTAATTTGTTCGTTTCTTATGAACTTGCCGAATTTTAGATCAAATAGAGTGAAAAAAATATTTATCTCCAAAGTTATGATCAAATTCAGAATCAAACGATTTAAAAAATAATCAGATCAATATCCTTATCATATATCAATTCATGTTAAATCATCACGAATAATTATGTATCACACTTAACATAAATGAAATCAATATAAAAAAATTATTTTCATACTAAACCATATTTTAATCTGAAAGAATAACTTAAAATTTATTTTAACGACCTCAAAAATTGTAACTGCATAATAGTGAGTAATTCTCGAGAGGACGTCTCTAATGAACTTACCAAATTTTAGTTCAATTGGAATATGCAAAAATTCATTATTTCCAAAGCTATGACCAAATTCGGATACTCATGTCGACCATGCTACTAGCCTAATTTAGCTATTCTGGAGCTGATGGAACCGACCAAATTTTATTTTGAGATAGTTTTCCTGAAGTTATGACCGAAGTCAACTTCTCAAGTTATAAAAGCTCCAAAATAGAAAAACAGGTGTAAAACTCAAACGAACGACCAGGCGACCGAGCTATCGGCGCCAGCAAGTCATAAATAACATGGGTTCGCTAAAGGAATACTCTTAATGATGAAACAGAAGAAGAAATACGAAAAATGGCTTGAAGGGTCATTACAGACTAGCATCTCACAATGGTGGATCAATGGGTTTTCGGTCTAACGCAAATCTCGACGCAGAGCTGACGGACCAAAAATGCAATTATAGAAATTAGTACTTCCTTTGGAAAGTTCCAAGGACCAACATAAGGATTTGTGCAATTATTTACCACTATTCTCATTATCCATATACCAATTGTTGGGAATGGAGAGAAGTTAGATAGAGAGATAGAACCTTCATCTCCATAGTGATGAATTCTTAGCTTCATGACAGAGAAATGTTCAATTTTGTATTCTCCAAAGGTCGGATTTAGGTTTTGTTAATAATTTTAGCTTGGAATGATGATTCCCTTTATGGGTGTCTTTATTCCCTATTTTATGAGTAGATAAATCCTTAGCTAGGGGTGTGTGTGATAGATGGGGGCGTAAAATCTCAAATGGATTTTGATTAATCTTCTCTAAAATTAGTTGTATGACATAGATCTATTGTTGTCTTGAAGTTTTATTCTAAAACAATTAGTAGTTGCAACATTGATTGAGATCTCTATCCAATTTTGGCTTTGAAAACAAAATGGAGTTGGGTAAGACACAATAGTGAAGACTTGTTGAAATTACTCTATGGATTTGAGCTAGGGATGGAATAATCATAGTAATTTCTCATTTAATGATGTGAGCTAGGGATAGTCCATTTACTCAAGCAATGTTTGATGTTTTGTTTGAAAGGGTCTTGGTGTTTCAAAAAAATCAAGGGACATACATTTGATAGTTCACGAAAATATCAAAGAGTAGTCTAGATCGAACACTATCCATGCCATTATCTTTTTTCTAGATTAATCTTAGCCTATTTGAGTTGAAACCCCAATCGCTATGTACACACCTCTAGTCTTTTCGAATCTTGGTATACAAAGTTATTATAAATCCCTTCTTTTTAATACTTGATAGTGACAACTTGTAGCTTTTAGATAACCCCCCTCCCCCCATATATATATATATGTATGTATATATATTGTTGAATCAATCAAAGAGTCCAATCTACCAATCTTTGAGGTATGACCCCGACCTAATTAGTTGGGTATTATATTGTAAATCACTACCAATGATCTGAAATATGAAACACAGTTGAGCATTCATCAAGGATGACCTCAGATGGGGAGTACAATGAAGAGGTGCAGGTGAGGAGGAAGCTTTCGGTTGCCTATGACTTTTGGGGCCATTTGAGAGGATACAGGCCAACATGGACGCCACGAGGGAATGACTGAAGAATATTCCCGCGCCTCCTAGAGAGTCTACTGCCTCCAGCATAACCACTGGTACAAAGTCTCTTCAGAGAGCCTTTGAGTCCCTTGCCCAGGCCCACATGGAGCTCCGAATCGACTTTGATGCAGAATATAATAAAAGCGCTCCTAGGACAAGATGCTAATGAGGATTGTGGAAGGGGATAAAGTCTATTATGAGGACCTTGGTACTAGGATCTCACCCTTCAAGGGTGAATAGGAGGGATGCATAGGAATTATCCATCATTATTAGGTTGGACAACAAAGATTTTAGTGGCTCAGGAACTGGCAGTGATGAGGCAAACAGTAGGCGTACCCAGTATCCCTCCCTCCCATCTATAGATTTATTATTAGTTGGTAGTTGGTTCTGTTTGATGTGTTGGTGGTGGAACTTGGATGAAGTTTGGCCTTGTTTCTGGCCTTCTATTTATAAAATTTGGTTGGTTTGTTAGCACAATTGGATGAATATTAACTTAACAGAAAGGGTATTCAAAATTGAACATTGAATTGTTCTCACTGCCTTTCACTATAGCGAATCATGACCAGTTTGTCTTTTTTCCATAACGGATAATTTTTCTATTTGGAAAAGCTAGGTATAGAAAAAAAGGCTTTACCATGGCAAATGATGGCAACTATCCTGGCTTGACTATATTGAACACCTCTTTGCTAAAGTGAAAGGTGTTTTGGTATGGCGAAAGGTAGTTAGTAGCATAAGATCCTACATAGAGCGCATGATTTCCATTTCTACCACCAATCAAAACTCAATTACAGGCATAATTAACAACAAATCATGGCTTGATCAACACTTAATAATCTCTACATATTCAACATTAGAACAATCAAGCTTGACACGTAAATGTTACCATGAGATACCAATTGGAATCCTTAGATACCAATTGGACACATCTCACCCTTGAATGAAAAATTTCATTCAAACATCCTAAACTTTCCAACATACCAGTTTGAATTGTCTAAATATCAATTGGACCCAACTCAGAAGATCAACACACTGTAATGACACAAGAGGAGAGAATAAAAGCAAAACTTCTTAGATGCCTTATAACATCCCAAGGATTTAATGTGGATATCAACACATGAAACCATAGGACTTTACTTAACATTGCTCTTGTACTTTTGAGACTCACAAATCTGGTTCTAATACCAACTATCATGACACAAATTACAGAACATTGAGAGAACACTAATACACTATGCAACATTCACTATATCAAAGATAATACTTCTTCATGTCCCTTATTACTCTCTTATCTTAGTCATTTATGTTACACCCCGCACTCTTGAGCTCAGAACGTCTTCTTAAGTTCCTTAGACACTATCATGTGAGCCGGGATAAGCTATAACACTATCAAACAACTCTAAGGAAAGAAGATTGTGATACCTCGTGAGAAGGGAGGTTGGAGATAGAGTCATAAGAATCCGAAAAGAGTTGGAGGCTAAGAAATGAGTCGTAGGACTCGATTTACCTACGTAAGACACTAAGTTAAGAGTCTTATACACTTAAGTTGCTTAAGGATATATCAAGCTTACGTAGAGCGGATTACATAGGCTCTTAAAGTGAGATGATATTACGAACTCGCAAGGAAGGGAAAAAGACGACGCGTGGAAGCCAATGGTGGAGCAAAATGTGGCATCACCTCAAGCAAGCAGGCGATGCACCTACTTAGGGTCAAGTAGGTGATGCAGCTGTTTGGGGGAGGTGGACCCCTCTCCCACGTGGCAGCCCCTAATTGGCAGCATGACACGATGGCCAATCATGGCTTGACACGTGTCATCCTAAGGGGATGACACGTGTCACCACCTAGGGCCACCTAAATATATGTATATATGACTAATGTCTTCAGTTCTGATCCAAAAATATCAGCAGAAACAAAGGAAAACAAACCCTAGGGCTAAGGAAAAAATTGCGACGGCTTGAGAGAAAAATAAGGTAAGTCCCGACTTTGTTCCGTAAATTAATTATATAGAGTATACCACAATGATATGGAAGTATTATTAGAGTAAAATTAGAGTTTGGTGCAGCCAAAAAACGGACAGCAAGCTGCCATGACGATTCAGTATGTTAAAAAAATATTCGAGGCGCGATTTCGGCGAGTTCTAGCCAATTTCGGGAAAGGTAAGTTCTTCCCCTCTAATTTGAAGTTGATGAGGTTAAATTAGGGTGTATTAAACACCTTAGGGGATGATGGAAGTTGGGGAAAAGGTTTGAAAAGTTCAGCGTTCGGAATAAACGAATTTGGAATCTCTATAGTTAAGTTGTTGTCGAAATAAGGTGTTGTACGCGTAGGGGCTGCTGCTGGTTATGTTGTGGCCTGTTGCAGGATCTAAAAGTTCTCTAAATGATATGGGGGATCTTCTGGTTATAGCTACATGACCCTCCACTTTTGCAATTAAAGAATTCGCGAAAGAAAGATTAAAAACTCTAGTTTTGGTATCTTAGTTTTGAGTGAATTATTGGGGCTTTATATTGAGTAAATTTGTCATAATATGTATATGTATGGGCTGCTGGTTGCATTTTTGGTTGGCTGCAGGTGCTAATTACATGGTTGGGAATTCGGATAGGGCACATTATAGGGGAGGTGCTGCCCGATTTTTGTTAACACCTTAACTAGTTAAGGAACTAGTCGAGAAGGCGAGCAAAGGGATGAATGTTATGAATACTCGTGGGTAGTCTAAGTTGCTGAAAAATCCAAGGTTGTTAATACTTGCATTACTTCCATGATAAATAGGTTTCGAGGACAACGACGTGGACGTGATTAAGAGAAGTCCATACAAGGTATGTGAAGTTTTCTTTTGGCGTGTTTTTGGAATAAATATGTAGAGCTATTCTTCTTTTCTTTTGGCATGTCCTAGACATAGGCTATAAATGATATGTATGTGATATCTGGGGATTCAATCGATTTGTAAAGCCCTGAGTCATTTCCTTTAAGTCTTCTATGTGATGAAAAGTAGTACATGTAAAGTCTATCTCTTCTTTCCTTTGGAATGGCTTGATTTTAAGTGAAATGGTATATGATATAGGTTTAGAGGTAATTCCATTTATGAGCTCTGAGTGTAACTCGTGACTTGTAGTCACTCCTGAACATTCAGAGTCTGAAAGTAGTCATACTACTATCCTCAAGCCTGCTATATAATGAATAGTAAGTGGAGGTACCAACTCCTCTTTTTAGAGGCTCTCAAATGATAAATGCCATTGATTGCATGAGTTGAGTCTTTGACTAGATAAATTGTGTTTCTGATTGCATAGACTATATTTCTGATTGCATAAATTGTGTGGCATTATTCTGATGCATGTTTGTGATTCCTGAAGCCCCAACTGATGTAAGTCCTAATGACATCTAAAGGGATACTTCAGATAAGTTCCTTCCTAATCTTCAGGTGACGGTTCACTTGACAGTTTCATCGAGTCTCAGATAATGACTTAGTTTCATATGGTTTCTCTCTACTCTGCTCGTATATATTGTAACCCATCCTTCCTTGAGTCCCACGATAGGCCGGGAACGTTATCGTGCACAGTTCTACTACTTCTTTCACCGTGTCCCGGGCTGGATGTGTATAGTTCCACGCACGAGGAGACGATGTCGTACGTGAGGTGTGATATATGTTATATGTTATGATGATACGATTATTCACCGAGTCCCGGGCCAACTGTAATGTGACATTATATGTGGCGGAATAAGGAAGGAACCCCGAGTCCCTCCTTAGAGGGCCGGGTACGTATGTATATTATGATGGTACGCTATAGATGTACACCACTCTATTCACTGAGTCCCTCACTAAAGGGCTGGATACTTTATGTAGGCATGCATATAAGATTAGAGAGATACATTGTGACCCCGAGTCCCGTAGTGAACCGGGTATAATATGATAACATACATGATAAAATGATACTATAAATGATGATATGATACCGTATACGATGATATGATGAAATGAAATGCATGATGATACGATGATATGTGATTATGAAGAAGTGATTACAACACCGAGTTCACTAGAGGGCCGGGCACAGTATATGATGATGTATAGGATTACATGTCCTAAAGTACAGGTACAGTAATTTGTTAATTGTTATACTTGTCCCCTGCATCCCTATTTCATTTATGGTCTCAGTTACGATGTGTTATGCTTCACATACTCAGTACATATATTGTACTGACCCCCCCTTTTCTCGGGGGGAAGCATTTCATGCTCGCAGGTACAGATGTTCTTATTGGAGATCCGCTAGCTTAGGGTTTCCACTTATCTATGTTAAACGTGCTCTACTGTTCCGGAGCCTTACTATTGATGTTGGTCACTGATGTATATGTTTATTTATTTAGGGGTACGGCGGGGGCCCTGTCCCGCCATATGGTACAGTTATTACTCTAGAGATCTGTAGACATGTGTATGTGGGTTATTTGTAAGTTTGTTTCAGTTGCGCTCGTACGATGTATTGCAAATATTTTTTTGGTGTGGCAGCCTCGTCGGCTCTCATGCCCTGTCCTGTTATGATACAGGTGCATGAGGCTACAGGTTTAGAAAAAAAAAGCTTTTGACCCATTGGGGTTCGTGTATGGTATCACATCACACACGGTTCAACTTAGGGTAGCTAATAGATACGCATAAGGGGGTCCAAGTCAGACCCCAGTCGTGGCCTACGGGGTTGGGTCGTAACAGAAATGGTATCAGAGCAGTTCGTCCTTGGAATGTCTATAGACCGTGTCTAGTAGAGTCTTGTCTATCGGTGTGTTGTGCACCACATTTATAGACAGGAGGCTACAGGACATTTAAGATGTTACTTTCTTTCATATCTAAGATCGTGCGATAGAGCCGAGTCATAGGAAATGAAATTCCTCATACTAACCTATGATTTTAGTAGGAAGACAACGCCGATAGAAGAAAGTAACTGACAATATTAGATGTTACGAAGCACGCAGGTAAGCAAAGGCACGAAAGATCTATGTCAGGTAAGGTATTGAAATGCGATTGACATATATAATTGAAAAGTGAAAGGAAAGGTAAATAGGAAAGTGTAACAGGTGCAGCTCGTGTGGACATAACAGGTAAGTCCATTTCCATACCGTTAATTATGGGCGCCCTGTGTGGCTGCAAGATGAGATTATATGACTACATATGTGTGCCCTATGTGGCTGAGATGTTATACAATATGAATGTATATATGTGTACCCTGTGAGGCATTGTTGGTATTTTCTATGTGCAGGTGTTGAGATAGTGAGAAATACAGAGAAAACTCTGCCCAAATTTTCGTAGAAATAAAAAGAGAATGAGATATAAGGCTATAGTATGTCTGGGAAGGTTGTGCTCACAACAATAATGAGATTTGACAACAAGTATGGCTGACCTCGATAAATAAGTTAATTCTTGGGTTAATGGCAATAGAAACTAGGAGGTTGATATTGATATAGTAGAACGAAGTTGGAAAACAGCTATAATCCAAGAAAGATGACTTAGAGAAGACTGATTGATCGGGATAAAATGATATGGCGAGGCATCTCCTGAATTGATACATAGGGATAAACTATGACAAGTTATAGTTAAAGGAAGTAACAATATGATTAAGACAAGAATATGAGGGATAAAACATTGTGACGGATATGAAATGTTAATAAGACAGCTTGCGAAACATTAAGGATAATACTAACTAAGAAGGGTAAGTACGCCATAGTAAGAATTGTGAAGAAAATCAAGCGGTGTTATACTATGGGACTGGTCACGAATGGGGTACCAGGTGAATATAACAAACACCGTTATGAGAATAAGTAAAGGGTAATATGGAATTCCTTACGCCCAACCAAAAATGGAAATGAGTTGAAGGAATAATACAGAAGTTCTAATAGAGGCACTCAAGATAGATGCGATTAATTAAGTATAAGTATCGAACAAAAAGAGAAATAGATAGTTACAAACTGGAGGTATAATACGATGAAAAAGTATTAAGACAAGTTCACTACTACCACGAAGTTGATATGGTTTTAAACAGGATTAGAAATGAGCCTTAAGCACACGACAAAGATGCAAGCTCAGGAGGCGTAAAAAAGTATAGTGTACACGTGACTCCACTCTAATGATTAGTGGTATCTACTGGAATAAAGTTAGTATAATGACGAAGCTCGAAACATGAGTCATTAAAGTATAAGTACACTCGAGTAGGGAATTTGCACCAATTATGAGCCATCGCTGATTACTGATTTGGATGAATAGAATATGGCTTTGAATGCACTGCTACATTACGGATATTACTCGAGTATTAATCGTGAGATGAGATTTTATACGATACATTGCGAATACTAAAGCACCCTATGGGTATGCTAGGGTTTCCTAGAAAGGCAACCTAATGTATGGATGATTAAACAAAAAAAATGTAGATATGGTGCAACATGTTAAATATGTTGGAGTGGAATCATTTGCATGTGAATGGCTGAAAATAAACAGAGGATGACGTGGGTACACCCTAAAAGGGGGGAAGTGGACAAGAGAAGTACAAGCGTAAAAGAAAATCGACTGACTCTATCATATGTAAATAGGAACGCTTAAACGTCAAATGAGACCCCATAAGGGATGGACGTGATCATACCCGCACTGATGCACCGGATTCTGTCAAAACTCTGAAGTTAAGTATGCTCGGGTGAGAGTAGCACTGGGATGGGTGACCCCCTAAGAAGTGAGAAAGAGAACAAAACAAGTATGACAAAAAGAGATTATAAAAGCGAGTTAGTACAACGACACATATAGAACAGAGTAAGCCAAGAGCAGAAAAGATTATGACTGAAATACAATGCACCTCGTGAAAATGGCATAAGAATAGTTGTGCAGCTCATGAATATTGGCATACTAAGAGCGAGGTCAAATGATTACTCGATAAAAGAAAGTCAGTAATAACGATGTGATTGCCATATTTAGAATCTATTAAAGAAAAGTGTAAGATGGTTTGAGACAGAACTGTTAAGATATAATCGGTATCAAGGACAAAGCCCTAGTGGAGCCCTGACCTTGACCGAAGGAGGTAAGCCACTAGTATAGAGACACTAAAGTATTTTCTGAATGGCTCTACGTATCTACACATGTTTGTGTAAGCATTACAGTATAATGTATGGTAATAAATCAAGAAAGAAGGTCTGAGTAAAAGAGCAAGATAGCATACCTAAGGTGTTACAAGTTGAATTAAGAGGAGTTGTATAATGGCTTAAACGAAGAGGAGCATAAGAGGCTTGATAGCCTGTTTTGGAGGATGGGAATCCTGACTCGGAAGTGGAAAGCAGTTAATATGTGTTATAGTACAAGCTGACTTCATATTCTAAGGAACTGGGAGTTCATACGGGCTATGGTAGATGGGCTGACAAAATCAACCTGTTCCCCTCCAGTTAGGAAGGCATATTCAACTGAGGGTTATGCGAGATGACATAGTAGGGAAACAATAAGATTTCACAGAGTCCTACCTCTATCATTTCGGAAGGGATTGAGGAACACAGATGAATCTTAGTACGACATTTTGCCCTTTGATTAATGGATAGGCCCAGAAGGGATCCAGTAAATTATTGATGAAGTAAAGCTTATTCAAGAACAAGATATCGATTAGCAGCCTAGAGTCGATAGGAAGGGGATATATTGATCCTTCGCAGGGAATTTTTAGAATAGATAAAGCGGCCTATGAGTGGGACATACCGTCCGATTTGAAACAATACATTCAGTTCTCACAGGTCAATGCTCTGCAAGAATATGAATGATGCTCCCAGAATATTTCCCGTGGAGGAGGTCCATGTAACAGGGAGTTAAACAGATTGCGAACTAAGGACACAGCTTCCGTCAAGGTACTGTGGCGGGATAAGAATCGTGAGGACATAAACTAGGAGGTTGAAAAAGACATGAAACACAGGTGTCCGTACCTATTCCCAATGTCTACAGATAGCCCCCAGTCTTGGAACTCGTATATTAATTACTTGGATGAAAATGTATGTCATTCCAGTAGAAAGGAATCTCCCTATGATCCGTATAAAGTCTTAAGGGAAGTTTTATTCAACATTCGGGGGCGAATGTTCTAAAGGGGGGAAGGATGTTACACCCCACACTCTTGAGCTCAAAACGTCTTCTTAAGTTCCTTAGACACTATCATGTGAGCCGGATAAGCTATGACACTATCAAACAACTCTAAGGAAAGAAGATTGTGATACCTCGTGAGAAGGGAGGTTGGAGATAGAGTCATAAGAATTCGGAAAGAGTTGGAGGCTAAGAAATGAGTCATAGGACTCGATTTACCTACGTAAGACACTAAGTTAAGAGTCTTATACACTTAAGTTGCTTAAGGATATATCAAGCTTACGTAGAGCGGATTACATAGGCTCTTAAAGTGAGATGATATGACGAACTCGCAAGGAAGGGAAAAAGACGACGCGTGGAAGCCAATGGTGGAGCGACACGTGGAATCACCTCAAGCAAGAAGTTGATGCACCTACTTAGGGTCAAGTAGGTGATGCAGCTGCTTGGGGGAGGTGGACCCCGCTGCCACGTGGCAGCCCCTAATTGGCAACATGACACGATGGCCAATCATGGCTTGACACGTGTCATCCTAAGGGAATGACATGTGTCACCACCTAAGGCCACCTAAATATATGTATATATGACTAATGGCTTCAGTTCGGATCCAAAAATATCAGCAGCAACAAAGGAAAACAAACCCTAGGGCTAAGGAGAAAATTGCGACGGCTTGGGAGAAAAATAAGGTAAGTCCCAATTTCGTTCCGTAAATTAATTATATAGAGTATACCACGATGATATGGAAGTATTATTAGAGTAAAATTAGAGTTTTTTGCAGCCAAAAAATGGACAGCAAGCTGCCATGACGATTCAGTATGTTAAAAAAATTTCCGAGGCGCGATTTGGGCTAGTTCTAGCCAATTTCGGGAAAGGT
Organism: Solanum dulcamara; assembly: GCF_947179165.1. Classification (NCBI taxonomy): domain Eukaryota; kingdom Viridiplantae; phylum Streptophyta; class Magnoliopsida; order Solanales; family Solanaceae; genus Solanum; species Solanum dulcamara. The sequence continues at coordinate 54,475,620 of NC_077237.1, read as the reverse complement.
AAGTTCTTCCCCTCTAATTTGAAGTTTATTAGGTTAAATTAGGGTGTATTACACACCTTAGGGGATGATGTAAGTTGGGGAAAAGGTTTGAAAAGTTCAGCGTTCGGAATAAACGAATTTGGAATCGCTATAGTTAAGTTGTTGTCAAAATAAGGTGTTGTACGCGTAGGGGCTGCTGCTGGTTATGTTGTGGCGTGTTGCAGGGTCTAAAAGTTCTCTAAATGATCTGGGGGATCTGCTGGTTGTAGCTACATGACCCTCCGCTTTTGCAATTAAAGAATTCGCGAAAGAAAGATTAAAAACTCTAGTTTTGGTATCTTAGTTTCGAGTGAATTATTGGGGCTTTATATTGAGTAAATTTGTCGTAATATGTATATGTATGGGCGGCTGGTTGCATTGTTGGTTGGCTGCAGGTGCTAATTACATGGTTGGGAATTCGGATAGGGCACAGTATAGGGGAGGTGCTGCCCGATTTTTGTTAATACCTTAACTAGTTAAGGAACTAGTCGAGAAGGCGAGCAAACGGATGAATGTTATGAATACTCGTGGGTAGTCTAAGTTGCTGAAAAATCCAAGGTTGTTAATAATTGCATTACTTCCATGTTAAATAGGTTTCGAGGACAACGATGTGGACGTGATTAAGAGAAGTCCATACAAGGTATGTGAAGCTTTCTTTTGGCGTGTTTTTGGAATAAATATGTAGAGCTATTCTTCTTTTCTTTTGGCATGTCCTAGACATAGGCTATAAATGATATGTATGTGATATCTGGGGATTCAATCGATTCGTAAATCCCTAAGTCATTTCTTTTGAGTCTTCTATGTGATGAAAAGTAGTACATGTAAAGTCTATCTCTTCTTTCCTTTGGAATGGCTTGATTTTAAGTGAAATGGTATATGATATAGGTTTAGAGGTAATTCCATTTATGAGCTCTAAGTGTAACTCGTGACTTGTAGTCACTCCTGAACATTAAGAGTCTGAAAGTAGTCAAACTACTATCCTCGAGCCTACTATATAATGAATAGTAAGTGGAGGTACCAGCTCCTCTTTTTAGAGGCTCTGAAATGATAAATGCCATTGATTGCATGAGTTGAGTCTTTGACTAGATAAATTGTGTTTCTGATTGCATAGACTATATTTCTGATTGCATAAATTGTGTGGCATTATTCTGATGCATGTTTGTGATCCCTGAAGCCCCAACTGATGTAAGCCCTAATGACATCTAAAGGGATACTTCAGATAAGTACCTTCCTAATCTTCAGGTGACGGTTCACTTGACAGTTTCATCGAGTCTCAGATAATGACTTAGTTGCATATGGTTTCTCACTACTCTACTCGTGTATATTGTAACCCATCCTTCCTCGAGTCCCATGATGGGCCGGGAATGTTATCGTGCATAGTTCTACTACTTCTTTCACCGCGTCCCAGGCCGGATGTGTATAGTTCCACGCACGAGGAGACGATGCCGTACGTTAGGTGTGATATATGTTATATGTTATAACGATACGATTATTCATCGAGTCTCAGGCCGGCTGTAATGTGACATTATATGTGGCGGAATAAGGAAGGAACCCCGAGTCCCTCCTTAGAGGGCCGGGTACGTATGTATATTATGATGGTACGCTATAGACGTACACCACTCTATTCACTGAGTCCCTCACTAAAGGGCCGGATACTTTATGTAGGCATGCATATAAGATTAAAGTGATACATTGTGACCCCGAGTCCCGTAGTGAACCGGGTATAATATGATAACATACATGATAAAATGATACTATAAATGATGATATGATACCGTATACGATGATATGATGAAATGAAATGCATGATGATACGATGATATGTGATTATGAAGAAGTGATTACAACACCGAGTTCACTAGAGGGTCGGGCACAGTATATGATGATGTATAGGATTACATGTCCTAAAGTGCAGGTACAGTAATTTGTTAATTGTTATACTTGTCCCCTGCATCCCTATTTCAGTTATGGTCTCAGTTACAATGGGTTATGCTTTACATACTCAGTACATATATTGTACTGACCCCCCCTTTTCTCGGGGGGGCTGTGTTTCATGCCCGCAGGTAAAGATGTTCTTATTGGAGATCCGCTAGCTTTGGGTTTCCACTCAGCTATGTTGAACGTGCTCTGCTGTTCCGGAGCCTTACTATTGATGTTGGTCACTGATGTATATGTTTATTTATTCAGGGGTACAGCGGGGGCCCTGTCCCGCCATATGGTACAGTTATTACTCTTAGAGGTCTGTAGACATGTGTATGTGGGTTATTTGTAAGTTTGTTTCAGTTGCGCTCGTATGACGTATTGCAAATATTTTTGTGGTGTGGCAGCCTCGTCGGCTCTCATGCCCTATCCTGTTATGATACAAGTGCATGAGGCTACAGGTTTAGAAAAAAAAAGTTTTTGACCCATTGGGGTTCGTGTATGGTATCACATCACACACGGTTCAACTTAAGGGTAGCTAATAAATACGCATAAGGGGGTCCAAGTCGGACCCCAGTCGCGGCCTATGGGGTTGGGTCGTGACAATTTACATAAGCTTATAATTTCCTTATTGAATCCTTAGAACACATCCTTTCCTGGTAACCAACCCACACTCACGTAACTTAAACAGAAGTCATCAAATAATTAAATCCAACATCATTAATATCATCAATTCTCACTACTCAACCTCTTAACATTAGCATTAGTTATATTACCAAGTAAATCATCCTAAATCCTCTTCACTCATTATAAACCTTGCCCACAGTTACTACATCACCATACTATGTTCACCCAAGACTTTACTTAATTTAAAAAACCATCATGTTGAACCATTACTACAGACCCAAAATAGCCAATAACCTCACATTAAATCCTAAATTCAAAACATACCTAATGATTTTCCATACAAAACTAGTCTTTCCCATTATAGTCGTACAACTTTGATAAGCAAGAGGTAGCAAGTGATTATTATATAACTCAACACGTTTACCTAACATTTTATCTTCTATGAACCCTGTCACACCCTAAAAGGGTACCCTAGGCATGGAGAGACCTCGGCGACCATCGCTAGACCCAAGCAAATCACTTGGTCTGATTACTCATTCAATCGCTCAGTGGACGACCCGACTCAATAGATAATTAACTCAAATGGGCATTTAGAAACATCTTGTCAATAAGTAAATAATAAATTTAAAATACTCAAAGTATAATGTACTCAATATCATAAACTCAATAATGAGATTTTGTGTTAAAAACAGATTCAAAAAGAAACCATTCTAACTCAACTCTGACTCTGTCTATGAAGCCTCTAACTCAATACTAGGAAGGTGCCAAGACAAGTCTAGTGCTACCTCAAATAACTATCAAAAGAATGAAGAATGAAAGAAATAAAAATGAAGTCCTCCGAACACAAGGAGGTCTCACCAAAATTGAAGAAGTAGATCCACAACATTTTGCCTGTTGATGATCTCTAATACCTGTGTCTACATCATAAAATAATACAGGTCAAATGACGTCAGTACATGGAATGTATGAGTATGTAATATAACTGAAAGTAAACTTAATCAAAGATATTCAAAATCAACTCAAGGGACTTAACTCAATAAAGATGCAAGTTCAAAAATATGCAATGTACTTCAATCTACTCCATCATAGTTTTTCAAATCGACTCAATTGTATGCAATCTCAGTCAAATCAAATCATTCATTTTGTATTATTATTAGGGAGTTTCTCTTACCGGCAACCATCATTATATGAGTGAGTGATGTACAACGAAGTAGTGTCATTGACACACCCATCCAATACTTTGCTAGGATAAGGGACAAATCACTACCATTGCATCCACAATTAATCAAAGTCCATTATTTCAGGACTTAAAAGGTTTAACTCTCCATCCTACGGTGGCTACATAGTTTATGCGATTCGAGTTATGTATACTCCTACGCAAATCAATGCTCAATAGTACTCCCAAAATATATGATGTTCATATCTATTAGGTAAAATATTCAAATCATTTCATCTGGTCTCATTGGACCCTTTTCAAAACTCAATCTCATGTGGAATCATCATACTTTTTCATTTAAAACATGCTATCAAACTCAATCAGATCTCCTCAAATTTGTATCTCAAACAATCATTTATACTCAAAATACTCATGTTTAAATAATAATAATTTTAGAGACTTCTCAAATTAATGCTCAAAGTAATAGTTAAGAGACTCCTCAAACTCATGCTCAAACTCAATGCTCACACTCTTTGAAAACTCAATAAACTATGCATAGACTCAGTTTAAAATCATACTTCATTTAATGCATGAAAACCATTCTCATCAACTCAAAATAAATGCATGTTAATATAATGATCATCAACTCAACTAGGGTTCATGTGAAAAAAATTATGAACAACAATATCAAGAATTCAAGGCGTAGAAACAAGAATAATCTCAATACATAATTATATAAAGCTCAATGAACGAAGAAATTACTCATTCGAAATTCAAAGAAACTAGGGTTAAAACTCAACTCAACTATTTAATGATTACAATGAACCTCAATCCAACGCTATGATTAACCTTACATACTTGGAAAATTGATATTACAATGAACCTCGAAAAATAATAGGTTTCTTGAAGGAAACCTTTGATCTTGAAATCTTGGTGTTTGATCTCGAAAAAATAAACTTTTTTTATGGAGTTCTTAGAGTGGAAGAACATGGAAAAACCTTGGGTTAAGGGCTTCTCTTTGATTCTTCGATTTTTGACTTGAAAGCCTTAGGGTTTTTTATGAAGAAGAGGAACCCTAGTTTAGTTTTGAGAGAGTTTCTTGAGACTAGATTATTCGGATTGATGATTATGAGAGGAAAACAAGTTAGTGGAATGATATATTCCTTCAAAAAACCCCAAAATAACTTAGATTAAGGTTAAAAAGCTTTGAAAAGGACCAAATTGACCCTAGAACATGTCCAGGAAGTTGTTGGAAAAAGTTATAGAAAATCTTCAAGGAAGACTCTATGGGTCGTCAAAGTGTTTAAGACCCGTAAAGGGGTTTCGTACAAATACTCTACTCGACAGGACTTCACTAAAATGGGCATAATCATTTACTCCGAAATCAGAATAAGACAAACTTGATGGTGTTGAAAAGAGAACTCAAAGGTCTTTAATTTGACAGGTCAATGGTCACCTAAATCTTCAGATTCTAGGAGATACTTTCATTTGAAGTTGACCTAAGTAAAATCCTTTGCCGAAACTCAATCAGTAAGGAAGCTTTCAACTCGACTTTATGCTAGAGGATCTTTATTACCTTAATTCATCTTCAAATCTATTCTCATACAAAAGAATTAACCTCCATACATGCACATAATTCTGAATCATTTGGTACAACCCCATACACATATAAAGCATGGCTCGGTCTTAGCTAAAAAAAATTGGGTTGTTACAAACCCCAACCAATCAATCATACGCAATTTCATAACCATCAGCAGTACAAAAGTAAATATATAATTCATACCTGGCCAACTTTTCACCATTATAAACACAAATCAACGAATCATATCACCATAGTATAAATAGCCAATCAATTTAAACCATATACACACTTTTTAAAATATAACTAATCAATACAATAATAAAATTCATATCCATCCTGGCTTTCTATTTGTATAATCATTGCATCTTCTAGCTAACATATCTCGTAGAATCAAAAGTTTCACTCTCATTTGTACAAACATGCTAAAGTGTATGAATCTTGCTCATCTAGTTATGAACTGGAGGGGACCTTAGGTGCATGTACCATATCGATATGGTACCCAATCCAATCTTACACATAATTGTTCATTCGTAAATTCACATAAGACTCGATCCACTCATTATTTGAATAGTAAATATATTCCCACTATATATGCATATTTAATTGTACTAACCTCTATAGTTTCCTCTTAGGATAACACAATAAGTATAAAATAATCAGAAGTTTATATTTCATAATATCGGTGAAACAGACAATTCAACAGTTTACATGCTTATTCATTCAAGCAATAATTATTCAATCATAAATCACACTAACTATTTTTGAAGACCATTCAACATACAACACAACTCACATTACATATCAGCTACTAAGTTAAGTCTAACTTCAAGTAAATTGTGACCTAATTCATGACACTCACCAAAATCGCTTCAAGGATAACCACTTTCTTAATTATGTTATTTTTTTTAATTTTTAGTGATTATCAAAAAAAAATTAATCATATTTTATAGACCATCTTCCTTACTTACTTAACACATTATAAAAATGCTTAGTGTAGAACTTGTTAATCATCTTCGGTAGACCAAGAGTTCCACATGTAGGATAAAATATAAGGAGCCTAGTGGTCAAAATGGAAAGGTTCATGTCACTGAACATGAAGAGTCCTCCAAACCACACAAAAGACAATATGACAATAAGAAAGAGGCCTTATGATATTGGAAAAAGAAAGAAGGGGTTCTAGGTCATGTCTATGAATACATAAAACCAGACAGTAAGAAGAATGATTGTTCTATCCATAAAAGAAAGAAGATTAGAGGCAACCAAGGGGCATCAAAGGATGACTTTATGGCCTTGATAGTTGAAATTAATGTTATTGGAAATGACAATTCTTGGTGGATACACATAGGTGCTACCAAGCATGTGTGCAATGATCATTCCTTCTTCAAGTCACTCACATCGGTTGATGATGGAATCGTCCTTTACATGTGAAGTGCTTCAATCATGGAAGTGAAGGGCATGGAACAAGTGAAATTGAAGTTCACATCCAGAAAGATGTTAACTTCAAGCGATGTATTTTATGTTCCTAGTGTTAGGAAAACTCTTATTTCTGATAACCTCTGGAAAAGCATGGTTTTAAGAAATTGTTTTAAGGCAATAAGTTTATATTGTCTAAGGGAGACGTATTTGTTGGACAGGTGGATTATGCCAATGGTATTTTTAAGTTAAATGTAATTATCAATAATGACAATGCAGTGGATGATGAAGTATATGTTTACATGTGTGAGTCTAATTTTTCATTATGACATTCACGTTTAGGCTAATCAATACAAAACTTGAACAAGACACCTAAAATAGGCTAATCAATTCCAAACTAAGGCATAATGAATAATTTCACCAACCAAACTAAAAGTCTCATAAAGGCAACCTAACCTTGGCTCATATCGAAACAAATAAGCAAGAAACAAAAAATCGATCCTAACCCATCACATACAATCCAAACCACAAGTAATTTATACTAAAAATACCTCATGAAGCTTAATTAAAGGGATAAAGACCGAAGCCTACCTAGTAGCTGAACACGTGCACTATAAGTCCACTTTTTGATAGCTTTCCACTCGTAAAAATAACTTTTATTGCCTCTACGCTATCAAAATGGTGATTACCTCGTCAATACGAATGTTTTGACCCTAAAATTGCATTTTTCGGAGATGGGTCAATTTTGGGGTCCAAAACGAAAAATATGTGACCCAATGCCGAAAATTTCAAAATTGACCCCAAAAGTTTATCCTAAGCAGCACCCCAAGTTCATGCAATAATTTACAATACAAGACAGGGTCAGGATACATCAAGAAACGATCATACAATAAGAATTTCAGAATTTTGTGCTAAAACACTAAAAAGGGACAACAACTTTGAACAACGATTCCCCGAAAACGAAGCCTCATCGGAAAAAACTAATCACACGACGACTTTCCTTGTGGAAAAACTCACAATTTGGACTCTCAATCACAGAAAATGAACCTAAAATGATCAAGAAATAATTTTCCAAAATTAACCATAATTTCATTCCGAAAATGGCAAGAGACAACAGCTAAAGTCGCGAAATTACCTCAAACGGAGAGTATAGTAGCCCCCAAGAACTACATGCATATCCACGAATATCTCGAACACATTGGGCTTCGAATTACCAAAAATAGAGCTCTAGAACTCAAGTTATGGTATTTTAAAGTATTGGGAAGAAGCTGAAAACGGGTTTGCTCTTATTTAAAGACCCACCCAAATTGTTCATCGAGATCCCAAAGCTCAAAGGTCGCTATCGCAGCTCACACGCAAAAGTACCATCGTGATCACGGAGGAAGCCTCGCGATCGCGTAGGACTAGGCAGCCAATGTAACACCCCTCAAAATTTTCCCCTAGAATTCAAACCCTTCTTGTATACGGGTAGGGTCAAACTCGAGTATTGAGGAGCGTATGCATGAGTCAAAATGAGTCTTTGAGAATTTGAGCAGCGTTAGAGGTGAGGCAGGGTCATGAAAGACCCCTAGGATCAAATTAAATCCAAAAGATTCGTCGTGGCTAAGTTTGGGTAGGAGTTCGCATAAGGGGTTGACTTCTAACGACCCTATCTCTTGAAAAATGACAATCTGGGTGGACCATGACCCATCAAATCAAAGGCCGTTGAGTCTTCTTTCCAACGCCACCAAGAACGTAAATTTTGGAGTTTGGAGTCAAAAGATATGACGATCCTAAGATGAACTAGCACGGCAGGAATTTCATTTCTGGCCTGGGTTGCAACTGCTGGGGAAATGGCCTTGGCGCTGTAAGGGCGCGACGCGCCACTATCGCGCCATAAACATGCCTCAGTAGTTTGGTCCTTGGCGCGATGCGCCACTAAAAGTTGTGCAGGGTTTTTCAGGCCAAATTTCAAGAACCCAGAAAATATGGCCTTGGCGCTGTAAGGGCGCGATGCGCCACCATCGCGCCAGAAACATGCCTCATTAGTTTAGTCTCTAGCACGGCGCGCCACTACGAGGTGTGCAGGTTTTAGGCGTATTCAGCCTGGCGCTGCAATGGCGCGACGCGCCACTATCGCGCCAGGTGCATTTTAGCCTATTTTCAGAACTTTTGAGGAGGGGTAATTTGGGAACTTACCCAAATTATATATATGTTACCCTTGGTCTTTTGGGAACACATTTTGCAGCCTCACCCTCTCTCTAAAAAGCCCTAGCTTCTCTCTCTTTTCTTCTTCTTCTCCATTTCCAACAAAAAAGAGTCCAAGAGCTTCAAGATTTGAGTCCTCCATTGAAGACCCAACCACAAGGTTTTCTTCAAGTCTTCACTAAGGTATGTAAGGCTATCTAAAACATGGGTTGAGTCCACCCATGTGCCCTATTCTTGCTTTGAGGTTAGATGTCCATAGAAATGGAGTTTCTTGGTATGGTTTATGCTTGTATGAACTTTGTCCCCTATGCATTTGATTCTATATGTGTTGATGTTATTGAGCCAAGAAGTTCCTAAATTGAGCCTTATGTGAGTATGAGTCGATGAAGATGAATTGTTAAATATGGTTTATTGATCTTCTTAATTATGTGAATTATGATGAAGGATGCTATTTTCTTAAAAATGTTGCTTATCTTAAATTGTTGACTTAAAGCCTTGGAGTTGTGATGAGTTTCAATGATTGAGTAAATGGATAGAGGAAATGATTGGTTGTGCTTATATGTTGCTATAAATGTGCATTCAAATTTCTTTTGAAAGGTATGACTGAGATTGACCGGATAGTATAATTGGAAAAGATTTGATCATGATAGAGTTGATGAGTTGACAAGGTTGTGATGAGACTTGTCGATATGATTTGATTGAGTTGATTGGATGGAGTTTTATGAGCATTGAGTCTTGGGAGGAGTATCGAGCACCGAATTGGGCAAGAGTAAAGTCCATACTCGAACCCAATAACTACGTCGCCAAACGTAGGGGGGGATTGAACCGTTAAAGTCGGATGCTTCCCCGAGATGTTTGTCCTGACATTATAGGACTTGGTTGGATTGGATCCATGATTGGTTGATTCGTTCATACCCAGGCAAGGTATGAACGAACGTGGCAACAACGTCGGTTTGTTGTACTTTCACTGCCTCATAAGTGATGGTTGTCGGATAAGAGAAATTCCTAAATAGGTCTTGATAGTACTCTGAGTCAGATTGAGTTGAATTGTATGTGATTGGTCCCGTCTAAATTTTATTCTTGTTCAGACTTAGGACATTTGATTGAGTTATTATTCCTCTTGAGTTGAGCTTCTGAGTTGATTAATTCTTCCGTGATGTTTGTTGTATTCAGCCATTTTACATACTCGTACATTCCATGTACTGATGCCATTTGGCCTGCATCGTTTCATGATGCAGAGACAGGTACTAGAGATCATCAACCGGCGCTCCGTTGAAGATCTACCTACACCCTCAGCTAGTTGGTGAGTCCTCCTAGTTTCCGGAGGATGTTGAGCTTTCATGTACAGTTTTGTTGACATTTCCTTTACTTTAATTGTTGGTAGCCATGGACTTGTCATTGGCACCTCTTAGATTTTGATAGAGGCTTCATAGACTGGAGTGTGGGGAGGTCGAACTGTTATTTTGAGGAGTCTTATTTTATTGCCTTGTTGGGTTTGTAAATGTTTGGCCTTTGGCCCCCCATATATGAATAGTATTTCTTTAATTGAGTTTCCGCTAATAGAATATGATTGAATGAATGTGTGACTGGACCAGGTGGTTCGCTCGGAGGTCAGAAATGGCCTTCGGGTGCCGGTTACGTCTAGGGTACCCTCCCGGGGCGTGACAAACATGGTATCAGAGCACAGAGTTCAAGTGTCCAAGGGAGTCTATGAAGCCGTGTCTAGTAGAGTCTTTTCTTATGGGTGTGTTGTGCACCACACTTATAAGCAGGAGGCTATAGGACATTAGAAATTATTTCACTTCTCTCATACTCTGAGCTCGTGCGATAGAGTTAAACTCTATAAAACCCCTTTCTAATTCGTGCGTTTGTATGTTACAGATAATGCCTCCTAAACGTACCGCTAGCCAGAGGAATGTTGATAATGCAGGGATGCCACAGTCAGAGGCACGCCCAGCAAGGGCTAGAGGCCGACCCGCGAGATATGCGAAGGCACCTCAAGTGCCATTTAGTCCACCTGCACCCACATCAGAGGCAGAATTTCGAGGGGCAATTGCAATGCTCACGCAACTAATGGCTGCCCGAAGTGGTAATCAGAGTTCGCCGACTCTTAGCTCTAGCTCCCAGGAGCCATCTGCTGCCACTAGAATTAGAGACTTTCTGAGAATGAATCCGCCAGCATTCACGGGTTCTAAGGTTGATGAAGATCCCCAAAACTTTATTGATGAAATGTGGAAAATCCTAAAAGCTATGCATGCTACGAAAATTGAGGGGGTTGAGTTGGTGTCTTATCAACTCAAAGAGGTGGAAAACATTTGGTATAACCAATGGGAACAAGGTAGAGGTGAAGATGCTGAACCTGCTAGGTGGGATGAATTTGAGGAAGCTTTTCTTGACCACTTCTTTCCCCGAGAATTGAGGGAAGCGAAGGTGGAGGAATTTGTTAATCTGAAACAGGAGGGAATGACAGTTAAGGAGTATGGCCTGAAGTTCATCCAGCTGTCCAGGTATGCTCCAGAAATGATTCCGGATGTGAGGTCAAAGATGAGAAAGTTCATCTCCGGATTAGGGAGGCATGTGAAGAAGGAGTGCAAGGCAGCATTGTTGATCTAGGATATGGATCTTTCCAGATTAATGGTGTATGCCCAACAGGTGGAGGATGAGAAAAGAAAGGACAGAGAAGAGCACCTGAGCAAGAAGGCAAAATCGGCGGGCCATAAGAATGAGCAGAGGCAAGGCAAGGGCAACAGGTCCTTCTTCCAGAAGAGGCCTTCCAACTATGCCTCATCTACTGCCAGTACACCGATGCTGCAAAACAGGTATGATCGGCAGGGGCAAGGCCGCCAGAATTTCAGACCCCAGGGTTCTCAATCCCAAGCTAGCATGGGTCAAGGTGCGCAAGGAAAGCCACCGTGCGTCAAGTGTGGTAAGTTTCACTTGGGAGAGTGCAGAGTGGGAAGGATGGGTTGTTATAAATGCGGCCAAATAGACCATTTTCAGAAGGAGTGTCCAGCATGGGGGAACAGGGCCCAACATTCTACCACCGCACCACCGGCTAGAGGTAATCAAAGGGGCACTACTTCAGGCACCGGCGGACGTACAAACCGTTTATATGCCATGGGTAGTCGCCAAGATCAAGAGGACTCTCCAAACGTCGTGACGGGTATGATTCGAGTCTCTTCTTTTGATTGTTATGTATTGATGGATCCGGGTGCCACCCTATCTTTTGTGACTCCTTATGTGGTTAGTAAATTCGATAAAATTCCTGAACGTCTTCTTGAGTCTTTTAGTGTGGCCACTCCTGTCGGTGATTCTTTCTTAGCTGAGAGAGTCTATAGAGATTGCACTGTGTCCATTTATCATAGGGATACCTTGGTCGACCTAGTTGAGTTGGACATGGTTGACTTTGACGTGATCCTTGGCATGGACTGGCTCTATGTCTGTTATGCCTCTATTAATTGTAGAACTCAGATTGTCACGTTTAAATTCCTGAATGAGGCTGTCATAGAGTGGAAGGGTAGTCCGATTGCACCTAAGGGTAAGTTTATTTCATACCTTAGGGCCAGGAATCTAATCTTAAAAGGGTGTGTTTATCACATTATCCGAGTGAAAGGTGACAATATTGAGTCTCCATCCCTTGAGTCGGTTCCAATTGTCAATGAATTTCCGGATGTCTTTCCTGAAGATCTGCCTGGAGTCCCTCCTGATAGGGAGATCAACTTCGGGATTGATGTTCTTCCTGATACCCAGCCTATCTCAATTCCTCCTTATAGAATGGCCCTAGCCGAGTTGAAAGAGTTGAAAGACCAGTTGAAGGACTTGTTAGATAAGGGATTTATTAGGCCGAGTGTCTCTCCATGAGGAGCTCCAATCCTATTTGTTCGAAAGAAAGACGGGTACCTTAGGATGTGTATTGACTACAGGCAGCTCAATAAGGTCACCGTAAAGAACAAATACCCTCTCCCCAGAATAGATGATTTATTTGATCAGCTTCAGGGTGCCACGTGCTTCTCAAAGATAGACTTGAGATCCGGTTACCACCAGTTGAAGGTGAGAGAATATGATATTCCGAAGACTGCTTTCCGGACTCGTTATGGCCACTTCGAATTTTTGGTCATGTCCTTTGGGTTGACTAATGCCCTCGCCACTTTTATGGATCTCATGAACCGAGTATTCAAGCCATATCTTAATATGTTTGTGATTGTGTTCATAGATGATATTCTGGTTTACTCCAAGAATGAGAAGGAGCATACCCATCATCTTAGAGTCGTCTTGCGAACTTTGAGGGACCAGGTATTGTATGCAAAGTTCTCCAAATGTGAATTTTGGCTTGCATCAGTGGCTTTCCTAGGCCACATTATATTTGGAGACGGTATTCAGGTTGATGCTCAGAAAATTGAGGCAGTGAAGAGTTGGCCCAGACCCACATCCCCGACAGAGATAAGGAGCTTCTTGGGTTTGGCTGGCTATTATCAAAGGTTCGTAGAGGGATTCTCCTCCATATCATCACCATTGACTAAGCTGACTCAAAAGAAGGCTAAGTTCCAATGGTCTGAGGCTTGTGAGGAGAGTTTCCAGAAATTGAAGACTAAGCTAACCACTGCCCTTGTTCTAACCTTGCCCGATGGTACAGAGGGTTTTGTGATCTATTGTGATGCATCCAGAATTGGTTTGGGCTGTGTGTTGATGCAAAGGGGGAAGGTGATAGCCTATACTTCAAGACAGCTTAAGGTTCACGAGAGGAATTACCCAACTCATGACCTTGAGCTGGCGGTTATGGTGTTTGCGCTTAAAATCTGGCGCCACTACCTGTATGGAGTGCATATCGATGTATTCACCGATCCCAAGAGCTTGCAATACGTCTTTAGCCAGAAGGAACTCAACCTGAGGCAAAGGAGATGGCTTGAGCTACTCAAGGACTATGATATGAGCATCCTCTACCATCTAGGTAAAGCTAACGTTGTTGCTGATGCTCTTAGCAGGTTGTCTATGGGTAGCACTATCCATGTGGAGGAGGGAAGGAGGGAATTGGCGAAGGAAGTACACAGATTAGCCCGATTGGGAGTTCATCTGGAAGAGAACAATGAAGGCGGAGTTACTATTCAGGATGGGTCTACGTCCTCACTTGTGGAAGAGGTAAAGGAGAAGCAAGACCAAGATCCCATCCTTCTCCAATTGAAGGGAATTGTTCACAAACAAGAGGTAATGGTTTTCACCAAAGGGGGAGATGGTGTGTTGAGGTACCAAAATAGATTATGTGTGCCGGATGTCGATGATGTTCGAGAGAGGATTATGGCCGAAGCGCATAGTTCCAGGTACTCCATTCATCCAGGCTCCACGAAAATGTATCATGACTTGAAGGAAATCTATTGGTGGAGTGGGATGAAGAAGGATATTGCGGAATTTGTTTCCAAGTGCCCGAATTGCCAACAGGTGAAGGTTGAGCATCAAAGGCCATGTGGTTTAGCCCAAAACATAGAAATTCAAGAATGGAAGTAGGATATGATCAACATGGACTTTATTACAGGCTTGCCGAAGTCCCGAAAGCAACATAATTCCATTTAGGTGATTGTGGATAGAATGACGAAATCAGCTCACTTCTTGGTGGTTAAGACTACTGATACCACAGAAGATTATGCAAAGTTGTACATCCGGGAGATCGTCAGATTGTATGGGTTTCCCTTGTCTATTATCTCAGACAGAGGAGCTCAATTCACTTCCCAATTTTGGAAATCCTTTCAGAAGGGATTAGGTTCGAGGGTGAACTTGAGTACAGCCTTCCATCCCCAGACAGATGGCCAAGCAGAGCACACCATCCAGACATTGGAAGATATGTTGAGGGCATGTGTGCTTGACTTCAAGGGAAATTGGGATGATCACTTACCTCTCATAGAGTTTTCATACAACAATAGCTATCATGCAAGCATTCAAATGGCTCCTTATGAAGCTTTGTATGGGAGGAGGTGTAGATCTCCCATTGGGTGGTTTGAAGTTGGTGAAGCCGAGTTGATTGTGCCTGACCTTGTTCACCAAGCCATGGAGAAGGTGAGAGTTATCCAAGATATGCTAAAGACAGCCCAAAGCCGCCAAAAATCCTACACCGATGTGAGAAGGAGAGACTTAGAGTTTGAGGTGGGTGATTGGGTGTATTTGAAAGTGTCACCCATGAAGGGTGTCATGAGGTTTGGAAAGAAGGGGAAGATTAGTCCTCGATATATTGGTCCTTACCAGATCTTGAGACGGATTGGGAATGTTGCTTATGAGTTGGAGTTGCCGTCGGAGCTAGCCTCTATTCATCCGGTATTCTACGTTTCGATGTTAAAAAAGTTCTTGGGCGATCCCTCGTGGGTAGTCCCCATTGATAGCATTGGAATTAAGGATAGCTTGGCTTATGAAGAGGTTCCGGTCCAAATTCTTGATCGCCAAGTTCGCAAACTGAGAAACAAGGAAGTCACCTCAGTCAAAGTACTGTGGAGAAAACAATTTGTTGAGGAAGCCACATGAGAAGTGGAGGAATCCATGAAATCTAAATATCCCCATCTATTCGTTCCTACTGAGGAGAATGTTGAAGGTAACGACATTTCCTTGACTTGAATTCATTAGTGCATTTTGAGTTTTGATTGATATTTGTTTGAAAATTTGATTGATTGAATGACTGGATGTTGATTGTGATTTGTACCCTAGTCCATTCCTGGCCACTCGTCATTCGAGGACGAATGATCCCAAGAGGGAGATAATGTAACACCCCTCAAAATTTTCCCCTAGAATTCAAACCCTTCTTGTATACGGGTAGGGTCGAACTCGAGTATTAAGGAGCGTATGCATGAGTCAAAATGAGTCTTTGAGAATTTGAGAAGTGTTAGAGGTGAGGCAGGGTCATGAAAGACCCCTAGGATCAAATTAAATCCAAAAGATTCGTCGTGGCTAAGTTTGGGTAGGAGTTCGCATAAGGGGTCGACTTCTAACGACCCTATCTCTTGAAAGACGACAATCTGGGTGGCCCATGACCCTTCAAATCAAAGGTCTTTGAGTCTTCTTTCCAACGCCACCAAGAACGTAAATTTTGGAGTTCGGAGTCAAAAGATATGACGATCCTAAGATGAACTAGCACGGCAAGAATTTCATTTCTGGCCTGGGTTGCAACTGCTGGGGAAATGGCCTTGGCGCTGTAAGGGCGCGACGCGCCACTATCGCGCCATAAACATGCCTCAGTAGTTTGGTCCTTGGCGCGACGCGCCACTAAAAGTTGTGCAGGGTTTTTCAGGCCAAATTTCCAGAACCCAGAAAATATGGCCTTGGCGCTGTAAGGACGCGACGCGCCACTATCGCGCCAGAAACATACCTCAGTAGTTTAGTCTCTGGCGCGGTGCGCCACTATGAGGTGTGCAGGTTTCAGGCGTATTCAGCCTGGTGCTGCAATGGAGCGACGCGCCACTATTGCGCCAGGTGCGTTTTAGCCTATTTTCAGAACTTTCGAGGAGGGGTAATTTGGGAACTTACCGAAATTATATATATGTTACCCTTGGTCTTTTGGGAACACATTTTGCAGCCTCACCCTCTCTCTAAAAATCCCTAGCTTCTCTCTCTTTTCTTCTTCTTCTCCATTTCCAACAAAAAAGAGTCCAAGAGCTTCAAGATTTTAGTCCTCCATTGAAGACCCAACCACAAGGTTTTCTTCAAGTCTTCACTAAGGTATGTAAGGCTATCTAAAACATGGGTTGAGTCCACCCATGTGCCCTATTCTTGCTTTGAGGTTAGATGCCCATAGAAATGGAGTTTCTTGGTATGGTTTATGCTTGTATGAACTTTGTCCCCTATGCATTTGATTCTATATGTGTTGATGTTGTTGAGCCAAGAAGTTCCTAAATTGAGCCTTATGTGAGTATGAGTCGATGAAGATGAATTGTTAAATATGTTTTATTGATCTTCTTAATTATGTGGATTATAATGAAGGATGCTATTTTCTTTAAAATGTTGCTTATCTTAAATTGTTGACTTAAAGCCTTGGAGTTGTGATGAGTTTCAAAGATTGAGTAAATGGATAGAGGAAATGATTGGTTGTGCTTATATGTTGCTATAAATGTGCATTCAAATTTCTTTTGAAAGGTATGACTGAGATTGACCGGATAGTATGATTGGAAAAGATTTGATCATGATAGAGTTGATGAGTTGACAAGGTTGTGATGAGACTTGTCGATATGATTTGATTGAGTTGATTGGATGGAGTTTTATGAGCATTGAGTCTTGGAAGGAGTATCGAGCACCGAATTGGGCAAGAGTAAAGTCCATACTCGAACCCAATAACTACGTCGCCAAACGTAGGGGGGGATTGAACCGTTAAAGTCGGATGCTTCCCCGAGATATTTGTCCTGACATTATAGGACTTGGTTGGATTGGATTCATGATTGGTTGATTCGTTCATACCCTGGCAAGGTATGAACGGACGCGGCAACAACGTCGGTTTGTTGTACTTTCACTGGCTCATAAGTGATGGTTGTCGGGTAAGAGAAACTCCCAAATAGGTCTTGATAGTACTCTGAGTCAGATTGAGTTGAATTGTATGTGATTGGTCCCGTCTAAATTATATTCTTGTTTAGACTTAGGACATTTGATTGAGTTATTATTCCTCTTGAGTTGAGCTTCTGAGTTGATTAATTCTTCCATGATGTTCGTTGTATTCGGCCATTTTACATACTCGTATATTCCATGTACTGATGCCATTTGGCCTACATCGTTTCATGATGTAGAGACAGGTACTAGAGATCATCAACCGGCGCTCCGTTGAAGATCTACCTACACCCTCAGCTAGTTGGTGAGTCCTCCTAGTTTCCGGAGGATGTTGAGCTTTCATGTACAGTTTTGTTGACATTTCCTTTACTTTGATTGTTAGTAGTCATGGACTTGTCATTGGCACCTCTTAGACTTTGATAGAGGCTTCATAGACTGGAGTGTGGGGAGGTCGAACTGTTATTTTGAGGAGTCTTATTTTATTGCCTTGTTGGGTTTGTAAATGTTTGGCCTTCGGCCCCCCATATATGAATAGTATTTCTTTAATTGAGTTTCCGCTAAGAAAATGTGATTGAATAAATGTGTGACTGGACCAGGTGGTTCGCTCGGAGGTCAGAAATGGCCTTCGAGTGCCGGTTACGTCTAGGGTACCCTCCCGGGGCGTGACAGCCAAGCTTCGTAAACACAACCTCCAAGGCTCATGATCGCGAAGGCATTTTTGCCTCGCACTAGATTTTGCTACAACACAGATTTGGAAAAGTCAAAAATTTTCGATGAGGTGCTCGAAATTCATTTGGAAACCTGTGCGCTCAAACAGACTATGCTACCCTACCAAATTCAATGTTCAGACTCAATGGCATAGTCAAAATTTCATTCCGAAGTCATCTCGATAAAAAGTGGATCCCACACCCAACCACCAAATTAAACCAAAAATCCACAAAAGGGTTCAAAATGAGACCGGAAGCCTCGGGACATGCACAAAAGATCGTTCTAAACCAAATTTAATATTCTGCAGCTAACCACACTAACAAAATTTCAATTCGAATGTGTTTACCAAGAATGTTGACCAAAGTCAACCTTAGGCCAAATTTCAAAGGCTAAAGCGTCAAATGGCTCCAAACTCGCACCAAATGCCTCGATACTCGTGTCGACCATGCTACTAGCATAATTTGTCCTTTCCAGAGCTGATGGAACCATCAAAATTCAATTCTAATCTTTTCTTCCTAGAGTTTTGACTGAAGTCAGCCATTCAAACTTCAACAGCTCCACAACATGAAAACGGGCGAAAAATCCAAACGAACGACCAACAATCGAACTGTGACTACCAGCAAATCATAAATGGCTTGGGGTCACTATAAGAAATCCCTAGATGCTGAAAAGATCAAAAAAGATGAAAATGACCTTGAGGGTCATTACAAAAACTGTATTTACAAATGAATTTTAATTGGGATATTTATGGGAATTGGCGCTTCCACCATCTTATTTACAAGAAAACTGACCTAATTTTATCAAAATTACCTGAATTGGCCATTCGTCCATATCGCTTCTTCTTCTTCCTTTCACTTTAGCCATTAACATTGTCTTCTTCCTTCCTTCCTTCCTCCTCCTCCTCCTCCTCCTTCTTCTTCTTCATTTTCTCTTTGTTGCTTTTAATATTCCTTCCTTGTTCTCGTTTCAAGGGAATGATATATCAAAAGGCTCAAAACATTGAAAAAATTTCATATCTAAAATTTGAGATTGTTTAAAGGAGATTATGAGTTGGTCGAAATATAAAAAAGTAAAATTACTTACAATAAAATCAATTTTTCTTTCGGAATCACCTCCTTCTTCATAATCAATCTTACCTTTAACTATTTCTCATCATTTTCCTTCTTCTTTAAAACCTAATAAATATTTAGAAAAAAATAAGTTTGATAAATAGTTGGTGTATACTTCATGTATAGTTAAGCTATATTCGATTTGTTAAGTGTATCATAATGTATAGTCAGTATAGTTATGTTGTGTGTATTTATACATCCAAGTACCACACTTACCCATGTTTTAGTTGAGTTTCAAGAGCAAATGTGCATATTTCCCTGTGTTTGGTGTTGCATTGTTATAGATGAACTAAGAGATGTGATTACCTTGTTTTAGACTAAAGTGTGTCTGGAAGGGAACCAAAACAACAGGAGAAGCATGCAGAAGCGTGAATTGAGATATGAGGAGAGTTATGCAGCTAAAGGAGCATCTGAGCCGTCAGGCTAGGCTTAAGAGTGAGAGACGAGTTATGCAGCTAAAGGAGCATATGAGCCGTGAGGCTAGGCCTAAAAGGGAGAGACCCGCACCATACATCCATGTGGACTAGTCACTATTACACCTGCACGTTGGAGGGCGCTCCACAAAGCAACACAAACGCGCTGCCCTCCGCTCCGCGGAGCTAGTGCTGCAATGGGATTTCATTAAATAATTCTAAACTCCTACTGGGTTGGGGTTTTGAGGGGTCGACCTCTATAAATACCCTAAGAACAACCTATAGGGACTTACGATTTTGGAGAGAAAAATAGAAAGTACAAGTTTTCTTACAAGGGTTCTTCATATTTTAAGTCTACTACTCATTACTATTGTATGATCAACATTAATTCTTGGATTTTTCTTCAAATTATGAGAAGCTAAATACCCTTGTTTTTGGGTTACAGCTAAAACATGATTGTTTAGAATTTTATTTAAATCAATGGATCTTGTTTCTCTTATGATTGTTCTCGTGTTCTTATACTTGCTATTTTAGTGTCTAACCAACATTAAAATAAATTTGTCATTCTCACGTGAATGACCATGGGAACATAAGAATAAGACGAAGAACACGGAAGATAAGATCTTCTCTGGCTCAACGTTAGGGTTGATTTAAAATTAGGATAGTAATATACCTAGTTAGCCTTATCTATTTATGAACGAGATGAAAGTGTTAATGCTTTTAAGTTGAAGACTCACATCACTGCTCAATGATGTAGTTGTGAGACTAGCTTGAATAAGCAATTTAGAGGATGACCATTCCTGAATCATATAATTAACCCTGAAATCAGCAATTGGAGAAATAAAGTTCATTGGACGAATAAATATTATACATGATTGTGGTACACACATGATCAATTGTCTTGAAAATCATGGAATTTGAGTGAAAACATGCCTGACCATAAATATTGTACCCCTAGAATCTTATTGCTCATATTGTCGGTGTCTTATTTTATTAACTTTTGCACTAGTTAGAATAAATACAATCCAACAAACCTTTATGATATATCATAGCATTTGCTTGGAATATTGTCGGAAATTAACTCAAGTGAATTGCTAAGCACATAGTACATGTGGGCTCGACATTTAGATTCTGAAAAGAATCACTATATTACTTGTTGCGTGTGCGTTTGAATGCAATATATATGAGTGTTTTGTACGTATCATAATGTATAGTCCATATATTTTTTTAATAATTTTTTATTATTTTTTATGTAAATAAAATATAATAATTTTTTTGTAAACTAATTATTTTATCGTACATATTTGAAATTATCTCATTTTAGTTAGTAAAAATTACTTAGAAGAGTACTTTTTAATAAATAATAATCGATTTTAGCGATATGTTTTTATTTATTATCATTTATAACAATACATAGCAATACTATGATAAATCTGTATTATGTATTAAAACTAAATTATGCATGTAATATAAATGTATTAGAAGTATTTTAAAAATATATTATGATTGCTTAGTAAAAAATTGACACAGTATATTATAATTGTATTAAAGTGTGTGATAAATGTATTACTTATCAATAAAATTTGTATTATAGGTGTTTTATAAATTATTTTTTGTAATATATATTAAAACTGTATTATAAATATATTATAAGTGTTCAGCGAGAATAAAAATGTGCTTGTTATAAATGGTAAATATTTATTTAATACAGTATATCTATCTATGTTTCCTTTTTTAATTAGGGTATTTTATTTAAATCCATAGTGAGAAAGCCCAATTACAATTTACCCCAATTTTTTTGGTAATTATCCGAATTCCCTCGTTTTTCTAGATTTCTGATACATATGAATGACGCTGATACATCGCGATTTGATACATAAGTCCTTTTCATGATATATCACTAGTTGATACAAACCAAACATTGTAATATCAATAAAACTTATGAATCAGCTTGTAACACATAATATATCATTACACAACAAAAATAGTAGTAAAACTTATGTTTTACTGATACATTTTGTGTTTGGTTTGTATCAACTAGAGATGTATAATGAAAATGACTTATGTATCAAATCGCGATATATCAGCATCATTCCTATGTATCAGAAGAAATTTTTTTGAAATTTTTACAAATGGTAGAAAATAATTAAAAATATAAAAATATAAGGTATGTAATTTAGTAATTTTTCCTTTTATACATGTCAGAAAATATAGTTTGTTCGGCCCAAACTATGAGTTTGGGTTAAGAGACTCACCAAATAATAGGGTACCCATAAATAATAAGTTCAGAACGCAATAAAAAATAAGATTTATGGTTCCTATAATCATTATCCCAATCAATCAAATTCTGAATTAGCCTATGGTGACACCTACGGTAACCACAAAAAGCCATTTTTGTGCCAACTCTAGTCACCACAAATAAGGGATAAAAGTTTTGGAACACCGTTTGTTCCATTTGTTTGTTGCTGCAATATTTTCTTTTTTGGTTTTGAAGAGGAATTAGCAATGGGGGTACCAGAAGACGCCATAAATTGACCACCACTACGACTAATGACTTTGTTTCATTTTCTCTGTTATTGTCTGTAGATAAATAAAGCTTCAAACTTAACTCAAAGTTCTAAGCCAAAGCAACTCAAAAGTTTTTAACTCATGTGACAGCACGATTTCTTCCTTGGAAGTTCTATACAACCAAAACTTCATATTAGCATTCCCGTTGCATTTTTTCTCCATGGCCTTTGCAAGTAGATAGAAAGATTGTAACTTTGTTTGCCAAAACAAGCTGAAACAATTCGCATGAATCGCCTCAACTTGGATTGATGATGCTAGTGCACCCAAACCAGATACAAACTTGTCCATGATAATTTTATTCATTTGAGCTTGATGGATTTGCCTCAAGTCATGACCAAATAACTGATCCGTTTCTTGATTTTTACTGCCTGAAACCCCATCTGGAGTTGTTGGACTTTGTACTTGACTTTTGTAGCGAGAGTTCCTGCTTGAGCTTGCAGTTTCAAGTGGATCTTCAAGTCTGCGCCTTTTAGAGTTTAGCATGTTGGGTTAATTCTGATGAAAAGAGGGTATAAATATTAGAGAAGAAACTACAAATATATAAGATGTAAATATGCTCTAGAGGTTTGACATTAACAACCCACTGGGGAACAAAAACCAGTTAACATTAAGAGTATGCATTGCAAAAAACAAAGACCTGTGTTGGTATTTTTATTGTCCTAGGTCACATAAAAAGTAAAATTGAGTTTGACTCCACAACCATCTAACCCCAAATTTTGTATAGAACTAGCAGGCATTTGAATCATATCAATTGTAATGAAGATATCGTTTAACTATTTCCCAAAGCAGTTCAGGGGTCTGCAATGTTTTATGCTTTCCCCTCATATAAACTCTAACACTTTTTGGAGAGAATAAAAGTTGAGTCTCGATATTACTATAAAAGTAAATTGCAATCTTTTTTTTTAAGATTCTATTTGGAAACAGGAAATTGGTCCATATAATTTTTGAAATATTACTGTATTCACCAGGAGGAAAGTTTAATTGGGATGGGAATTAGTCCATGAAATCATTTTTCTTTGGTATGTAGCAATTAGTGAAATTATGTTTTAGCATTTGTGTTTACTCCAAGAATCATCTTATCTTATACCAAAGAATTGAGCAAAATTCAAGAACGTTACTCCCTTGTTCATCAATTTTTCTCCTCCTAATTTTCTTTCTTTAACACCGTTCATAAATCCAAAGAAATGACAATTTAAAGCAGCAGAATCGAAAAGGATTAAATGATTAAGGAATAAACTACTTTAACAAGATATCAAAATATACGTATTACAAAAAAGAAGAGAGAATAAGCGAAAGAAAAATTCAAAAAGAAATGGTGCGATTTGTTTAAATACTCAATAATTTCTTCAAAATTCTCAATATTTACTGTACAACATTGGGTTGCAGAAGAAATAGAGCAGAAGAAACCTGGCAATTGTCAGATCTGTTTCAGAGAAGGGTCGTCCAGAATCAGAGGGTTTTAAGATACAGAAAGAGTAGGGATTTTGAAAATTGGGGCAAATCTTTTCTCCATAATATGCTATATAGTATTCAAACGTTCATATATCAAATGGCGGGAAGGATTCCCCAAGTTGGGAGTTTATTTTGATTTTTTTAAATTTTATTTTCCCTTTCTATTGTAGGTATTTTATTTTATCTTTCTAATTTTTATTTATTTCCAAATTGCTTGGAGATACATATATAAGGTTTTGCTTGTTACCAATATAGGAGTTCGGAACATATTTGAGTTATAAAGAGATAAAATTGACACAAGTAAGTCGTTTTTAGAATGTAACTAAAATAGGCGTAACGAATTTTTTTTCCATTTTATTAAAAAAAAAAATTAAATCTATAAACGTCTAAATTTTGATATAAAATTAATTTTTTACTTTATAAAACGAAAGAAATTCTTCCACTTTATAAATTATAAAGTGGAAAATTTCCACTTTATAAGAAAAATTTGCTTATCAAAATCTTTCACTTTCTTCTTCACATTTCACACTTTACCAAATATTTTTTTATGTTTTTATTACGGATTACACAAATCACATAGTGTTAAGATCTAATTACATCATATCCTAATTCTTGTTCAAATTACAAAAATTCCTTAAATTTAACAGAATCTAGATAGATCTCAAAACATCTCAATACATCACGTCTCGATTTTGGATACATTCCTCAATGTCCCGATACATCGCGTAAAAGTGATGTATCCAACTAATACATCACATAAAGTGAAAATGACCTTCCAGGTCATTTTTGCTTTAATACTTTCTTTTCATCGTTTAGAACGTTCCTATAGCGATCCCAAGTCATTTATGACTTGTTGACACTAATCGATCGATCGCCTCGTCATTCGTTTGGGTTTTAGGCCTGTTTACCTATTTTGGAGTCTTTATAACTTGAAAAGTTGATTTCGTTCATTTCTCTAGATAAACGACCTCAGAACGAATTCTTTATCAACTCTGAAATGGTCAAATTAGGCTGTAGCATGGTCAACGCGAGTATCGAGATAATTTGTGTGAATTTGAGGCCATTTGACGCTTTAGCCTTTGAAAATTGGCCTAAGGTTGACTTTTTCAAAATTCTTGGAAAACACGCTCGAATGAAAATTTCCTCAATGCGGTTAGTTTCGTAATGTGAAGTTTGGTCTACAATGACCCTTTGTGCGCTTCTCGAGGCTTCTGGTCTAATCTCGAGGCCTGTTGTAAAATTTTGCTAAAAATGAAACTTGAGTATGGGACTCACTTTTCATTAAAATGACCCCGTATGAGAATTTTAAATGGGCTATTCAGTTCGGAATGTCAAATTTATTGGGGGTATCATATCTCGTTTGCGCGCACGGGGTTCCAAACGAATGTCGAGCACTCAATCGGAGACTTGGACATGCCAAATTTTATTTTGCACTAGTTAAGTCTGGTGTCATCGCTTTTGTGATCCCTATTCGCTTAGCGACCATGGTCCCTGGGAGGTTGTCGCTAAAGAGACCCCTCAGTAAAGCGACCGGGTCCTCGCTTAAGCTAGGCCCGCCTCTTAGAGGTGGTCGCTTAAGCGATCTTTGGGGGTTGCTTTTGCAACACCTGAGAGTTCTTTTAAATTCTGAATTTCAACATTCTGATCATAAGTTCAAGCACAATTTCTCTTTTAATTTTAAGGTGATTTAGGCGATTCAAAAGGCTAAGTTGTGGGGTTTTTCAAGAGGAACACTGTGGTATGATCAGAATTAGTTGTAGAGCCCTTGTTTGAGGTAATTTCCCTCATTTTCTAGCCGCCTTAGTGACTTTTGCGCTTAGGTGTGGATTTTGATGCATGTTTATATTGTGGCTGTTTTGAGAACTGAATTGTGTTCCTTTTTGGAACAAGGGTTCAGGATAGCATTTGGAACCTTTTTGCGGAGTTAATTTTGAAATTACTAGAGCGGTTCCACATACCCGATTTTGACTCTCAAATTGGTTCGTTTCCGAATTTAGTAATTTTAATATCATAACAATCATAATAACGCTATGCACCTATATTTGATAGTGTGTCAGCGTTCAGAGGCCGTTCATAAAGGGAAAGCTTCAGTTCCATAATTTTAGAGCGCTCGTGATCAGCCTACAGGAAGGCTATAGTTTCCCCCTCTTTATATTGATCTTGAGAACGTGATTGCATGTTGATTAGTTGGAATTTGGGAGTGGGTAGTATTGAATCATGTTTAGACATTTAGAAATTATGTTTAAGGTTGTTTCAGGATTTTATCGGGTATTTTTGAGCATGCTAATTGCTTTGTTGGTTATCCATGCCTTGTGGCGTATGTGCATATTTGTTTTATTGATTCATTGAATCATAGTTGGCATTATCTTAGGTGTGACTAGTGATTGTCTTAGAAATACATGATTCGAACTCGATAGGCCTTAGTTTTTCCTCGACGTCGTTTGGCCAACTTAGATCCTTGTTGTAGCAGACTTGATTCTGATAGTTTGAGCCTTAGCTAGGTAAAACCCCTTCTTCGATGACCTTAACTCTATCTTTCCCGATTCTGTGACTTCACGAGTTTCAACGAATTCACCAGGTTCCATGCTGCGATTTAAGATTTGTTTGAGGTTTAGTTCTGGTGGTTTTACTAGTTGAGTAAAATATGGACAGTGATCCACTAAGTATGGTATCTATAGATGGTTGGGAGTATTTTTAGTAGCTATGTTTTGCACCTTGGAAAGCATACAGATTCATGATCCGGCCTCGATTGTCCTGATCCTTATAGCGAGCATTCGGTTAGAGGTCCGGTATTAGCTACTTAATACTTGATCAGTCTTGGGTATTTCTAGAGAGCATCCGATATAACAGGTCTGACCTCTATACTTGTTCAGTCTTGGTTATTTTTGGGGAGCATTTGGTAGAGCAGGTCCGGCCTCCGTACTTGATCAACCTTGAGGACTTCTGGGGAGCATTCGATAGAAAAGTTCCGGACTCCATACTTGATTAGTATTGGGGACATATGAGGAGAATCCGGTAGGGAAAGTCCGGCATCCTTATTGTTAGATTTTACTGGGTTAGATTATGGATATGGGTCTATATTCACCGGCCCTTGATTCTCGGTTTCAAATCTAAATAGTTATAGCTATTCTGTGTACCCATCAAGCTTAAAGGGTCCAGTCGGGTTTTTATTTAAACTTGCGCAAGAGTGTACCTTATGGGCTTATGGGGGTCTAGTTAGATGTAGTTTAGATGTAGTTTTCTTAGTTAGTTCCTTTTAAACTTGAGTGCATTTCAGTTCATTATTTACTTTAGACTTTCGCTCTTGACCTCTGTTGTGTCTATTCCCTATTATCATATTACCTTTACTTTTCAAGCTTAGTCGGCCTATGATACCTACTGAGTACCTATTATTTTGGTAATCATAATACACTCTGCATCTGTTTTCGTGATGCAGGTCTGAGCATGAGTGACCAGTGTTGCTTTGAGCCTATCATAGTCTGATCCGGACACATGGGGTGAGCACTTGACATTTGTATTGATCCAATCTCCATCTGTATATATATATATATATATATACAGAGAGAGAGAAAGAGAGAGAGAGAGAGAGTAGTCTTTTGCTTTTTGAGACAGGTCTTGTTTAAGTGGTCCACTTTGTGGACTTATACTCTTTTGTTAGACAGCTCTATACTAGTAACTTCTAGGTTTTGGGAGGGATCAGTTTTATTTATGTTATTTTAGTTTTGTCATCTACTGAATTATCCTGTTTATGTTGGTATTGTTTAGTTGTATTTAGTTTCTACCCCTAAACCTATTATTAGTTGTTCTGGGTTATGGGTTGGCTTATCTATTGGGGGTTATAGTAGGTGCCATTATGACATGAGAAATGGGGTCATGACAAGTTTTTATCAAAGCCCCAAGTTCATCAGTCTCACTTATACAGAGCTAATGTCTAGTAGAGTCCAGTGGATCGATGCTGAAACATCCATGAATTATCTTTGGGAGACTACACGATATCGTTAGGAAATGTTTCCATTTTGTTTCTCTTTCATGCAACATGTGTCCCATTATATAGGTTAATCGTACTCTTGCAACTTTACATAAGGCAGAGTTTGGACTCCTCAATCTTTGAAATCTAGTCTGAGTTTCTTGAAATCTCACTTGTTTCACTCTTTCACATGATGGCTCACTCTTGAGGCATGATGGTTGTGGATGATGCACTCGAGGCCCTCAAATTGAGCCCCAGCTAGGGGTAGAGGCTGACGTAGATGTCGTGTGATGGCTGCAATAGTGACTCATTACAAAAAGTATGCTTTTGAGTCTGAGGAGGAGCACCAAGAAGTACACATACCTCTACAGCCGGTGGGGATGAAACCAACCCAACCACCCCATGCACCAGCTGTAGGACCAAATATTCAGGCCATACTCACCTAGATCTTGGTAGCTATATGTCAATGAGGTAGATACCAGCACCAGCACTAGCACTAACACCACAGGGTCATCCTACAACAGTAGCCCTAGAGGGCCAACCACTACCTGCTCATGTGGCCGCACAGTCGGTTATATATGACAGGGTCATGCCACTACACAAGCAGAAGATACTTAGGGTATTTCATAGGCTTTCTCCACCAATATGTACTAGAGCGACTGGGAGGACGCCCATGAGTTCTTGACCACTTTCTTGGAGCAGCTTCAGTCCTTAGGCCTCGTTGGGTCTAGAGGAGCCAACTTCACCATACATCAGTTCTGTAGGCTCGCTAAATAGTGGTGGTGCTTAAACTTACAGTCTAGGCTAGTTAGGTTTCTTCTCGTATCTTAGGATAAGTTTTATAAGGCTTTCTTAGTCCGTTACATACCACGAAGCATCAGAAAAAGGCTTCGTGATCAATTCTCCGAGTTGGAGCAGGGCTCCTTGACGTCTTAGAGTATGAGGTGAGGTTTTATGAGTTGTCCTGCTATTCCACCATGATTCTACCCACAAAGGAGGAGCGAGTTCATTGCTTTATACGTGGGATGAGGTATAGATTGAGGGATGATATGAAGCATCTGGCTTCAATAGGCCATTCATTTTTATATATGGTCGACCATGCTCTGTGATCATATCCATCGCGAGGCCGAAGGGGGCTTTAATAAGAGGCCTCACTACCAGGGTAGCTAGATTTGGTCTCAGACTAGAGGGGGACTCATATTATAGGTTATGTCAGAGATTTTAGCATTTCAGCATTTCAGCATTTCAGCAGGGTCAGTACCACCAACCTATTCAAGCAGCATTACCTACTTCTTAGTGCAACCAGTAACACCAGGGTGGTCCTAGAATGGGATAGTACTCTAGGAGATCAGATTTACTCCCATCCTACTATGGTTAGGTTATTATGGGTCATTCAGCTTCAGGATATTACGACTACGGTTCTGGTCCTGAGAGTGCCCCTAGTAAGGTTAAGGTGCGATTGTACCACCTTCCTCCAATAGCTAGAATAGTGACAACAATGTCTCCTCCAGTTAGAGGTGGAGCTTACGATAAGGATAGTCGGGATGGCCGATAGGGAGCTAGAGGTGGAGCTTAGGGAGGCAGGTAAGTCAGTAGGTCAGATTCACTCGACAGAGGTACACAGGGCCATTTCTATGCGGCTTCAGCGAGGGCATAGGCTTAGGCATCCAACAATCTAATTACAGGTACAATTTTATTATGCCACAAGCCTACTATATGTTTATTCGATCTAGGATCCAGTTATTCATATGTGTCTATATATTATGCTCCCTAATTGGGTATGAGGTTCAAGTCCTTGATAGAGCTGGTTCATGTTTTGACCTTAGTGGGTGAGTCTTTAGTAGTGGATCATGTGTTTCGGTCTTGCTTAGTGACCATCCAGGGTTATGATACTAGAGTTGATCTTATTCTGCTAGATATGCTAGATTTCAATGTGATTCTGGGCATGGACTAGTTATCCCCTTACTATGCAGTTTTGGACTGCTATGCCAAGACCGTTACCTTATCCATGCATGGCATTCCTCCAATGTTGTGGCAGGGTTCCTATAGCTATACACTGATAGGGATTATCTCTTTTATGAATGCTCAACTATTGGTTTCTTTGAAATGTTTAGCTTACTTGATCTATATGCATGATGTTAGTAAAGATAGCCCTTTAGTTGACTTAGTTCCCGTGGTTAGCGATTTTTTGGATGTGTTCCCTACGGACCTACCTAGCCTTCCCTAGAGTGTGATATTGATTTTGCCATTGACGTAGATAAGGTACCCGACCTATTTCTATTCCACCTTATCAGATGGCGCCTTCAGAGCTCAAAGAGCTCAGTGTTCAACTTGAGGACTTCCTAGGTAAGGGGTTCATCTATCCGAGTGTGTCACCATGGGGTGTTCCTTTTCTGTTTGTGAAGAAAAAATATACATTGACTATAGGTAGTTGAACAAGCTAACAGTGGAAAACCATTACCCCATGCCTTGTATTGATGACCTGTTTGATCAGCTTTAGGGTGCCGCAGTGTTTTCTTAGATAGATTTGAGATTTGGTTACCATTAGTTGAGGATTAGGACAACGAACATCCCTAAGACTATATTTAGGACTTGTTATGGCCACTATGAGTTCTTTGTATGCCTTCTAGATTGACTAATGCCACTGATGCCTTCATGGACTTGATGACTCGAGTGTTCAGTCCATACCTTGATTCTTTCATCATTTTCTTCATCTATGACATATTGGTATACTTGTGAAGCCAGAGTGAGCATGATAAGCAATTAAGGACAGTGCTCCAAATGTTGAAAGATCAATGGCTTTATGCCATGTTGTCAAAGTTCAAGTTTTGGCTTGAGTCTATAGCATTCTTGGTGCATGTGATGTCTAAGAAAGCTATTATATTGATCCAGCAAAGATTGAGGCTATTTGAGATTGGGACAGGTGTCACACTCCGGGAGGGTACCCTAGACGTGGCCGGCACTCGAAAGCCATTTCTGGCCTTCAAGCGAACCACTTGGTCCAGTCACACTTTCATTCATTCACATTCTATCGGCAGAAGACTCTATTATAGGACTACTATCCATAATCCAGGGCCAAAGGCCAAACAATTATCAAATCAATAATCAGCTAGAATAAAACTAGTCAAAATGAACAAATCAACATTTCCATACTCTAGTCTATGAAGCCTCTATCAACAATCTAGGAGGTGCCAATGACAAGTCCATGGCTACCAAAAGTCAAAATAAGGGAAACAAATCAAAGCTGCAAGATAAGTCTCGATATTCTTTGGAAACTGGGAGGACTTACCAACTAGCTGGAAGTAAGTGGATCTTCAACGGTGCGCCGGTTGATGATCTCGAGTACCTGTCTCTGCATGATGAAATGATACACGCCAAATGGCATCAGTACATGGAATGTACGAGTATGTAAAATGGCCGAATGAAACAACATCAGAGAGAATCAAACCAACTCAGAATCTCAACTCAGAATAAAGAACAACTCAATCAAGTGTCCTAAGCCTAAACATGAATATGGTTTAGACGGGACCAATCACATATGATTCAACCCAATCTGACTCACAATACTATTAAAACTTATATGGGAGTTTCTCTTATCCAACAACCATCACTTATGAGCCAGTGACAGTACAACAAACCAACGTTGTTGCCACGTCCGTTCATACTTTGTCATGGTATGAATGAATCAACCAATCATGGATCCAATCCAACCAAGTCCTATAATGTCATGACAATAATTTTGAGAAAACATCCGACTTTAACGGTTCAATTCCCTCCTACGTTTGGCAACGTAGTTATTGGGTTCGAGTTATTACTTACTCTTACCCAATTCGGTGCTCGATACTACTCCCAAGACTCAGTGCTCATAAAACTCCATCCAATCAACTCAATCAAATCATATCGACAAGTCTCATTTGGAACTTTGTCAAATCATCCATTCTATCACAATCAAACCTCTTCCAATCATACTATTCGATCAATCTCAATTGTATCTTTCAAGAGTAGTTAAATATGCATTTGTAATAATATACAAACCTATCCAATCATTCCTCTATTCATTTAATAATTCTTTGGGACTCGTCACAACTTCAAGATTCTAAATCAACAAATAAAGGTCAGCAACATATTTAAGAAAATTAACATATTTAGCATAGTCAACATAGTTAAGAAAGATCGATGGAATATGTTCAACCTCTCATCTCAATCAACTCATACCAACATGTAGCACATCACTTTCTTGACTCCACAACATCAACATAATAAAAATTAGGATAATAAATGAAAAAGACCTAGTTGGACATAAATCTATCAACCAACTCTATTCTTAAGAACAATCAATCTCAAAGAAGATGTAGGGCACATGGGTGGACTCAACCCATGCTTTGAGTAGCCTTACATACTTTGGTAAAGACTTTGAAGAAATCTTGATGTTGGGTCTTCAATGAAAAGCTTGAATTCTTGAAGTTCTTGAACGCAATCCTTGTTGGAAATGGATTTGAAGGAGAAGAGAGGGGATTTCTAGGGCTTTTAGAGAGAGAAATGGACTCAAAATAATGGTCCGAAATGTCCCAAGGCTAATGTATATATAATTTAGGAAATGCCCAATTTGCCCTTTCTCCAAAAAATCTGGAAAAAGGGCTAAAACACTCCTAGCGCTATAGTGGGGCGTTGCGCCATTGCAGTGCCAAGTCGAATATAGGCTTAAAACCTGCACATCTGATAGTGGTGTGTCGCGCCAAAGACTAAACTACTGAGGCTGTTTTATGGCGCTATTGTGGTGCGTCGCGCCCTTACAGTGCCAAGCCTAAATTTTCTGGGTTGTAGAAAATAGGCTTAAAAACCCTGTACATCCAATAGTGGTGCACCGCACCAGGGACCAAACTACTGAGGCTGGTTCCTGGCGCTATATTGGCGCATCGCGTCACTGTGGCACCAAGCCTAGGTTTCCTGCAGTTACAACCCAGACCTAAAATTCCTGCAGTACTAGTTCGTCTTAGGATAGTCATAATGTTTGACTTCGAACTCTAAAAATTACAATCTTGGTGGCATTGGAAAGAAGACTCGAAGACCTTTAATTTATTAAGTTATGGGTCACCCAGATTGTCATATTTCAAAAGATATGGTCGTTAGAAGTCGACTCCTTATACGAACTCATTCTAAAACTTAGCCAAGATGAATTCTTTGGACTTAGCTTAGTTCTAGGGATCCTTTATGACCCTAAATCACCTCTGACACTCTCCAATTTCTTAGGAATATATCCTAACTCATACATACACTTTAGAATCGTCTAGTACTATCCTATACGTACACGAAGAATGGACCAAATCTTAGTGAAAAATTTTGGGGGTGTTACAACAGGTTTACCTCTATAACTGAGATTCGTAGCTTTGTCAGATTAGTGAGTTACTTCAAATGCTTTATTAGGGATTTTCTATTATCGCAGCCCTATTGACTCGATTGACTCATCAGGATGTTTCATTTGTATGGTCGAAGAAGTGTGAGAGGAGATTTTTGAGGCTCAAGGAATTTCTTACCACCTCTCCTATATTGACTCTTCCAGTTGAGGGTGAGGGATTTATGGTTTATTATGATGCATTTGACATTGGTTTGGGTTGTGTATTGATGCAGCATGGCCGGGTTATTGCTTATGTGTTGAGAAAGCTTAAGCTACATAAGCGCAACAACCCCACTCATGACGTAGAGCTGGCAACAATAGTTTTTGCTCTTAAGATATAGAGGCACTACCTATATGGAATTCGTTGTGAGATCTATAGTGATCAAAGGATCCTTTATTACAATATGATATTCATGGACCTTAATTGTAGGCATAATCGGTGGATGAGATCTTGAAGGACATGATCTCTCTATTCTGTACCATTCGGGCAAGGCGAATGTATTAGCAGACTCCTGGAGCCGAAATGTGGTGAGTATGGGTAGTCTAGCCTTATTTCTATTTTGGAGGGACCATTGTCTTTATACATTTAGTGCTTAGCCAACCGGATGATTCGACTAGATATCTCATATTCTAGGCGGGTATTAGCCTATGTGGGGGTTTAGTAATCTTTGTTAGATCGGATCTGGGATCACTAGTTTGGGGATGAGTCTTTGGTGGCACTCAGAGTAGGGTGTTGGCAGGTGATGCTGGTCAGGCTACCTTTTATTCAGATGGGGTTTTGAGATTCAATGGTCGATTGTGTGTTCCTAGAGTTGGGAGTTTGATTCAACTCATCCTTAGCGAGGCCCATGATTCCAAATATTCCATCCATCTAGGCGCAGCTAAGACATATCATGATTCGAGGTAGTACTATTAATGGAGCAGTATGAGGAGAGATATTTTAGACTATATATCATGGTGCTTGAGTTTCCACCAGGTGAAGGCTGAGCATATGAGGCCTGGTAGTGAGTTTTAGAGATTACCCATTCTAAAGTGGAAGTGGGAACGTATCACCATGGACTTCATTATTGGTTTGTCTCTGACCTCCATAGGTATTGATAGTATTTGGGTCATCGTGGATCTATTGACCAAGTCAACATACTTTTAATCTGTTCATACTTCTTTCAGTACCAAGAGGTTGGTTCATATCTACATTAGAGAGGTGGTTCGTCTTCATGTTGTTCCTATTTCTATTATCTCAAATTAGGGTTCACAGTTCACTTCCAACTATTTGAGGGATTTTAAGGAGGAATTAGGCACCCATTTCCTCTTAACACATCATTTCACCCACAGTCTGATGGCCAGTCAGAGTGCACTATTTAGGTCCTTGAGGATCTATTACGGGCCTGTGTTTTAGACTTTAGGTCAGTGGGACCAGTTTTTGCCTTTAGCAAAGTTTGCATACAATAACAGCTACCAATTGGCATTAAGATAGCCTTGTTTGAGGCCTTATATGGTAGGCATTGTCCCTTTTTGGTTGGTTGATTTGAGTCTATAGAGCCTAGGCCACATGCACACTTGCTTCAGGAGGCCTTGGATTAGGTGAAAGTGATTCAGAATAGGCTCAGGACGGCTCAAAGTAGACATCAGAGTTATGTGAATCACAGGCATCGACCATTGAGGTTCTTAGTTAGTGATCGAGTATTTCTCTAAGTATAGACCATGAAGGGCGTGATGATATTTGGGAGGCGGGACAAGCTCAGCCCCAGGTATAGAGGGCCTTTTGAGATATTGAGGATAGTTGGCGAGGTTGCCTATGAGTTAGCTTTGCCACCAGCACTATCAACTATCCATCCAGTTTTTCATGTATCAATGCTACGCCGGTGTGTTCCAGATAAGTCGCATGTGCTCCAATATGATTTAGTTGAGCTGGATGATCGGCTGCCCTTTGTGGAGGAGTCGGTGTCCATTCTAACCAGAGATGTTAGGCAGATGCGATCGAGAGCTATTCTTGTTGTTATGGTCCATTGGAGACACCTTCCACTCGAATAGGCCACTTGGGAGACCGATAAAGAGATGTGGGAGATGTTCTCTAGCTTATTTGAGCCTTCAAGTACTTATTGACTCTTACTTTCGCGGACGAAAGTCCTTATTAGTAGTAGATTTGTAATGACCCTACATGTCATATTTTATTTAATTCCTTCTTTACATCATTTAGAGCTTTCATGTAGCGACCCAAGTTATTTATGACTTGCTGGAACTAACTGATCGGTCGCATGGTCATTCGTTTGGGTTTTAGGCTCGTTTACCTGTCTTGGACTTTTTATAACTTAAAAAGTTAACTTCTCTCATTAATTCAAGTAAACAACCTCAAAACAGAATTCTAATGGCTCTATCATCCCCGGAATGGTAAAATTAGGCTAGTAACATGGTCAGCACAATTATTGAGGCAATCAGTGCGAGTTTGAGGCCATTTGGAGATTTAGCCTTTGAAATTTGGCCTAAGATTGACTTTGGTTAACATTCTTTGGAAATGTGCTCAGATGAAAATTTCATCACCATAGTTAGTTTTGGTATTCCGAGTATGGTCTAGAATGATGCTCTGTATGCTTTTTGAGGCTTCTGGTCTAATCCTGTGGCATGTTGTTGAAATTGGCTAAAAATGACACTTGAGTGTGGGACCTACTTTTCATTAAAATGACCTTGTTTGGGAATTTTGAATGCTCCATTTATTTTGAAATGTCAAATTTGATGGGCTAGCATATCACATTTGCACGCATAGTTTCTGAACAAATCCCGAGCCCCCTCTGTTAGAGACTTGTACATGCCAAAGTTCATTTTACACCAGCTGTGTTTGGAGGCATCGCTTTTGCGATCCCAAGTCGCTATTGCGACCATGGCCCCTGGGCAGGTGTCTCTAAAGTGACAGGTGGTCTCTAAAGCGACCCCATGCTAAAAATGAGGACCGCCTCTTAGAGGTTGTCGCTTAAGCGACCTTCGGGGGTCTCTTTTGCGGCACCTGAGTGTTCTTTTTAGTTCGGAATTTAGGTATTGTGATTACAAGTTCAAACCATGATTTCTTTCTCAATTTTAAGGCGATTTGGGTGATTCAAAAGGCTAAGTTGTGGGGTGTTTCAACAGGAACACTGTGGTGTGATCATAATTAGTTGAAAAGCCCTTGTTTGAGGTAATTTCCTTCATTTTACTATTGTCTTGGTGACTTTTGAGCTTATGTGTGGATTTTGATGCATATTTGTGTTGTGGCTATTTTGAGCACTGAACAAGTTTGGGATAGCATTTGGAATATTTTTACAGAGTTATTTCTGAAATTACCAGAGCAGGTTCCACATTCCTGATTTTGACTCCGAAATTGGCTAGTCCTTGGGTTTAGTAATTTTAAAGTCAAAATGACTGTAATAACATCATATACCTATAATTGATAGCGTGGCAACATTCAAAGGCCATTAGGAAAGGGGAAGCTCCGATTCTATAATTTTGGAGCACTCGTGATCAACCTCTAGTTAGGCTATGGTTTTCCCTTGTTTAGATTGAGCTTGAGAACGTGATTGCATGTTGATTAGTTGGAATTTGGGATTGGTTAGTATTGAATCATGCTTAGACATTTTGAAATCATGCTTTAGGCCATTTTAGGATTTTATTGGGTATTTGTGAGCATGTTACTTGCTTTGTTGTTTATCCATGCCTTGTGGCGTATGTGCATACTTGTTTTATTGATTCATTGAAGCATGTTCGGTCTTATCTTAGGTGTTACTAGTGCTTGCCTTAGAAATGCATGATTCAGACACGATAGGCCTTAGTTTTGCCCTGACGTCGTTTGACAGACTTAGATCCTTATAGACTAGTGTAGCAGACTTGAGTTTGATAGTTTGGGCCTTAGCTAGGAAAAAACCTATGCTTCGATGACCTGGACTCTATTTTCCCTGATTCTGTGACTTCATGAGTTTTAGCGGTGACATCGGGTTTTATGCTGCGATTCAAGATTGGTTCGAGCATTAGTTCTGGTGGTTTTACTGGTTGAGTAAAGTGTGGATGACGATCCATGGAGTATGGCATCTATAGATGGTTGGGAGCACTTGCAGTAGCTATATTTGTCACCTTGACGAGCATTCAGATTCATGCTCCGACCTCAATTATCCTGATCCTTATAGCAAGCATCTGGTTAGAGGTCTAGCCTCAACTACTTGATACTTAATCAGTCTTGGGTATTTATGGGGAGTATCCATTAGGACATATCCGACCTCCATACTTGTTTAGTCTTGGGTACTTCTGGGGAGAATCCGGTAGGGCAGGTCCGATATACCGTACCTACTACTTCTAGGCAGAATTCGGTAGGGAAGGTATGGCCTCCTTATTATCATATTTTACTTGATTGGATTATGGTTCTTGTTCTATATTCTCCTACCTTTGGTTCTCGATTTTATATCTCAGTAGTTATAGCTATTTTGTGTATCTGTCAGGCCTATAGGGTTCCAATCAAATTTTTATTTAAACTTACACATGAGTGTACCTTCTAGGCTTATGGGGGTCAGTTAGGTGTAGTTTAGCTATAGTTTACTTATTTAGTTCCTTTACACTCGTGTGCATTTCAATTCATTCTTTACTTTAGACTTCCGCTCTTGACCTCTATTGTGTCTATTCCCACTTTTCATATTGCCTTTAATTTTTAAGCTCAATCGACCTATGATGCCTATCGAGTACCTGATGTTTTGGCACTCATACTATACTCTACATCCGTTTTCATGATGCAGGTCCGATCACAAGTGCCCATCGTTGATTCTAGCATGCTGCAGTCTGATCTGGAGAAAGGGGGTGAGCACTTGAAATTTGTATTGATCTAGTCTCCATTTGTATATATATAGACTAGTCTTTTGCTTTTTTAGATAGGTCTTATTTCTGTTATCCACTTTTGGGACTTGTACTCTTTTGTTAGACAAATCTGTACTAGTGACTTTCAGGCTCTAGGACGGATCAGTTGTATTTATGTTATTTTTGTTTTGTCTTTAGCTGAATTATCCCGTTTATATTTTATTGTTTATTCTTATTTATTTTCTAACTCTAAACATATTACTAGCTGTTCTGGGTTACGGGTTGGCTTACCTACTGGGGCTTATAGTAGGTATCATCATGTCCTGATAAATCGGGTCATGACATAAAGTGAAGTATCCGAGCATAGGAGAGAGTAGGGATTTTCATAGTTTTTTTCAACCGGAAGGGAATCTTAAAGAAAATAGTAAAATAAGTTATGTATTTAGGTATTTTTTTTATTAATACCTTAAGTTTATATTAAATTAACTTTTAATTTTATTTTATTTTTAGATTCATACTACAGGACCTTCATCCACCACGTACCCTATCCCCATGACGACCATGGAGTATGTCATTCCGACATTTACTGGAGATCTCGATGTGAAACAGGTTTATTTTATTTATTTGTTTTTTTTGAATATTTTAAACTTTTTATTATGTATTAATGCCTTAAGTTTATTTTAAATTAACTTGTAATTTTATATTTAGATTTATACTACGGGGACTTCATCTAGTAGACCCTAGTCTCACGACGATCATAGAGGATGTTATTCCGACATCTACTGTTAAGATCTAAAAATATTTGGTAAAGTATGAAACATGAAGAAGAAAATGAAAAGTTCTTTGGTAAAGTAAATTTTTCTTAGAAAGTGGAAAAGAATTTTTTGTTTTACAACAATTGACACGTTAACAGATTTAACATTTGCGGTTTGAAAAATTTGATAAAACGGAAACAAAAATTCCACTAAGTCTATTTTAATTACATTCGAAAAACATGACTGACTTGTGTCAATTTTGTCTCTATGGCATAAATAGGTTCTAGACTCCTAGTAGTCAAGCCTCTCTTTTTCTTAAGGTATGTTGTTTCACTGCGATAGTAGTATTGATCGGGTCAAACTGTCAATGCAGAGGAAAAAATAAGTTTTACATATTATTAAAATTTATAAGTGAACTGATAAAACAAAATATTATATTGTTTCCATTTTAAATAATTCAATCATAAATCTTATGGAGGTTGTTGATGTACAACATGATTTAGACCTGATCATAAGATATATTCTCGATAAGCAAACTAGACCTTTAAATAGGCTTAATTGAGAATTTTGTTAACATATAGTAGGAATACTTGACAAACAATAGATATAATTGTCACAATCCAATTTCTCAAGTCATGATGATACCTACTATGACCCAACAGTAGGCAAGACAACTCATATCCTTAAACAGCGAGTAATGGGATGCTAGGGTAGAAGACTAGAAATACAATATAAAAAAACAAGGTAATAACAAAAGCATACATGAACGGGAGAAAGCAACTAAATATACATAAAAAATAAGGATCCCTTCCAGAACCTGGAAGTCACATGTACAGAACTACTAGTAAAAGAGTACAAGTCCCAAAAGTGGACCACGAAAACATAGTTGTCTCAAAAAAATAAAATACATGGAAAATGTATATACAGAGGGAGATGGATAAATACAGGAGGCAATGTGCTCACCCTCGCCTCTAATCACGACCATAACTGGCTCGAATCAACTCTGATAGCTAGTACTCGGTCCTACATCACAAAAACAGATGCAGAGTATAGTATGAGTACTAAAATAATAGGTACCGAGTAGGCATCATAGGCCGACTCGGCAAGATAGACAAAAGTAAACTGAAATGGGAGTAAAAGATCACAAGCAAAGACAGAGAAAGAAGTAAATGTAGGTATGTACATGATCGTATTTAAAAAACAAAAAAAAGAATCTAACTAAATCCTCTAGGCTCCCATAAACTCGATGGGTACCTCGTGCACAAGTAGAAGGCAACAACCTGAACGGACCCTCATAAGCTCGACAGGAGCAAAGAAAAGATGAAGTAAAATGAACGAAGCCAAGAGGATTCCAATCATATCACCATTTACCAGACTTAAACCGAACCATTCCCAAACTCTAATACCTCAACCTAAAAATGAGAGTAGGTGGAGACATTGAGCTAAAGATTCATCAGGGAATCAAGAATTGAACCACGTGTAATCTGGACCACGGACTTCAATCGGGTAACTGAAGCTAATAAGTCGATACGAGTAAGCTAGACCATGGACCTTAACCGGTAATGGTAGCCAAGGGTCGAACATGGTAAGCTAGACCATGGACTTCAATCGGATAATTGTAGCTAAGGAGCCGAACACAAGTAAGCTGGACCACATACTTTAAAATGTAATTGTAGCCAGGGAACCGGACATAAATAAGCTTGATCACAGACTTGAACTAGGTATATGTTGCTAAGAGATCAAAATGAATTAGAATCAGTGACCAACCAAGCATCACGGGGAGTACCCCCAAACTGAGTGTCATTAATGCACCACTCCAGCCCAAACAAGATATAACCCGAATCATCAAGAAGACTTCCAAAAATCAAGAACCAAGCGATACAGGATCGATAGGAGATTAGGGCAATATGTAGGCAAGGTCACAAGCTGTGTTACTTCCTATCTAAGGCTAGGACTCTCAGATTCAAGTCTGCTATATCATTCTATAGGAAGCTAATCGTTTGAACGATGTCGGAGAAACTCTAAGGCCTAACAACACCAAAATTGTGCAAATCTAAGGAATCACTAGTCTAAGCCTAGAATAAGTCCCAACATGCTTCCAAATATTTAACCATAGGAAAATCATACAATACAAGGAGAGACTAAATGATAAGAGTAGGAATCACGCTTACACTGTCCAATAATTTCCCAAAATAGTGCTTAGGACAAAAATTCTAGAAATTCAGCATGCTTGACACCCAACCCCTACAAACTCATACAAATCAATATATAATATCCTAAACAAGCTCAGTCTCACGAGGGTAAAACTGTAGCCTACTGGTAGCCGACAACACATGCTCTAACTCACAAACCCACAACATTTTCCTTTCGAGTGGCTTCTAAATGCCCTCAAGCTATCAATAATAGAATCACAGTGTTAATACGTTCGTTATGATAATAAAATTATCGAATTCAGATACGGGCTAATTTCATAGTAAAACGTCAAAAATTATGGGACCTGCTTCATCACTCACACAATTGACTCTAAGAATAGGATCTTACCACTACCCCCAGCTCATGTTCCAAAAAGGAACACAATTCATGCACCAAACAGGCCCTAAACCTAACATGCATTCATGATTAACTACAAGCTCAAGATTACTAGAAACATAGGAAAAAGGAGAAATTACCTCAAAGAAAGCCGCAAATCCTAATTTTAAACACACCACTAGGTTCCCCTCGAAAATCTACGCAATTTAGCCTTTTGAATTGCCTAAATCACGCATGAATTAAAGGAGAAAACATTGTCTGAAATTTGATATCAAATCTGAAAAATGGGTCTTAGGTACGATCCTATGGTGTCACAAAAGAGACCACCCGACTATCGCTTAAGAAACACCCACCTAAAAGGCGGGCATCGCTTTAGTAATGCCTGGTTGCTTAAGTAACCAGTCGCTTTAGCGACAGGGCTATCGCTTAAGCGACACCCGCCCAAAAGGGCTGGTTGCTTTAGCGAGCTCCTGGTCGCTTAATCGACACTTACTTTAGCGACCATGGGCGCTTAAGTGATGGCATTAGACATAACTAGTGCAAGAAAGTGCTTAGCAAGCCAAATCTTCCTATGGAGTGTTAGGGATTCATTTGAAACCCCGTGCACATAAATGAGAAATGTTACCGCACCAAAATTTATGTTCCAAACTCAATGACGCATTTGAAATTCTCATACCCAAGTTATATTTTGAGCCTATTTCCATAACGGGACTTGATATTAGACCGAAAGCCTCGGAAAGTGAACGAAGGGTCATTCTATACCAAACTTGACATTCTAGAGCTAACGCACTGTAAGAATTTTCATCCGAGTGAGTTTTCCAAGAATGTTGACCAAAGTCAACTATATGCCAAATTTTAAAGGCAAAAATGCCAAATGGTCCTAAACTCAAACCAATTTCCTCGTACTCTTGCCGACCATGCTACTAGCCTAATTTGGCTATTTTAGAGTTGATAAACTGTCAAAATTCTGTTTTGAGGTTGTTTTCCTGAAGTTATGACCGAAGTTAACTTTTAAAGTTCTAAAATCTCCAAAAATAGGGAAATGGGCCTAAAACCCAAACGAACGACCAGGAGGCCGAATAGTTAGTGCGAATGAGTCATAAATGACTCGGGGTCACTACAAGAATGGTCTAAATGATGAAATGAATGCTTTAATTCAAAAATGACTCAGAGGGTCATTTCAACATCTACTACTAAAAGAACTTTATTCCGTAAAAGTAAGAGTCAAAAAGTACCTGAAGGCTCAACTAGGTCGGGGAACTATTCCCGTATCTCATGCTCGGTCTCCTAGGAGCCTCCTCGATTGAACGATGCCTCCAATGGACCTTAACCATAGGAATGGCTGCAACTTCCTGACATCTCTAGAGAAAATAGCAATTATTCTTCAATATAGCTCAAATGATCATCCTAGTCAACTGCGTTATACTGAAGCATATGGGACTTGTCTGGCACATACCGGCGCAACATCAAAACATGCAAAATTTGATGAATAGCTGAAAAGGTTGGGGGCAAAGCCAACTCATATGCAACCTCACCAATTGTCCTCTATCTTGAAAGGTCCAATATACTTGGGGCTAAGCTTGCCCCGCCTCCCAAATCTCCTCGCCCTTCATGGGCGACACACAGAGGAATACTCTTTCACCAATGGCAAACCACAACGATCAACACTTATGATCTGTATAGCTCCGGTGTCTACTCTGAGCTGTCCTAAGCCTATATATTGGAGATCCACCAGGTATAGTGCCAACAAAACATGTTCAGATATTAGAGGAGCTATCTTATGAAGAAGTACCTGTTGCCATAGTAGATAGCCAAATAAGAGGATTGAAAAATAAGGATATAGCTTCTGTGAAAGTGTTTTGGCGGAGCTAATATTTTGAAAAGCTGACATGGGAAGCTAAAAAAGACATAAAAACTAAATATCCCCACCTGTTCATTCCTTTAGAGTGTTAGTCCCATATTTGAGTACATGAGGTATGTAATTTATGATCTATATGAGTTCTTGTATTGTTTCTGATGTTGCAACAAATATTATTATCATTCGAGGAAGAATGTCCCTAAGGGGGAAAGCATGTAACACCCCGCCCGTTTGAACGTAGGAATTAACTTATACTATTGAAATAAGACTGAGACTTCTTAATATATTAGGAAGGATTTTTTATGAGTTATTTTAATTGCACAAATTTTGTATGTTAAGTGTGAAAGTCAAGGAAGTTGTGAAATAAAAGTCGATAAAAGATATTGTAAATGTCGTTAAACAATTCTCTGAAATTTTGGGTCAAATGCCTCAGAACTTTTCTCCTAATAAATGAGGAGTTAGAATGTCAATGAGTTATCAAATCAAATGTACGAGTACAGTTTTCAATGAACTAAACCGTTTGTCCATACGACTTCAGAATTGAGAGATATTTATGTTTCCGTGAGACTGTGCAAGTAGGTACCTCAAGTGGGTCCCCCAAGCTCTAAGTCAGTTTTGCTTTATATATATATATATATACATATCTCCTTCATTTCATTTTCATAAAAACTTATCTAAATACCCGTAAAATAAGAAGTCAAGACACTAAAGCCTCTATGGGTGTTGATCTATTCAACTCGGAAGTTTAATGAAAGTTGCTCTACATTGTGAACTCATCGTTGTGGTATAGTTTTCTTGTTGATTTAATCTCTTTTTTTGTTATTGTATGGAGATAGATTTTTAAGATTCATATTTCCAATATTTTGATTGAGGTAATTTTCATCTTGCAACCCTCCTTCATAATTCCATGTCCTAGTATTATTTTTATAGATTTTCGAGCTGCGTAAATCCCCCTTTTCTTAGTTATTTTGGATACTATTATTATTTATTGATGGTATGAATATGTAGGAGGTAATGGGAGGTTGGTTTGAGTCTTATTGGAGTCACATTCGATGGTTGTTGGATTGAACGATGTGAAGAATGTCTAGTTATGTGGCCTTTGGAGCTTGTCGCTCCTTCGAGATATTGTTGGAATATATTCAATGGATTTAGTGTCTGATTATTGTTTCTATTTGACTCATTTTATGGTTTAGACATGGCTGGTCACGAGTGTGGAATTAGCTCCTTATTGATTACTTATGGTTTGTTCTTACAGCCTTGATGATTTTGTCGTTGTTGCATTACTTTGGTTAGCTAATACTCATAGAGGCACATTATGGGCTTTGGATGAAAG
Organism: Solanum dulcamara; assembly: GCF_947179165.1. Classification (NCBI taxonomy): domain Eukaryota; kingdom Viridiplantae; phylum Streptophyta; class Magnoliopsida; order Solanales; family Solanaceae; genus Solanum; species Solanum dulcamara. Next base: position 54,431,316 of record NC_077237.1, on the reverse strand, counting down.
GTATGTTAAGGCTATTCCCGTCTTTCAACATGTTTCCTTAACTCTTAGTAGCTATAACAGAAAGTTGTTGTTATCATTGATATACTTATACCCATGTTTGTTGGTTGTTAGATACTCGAGTTGTTATTGTTATTTATTATAGGGATTCTTATTCTGTTAGTAGTGGACCTATGTTGGGCATGACTTAGAGACTATTTGAATATATTGCTTATAATTAAATTGCTCGCTTTTAGCTTATTGAATTTTTATTGTTGCCCTTAGAGCTATTAAGGTTAGCTGCAGGAATGTGATTGTTGTCTAGGGGGATATATTGATGCCTAAGAAGGCTATGTATTGCCTACTGGGCTATATATTTCCTAAGAAAGCTATGAGTTGCCTACGAGGCTATATTGATACCTAAGAAGGCTATGTGTTACCCACACGACTAGGTTGTTGCCTAAGAGTGCTATGAGTTGACTTTGAGGCTATATTGATGCTTAATAGGGCTATGCGCTGCCTATGGGGATGTATTGTTGCCTAAGAGGACTACGTGACTACTTACGGGGATAGAGGACTAACAATATAGGTATATACACTGAATTGGCACCTTGTATCCTTATGGAGGCCTAGGCAGGTGGTCTTCTTTGTTGGTTGTACCTATCGAGCTTATGGGGGTTTGGTTAGGTTGTTGTTTAATTATTTTTGAATTTTTATATTTAGGATAAGGTCAGTACACTTATCTTAATCTTAATTTATTTATCGAATTACCCTCAGTATATTAGGATGCCTGCTCAAAGTCTATCACCTTTCATACTCGGTACATCATTTTGTACTGATGCCCAATTGCTTGAGGGAACTACATTCATGCCTGCAAGTCCCGACAGATGATCGCATAGACCTCCTCAATAGCAGGGTCAACTTTTATTAGGTTTTCTATCCCTTTTCTTGTGGAGCTGCCAGAGTTTGGAGGTTTGTTAGCTTTTGTTGTATATATTTTTTAGGTAGGCCTAGGACTTGTCCCACCAAACTTTACTACTCTTAGAGGCTTGCAGACTTGTGTGTATGTTGTATAGCTATGTTATGGCAAGGTTGGCTTGGTTTGTTGGGTTGCTAGGCTTGATAGCTGTTTGATTGATTGTCTTGTTATACACACATTTTCAGCGTTTGTATAGAGATCATGATGGCCCTGATGACCCAATCAAAACTTGTGTGCTAATTTGTTATTTCTTTATATAGAGTGTTGGGAGTAGTTGTTTCTTTTATAGAGTGTTAGAAGTAGCTGTTTCTTTTATAGAGTTGTTGATAGGGGCCTTGCCCGCCGAGGGCTTAATTTTAAGCCGAGATATAATTGTTTGTTTTCTTGATTGCATGTGGCTGCCATGTGCTAGTAACAAATGATTCAACAGGGTCTGCTTGGGCCTGAGTTTTGGCATTCGGTGCCAGTTGCACCCCTTGAGTTTGGGGCATAACAATATATATATTCTTTTGATAGTTCAATCGTGGAATATATATATATATATATATATATATATATCACTTGAATAAATGTGTTAACATTGAATAAGAAATTATTATAGTGGACCTTTGGTGAAGATTAATTCATGAGAAGAAAAGACCACAATTATAAACCACGAACTCGAAGTCACAAAAGCAAACCTTGAACTCAACCTTTCTGTATTTTTTCTTCTTCTTTTGTTTGTTGTGCATGAGTTTTGGTATTATAGAAGAGGGGGAGGGGTATGAGACATGTAATGCAATAGTTGTGTGTATCTTTTGTGCGTGTGTGTAATTATTATTTTTTCTGCACAGTGTTGTGGGTTTGTTTTGTTAGAGTTCCTTTTTTGTTATGCAGGTGAAGGTATGCATATAGTGTAGGTGTTGTGTGTGAGAAGTGGTGGGGTTTGGAGTAGTGGGGGTAGTGAGGTATGGTGACTGAAATAATGGAAAAGGAGGGGTTGTGGGAATTAGTGATTTTAGGATTTATTTTAGAAGATAAAAAATAAAATAAAAAAATATAATAATAATAGAAATATTAACTTAATCCTTTCATACTAATAAAATAATACTAAAAAAGTTAAATGGCTAGTCTAACATAGAATGTAACTAACCAAAATAATAAAATAACTAGCTTATTTATTAAACTTAAATTAAAAGAAAGCATATATGTTTTGTAAATATTCTTTTCTTTTGAAATAATTGAAAATAATATACACTAAAATGTAACTCTATTTTTTTCAGTTTTTAAATCTTTTTATAATAAACTAACTAAAATAAGATAAAATCAAAATATCTAATTTAGATATAAAAGAAATATTTAAGCACTAAAAATGGTGGAAAATCTCAAGTTCAGTAAAAACTTACGTGTCTACAGAGTCCCAAATTATTTTTAATTCCTCTTTATGATTTCTTTTTAAACCCAAAATTTTAATGATTTTGTATTGGGTTCAATCAATTATGGTTTATTCACTTCTATTGATCTTATTATGCATGAATTGATCTTTATTATATTTTTTGATGAATTTCTCATGACTCCATGTATTATGCCTATTTTATGATTATGAACTACGTTTAAAAATCATGTATGTATCATGAATTTAAGAACTATGATTTTAAGGATGCTTTTAGACAGTATAAACTATGAATCTATGAAAACAAGGTTGCTTCAAAAGGAAAGTATTCTCATCATGAAAGATTTTCGTGATTTTCTGTGAACAAGTTTATCTTGATGTAGATGTTTAGATAAGTGTATTTATGAATTTATTATGAACTCATGATATTAAAGGAATAATTCTTATGACCACCATACCACCTTTGAACTTGCCGAATTGCTGCTTATCGATTGAAGGGAGTTTGCTTAGCCGGTTCAAATATACTCATTTAAGCGGAATTGATTTCTTAAGTGTATAACTTTCATTTGTTTTTGAAGAACCATCGGGGAGATTGCTTAGCCGGTTTGATACATGTTTTGGTTGTTGTAAGACAAGTGATAAGATGAGAGATTTCCTATTTTTCTTACTAGCAGGGGCGGAGATGGTCGACATCAGATTCAGACCACTTAAGGTCGCCCGACTCAATCAGGTACTTCATCTGGCTCTTATGGTGGTCAACATCTAAACAAGTTTTATGCTCTTCAGAATCGATAGTCGGATCAGGAGGATTTCCTAATGTGGTTACTGGTATGTTATGAGTCTTTTAATTTGATGTTAATGGTTTACTAGATATAGGAGATAATCTTTCTTTTGTGAATCCTTATATTGTTATGAAGTTTGATGTCGGTCCTAAAGTCTTGTTAGAACCTTTTTCACTCTCTACTCTTATCGGTGATTCAATCTTAGCTAAACAGGTTTATAGAAATTGTCCGGTCTCAATTTATTTATAAATTCACCTCAATTGGTCTTGTAGAGTTAGATATGACTGACTTGTAGAGTTAGATGTTAGTCTTGGTATTAATTAGTTTCATTCTTGTTATGCCTCTATTGATTGTAGAACTCGAGTGGTTAAGTTTTAATTTTCAAATGAACCAGTCATAGAGTGAAAGGGTTGTAATTCATCAGTTAGGGGTCAGTTTATCTCGTGCCTTGTTGCGGCCAAACACATACGCAAGTGTACGCGGTTGTCATGACCTGAACTAGGGCCTAGTCGTAACCCAGCAATTGAAACTCCGAAGGGGCTCCAACCAAGGATTTTGTACATATCATAAGCATACATAAGGTAAAGAAAAAATGGAAACATCATAAGAAAGTCTAAACTATGAATAAAAATTTAAGAACGTCACATGACAACATAAACTCGAAATATTTGTCCAACTAGATGCCTTTACTCATGATAATGGACGGGGGATAAGACATTCCCCAAGCTCACCCTCAATATGAAACATAGCAAAAGTCTTTGATAATAATAACTAACTCGATAACTAGTCCCCGATAAAGGATGACTCACCACAAACACTATTGGATAGGAAATCTTAACTAGCCATGTAGATGAGTATGATCTTCAACTTCAACCCCTACATTATCAGGCAATGTAGGCAAAAGTATGCATTAGTATGTTGGAACTAAGTATGAGGGCGTGACATGCAACATAAATCATGGAATGTAATGGTCAAGTAAATCACATGATAAGATGAGGTAAGTAAAGTCATGAAAAAATCATATTGACCAAAGCATTTTAAAAGCATAATTTAAAATAATAGCATACATAAGAGATCATACATATGTGGGATAGGAACCATAACTGACAGTAAGACCATGCGAGCTATAACATGGAATCCCGTTGTCTCCCCATACAATGAAGAAAAAGGGGAATCTACTTACCAAGGTAGATTCTACCCCTCTAGGCGGGTTATACATATGCTATATGTGGATTCAATAGCTAGGCCATGAAGGAAACATACAGTGGCATGTAGTTTATGGGACATGAGATTGCTACTATGGCTTTTGGTAGGGCCCCCACCTCAAGTCCACTCGGTGGTAAGTCAAATCCCACGGAATACATACATAGCATAGAAATCATATTTACATATATCATAGTCATGATCATAGGTTTGAAATCATAGAGTAGCTCATTTGCATAACATACTTGTAATGTGAGAATTGTCCTTTCATCATTACAATCATATTTGCATAATTCATATTGTTAGGCCTTAGGTCACCACATAGGGCCTTATGTCACCTTTTAGGCCTTAAGTCACCACATATGGCCTTAACTCACCTTTTAGGCATTAGGTCACCACATAGGGCCCTAATTCACCTTACTTCATAACTTGCATGAAATTCATACGTTGAACTAGAGTAGAACTCAATTGCATAATTAATTGACTTTGAAAATCTTGTAATTGACTTGAAAGCATGCATGATCATAAACTTTATATCCCATACATAATTCATATAGATAATATCCCTTGGAAGTATAATTCAAAATACTCATAATTTACTTCATGAACCCTAGAGGTCAAAATAGTAGAATTCAGGGAAAAACTCTTCAATTTAATGCAATAACCATCAATTTATATCAAAATAGACTCATGATCATACTTTGAATCATAATTAATGCAATAGAAATAGAGATCATAAAATCCATAAAATGCCATACTTTACTTTGAAAGAAAACTTGAAAAATTGATTGAGCTTCATAGATGAAAGAATTCATGAATCAATACCACATACCTTCAGTGAGAACACCAAATAATTTGAAAGAAATTAAAAGTTTTGATGGAGAGTTTGAGTGAATTTACTTGAAGTTTTCAATGGAGCCATTGAGAGTCTTTTGTAGGTGAATTGTAGAAGAATAAATATAATTAGAGGTTTAGGTTAATTTATAGAGATGAATTAGGTACTAAAAACGTCTAGGTTCATTATCTAACAATTAGGAAAAAGTCTAAAGTGCCTTTACTAAAAACTAAATTAGGCCAGAAAACCATCGCCAGGTTCGCGACGTGGAGGCAAGCAAGTCCGCAATGCGGACTTGCCGTGCACCTTACTGGTTTGCGCAGTTCCTTTGAGAAATCTATCTTTCGATCTACGAGTCCTAAAAATCCACTAAGACTATTTTCCGCAGATTTTGACTCCCTAATCAATATTTTGAATTAGGATTTTCCAAAAAGATTAAGGATAACGCATTATATGAGTGGCCTAATCCCAAACATTCTTAAGGCAATTATGATCATTTTGAGGGCTATTACAATACCTCCCCCTTGGGAACATTCGTCCATGAATGAGATCCAACTAATATAGGAAGGAAATGGAAAAAGGACTTAGAAACCTAACATGGACATGAGGACACTTTGAAAAATGCATAGAACATGTAAACATTATACTTAACATATGACATAGTCCTTGAGAAAAATCATTTTCATAAATCATGCATGCATATGAATAACATATGGAACTGAAACATAAGAGTTTAATCGATTTGATCATGAACAACTTAGTACCTTTAGGCTCAAGTGAAAGGAAAGGGATATGGATAACACTTCATCATGTTTGATTCCACTTCCCACATATCATTCTCTATTTCTTGATTCCTCCGTAACACTTTGAAGGATGCAACGTCTTTATTTCTTAATCACTTGCCGGTCTAAAATCTCAATTGGGACATCCTCATAAGTCAAATTATCTTCAATACTTACATTATCCATTGGCACAATAGAATTTGGATCACCCACAAACTTCCTCAGCATTGACACATAAAATACGAGATAAACCAAAGCCAACTCAAGTGGCAAGTCTAACTCATATGCTATTTTGCCAATGCGCTTCAATATCCTATAGGGTCCTATATATCTAGGGCTCAACTTCCCTTTCTTACCAAACTGCATTACCCCTTTCATAGGTGAAATCTTCAAATACACCATATCATCCACATCAAATACAAGCTCTCTCCTTCTAGTGTCCAAATAGGACTTTTGACAACTTTGAGCCATTTTCAATCTTTCTCTTATGAGCCTTACTTTCTCCATTGCATCAACTACCAAATCTGGGCCAATCAATGCCATCTCACCTACTTCGAATCACCCACCGGAGACCTACATCTTCTATCGTACAAGGCTTCAAAAGGAGCCATTTAGAACTAGAGTGATAACTATTATTATAGGCAAACTCTACCAATAGCAAATGGTCATCCCAACATCCTCCAAGGTTTGAATTATTCTTTTAGCTTGTCCATCGGTTTTAGGATGGAAAGCGGTACTTAGCTTGACTTTAGTACCAAGACCTTTCTGAAATGACTTCCAAAAATATGAACTAAATTGAGTAACTCTATTCGATATTATCGACAAAGGAACACCATGAAGTTTCACAAGTTCACAAATGTACAACTTAGCATAGTCTTCAGCACTATAAGAAGTCTTGACCGGTTGAAACTGTGCCGATTTGGTCATTCGGTCTACAATGACCCAAATAGAATCATATTGTCTTCTAGTACGAGGCAAACCCATGACAAAGTCCATATTCACATCTTTTCACTTCCATGTAGGAATTTCAATTTCTTGAGCTAGACCTCTCGGCCTTTGATGTTAAACTTTCACTTGTTGACAATTAGGAAACTTAGCCACGAACTTCGCTATGTCCTTCTTCATGCCATTTCACTAATACACTTTCCTTAAGTCATGATACATCTTAGTGGATCCCGAATGAATTGAATACCGATAACTATGAGCCTCATTCATTATCAACTCTATTAATCCATCAACATTTGGAACACATAAACGATCTTGGTAACATAGTGCCCCATCTTCTCTAAGGGAAAAAGCCTCAACAGATTTTTCGGCAACCGACTTCTTCAATTTGATAAAAATTGAATCATTGTCTTGTTTGGCCTTAACATCTGCCTCAAGAGATGATTTTGAACCATTATGTATAAGAACGCCTGCATTATTGGAATCAACCAAACGCACAACTAAACGTGCCAATCAATGGACCTCTTTAACCAATTCCCTTTTATCTTTCTCAACATGTGCAACATTATCCATTGACAACTGAATAAGAGCATCAGCTATAATATTTGCCTTACCTGGATAGTACAATACGTTTATTTCATAATCTTTTGGGATTTCAAGCCACCTCCTTCGCCTAAGGTTCAAGTTCCTTTGACTAAACACATATTGCAAGATTTTGTGTTCGGTAAACATATCAACTTGCACCCCAAAAGATAATGGCGCTAAATTTTCAATGCAAACACAATTGCCATAAGTTCAAGATCATGGGTAGGATAGTTCCTTTCATGCACTTTAAGTTTTCTATATGAATAGGCTATAACCTTACCATGGTGCATCAAGAACAACCCAAACCAATATGCGAAGTATCACAATAAACATAAACCAATCCAAATCTTTGAGCAATGTCAAAATAAAAGCTGATGTAAGATGATCCTTTAATATTTGGAAACTTTTCTCACATTCTTCTGACCATTCGAATTTTGCCTTCTTTTGTGTCAACTTAGTAAAGGGAGAAGCAATAGATGAGAACCCTTAAACAAACCTTCTGTAGTATCTGGCTAAGCCCAAAAAACTTCTAATGTCCTAAGGAGATAATGGTCTAGGCCAATTCTTAACCGCCTCCATTTTCTTTGGATCTACTTTAATCCCATCACCGGACACCACATGGCCAATAAATGCAACCTCCCTCAGCCAAAATTCGCACTTACTAAATTTAGCGAATAATTGCTTTTCTCTCAATGTTTGCAACGCAATCCTCAAGTGACTCATATGATCTTTCTCATTTCGAGAATAAATCAAGATATCATTAATGAACACCACTACAAATATGTCCAAATATGGCTTGAAAATACGATTCATCAAATCCATGAATATAAAGAGAGAATTAGTCAAACCAAACGACATTACTACAAATTTAAAATGACTATACCTTTTCCAAAAAGCCATTGTGGGAGTATCACACTCCTTTACCCTCAATTGATGATAACCGGAACGGAGGTCAATCTTAGAAAAGTAGCTTGATCCTTGTAATTGATCAAACAAGTCATCTATCCTTGGAATTGGATATTTGTTCTTTATGGTGATCTTATTCAATTGTCGGTAGTCTATACACATTCGGAGTGACCCATCTTTCTTCCTAACAAATAACATGGGAGCACCCTATAGTGAAATACTCGGTCTTATAAAACCCTTATCCAACAAATCCTTCAATTGTTCTTTCAACTCATTAAGTTCCTACGCCATATGGTAAGGAGGAATAGAAATAGATTGGGTATTGAGAAGGAGATCTATGCCAAAGTCAATTTCCCTTTCGAGAGAAATACCAAAAAAATCATCAGAGAGCATATCGAAGAACTCATTAACTATAGACACTAACTCAAAAGTAGGAGTTTTGGAATTGATGTCCCTAACTCGCACAATATGATAATTACACCCTTTGGAAATCATTTTTCGGGCCTTAATACATGAGATGAATCGACCCTTAACCACTGAATCATTACCCTTCCATTCAAGAATAGGCTCATTAGGAAAGTGAAACTTAACCACACAAGTCCTACAACATATAGATGTGTAAGAGGCATGTAACCAATCCATACCAAGAATGATGTCAAAATCAGTCATATCAAGTTCAATAAGGTCACATGGAATAACTCTGTGCAAGACCCATATGGGACAATTTCTATAAGCTCTCTTGGCTAATACCAAATCACCAATGGGAGTATAAATCTAAAACAATTCTATTAAAACTTCTAGGCACACATCAAATCTCATAGCAATGTAAGGAGTAACAAAAGAGAAGTTGGCACTTAGATCAACCAATGCATAAACATCAAAGGTAAAGATTCATAACATACCCGTGACCACATCAGGAGCCTCATCAACCTCTTGCCTAGCATGAAGAGCATAGAATCGATTGTTGCATTGGCCACCCTTAGGTTGAGATTGGGCACCTTATTGCACTTGACCTCCTAGAGGACGATCTTTTCCACCCTTGTTGGAAATAACAGGGCACTTGGATCGCTTATCGCCCATCTTGACAAATCCATAGCAAGCACCTGTTTCTATCAAGCACTTTCCTCCATAATTTTTCCATACCTTGCACACTTAGGAAAGGAAGGGTTACTAGCATTTACACCTCTTTCTCCTTGAGCTTTAGGGTATGGTAACCTATCTTTAGCAAACTTCTTCCCCAAGATTTGTCCTTGTTGGTCCTTGTTGAGAGGCCTACTACTACCAACGGTCCTAGCATTGGAGAACACACCTTCATACCAGACCCTCTTAGAATCCCTCATCCTCATTTCCTTGAGCTTTTTTCCTTCAATTTGTTCAGCAAAAGTCATGATCTAAGATATATCCATCTCCTTAACAAACATAAAAGTGTGACATTCCTTAGCAACCAAGTCGGATACCCCCGATATGAATTTACTCATTCGGGCATGTGGATCGGCAACCAATAAAGGAGAATACTTGGATAGCTTAGTAAACTTGAGGGCATACTCCCTCATCCCCATATTGCCTTGTCGAAGATTTATGAACTCTAAAACTTTATCCTCCCTTAACTTAAGAGGTAAAAAGTGATCAAGAAAAGCAAGTTTGAAAGCTTTCCATTCAATAAGACCTTCATCCACCCTCTCCAATCTCCATTGATTGTACCAAACTTGGGAAACACCCTTAAGTTGGTAAGCCGCCAACTCCATTTTTTCTTCCAAAGTCACCCTCATACTACTCACTATCTTATAGACCTCATCAATGAACTCTTGAGGATCCTTATCAACTTTTGAGCCATGAAACTCTGGAGGATGCATTCGTGCAAAGTCCCTTACTTTTGAGGCCGGAGTAGGAACATTAGGAGAAGTCACAACACCTTGGTTGGTCACCACTCAGGCTAGCATAGTAATGGTGGTTTAGAACTCCGCATTAGTCACTTCGTATGGTAGAGGACCATTGTCTTGAGGAGCCGGGGGAGCTTGGGATTCATTAGCATTATTTCAACTTGGAAATGGTGGTCTTCTTGGAGCCATCTTTCTAAAAATCACACAAAAAGACCGTTAGGGAAAAGAAGTCTTATGGTAAACTCTATAGCACAATATGGATCATGAAAGAAGTGAGAATTTCTAAAATGATTCATATCTTTCTAATCATAAGTGTGGCGCGCTTCACACCCATTAATAAGACTCTACTTGATGCGATATGTTAGACACCCTAGGACACTTGGAAAAACACCTTGGGCTCTGATACTAAGTTTGTCACAACCCAAACTAGGGCCTAGTCGTAACACGGTGATTAAAACCCCGAAGGGGATCCAACAAAGGCTCTTGTACATAACATAAGCATACATAAGGCAAAGAAAAAGCGGAAACATCATAAGAGAGTCTAAACTATGAATAGAAATTTAAGAACGTCATATGACAACATAAACTCGAAACATTTGTCCAGCTAGATGCCTCTACTCATTCATATGATTGGGGGATAATACATGTCCCTAGCTCACCCTTAATATGAAACATAGAAAAAGTCTTTTATAACAATAACTAACTCGATAACTAGTCCCCGATAAATGAGGACTCACCACAAACACCGCTGGATAGGAAATCTTAACTAGCCACGTAAATGAGTATGATCTACAACCTCAAACCCTACATTATGAGACAATATAGGCAAAAGTATGCATTAGTATATTGTATGTACTAAGTATGAGGGTGTGACATACAACGTAAATCATGGAATGCAATGGTCAAGTAAATCACATGATAAGATGAGGTAAGTAAAGTCATGAGAAAATCATAGTGACCAAAGAATTTAGAAAGCATAATTTAAAATCATAGCATACATAAGACATCATACATATGTGGGATAGGAACCATAATTGACAATAAGACCATGCGAGCTATAATATGGAATGCCGTTGTCTCCCCATACAATGAAGAAAAAGGGAAATCTATTTGCTAAGGTAGACTCTACCCCGCTAGGTGGGTCATACATACTCTATATGTAGATCTAATAGCTAAGTCATGAAGGCAACTTATGGTGGCACGTAGTTTATGGGACATGAGGCTGCTACTATGGCTTTTGGTAGGGCCCACACCTCAAGTCCACTCGGTGTTAAGTCAAATTCCACGGAATACATACATAGCATAGAAATTATAATTATATATATCATAGTCATTATCATAGGTTTGAAATCATAGAATAGCTCATTTTCATAACATACTTGTAATGTGAGATTGTCCTTTCATCATTACAACCATACTTGCATAATTCATATCGTTAGTACTTAGGTCACCACATAGGGTACTAAGTCACCTTTTAGGCCTTAAGTCACCACGTATGGCCCAAAGTCACCTTTTAGGCCTTAGGTCACCACATAGGGCCCTAATTCACCTTACTTCATAACTTGCATGAAATTCATACTTTGAACGTAGAGTAGAACTCAATTGCATAATCAATTGACTTTGAAAATCATGTAATTGACTTGAAAACATGCATGATCATAAAATTTATATTAGCCCATACATAATTCATATCGATAATATCCCTTGGAAGTATAATTCAAAATACTCGTAATTTACATAATTAACCCTTGAGGTTAAAATAGGAGAATTCATGAAAACGCTCTTCAATTTAATGCAATAACCATCAATTTATATCAAAAGAAACTCATTATCATACTTTAAATCATAATTCATGCAATACGAATAAAGATCGTAAAACCCATAAAATGCCTTACTTTACTTTGAGAGAAAACTTGAGAAATTGATTGGGCTTCATGGATGAAAGAATCCATGAATCAATACCTACATACCTTAAGTGAGAACACCAAATAATTTGGAAGAACTTAAGAATTTTGATGGAGGGCTTGAGTGAATTTACTTGAAGTCTTCAATGGAGCCCTTGAGAGTCTTTTGTAGAGAGAGAATATTTGAGTAGGTGAATTGTAGAAGAATAAATAGAATTAGAGGTTTAGGTTAATTTATAGACTTGAATTAGGTCCTAAAAACGTCTAGGTTCATTAGTTAACAATTAGGAAAAAGTCTAAATTGCCCTTACTAAAACCTATATTTCACCAGAAAACCATCACCAGGTTCGCAACGCGGAGGAAAGCAAGTCTGCGTCACCTTACTGATTTGCTTAGTTCCTTTGAGAAATCTATCTTTCGATCTATGGGTCCTAAAAATCCACCGAGACTATTTTTTGCATCTATTAACTATTTTACTTAATTATATTAAGTCTAATTTTTTAAAGCGATCTTAAAAATACTACTAATATTTTTATACTAAAAATTACAAGAATTAAATAAAAATAAAAATATTAACTTACAATGATTGGAGAAATTCCAGGGCTGCAGCATACTAAGAATTCATGATTCACATTACTTTCATGGATTTTAGAAGGTTATCAAATTACTGATTTACAGATTAATATATTATGATTATGATCTCTCGACCTCTAATCACCTACCTAGTTGACCATCTAACTACATCGTTGAGCGAAGGTAGATAGAATCAATTATTGAGCAGTTAGTTTTCATTCTCTTTCGTAACCAAACACGGTATACTAGGTATATTTCTATCCTAGATACGAATCAATCTAATTTCTAACCTAGAATGAACACGCTTCTTGTATTCCACATTCTATCCCTTTATTCTTCTCTCGAGTTCAAAAATGGACTATAAATATATTAGTAATTCAAGAATACAAGAGTAATTTACACGATAACTAACTTTATCCATAAAATTAATGTTCAACAATCATTCGTAGACGCAACCTCAGAATTAGGGTCTTTGAAGAAGAAAAAGAAGAAGCGAATAAATTATTATATCTATCATGGAACACGTTCCCTCACAAAAAGAAATAGTCCACACATTCAATTTAAGAATTAAATATAAATTAAGGACTTGGCATCAAGGAACAACTCTCACACTCACAAAAGAATTCACATGTATGCACAAAGAATTATATGCTTGCCCATTATGTGAATCTCCACTAATTAAACATGCTTGAATAGAATTAAATAGGACTTTAACGAGTTGTAATGTAGGCTAGGGAACGGGTAGAAAAACTATATAATAGTGACTTACACTTCCTTAAGCAATTTGCATTTTTAGACTTCATCACCCATTATTTTCTTCTCTTTGTTTTCAGAGCTCTACTCAACAATTATTTCACTAGTAATTTCATCTCATGAAGAACGTTTCACCTTTTTTTTCAAGCAATTATTTTTTCTCCCATTTTTTTCGCGTCACATTTTTTCAAATAAGGCTTTTTCATCACTTTGTAGCTATTAATGATTACCTTTTGCACTCAATCATTCCTTTTCTTCCGATTCAACAATTATAATAAGTTTATGCTACAGTGGTCAAGAAATAAAGGTTCAAAATCTAGGGATTCAACAAAAATGTAGGCAAAAACATTGCTAACAACAAAAGGCTACAGGTTCTAAAGGGCTGACTAGTGATATAATATCTAAAGAGGCTAAAATTTACAAGAAAAATCAAAGAAAGCCTATTATCATCTTCTAAATAGAGCAACATTCTTTATTTCACATCAATAACATGCAGGGCAAGTTCTAGACTAAGATGCAAAACATGAAATATATGCAAATTCTCATCACACATGGCACCATTTCAATCAAGATGTATCAATTTTACTTTTCAAATAGACAGGGTCATAGCAAACTACAAAATAAAATAAGCTATATATAGAGTCACAACTATGAGCCTAGGTGTCAAAAAGTCTATTTTTTTTTAGCAATCAAGCATTCATAGGAGCGTACTACTCAAAATTAGGCTTAAATAGTAAGTATCAACCAAGTCAAAAGATTTTTTCTTTTCTCTCCAAAAATAAAATAAAAAGAAAATTCTACTCCTGAAAAAGTAAAAGATAATCGGTTCAAAGGCCCCGCTCGGAAAAGAACCGAAAAGAAACACCATGGGGTGGACTAAGTGTGCTTCTACTAAAGAATAAAAAAAATTAAAAATTAAATAAAAATTAAAATCTTTTTGTATTTTTTATATTCAAAAAGTGGGCTAAGTGAATAAGAATTTTTTTATTTTTTTTTTAACGAAATAGTTTTTCGTACCAAGTCCGCGGCGTGGAGCCATCGCGGACCCTACTGTAATTTTTTTAAATTAACATAAAAAAATTAAATATTAGCATGAATATTAAACTAACCTAAAGCACACTTCACCCTAAATAATATATTCGGAAGAATCCCCACCCCACACTTGAAAAGATGCTATGTCCCCAAAGCATCACTTAAAATTTAAAACGAGGGTTAGGAAAACTCTCTGAGGCCTCTAGGCCTAGCTAGTAGCATCGAATATTCGATGTTCATCACGAGGGGTGTGTGATCCCACACTTATTCGTCGTCATGTTCCTTAGATCCAAATTTCAGGTACTCAGACTTTTTCAAAACCTGTAAACACGAAAACAACACACAAAAAATGATACTAAAAAGTGTTATAAAATAAGAAGCTATACTACAAATTGGGTTGCCTCCCAAAAGCGCCTGATTTAACCTCGCATCATGAATCAAGTCAAGTTCACCACTTTTCTTTCCACTTTGAACTTATATACTATACCCCTAACTTTGCATCATTTTTTTGCTTCACTCCAGGGGCGATGGTACAAAGATAAAGGAACCAAGTAATAAATGTCGCATCTTTAACCTTTTTTTCCATATGTGAGGAATATCGTTTTGTCTATAATGTCGAAAACTTTAGGATATAGAGGCCTTTCTCCTCATCTAGTACTCCTCCACTAGTTCAGATGACTCAAATTTCATATCGCCATCCAAGTATAATGTAGAAAAATATGTTTCGAATCAGGTCCAAGGTAACTCAACTCCAAAGCAGCATTGTATGCAGCATTCTCACTTTTGTACTTTTTCTCATCATCAACATTAAGGAATAAAGTATAGTTGAATAGTTGTAATTCCTCTTCTTGCTACACTAGTTGGTCATCATCAACGACAATTTGTGATTGGGCATAAGATGTCTCAACCTTTTCGTTCAAGTAAGCCTCCAAGTCATGGTTATCTGAGCCAAATTGATTTATGTCTAGTTTGAGCTCTCAACTATGCCTTCTGTTAGTTGGGTTTCTATGTCTGTAAGACTGGAATGATTTACTTTCATGGCTTCCCTTGTTTCTTCTTGTTGCTCTATTATTTGCTTCAATAACTCAATAGTGCGAGCCTCTTTTTCTGCATCCTCCACTTCATTACTTCTACCAACATCACAAACAACAGAATAATCATAATAAGGGCCCAGGGGAGGGGATAAGAGTTAGGACAACAATTCCAATGACCATCCTGACCACCACATATATTACATATTCTCCATTCAAAATATTGGGAAGGTGCACAAAATTTGCTTCTTTGAATACTATGACAATCAACATATAAGTGAGGTCCTCCACAATCCTGAAAAGAATACCCATCATCCAATCAATATCTATCCCAATCATCCATATCAATCAGAGTACCAAACTATTCTTATTTGGATTATAAAGAAAAAGAAAAATAAATAAATAAATATAATTTAAAAAAATAAAAAGAAAAATATAATATAGAAGATAGTTAATTTCTAAGTCTCCGGCAATGGTGTCAAAAACTTATTGCATCCAAATGCACATGCAAGTGTACGCGGTCGTGCAAGTAATAAAGTGTCTCTTTTTAGGAGTCGGATGTCGAACCCACAGGGACATATCTATTAACTATTTTACTAAATTATATTAAGTCTAATTATTTTTTTAAGCGAGCTAAAAAAATACTATTAATATTTTTATACTAAAAATTGCAAGAATTAAATAAAAATATTAACTTACATTGAATGGAGAAATTCCAGGGCTGCAGCATACAAAGAATTCATGCTTCACATCTCTTTCATGAATTTCAGAAGGTTATCAAACTACTGATTTACAAGGTTAATATTATGATCATGATCTCTCGACCTCTAATCACCTACGCTAGTGGACCATCTAACTACATCGTTGAGTGGAGATAGTTTGAAGCAACTGTTGAGCATTTAGTTTTCATCCTATTTCATAACCAAACGTGGTATACTAGGTATATCTCTATCCTTGATAGAGTCAATCTATGTTCTAACCTAGAATGAACATGCTCCTTGAATTCCACGTTCTATCCCTCTATTCTTCTCTCGAGTTCAAGAGTGGACAATAAATATATTCTAATGGTAGCTAAGCATTAAATAGTAATTCATGAATAGAAGAGTAATTTACGCAATAACCAACTTCATCCATGAAATTAATGTTCAATAATTATTCGTAGCCACAACCCTAGAACAAGGGTCTTTAGCTATTAATGTCTAAGAAATCAAGAAGAAGAAGAAGAAGAAAAGAACCCTAGGTCAACAGTTAATTGTCTTCTAAAAGCTAATTTTATGGAATATTATATGTGTAGGAAAAAATTCTAAATAAAATAATTGAATCCAAAACTAATTGGGAGACCAAAACCCAAAAGAAATTGGATTACTGTGTGCGTGACACTGTTGTTGCACCTATTTGTTGCTTCCTTTATTGTCTGTCATGTAGAAAGTCAATTGGCAATTCTCAATTTGCATTCTCCTTTATACATATATAATAGCATATATTATTATATTCAATTTTATCCATTAAGCTGTTTGTTTGATTTTCTATTTTAATCTTTCATTTTGGCTTCAACTATCTTCATCTTTGCGTCATTTTAATTCTACAAATAAAATACATAGTTTAGCAAAATCCTTAAAATTTATGCTCAAAAAGGTGTCATGATCCGATTTCTCAAGTCATGATGGAACCTACTATAACCCTCAGTAGGTGTGCCAAACCATAACCCAAAACATCTAGTAATAGATTTAAGGGTAGAAACTAAACAAGAATAAGCCATTCTAACATAAACAAGATCATTCAGCGGAAGAAGAAATCAAAATGAATGTATACACAAAAGATACCTCCCAGAACATGGAAGTCACAAGTACAGAGTTTCTAACAAAAAGAGTAAAAGTCCCAAAAGTGGACTACAGAAACTGGACTATCTCAAAATATAAAAGACTAGTCAATATATAAAAATAAAGACTAAAATAGTACAAAACACCATCTGCTCACCCCGTCTTCGGATCAAAATGCTGGAGGCTCAATAGCAACACTAGCCACTGGTGCTCGGACCTACATCATGAAAAATATGCAGAGTGTGGTATAAGTACTAAAAAAATAGGTACCCAGTAGGAATCATAGGCCGACTGAGCTAGAAAAGTAAAGGCAATATGAAAAGAAAGAATAGAGTAGAACAAAGGTCAAGAGCGGAAAGCTATAATGTAATAATAAGATGCACACGAGTGTATAAAGGACTAACTGAAGTAATATACAAACTAAAATACTCCTAACTTGACCTCCATAAGCTCACAAGGTACACTCGTGCACAAGTTTAAATAAAAACCCGAACGGACCCTCATAAGCCTGATGAGTACATAGAATAGATATTAATAAAAAGAACTGAATCTGCGGACTCAAATCCAAAGTGTACCAAACTAGAACCTCACCAAAACTATTAGAATTTGACTTAATAGAGACCAGACCTCGCATCAGATACTTCCCAAAAGTATCCAAGTAACCAAATGCAAGTACCAAATAACAGAGACTGGACCTCCAATCGTATGCTATACATGATTATTTGACTGATCAAGGCTTGAGCTTAAATCTGAATTTTATTTTAAATATCAATAAGGTTAGGGCCGACTCATGAATCCGGATTCCCGACAAAATGCCAATATAGTTATCGAAGGAGTACCAATCAATCCTATTGCCACCTGGGCACACGCAAGTGTACGTGGTCTTACAAGTAATAAAGTGGCTACTTTCAGAACCGGATTGTCTAACCCAAAAGACTTTAATCAGGTGTAAGTAATATCTCTAATTGACTACATTGTTCGCGTGTGTTGCCAAAAAGGTTGATTTCAATTACATTGTCTACTAAATTATTGAAACTATAATTAATAGACAGTTCAAAAATTTAATGAGTTGTGATCAAATGAGTAAGTAATTCCAGGGTTGTAGCATCTGCAGATTTCTGTTCTAACACACTTCAGTTTGGCATTTAATGGATCTTTCAATAATTGATTTACAGAGTTGATTTTATAATCATGGTCTCCCGACCTCTAATTGCGTACCTCTGTTGACACCCTAACTATTATGCCCCGTACCTTTGTACTTCAGAATGCTTTCTTCAACTTCTTAAAAGTTACTATGTGGCCCAGATTAGCTATAATATAATTAAATAACTCTAAAGAAGGGAGAACATGATGCCCCATAAGAGTGAAGGTTAGAAATAGGTCTATAAGGATTTGAAATGAGTTGGGGGCCAAAATAACAAGTCGTGGGACTCAACTTACTTGCATAAGCTACCAACTGGGACATCTTACATACTTAAGCTACTGGAGTACATGTTGATCTTCCATAGCAAGGATTGCATAAGCTCCTAAAGTAAGACGAGATTACGAACCCACGGAAGAGATGAAAGGGGGCGTAGAACCTACTCAGAAGCAAGAAGGTGATGCACCTACTTGGACTAAGTAGGTGATGCACCTACTTGAACCAAGTATGTGACACACCTACTTAAGATGGGTCCCACACTGCCGCATGGCAGCAAAGGAGTGGGCGCATGATTGAGGTGGCTCCCTAGGGGGCTGCCACATGTCACCCCTAGGGGATGCCATGTGTCCCCTCTTAAGGAAACATATATACATGTGTATTAAGATTAATTTCTTCATAAAATCATCTTTTCACTTAGAAAAGTTGAAAAAGAAACCCTAGGAGACTAGAAAGAGGGGCGACTACTTTGGCCAAAAGAAAAGGTAAGGCCCAATTTCGTTCCATGAATTAATTATTTAATAATGAAAAATTTTATTTTGGGGCAGCAAATAAGTGACACAAACAGTCCGCTAAGTTTTAGCACGTTAAGAGAACTTTTGAGGTGCATTTCGATAAGTTTTGGACAAGGTAAGATATTCCCTTTCAAAGTGGAGTTAATAATGTTGTTATGGAGTGTATTACATGTCTTAAATGAAGTTGTAAGTAGGAAAAATGTATAAGTATGCCGGACTTTGTAAGCAAACGAAATTGAAGTCGTTCTAGCCGAGTTAAAGTTGTTAAGGTTGTATAGTGTTGTTGTGATTGTGGCGTTGTCTTTGGAGATGGTTTTATGGAATGTTTCAGGGATGTAACATGGGTCAAAATAGGTGTGGGTTCTACTTGTTATAGAAACCTAACCCTCTGTTCCACGTGGTTAAAGATTTTATGAATTAACGATTGAAAACCTTATTTTGGTATCGTAGTTTAAGCGAGTTATTTGGAGTGTGTATTGTGTAATGTTGAAATGATTTAATTGTATATAAGCTGATGATCATTGTTTTTTGGTTAGATTTAGTAATTGAGGATGTAAGTGGAAGTTCGGATAAGGCAAGTTATAGGAGAAGTGCTGTCCGATTTCCGTTAATTCCTTAACCAATTAAGGGACTATTCGAGAAAGGCGAATAAGGAAATGATTCCTACCGGTGCTTGGCTATAAATTAAGAAGTTGGAAAGTTGAAGGTTATTAATTTTAGTATTCTTTTCATGTTAAATAGGTTCAGAGGACGACGACACGAACGTGGTTACAAGTAACCCATAAGAGGTATGTAAAGCTATCCTTCTCTTCTTTTGGCATGTCTTAAATGTAAGAAATGGATCATGTGAGCTTGGGGGTAAATTCATTCTTAGGCCATGAATATGACTTTAGGACTCTTGTGCACTTCTAGATGTTAAGACTCTTAAGGTAATTAAGCTCCTGCTCCTCAAATCTTCTATATGATTGGATAGTGATTGATACAAAAAGCTCTTCCTTTTAAAAAGGCTCTGAGATAACTAATGCTTGGATTTCTATAAGATATTTCATACCATAGAAACATATGTCTATGATTCCTGAGGCTCTTTTTAACATGATCTTTAGTGACATCTAGAGGGTACGTCAAATACTTCCTACCCTAAGCTCCAAGTGATGATTCACTAGAGGACTTCATTGAGTCTCAGATAACGATTTAAATTGTGTATTATTTCTCACTACTCTGCTCGTGTATACTGTAATACTCTTTCTCTAAGTCCCGGGCCGGCTATAGATTCGTGCTCAATCTCACTGCATTATTCACCGAGTCCCTTACTAGAGGGCCGAGTATGTATGCATATACACGATGATATGATGTGATAAGGTGATGATGGTGACGAGCCTTTTAATGGTCCTATAGGTATATGACCAATTCACCAAGTCCCTAATGGGCCGGATATAATATATGATCTGAGCATGTATGATTTTACTTTATAAGGTACAAGTACAGTGGTTTCTAGAATTTCATACTTATCTCTTGAATTTCTAGCTCAAATGTGAACTTGTTTACGATATGTTATGCTTCATATACTCAGTACATATATCGTATTGACTCCTCTTTTTTGTGGGGGGCTGCGTTTCATGCTTGCATGTACAGATACAGGTTTTGGAAGTCCGCCAGCTTAGGATTTCGCTCAGCCAACTGGGAAGAAGCTCCATTGTATTGGAGCCTAGTTTTTGGTACTGATCCTTGGCCTATATATTTAGTTTCATTTATTCAAAGGTACAACGGGGGCCTTGTCCTGCCATATGTTATCGTCACTTCTCTTAGAGGTCTGTAGACATGGAAGTGGGTTGTATATATATGTGTGATCGATCGTGTCGGTGTGATTTCTATTTGGGACATTCTCTTTGTCATGGAAGCCTTGTTGGCTCGCATGTATGTATATAGTAGGACGACCCCACATGTTATGATAGCCTCATCGGCTTATGTGTTCTGTGGCCTAAATGATAAGTGGTGATGATTAATGTAACTCCTCAAGAGGTGAATGAAAGAAGTTATGTGTATATGGAAATATTGTGACCGATCGGGGTTCTTATATATGTTATCACGTTAGTCGTAGTCCGGTGTGACTACATCTCCTAGCTATGTATACGGAGGTCCAGGTAGGACCCCAGTTGCGGCCTACATGGTTGGGTCGTGACACTAACTACATCGTTGAGCAGGGATAGGCATGAACCAACACAGATGCATTAATCCTATCATCCATTTTATTAACCAAGTGTGGTGTATAGGTATGTGTCACGGGCATCCTATACATGAAGCATCCTACACAATTCTAGAACAAACATACTCCTTATAAACTGGTTTCTATCTCCTTTCCGTCTTACGACTTTTCGGTATAGAACTAAGGTATTTTAATGGTGATCAAATATTAAAATAGTATAAATAAGAATACAAGAGCAAGTATATGAGAGACACCATTTTCAACCAACGTAAACTAAATTAAACCTTCATTTTATGGCTACAACCATAGAAAAAGGGATTCTAGCAAGTTATAATGTTTGAAAGAATCCAAAACATAATTTATAGCATAAAGAATCAACTTAAAAATGAAAGAGAAGAAGAAATAAAAATCCTAGGAGAGTTCTCCTTTCGTCTTTCTTCATCAAAATCTTAATTAAAAATTGATTATTTTAAAATAAAACACAAGTGGACTATTTATAGCCTCAAAAAATGTGAAGTTGCAATCCCTGAAGCGAAGTCCTTGACGCGGATGTGTTTTTGCTCAGTGCAATTTTTCATTCCCTTCTTTGGTGGAATTTGTTCTACCCAAAACCAGGTCCGCGACGCAGACCTGGCGCGCATCACACTGTTACGTCAAATAAACTCCAAGTGTTGGAATTAATTTGATGAAGCTTAATGCGTGACGCAAACACACTTCAACATGATGCATTTTCTTCACATTGATCCCAACTTCTCCTTTAAGCTCCACTTTCAATCCAATCATCTTTTGAATGTCCATTCATCCTCATTTAGTAATGAAAGTGTCTAATCATGTTGGTTAGCTATATTCATACACAAACACTCTAAAAATGAATTAAATTATAAGAATTCGCTCTCAAACTCTATTATGTACATGGGTTATTTTGGCTATTGGATGCATAAATGCACCCAAGATCACCACCCCACACTTATAATTTTCTTCATCCTCGAACAAACTCTCAATCCTAACCACACAAAAACACACATCATGCATGTAAAACAGTCCTACTAAACCACAGTAATCTTACAAATAGTTTTTATTTCATAGCACATCAACTTCTTTCAAATAACTGACTGACCCAAAATAGCCTAACCTCCATAGTTGATTGTAACATGCACCAAACTCACATGAATTGCTTAATCAAAACTCAGTCAAGATGACCATTCTTCTACTAAACAAGTGCCCTCACAAAGAAAGAATTACCCCTATACTTCTCGCAGTTACATCTAATACCAATAACAATGGGTATTGAGAAATATTTGCTCACTCTCTCAAATGAAGTCACAAGTTACTCGAGATAAATCATAGGCTTGCCCTTAGTGTACTATGCAACTCAATTAAGGTAGCTAGGACTTAGGAATTACTTAGGACTTTTACGGGTTGTAATGTAGGCTAGGGGAAAGGTAGGTATTGATTTGGTCTTGTATAGTGACTAGGTTCCCAAGCGCTTTTAATGCACTACGTCTATTTATTCCATTCACGTTCTTCATAACCTCATTCTCCCACTTAATTATTTCTCTAGCTTGCCCTTTTTCTTTTCATCTTACCTATCTGTGCAGGGAATGTATTCTTATTCTTACTATTTTTTTTCTTCACAACGTAAATGTAGTTGGCTTTATTTTTACTTTCATATGCTTTTCTTCCCTAACACAAGACTTCATTTCACTTTTGCACCAATGGCTTTACTCTTAGTAACACAAGGTTGTAACCCCCTAACCCCCCCCCTCCCCATTTATTCTCTTATTCTTTCCTAAAGTGGTTGGGATTTTTGGATCAAAATTATGGTCTAGAAAAATATGGAAATAGGCTTCAAACAAGGCTATCAAAGAATCAAGTCAAAGGCACAACAGAGCTGACTACGGAATTGCATTATGGTGGGGTTTTACACTTAGTCATTTTGAACTGAGGCTGCCAAAGAAATACCTAGATCCTTTTCCTAATTCTAACCTTCCTTTGTTTTTTCTACAAAAATACATCGGGCAAGTTCTAGCAATCAAGAGTAACAAGGACTGCGCAAAATCAACCTCTCACACACATGGCACATGCTTAATTTAAGAATGACAACTTTCATGATATTTCAACCCAATCAATCACATGAATTCCAAATTAAGCTTACAAATTCAAAGTCTAACAATAGAGGTGTAGGTGTCTTTACTTAATCAATGCTTTTCAACTCATTTACCTGCTATTTATGCAATTCTATGGTTTAGCAAAATACTTCACGTACACATTACCATAGTGGCAATAAAGAAAGAAATTATCCTAAATAATATTTTTTTTGTACGGTTCAAGAAGACTATCCACAGCCAAAGAATTGGAAACAAATTCTGTGAAACCCAAAATAAAATATCTAAACAATTCAACTAATGACAAAAATAACTAAAAACGTTTTCAAAATCACATATATACAATAGTAAACACTCAATACCACACCCCACACTTAAAATATTGACACTGCCCTCAGTTTCACACACATAAACATCCAACTAAGTGAGGTAGGAAACTGCCCTGTCTACTCGACCATATATCCTTCAACAACCAGATCATCAATCGCCAATAATGGATCTTCTGCAGCCTCAATATTTGACTCCACATCTGAATCGGTCCTTCTTCTTTCAACATCAGTAGGGATATCATCCTCCGTAGGCTCATAGAAGTCAGACCCAAGTCCTAGGATATCCATAGTATACTCATTCAATGAATATTGGGTCTCTACCTCCCGTAGTTCTATTTTAGTCGATGGGCGGCCCCTAGTGTGGTGTTAGAGCATTTCCAAGACAAACATGAAGGTTGTGATCATATTATTGCATTTCACGCACTCCAGTCAAGTGAGGACTAGACCATAAGTGGTGTCTGAATGCTTAATATTGGTAACATCATAAGTCTCAGAAGTAAGGGGGGCCATATAATCATGCTGGTCCTCGGGGACCCTAAACTTGTGGCATATCTCTGTAATGAGGCCTACAAAGGCATATCCTCGACCATGATGGACTCTGTATTTACGGATGATCTACTTGATCACATCACCAATATTTACCTCCATCAACTTTATAAGGGCATATACAAAACACACCCTATTCCTCGTTATGTCAGTGTAATGTAGGCCTGGAATAAGTCTATGCATCACAATATTTACCCATACACGGGCTTCTTTGTATAGATGGGCTTATGGGAATGTGCTATGGTAGCCTTGTAGCCCATGATACACCTACATAACTATTGACTTGGGCCCAAACAAAGTATGATGAACATCTCGGTAGGGTGGTTGAATATTCAGCTCTATCAGGGTGATGGTATGTTACTCATGAGTTCCCAATAGCTTATTGATAGAAATAAGAGATAGAGGAACATCAACCCCCCGTACTGTGATGTAATGAGTACTCCTATCCAACTAATAATTCGCATAGAATTTCCTCACCATGTGCAAATTGCATGGCTTTGGGTCAGTGAACAAAAAGCTCATATTGAGCTCCATTAGTCTCCTCATGATATGTGGTTAGTCTCGAGTCAACTTTTCATCATCAATAGGCATATCAGAGAGATAGCGAGATTCTATGTGTTATTTTTACCAATTCTTTCCTACCAAATTTACCGCCTTCAAACCAAACCTCCGAGATTGACCTTGCGGCATAGAAGGGGTAGGTGGTATAGAGGGCACCCCTCTTTATCTCTTTCTTCTACTAGGGCCTATGGTTCCTTACCAGGACTTTGACTAGATGACATAATTTCCTGCATGCGAGTCACAAAAGAGGGAACATATGAGCTCCTACACGTACATTTGCAAACTAAAGGCTATCAAACCCCACACTTAAACATTATAGTCGTAAGCAAGGTATATGTAGGTACTCAGACTTCCCTTTATTCGAGCAGTCTATGTAAACATGCTTTATCACCAATCCATACTTCAACAATCAACACGCTAGACATAATGTATAAATAATTCATAGAAGTCTGCCGTATTCTAGTATGCCCCTCAAAAAGAAATACACATAATTCAACAGCAAAGCATCATCCTAAGTTAACTCGCTTAACTTCAAGCATAATTTCAACCCAATCATTAGGACAATAGAAACTCACCCCACACTTATCTCACAAATCAAACCAAATTTAACATAATATATTATGCATGCTTACTCAAAAATTCAACATACATGATCAATCATAATCACAAACACCCCAAAATATTAAAACTAAGGTTTTGATTCAATAACAACAACCCATAAACAATGTGTCACAATAAACAATTTCTCATCAAACTTTACATGTCCATGACAATTAAAATCAATGAACAAAGCAAGAATCGAAGTTATGGAGCAAAAACTCAAAGCCCGTGAACTTAATCATGTTAAATTCAACTACCCATATCATAAAATTAGTTCAAGAGTACATACCTTATATGGGTGAAAAAGAAACTTGAAAATATTTTGCTTGAATTGAACAAATGCATCACGGATTTTGCTTGATAAGAGAGAATTTTGAGAGTAGAAAAGTGAGGTGTGATGAAAGGGTTGAAGTTTTAGAGTTAAAAGTGAATTTTAAGGGTTAAAAACGGACTGGATTGGGTTAAAACAATTAAAAATAGGTCAAGCCCATCTTTTTTAATGAAGCCACCCAAAAATCCTCTGTGTTGTGGATCACACTAGTTAGTGTGCCTAATTCTAAAAATGAACTTACAAAGAAATAAACTAGGTCCGCATTTGTGCACACCTTTCTTGGAGTGAATTTTTTCAAAAATTTGTGCGAGACATACCTATGCCAAATACTGGTGAGGGAATAGGTCCGCAATGCGGACCTACCATGGACCACACTATTTAGAAATCCTTTACGCTTTATTTTTGTGATTTTTTTTATGTACAAATTGTAATGTCCTAACACAAAATGAAATTTTAGCAAACTTGAAAAAATCAAATTATAACCTATGATAAAATAAGATGTTACAGTACCCCACGGGTTACCTCCCATGTAGCACCTGATTTACAGTCGCGGTACGACTCAATTCTAGCTTCATTCATTCTCAAGCAAAATTTCTTCTTCCTCACGATCGACGTCTTGTCCAAAATATTATTTAACACATTGGACTTTCACCACGAACATGGTCGATTTGGTATGATTCCATAGTTCCATGGCTCCATGTACCGATATTCGCACCACCTCAAATAGTCCATATCATTTTGATCGAAGCTTACCTAGAAAAAGTAGAAAACGCAAGTTAAAGAGCAATATTTTTTGGTCTGGCTCGAATGTTCGAGAGACTATATGCTTATCATTCCATCTCTTCGTCTTCTCTTTATTCAATTTCACATTCTCATAAGCTTAGAGTCTGAATTCCTCCAATTCATGGAGTTGATCCATACGCTTTCTACCTGCTAGCTCCGGGTCTAGGTTCAGCTTTCTAATGGCCTAATATGCTAGGTGCTCTAGCTCCACTGGAAGGTGACATGCTTTTCTAAATACCATATGGTACGTAAAGTACCAATTGGTGTTTTCTACACATTCTAGTAGGCCTAAAGGACTTCATCTAAGTTGATAGACCAGTCCTTTCTTGTTGTATTGATGGTTTTCTAAAGGATTTGCTTCACTTTACGATTTGATACTTCAACCTGTTCGCTAATCTGGGATGATATATTGTGGCGAACTTGTTCCTGACACCAAACTTAGCTAACAGATTCCTTATTGTTTGTTTATAAAATGCTTACCTTCATCGCTAATAATGGCCCTTGGAGTGCCAAACCTTGTGAAATTATGCTTCTTGAGGAAGCAACTTACAATTTTAGAGTCATTGGTTGGTGAAGCAATGGACTAGACCCATTTACAAACATAATCAACCCCCACCAGTATATATACTGGTTTACATATGACAGTGGGAAATGACCCATGAAGTCTATTCCCCACACGTCAAAGATTTCCACCTCTAGGATGTTATTCAATGGCATCTCATGCCTTCTTGATATGGTGCCCATCCTTTGGCATTGGTGACAACTTTTCACAAAACCTGCATCATCTTTAAATAAATTAGGCCAAAGAAACTAGACTACAATACCTTATGAGTTGTGCATTCGCCTACATGATGTCCACCATATGCAGATGACTAGAAACTTTGTAGAACTTGTTGAACCTCGGATTTAGGCACACATCTTCTTATCATCCTATCAATACCTTGTTTGAACAAGTAAGGTTCATCCCATATATAGAACTTTGCTTCATACATTAGCATCTTCTTTTTTTGGGAGTTTGCTTTGGGGGGAAACACTCCACTAACTATGTAGCTCATAATATCTGCATACCAACGAAGTTCCTTGACCTCTAATACCAATAGCTTCTCATCCGAAAACTCTTCTTTTATCAACCTATGCGCACCCACATGTGACGAATCCTCTAATATGGATATGTGGTCTTATTTTAATTTTTTGCTTCCCCTCCTATCTTTGATATCAATAACGATTTTTTGGAGCAGCAAGATCCATCTGATCAATATTGGTTTTTCTTCCTTCTTATTGAGCAAGTACCTGGGAGTTGCATGGTCAGTATAAATAATCAGTTTCATACCTACCAGGTAAGAGCGAAATTTATCAAACGCATAGACCAATGACAGAACCTCCTTCCCTGTCACAGTGTAATTGTGCTGAATTGAGTCAAGAGTCTTACAGGCATAGTAGATTGAGTGGAAAAATTTCCACTTCCTTTGTCCCAGCACTGCTCCCACTGCTATGTCATTTCTATCGCACATTATCTCAAAGGGTAGCTCTGAGTCAGGAGCTATCACGATTGGGGCTTCAATCACCCTTTTCTTTAAGAGTTCAAAGGCCTACAAATAGTTATCATCAAAAATATATTTTACCTGTTTTTCTAACAAGTTGCACATAGGTCTGGCGATCTTTGAAAAATCCTTAATAATTATCAGTAGAATCCAAGATGACCTAGGAAACTGCGGATATCTTTTACTGATATCGGTGGTGGAAGCTTCTCGATTACTTTAATTTTAGCTCAATCTACCTCTAAACCGTCTTTTGAAACTTTGTGCCCCAACATAATCCCTTTCTTTACCAAGAAGTGATATTTTCCCCAATTTAACACAAGATTTGTTTCCTCACACCTTGCTAATACTTTCTCTATATTATGCAATGAAAGATCAAAAGACTCTCCAAATACTGAAAAGTCATCCATAAAGATCTCTACAAACGCTTCCACTATATCATGGAAGAAAGCCATCATGCACCTCTAAAGAATGGTAGGAGCATGCAAAGATCAAATGGCATATGCTTGAATGCGTATGACCTATAAGGGTAAGTGAACGTTGTCTTTCCTGGTCCTCCAGTGCAATGGTAATCTATTTGTAGCTCAAATACCCATCCAAGAAGAAATAGTAATCCTGTCCTGCTAACTTGTTGGGCATTTGATCAATAAATGGCACTGGATAATGATCTTTTCTCATGAAATCATTTAGCTTTTGTAATCCATGCAGATACGCCAACTAGCCAGTGTTCTTGTGGGGATTAACTCATTCTTCTCAATAGTCACCACAGTCATTCCCCCTTATTCTGTACATACTAAACTGGGCTTACCTACTTACTGTCAAAGATTGGGTATATTATTTTTGCACCTAGCCACTTAATTATCTCTTTCTTCACTACCTCTTTCATGACAGGGCTCAACCAGTATTGTGGTTATGCACTAGCTTTATGTCCTTCTTCGATGAAGAACCTATGCATGCACAAAGTAGGGTTGATTCCACGAAGATCAGCCATTTGCTATCCAATTTCCTTCTTGTGCCATTTTAGCACCTTAAGTGCTTCTTTGGGCTGCATCTCAGACAAAGACGACAAAATAATTATAGGTAAAATATTATTAACTCCAAGGAAAGCATACTTGAGATGGACTGGAAGTTTCTTCAACTTCAAGTTAGGAGCTTCTTCAAGAGATGGCTTGGGTGAAGGACTTAATTCTCTGTCTAATGGTTCCACATTCTTTTTCCACTTGCTGACATTTGGGATGTCAGGCATACTGACTATCTCCTTAGCTTCTATGTCACCTTAAATATCTTGACCCATCAAAACTATTTCTAATGGGTCCTTTTCTAAGATACACTAAGCTACCATTTCCTCATCAATGACAGATATAGCAGACTATTCTTCATAGACTGTCGGCAATTTTAGTGCTTGATAAATGTCAAATACCTCAACTTTGTCATGTGCTCTCATAGTCAATTTGCCTATAGCCACATCAATAAGTTCACCTCATTTTGCTAAGAAGGGACGTCCCAAGATAAAAGAAACCTTTAGATTAGGCTCAAAAGGAAAGATGACTGATCCTACATGAACTAACACATCCTTAATAATGCAATCAGGTCTAGCTATAGGACAATCAACAAATTGTAACAAAATAGTTGTTGGTTTGGGTTCTCCCAAGCCTATTTTCTTAAGAATAGATCTAGGCATTGAGTTTATACTTGCACCTAGATCACAGAGTCCTCTTGCATTACTGCACTTACCACTGGTTACCAGTACCGTGAATTTACCTAGATCTTTTTGCTTAGCTGGTAGCTTTACTTTGTTTAAGATCCTTAAACTATACTCTTCAGTGAGTGCCACTGTTTCAAATTCAGATAACTTTTTCTTGTTTGCCACAATATCTTTGTCAAATTTGGCATATTTAGGAATACCCTGCAACACATCAATCAAAAGCAAGTTAATTTGTACATGTTTAAGCATATTTATGAATTTTTCAAAACTCTTCCTTCTTCTTTTTAAATTTTTATGGGAATGGGGGAGGTGGTTTTGTCTTTGGTTCTTACTCCACTTGTGGAAAGGTATGCTCACCAGCTTCAACCTCCACAACTGCACACTTGCCTTCACTACCTTTTCTTTGTGGTACCCGTTTCGTTAGTGGTCGTTCACTTCGTGTGCTTATAAAATTTACCTGCTTGGGGTTTGGATCAGTATTACCTAGTAAACCACCTTGTGGGTAAGAATTTTGAGCACTTATTAGCTGTCCTACCTGCTTCTCTAAATTCTGAGTAGTAGTTTGATACTGACGAATGTTTGAAGCTAGGTTATCTTGGTTAGCCATAAGTTTTTTTAGCATGTCCTCCACGCTTAGGTTTCCTACATTACTTGATTGATGGCTGCTCTGGCCTTGCTTATTATAGTGCTGGCCTCCTCCTTGTGATCTATATTGTCCTTGTCCTTAGTGCTGGTTCTGTTGGTTTCCACACCAAGAGAAGTTTAAATGGTTCCTCTAACTGGGTTATAAGTGTTCCCATAATTTTTATGGCCTCCACCCCTCTATGCGTTCCCCACAAAATTTACTAATTCCAAATTTACAGCACAATATTTTGATGTGTGTTCACTGCTGCCACATACTTCACACCATATATGCTTCTGTTGAACTACATTTACAAGACCTGTTTCTACCCCAAAAGTAGGTTGCTGAAGTGAGTAGTCATTATGTTTGGCATTGCTACAATCTGTGTTGTCAAAGTTGTCACAACATCTAATTCAAGCATACCTTCCTATTTTTGGATAGCAAGGCTAGCATTTCCTACATTCGATTCTGGGTTAACTTAGGATATACGGTTCAACAATGTGTATAGATCATAATATGTATTCTCCAAAGCCTGTCCACCTGCAGCTGAATCAAGAAGAATTTTGGTGTTGGGTTCCAACCCTTCAATGAAGGTATGGAACAACACCCTGTTAGCTTGGTGATGAAGAGGACAACTACTGAGTAGAGATTTAAACCTGTCCCAAGCTTGGTATAAATTTTTTCCTAACTTCTATTTGAGGATTAGAATTTCGGCTCTTAGCTTTGCTATCTTCACCTAAGGAAAGAACCTAATCAAGAATTTGCGAGTCAAGTCATTCCATGTAGTTATGGAATTAGGTGGTTTCGACTTCAACCACTTTCTAGCCTCTCCCAATAGAGAGAAAGAAAATAAGGTCAGCCTCACATAATCAGGGGACACTCTAGTTAGAGTGTAAGTGTCGCTTATTTCCAAAAAGTTCTGAATGTGAACTTAGGGATTTTCATAAGGCAACCCCGTGAACTTTCCATTAGAGTGCAATAGATGCACCATGTTTTGTTTCAGTTCAAATCTTCCACCAGTTGGTGGTTTTTGAATGCTAGAGGTAGCATTCGTTGTGAGTGGGACTGCCACATAACGTACTATCCTAGCTTCCATTTCCACAGGGACCTCTACAGGTACTTCGTTAGGATCACCCTGATTTACCTATGGTACGGGATATAGAGCAGCTGCTCTCCTTCTTTGCTGATGTAGAAATCTCTCAGGCTCAACTAACGGCTCCATAATATTCCCACTTTTTTGTAGTATGCCTTTCCAAATTCTGTTGCAAGAAATCACAGCTAAGATCAAGTTGTTAACACTAATACAAACAACTAACAAATGTTGAAAATAAACTATTTCCAAATTTAAAGTCCGAGGCAATGGCACCAAAACCTTGTTGCCGCCTTAGCACACGCAAGTGTACGTGGTCTTATATATAATAAAGTGGCTCCTTTCAGACCAAGATTGTCAAACCCAAAGGACTTTAATTAGGCGTGAGTAATATCTCCAATTGACTAAATTATTCGCGTGTGTTGCCAAAAAGGTTGAATTCAATTATATTGTCTACTAAATTATTGAAACTACAATTAAGAGACAGTTCAAAAATTTATTGAGTTGTGATCAAATAAGTAAGTAATTCTAGGGTTGTAGCACCTACAGATTTCAGGTCTTACACACTTCGCTTTGGCATTTAACCAGTTTTTCAATTACTAATTTACAGGGTTGATTTTACAATCATGGTCTCCTGACCTCTAATTGCCTACATTTGTTGACAATCTAACTACATCATTGAGTAGGGATAGGCATGAACTAATACATATGCATTAATCCTATCATCTTGTTTATTAACCAAGCATAGTGTATGGATATGTGTCATGGGCCTCCTATACACAAATCATCCTTGGCAATTCTAAAATAAACATACACATTATATTTTGTGTTCTATCTCCTTTCCATTTTCTGAGTTCTGGGTAGACAACTAATGTATTTTAATGGTGATCAAGCATTAAAATAGTATAAACGACAATATAGGAGCAATTATATGAAAGACACGATTTTCAATCAAAGTAAATTATATTAAACCTTCATCTTATGGCTACAACCCTAGAACAAGGGATTCTAGCCATTCATAATGTTTGAAAGAATCCAAAACATAATCAATAGTATAAACAATCAACTTATAAAAGAAGGAGACGAAGAAATAAAACTCCAGGAGGGTTCTCCTTTCGTCTTCCTTTGTCAAAACCTTAATCAAAAAATGAATGTTTTAAAATAAAATACAAGTGGACTATTTATGCCTCGAAAAACATGAATTTGTAATCCCTTAAACAAAGTCCGCAACGCGGATATGTTTCTGCACAATAAAATTTTTCATTTTCTTCTTTCGTAGAATTTGTACTATCCAGAACTAGGTCCGCGACACAGACCTAGCCTGCACCACACTATTACGTAAAATAAATTCCAAGTGTTGGAATTAGTTTGATAAAGCTTAATGCGCC
Organism: Solanum dulcamara; assembly: GCF_947179165.1. NCBI lineage: Eukaryota > Viridiplantae > Streptophyta > Magnoliopsida > Solanales > Solanaceae > Solanum > Solanum dulcamara. The sequence continues at coordinate 54,398,225 of NC_077237.1, read as the reverse complement.
ATGCGGACACATTCCAATATGATGCATATTCTTCACATTTATTCCCAACTTCTCCTTTAAGCTCCACTTTTAATCCAATAATCTTTTGAATGTCCATTCTTCCTCATATAGTCTATAAAGTGTCTAATCATGTTGGTTAGCTATTCATACACAAGCACTCTAAAAATGAATTAAATTATAAGAATTTGCTCTCAAACTTCACTTTGAACATGGGTTATTTTGGTTATTCGATGCATAAATACACCCAAAATCAGATCCATAATCATAACATCCGAGCAACGTTGTCCACACGTAGCCAATCAATTTAATTCTTGAGGCTAAATTCACAACTAACCTTCAATTGCGAAAAGAAATTGGTTTTGCCGACGTAACTTGCAAAACCGTAGAATCAAAGAAATAAGGTCAAACTATCATTGGAGAAACCACATCACCTAGCTAAGGCTCAAACTATCAGACTCAAGTCTATTATACCAGTCTACAGGGATCTAATCCAGTTAAAATGACTTTAGGACAAAATTAAGGTCTATCAGATCTGAATCCTGTAGTTCTAAGGCAAGCACCAGTCAAACCTAAGCTAAGGCACAATATTCTTCCAATAAATAGCAAACAAGTATAAAAAGTACTCGATAATCCCCGAAATAGACCTAAAACATGATTTCTACACACCTATGCATGATTCAAAAGCTTCCTAACCCAAATTTCAACTAATCAACATACAATCACATTCTCAAGCCCAATCTAAATGAAGGAAAGTGTTATACCCCATATTTTATACGTCAAATTATTCACAAGAAAGTCGACTTAAATTAAAGGCGGTATTATATTCCGCATTTTTATTATTTTTTTTCGCATCGGACTATTCGTGAGCTAATGGACATAAATTCAAGGAATTTTAATTTTGAATTGATTATATTTTGTATTTTCATACGTCGAGTTATTCGCAAGAGAATCGATTCAAGTTAAAGATGGAATCATTTTTAGACATCAAATAGAAATCTTTAATTCCTAATTCTAATTAGAAAATATTAGTTGATATTAGGAATTAATTAAATATAATTGGATTATTAAGTGAGAATTTGGGCTTAATTAAGATGAATTAAATGAATAGTAGGAAAAAAAGTGGCCCCCACTGCCACATGGCCAAATCTGATTGGCCCATGCTTTAGTAGGGGACATGTAGTCACCTTGGGCAGTACATATATTTCTTGTTGACCAATTTTTTCAGCCAAAAAATGTTCTCAACTCTAGAACATTCAAGAGAAGAGAGAAGCTCTCATCTTCTCCAAATAGAGAAAGAGAGAGGCTCGGCCACGGATGGCCATGGAAAAGCTCCAAGCTTGGTAATTATTCAAGGTCATGACAGCAAGGATGGAGTCTTTAGGGCAACAAGAAAGCCTAATGTTTCAGCTCTCAAATTTCAACAAACTAAGGAGCTAAGTATCAAGGTAAGAGTTGAACATTTTCTATACGTTTTTGGGTGAGTTTGGACATTTTGTGGGTGTATAAATGTGAATTAGATAAATGAAATCATGTGTGTTGATGCTAAAATATTAGTGAAATGTCGGGGGCTGTTTGGTGTAGAAAAATGGTGAATTAATTTTGCTTAGTATTTTAATTGTTAGTGTTATGGATTTTATGATGAGAATGAAGCTAATTAGTGGTTAAAGTTGAAGTTGAGTTTGTTGTGGGATGTTGAAGGGATTTTAGTGATAATAATATAGTTTACTTGCATATGAATAGGTGATATAATGGTCTTGTAGTTGCTTCTATGTCTCACGAAAATTTGATGAAAAGATAGTATGAAATAAGCTGTAAAAAATCGTATGTGGATTCCTTGGTGTGACCACAAGTATTCGCAAGGTTTCGAGCATCCTTATGTTGTTAATTAGGAACTGTTTTGATATGTTGTTGTTATTCTTGGTGATCTTGGAAGATTAATGATGATTAAGATTATATGTTATGTTGTATGTTGATTGGGTTGTTGTAGGAATGTTCCGATGAAAATATTAAGACTATGGATCAATAAAGATAACATGAAGAGGTAGTATTTATATGCGGATTTGAATTGTTGTCGAATGTTATGAATGTGGGGTGCCTTAATCTAGAAATAATGTAATAATAAAGAGATTAATTTGTATTGAATGGAATTGAAAGTAAGAAAACTCCATGATTAGTGATGGTGTTAAAATGGAAAAAATTGAAGTTGGTTGAATTAGATTGGGTTGATTGTTGTTGTTGCTATTATTATTATGGATTATGTGTTAAAAATGAAGGAATTATATATGTTAATGTTAAATCTCCGTTTGGACCGTATTGGGGCTGTTCTAATCTAAAAATGGTGGATTAATTTCGATTAATGTTGTGGTTGTTATTGTGGCTAATTACATAATAAAAATGAAAGCATTCAACATGTCAAGCTGGAGTTGTAATTGATTTAAGGATTGCTTGCAGTGTGTGGCTGCTTGTGTTGAATTGAAGGATTAAGTGTAGTTATGATTATGCATTGTATGGTTAATTGTTAGGCTGTTATAAATCATTTTGATAAGGGGTGGTCGTTGAAATCTATTAGGAATAATCCAATAGCATCATAGTCGTCATGTTGATAATTAACGAAAGTCGAATCTTATGTGGGTTCTTCGGAGTATTCTTAAATCTCGTTTTGGCTAGTTTTAACATGATATTTTAATGCATGATTATTGATGTTGCTTGGTGGTTGTATGGATGATTTGGAGACGAGGAGAGTGAGCATTATAGGGGAGTGTTGTCCAATTTTTTCTAGAAATAACCTACTAACTATAAAGTACATTTTATGACTTTCCATAACCTAATCATAGTGCTTAACATACTAATATAGGTTGAGACCCTATAAAGCAGCACATACATGTTATTTGCAGATAAACGCTAAAGGTATGTAAAGTCTATCCCTTCTTTATTTTGGTCATGTCTTAGATAAAAGTGACAAATAATATGTTTATAAAATTTGGGGTAATTCTATTCATAAGCTTCGAGCGCGATTCATGATTCTTATTCACTTCTTGATGTTAGAACTCTTACAATAATTGAGCTATTGCTTCTCAAGACTTCTATACGTTGGGAAGTAGTAAGTATGTAAAGCTAACCTTTCTTTCTTCTGGCATGATCCATATGAAATAAAAGAACGATAAATGTATAAATTCCAAAGAAGCTCTTATTCTTAGATACACTAGGATGGCTAATGTTCTTGATTTCCTAGAACTTATATCATTATGTCTTGATATATGTGTATGATTGCACCCATCCTAATTTGGTATGATTCATATTTCGGTATAATTCATGATTTTTATTCACTCTTTAATGTTGGAACTTTTGGAATAATTGAGCTACCGCCCTCAAGTCTTCTATATGATTGGATAGTGACTGATACGAAAAAGCTCCTTTTTTAAAGGCTCTATGATGACTACTGTCCTTAACTATCATAAGTTATCTCATATTAATTTGATACATGTCTATGATCCCGGAAACTTTACTTACATAGTTCATTATGATAGTTAGAAACAACTCAACATAACTATTATTTTGACATTCGAGTGTTAACTTATTTTACTCATTTTATGGAGTCTTAGATGATAGTTACACATGGTTGCTAATAAGACCTTATTCGTGCATATTGTTATTATATTATCCACCGAGTTCTACGATAGGCCGAGTATGTTATCATGTATGGTTCCACTATTATTCACCAAGTCCCTCGTAGGAGGGCCAGGTACGCACATTTTACTAAATTATCCACCGAGTCCCTCGCTAGGGCCGGGTACTCTATATAATGATGCAATGATATGATTATGATATCGAGTCCCATAATGGGCCAGGTACGGTATATGTGTAAACAACTTCATTCATCGAGTCCCTTACTAGAGGGATGGGTATGGTATATGTATATGATGATATGATGATGTGATGATATGATAATATGATGATACGACTTTATTCACCGAGTCCCACAATGGGCCAATTATGACATATGAAAATGATAGGTATGACTTTATTATAAAATACATGTATAGTGATTTCTTGATTTATGTGCTTGTCTCCTGAATCTCTACTTTAGATGTGATATCATTTATAGTATGTTATGCTTTATATACTCAGTAAATATGTAGTACTGACCCCTTCTCTTCAGAAAGCCTCGTTTCATGCCCACAGGTACAGATACTCATTCGGGGATCCACCGGCTTAGAATTTCCACTCAGCTATTTTGGACTGCTCCATCATCGATGAGCCTAGACTTTTGTTATAGATTATTTTGATGTATATATTTGTTTATCCAGGGATATGGAGGGGCCCTTTCCCATCATATGTTACTGTCGATATTATTAGAGGTCTGTAGACATATATGTGGGTTGTATATAGACGTTGTCCAACTATGTTATCGATTTTTGTGTTTGGGATGTTCTCTTTTGTAGTGGCAGCCTTGTCGGCTTGCATGTATGTACATTTTAGAATGTGGTGTGTAGAGACAGCCTTGTTGGCTTGCATATATAGTGGGATGTTTCTATATGTAATGATAGCCTTGTTGGCTCACATACTATGTTATCTTTTGACGATTGTGACTCCCCAAGAGACATATGGATTTGGTATTAAAAATATATAAATATGGGATAGTTCCGAGATGACATTCTATTTCCTTAATTCCCAATTATGAATTGGTTATAGACAATAGATATGTGTATGGGTGTCCAGTTCGGATGCTAGTCACGGCCCACGGGGTTGGATCATGACAAAAGTGGTATCAGAGTAGTTCATCCTTGGAGTGTCTATAGACCGTGTCTAGTAGAGTCTTCTTTATTAATGTGTTGTGCACCACATACATACACGGTAGGCTATAGGACATTTAGGATTCTACCTTTCTTTCATATCTATGATCTTGCGATAGAGCCGAGTCATATGAAATGAAATTCCTCATACTAACCTTTGATTTCAGCAGAAAGATGACATCGACAAAAGGAAGTGACTGACGATATTGGAAGTTATAAAGCACGCAGGTAAGCAAAGTAACGAAAGATATATGTTCGGTAAGGTATTTAAGTAAGATTGAAATGTAATGTTAAAAAAATTTGAAAGGAAAAGTAGACAGGAAAATGTAACAGGACCATCATTTTATACTGTTGTTGATATTGGGAGCCCTGCGTGGCTGTGATATGATATGATATGAATATATATATATATATATATATATGTTGGCCCTATAAGGCACTATTGGTATTTCCAGCGTGCAGGTTTTGATATAGTAAGAAATATAGAGAAAATTCTGCCAAATATTTTCTAGAAATAAGAAGAGAAAATGAAATATAAGTTCATAATATGCCTTGGAAGTTGATACCGATAGGGTATATTTATTATGTTGGATTAAATCTTTAAGAAATATCCTCTATGTTATTCGTAAGGGGCACCATTCTTACTTGGAAAATTTTATTTTGGAAGAAGCCCATATGAGAAACAAAGTTTAGAATTTATTTGAACGGACCAAGATACTTTCCAGCCACATTTTTGCCTTAGGAGAAGCTTATGTTAAAGGGAAAAAATGTACGGTAATTAAGTTTTACTTCTATTGAAAAGTACAAAGACCTCAACAATTAGTTTGTGAACTAGATAATTAGTTCACGATTCAAGAATAAACCTGGAGGTAAGCCATGTGAATCAAGCACTAAGAAGTCCTGTGGTGCTTATCGGATTCTAGTTTCCTTCTGGTGGTGGTTGGAAAATGCTTCATGATAACATTTTATTAGTTCTTAACCAACTAATTGGAGATGGAATTTGTGGAAAAAAATATAAACTTGTGAGCTATTAAGGATAAGATTGATTAAAAGGGGTGAAGGGTTGAATACTCCTAGTCCAAGGAGTGTAATTAAAACATAGTAAGAATCCTGAATAAGGTTAAGAAGTGTTACGTTATAGTATGGATTACGAACAGAATGTAATATGAATAAGGATTGTTATAGAAATGAGTAAAGCCTAGAAAGGAAGTAACTAAAGGATATGATGTGATTTGAAGGAAATGTAAAAGCAAATAGAGAACGAATAAGAAAGACTTGCAAAGTTCTATACGTAAAGTTCAAAATAAAAGTCAAGTGGTAACGAAATTGATGTTATTTTAATTAAGAAGTTAGTGTTGGTTATACAATAAGGATGAAAATGCATGAGGCATAAAGGAGTGTTGTGTATACATGACTTCACCTCAGAAAATAGTGAGATCCTTAAAGGACAAAGATTGTAGATTTGCGAAACAACTGATGCATTGTGAACTTATTAGAGTAACATGTGATATCCGTTGGGATAAAGATAGTGTTATAAGAAAGCTTGGAACACTTATCATCAAAATATAAGTGCTACCAAATGAAGAATTTGAAACAATTATAAGCACTATCTAATTACTGATGGGAATGAATGGAATGTGGCCTTGGATAAATTGCTACATTAATTATATTACCCGAGTACCAATCATCAGATTAGATTTTGTATTATATATCGGGAATTCTCATCACCTCATGATTGTGTTAAGGTTTCATACATGGGTAATCTAAGTTATAGATAATATAAAGGAAGACATGGATTTGGTACAGTATACCAAATGTATTGGAAAAGAATCACATGCATTTGAAAATTTGAAATGGGGGCACAGAGTAGAATATAAATAGATAATGATATGGGTACACCCTGAAGGGGGGAAGTGGATGAGAGAAATATAAGTGGAAGATGAAATCAACTGACGCTGCAACACGTTAATGTGAATACTTAAACTTCAAGTGATATCCCATGCTGGAACAAGTTAGTAAGATCTAAAAGTCAACAATAAACGGATAGAAGCCAAGATGATATTTGAGATAGTGCTAAGAATTATTTGTAAAGATCTTGGATAGTATGACATCAGAAGGTGGATGCTTATGAAAAGGAATAATACGACAAGAGAATAGTAATGAGTAACTTAAAGATATTACAAAGGATAGCAAGGCTATACAAGATTAGATGTTAAGATGTTAGCAATGGAGTTAATGGCTAATGATATTGTGACATACAAGTAGCAAAGGATAAAGGATAGGAAATATCTCCTATGGTAGAATATGAGAAAACTAAATGGTAAGTAAAGGAAGCAAAACAAGTATGACAAAATAGAAAGCAAGTGAGTGTTAGTACGAACGCACTTTGTACAAATTGTACAAGAATAGTTATGCAACCTACGAAAATTGGTATGCTAAGGGCTAGATCAAGTGATTACTTGATATGAAGAATAAGAATTCAGTAACAATAATATGATTGCAATATTTCAGATACATCAAAGAAAAGTATAAGATTGTTTGAGGGAAAACTACAGAGATATAATTAGTATTTAGGGCAAAAGCCATAGGTGAGGCCTGATATCAACTGAAAGAGGTAAGCGAAAATATAGGGTCTGCATAAAGACTAGTATGGCGACGTTAAGGTATCTTCTGGGCTGATTTAAGCACCTACACATATACGTGTAAAGATTCAAATAGGATGTGTGGCAGGAGAACTAAGAGAAAATTTGAGTAAAGGGGAAATAGAAAAGTTTGAGTCAAAAATAGAAAAACTACTCAAGATAATATGCCTAAAATATTGCCAGTTAGGGTAAAGGAAATTATAAAATGACTTAACTGAGACAATCAGAACAAGAAGGTTACTGGTTACTAGATGACGGTAAGGTCAAAATATGAGGGAACCCTAGCACTAATTGATAGCCAACCCAAAAAAATGAGATCAAGAAGTAAAAGCAAATGATAGTTAAAGACCTTCAAGAGAAAGTCAAAAAGTGACACATGATGCCGAGGATTCCAAAATATGGAATGTCACAGCAAAGTAAAGCAAGAATATTGGAGTATAAGAATGTTACCCCCTGTGAAATTTTATTTTACTCGTAGAACCTATGAAGGGTTCAAAGGTTACAAAAGGCATGCAATAATCCAGGGATATTAAATTCTAAACCGATGAGGGATGTCTACGTGTTATGAAAAGCTTGTTTAAAGATTGAAAGGTAAGATAAGAAAACGATACCTTAAGGGGATAACTATAGGAGAAGCACAAGAAGAAAGTAAGATTTAGCAGAAAAGCAATACAACTGGCAACGTACTGGGAAGTAAAGAGAAGAGTAAAGATAATAACATAAAGTTATTACCTTGGGAAGCAACAAAAAGAAGAAGTATTACAAGAATGACTATGTAAAGATTTGAAATGTGATATAATGAACTAAAGCGAGTCGACAAACGGAGGAGGTATGTGAAGGGCATAATTAACTAAGAGAACACTTGAGAAAGTGTTAGGAATTCAGAATCAATTCAACATTCGAGGACGAATGTTCTAAAGGGGGGAAGGATGTTATACCCCATATTATTATACGTCAAATTATTCACAAGTAAGTCGACTTAAATTAATGGCGGTATTATATTCCACATATGTTTTTTTGAATCGGACTATTCGTGAGCTAATGGACATAAATTCAAGAACTTTTAATTTTAAATTTGTTATATTCTGTATTTTCATACAACGATTCATTCACAAGAGAATCAACTCAAGTTAAAGATGGAATCATTTTTGGACACAAAATAGAAATCATTAATTCTTAATTCTAATTAGAAAATATTAGTTGAGATTAGGAATTAATTAGCCATGATTGGATTATTAAGTAGGAATTTTGGATTAACTAAGATAAATTAAACTGATAGTGGGATGAAAAGTGGCCTCCACTTCCACATGGCCAAATCATTTTGGCCCATGCTTTAGTAGGGGACATGTAGTCACCTTGGGCAGCATATATGTTTCTTGTTGACCAATATTTTTAGCCCAAAAACGTTCTCAACTCTAGAATACTCAAGAGAAGAGAGAAGCTCTCATCTTCTCCAAATAGAGAAAGAGAGAGGCTCTTCCATGGATGACCATGGAGAAGATCCAATCTTGGTAATTATTCAAGGTCATGACAGCAAGGATGGAGTCTTTAGGGCAGCAAGAAAGCCTAACATTTCAGCCCTCAAATTTCAACAAACTAAGGAGCTAAGTATCAAGGTAAGAATTGAACATTTTCTATATGTTTTAGGGTAAGTTTGGACGTTTTGTGGGTGTATAAATGTGAATTAGATTTACGAAATCATGTGTGTTAATGCTGAAATATTGGTGAAATATTGGGCGTTGTTTGTTGTAGAAAAATGGTGAATTAGTATTGCTTAGTATTTTGATTGTTAGTGTTATAGATTTTATAATGAGAATGAAGCTAATTAGTGGTTAAAGTTGAAGTTGAATTTGTTGTGGGATGTTGAAGGGATTTTAGTGATAATAATGTAGTTTACTTGCATATGAATAGGTGATATAATGGTCTTGTGGCTGCTTCTATGTCTCACAAAAACTTGATGAAAAGATAGTATGAAATAAGCTGTAAAAAATTGTATGTGGGTTCCTTGGTGTGACCACAAGTATTCGCAAGGTTTGGAGCATCCTTATGTTGTTAATTAGGGGTTGTTTTGACATGTTGTTGTTGGTGGTGGTGAGCTTGGAAGATTAATGATAATTAAGATTATACGTTATGTTGTATGTTGGTTGGGTTGTTATAAGAATGTTCCGATGAAAACGTTAAGACTATGGATCATTAAAGATAACTTGAAAAGGTAGTAGTTGTATATGGATTTGAATTGTTGTCGAATGTTATGAATATGGACTGCCTTAATCTATAAATAATGTTATAATTAAGAGATTAATTTGTATTAAATGGAATTGGAAGTAAGAAAACTCCATGATTAGTGTTTGTGTTGAAATGGACCAAATTGGAGTTGCTTGAATTAGATTTGGTTGATTGTTGTTGTTGCTATTATTGTTATGGATTATGTGTTAAAAGTGAAAGAATTGTATATGTTAATGTTAAACCTCCGTTTGGACCGTATTGGGGCTGTTCTAATCTAAAAATAGTGGATTAATGTCGATAAATGTTGTGGTCGTTATTGTGGCTGATTACATAATAAAAATGAAAGAATTCAACATGTCAAGTTTGAGTTATAATTAATTTAAGGACTGCTTGCAGTGTGTGGCTGCTTATGTTGAATTAAAAGATTAAGTGTAGTTATGATTATGCACTGTATGGTTAATTGTTAGGCTATTATAAATCATTTTGATAAGGGGTGGTGACTGCAAACTATTAGGAATAATTCGATAGCATCGTAGTCGTCATGTTGATAATTAACGAAAGTTGAATGTTATGTAGGTTGTTCGGAGTATTCTTGAATCTCGTTTTGGCTAGTTTTAACATGGTATTTTAATGTGTAATTTTTGATGTTGCTTGGTGGTTGTATGGATGATTTGGAGATGAGGAGAGTGAGCAATATAGGAGAGGTGCTATCCAATTTTTTCTAGAAATAACCTACTAACAATGAAGTACGTTTTATGCCTTTCTATAGCCTAATCATAGTGCTTAACGTATTAATATAGGTTGAGGCCCTATGGGGCAACATATATATGTTGTGTACGGATAAACGCTAAAGGTATATATATCCTATCCCTTCTTTCTTTTGGTCATGTCTTAGATATAAGTGACGAATGATATGTATATGAAATTTGGGGTAATTCTATTCATAAGCTTCGAGTGCGATTCATGATTCTTATTCTCTTCTTGATGTTAGAAATCTTACAATAATTGAGCTATTACTTCTCAAGACTTCTATATGTTGGGAAGTAAAGCTAACCTTTCTTTCTTTTGGCATGATTCATATGAAACAAACGGATGACAAATGTATAAATTCCAAAGAAGCTCTTATTGTTAGATACACTAGGATGGCTAATGTTCTTGATTTCCTAAAACTTCTATCATTATGTCTTGATTCATGTGTATGATTGCAGCCATCCTAATTTTGTATGATTTATATTTCAGTATAATTCATGATTCTTATTCACTCTTGAATGTTGGAACTCTTGGAATAATTGAACTACCACCCTCAAGTCTTCTATATGATTGGATAGTGACTGATACGAAAAAGCTCCTTTTTTTAAAGGCTCTATGATGACTAATGTCCTTAACTAGCATAAGTTGTCTCATATTAATTTGATACATGTATATGATCCTGGAGACTTTACTTACATAGTTCATGATGATAGTTAGAGAGAACTCTACATAACTATCATCTTGATATTCGAGTGTTAGCTTATTTTACTCATTTTATGGAGTCTCAGATGATAGTTATGTTGCTAATGATACCTTATTCGTGCATATTTCTATTGTATTATCCACCAAGTCCTACGATAGGCCAGGTACGTTATTATGTATGGTTCCACTACATTATCCACCGAGTCCCTCGCTAGGGCCGAGAACATATATTTTACTATATTATTCACCGAGTCACTCACTAGGGTCGAGTACGGTATATGATGATGCAATGATATGATTATGGTACCGAGTCCCACGATGGGCCAGGTATGGCATATGTGTACACAACTTTATTCACCGAGTCCTTTACTAGAGGGTCGGGTATAGTATATATATACGGCGATATGATGATGTGATGATATGATAATATAATGATACGACTTTATTCACCGAGTCCCATAATGGGCCAAGTATAGCATATGACAATGATAGGTATGATTTCATTATAAACTATACGTACAGTGATTTCTTGATTTACGTGATTGTCTCCTGGATCTCTACTTCAGATGTGATATTATTTATGGTATATTATGCTTTATATACTCAGTACATATGTCGTACTGACCCCCTTTCTTCGGGGAGATGCATTTCATGTCCATAGGTACAGATACTCATTCAAAGATCCAGCGGCTTAGGATTTCCATTTAGCTATTTTGGAGTGCTCCATCAACCCAAAGCCTAGACTTTTGGTATAGATTATTTTGATGTATATATTTGTTTATCTAGGGGTACGGTGGGGACCTATCCCGTCATATGTTACTATTTATATTCTCAGAGGTCTGTTAACATATATTTGGGTTGTATATAGACGTTGTCCAGCTATGTTAATGATTTATGTGTTTGGGGACGTTCCCTTTTGTAGTGGAAGCCTTGTCGGCTTGCATGTATGTACATTTTGGAACATGGTATGTAGAGGCAGCCTTGTCGGCTTGCGTATATGTATATAGTGGAACATTCTTACATATAATGACATATTTTTTGGCTCACATACTCTGTTATCTTTTGACGATTGTGACTCCCTAGGAGACAGGTGGATTTGGTATAAAAGTATATAAATATGAGACAGTTTTGAGATGACATTCTATTTTCTCAAGTCTTATAGCATGTTTAGTTGCGAATTAGTTATCGATAACAGATATGTGTACTAGTTTCCAATTCTGGCACTAGTCACAGCCCATGGGGTTGGGTCGTGACAAGAAGTCGTAGACTACCTAAAGGCCGAACACGCGCACTCCAAACTACTCTGCAGAAGGTTTTCCATTTCAAACACCTCGAATCGCTACAACTCTATCAAAAATAGAATCATAATGTCTTTATGGTAGTTTAGACCCTAAATTCACAAGAAAATGAAGACAGACCAATTTTGGGATAAAAAATGAGATAAGTGGGACCCATTTTGGAAATTACAAAATTAACCCGAAAATAGGTTCTAAATATCTCTCCAAACTTTTGCTCCAAATTGGAACACAATTCGGGATTCAGAACAGCCCCAACAAACATATGCAATGAAAAATCCAAAATTACGCTAAATATGAACAACAATGGCAACTGCTATTTACAAGAAATTACCAAAAATGAGGGCCCAACTAGTGAAACCAACCAGATAGGGGCGATCCTCATGAAAAAACCCCATAATCTAGGCTCTTGGATCACCGAATTCATACTTAAAATACTCAAGAAATCATCTTCAAAAATTTCCCAAATTTGAGCTAAAAAATGAGCTATGGCAGCAGATAACATACTTCATACCTCAAATGAAACTTTAAATACAAATTCAAAAATGCCATCACATTCTCCTCGAAAAACCACTCAAGATAACCTGAAGAAACACCGAAATTGGACCTAAAATGGCTAAGATATCAAGTCTCAAAAATTCCCATAATCAAGCTCAAAAAAGGTTGTAGAAGTAGGTATTTTACAAAATTTACCTCAAAAGTAGACCCCAAATCATTTTTCGAGCTCACCAACGCGTTTATTGTAAAAATCCCCACAAGATAGACCTTCGAATTATTAAAATTAGACTTGAAATGAGAAAATTATGAAGGGTTGAAGTTGAGAAATGAGGCTCAAATTGGCATGCACCAGCTCTATATATATTAGCTGAAAAGCAGGGGGGGTTTTCCCAACTTTAAAATCTCCAACGGGGTGCTCGAAATTTGTTCAGAACCCAATAACAATAAAATAGAGATGGTACCCTACTAAATTTGATGTTCTAACGTCAATGGAACAGTAAACATTTTCATACAAGGTCATTTTGACTGAAAGTGGGTCCTATACCCAAGTGCCATTTTAGCCAACTTCCATAATAGGGCTCCAGATTAGATAGGAAGACTTGGGAAGCAAATGAAGGGCCATTCTAGACCAAACTCGATATTATAGAATAACCGCACTGACAAAATTTTCATCCGAGTGCATCTTCCAAGAAGGTTTACCAAAGTCAACCTTACACCAAGTTTCCAAGGCTAAAATGCCAAATGACCCTAAACTTGTATCGAATGCCTTGATACTCAAGCCAACCATGCTACTAGCCTAATTTGGTCATCCCAAAGCTAATGAAACTATTATAATTCTATTATAAAGTCATTAACCTCATATTTTGACTAAAGTCAACTTTTCAAGTTTTGAAAGCTCCAAAACGAGAAAACGGGCATAAAACTAAAATTAATGACTAGGCGATCGAACAACCAGTGCTTGCACAAATGATTTGGGGTCTCTATAAGATTGCTCTAAATGATGAAAAGGAGGCATTAAGACAAAAATAATATGGAGGGTCATTACAAAGGGATAAATAAAAATACTACACATGAGGCAAATAAAGACTAGAAATATATATTTCTAGCCTCACATCATGCCTTAAAGCTCGAGAGATGATTTCTAGAGGTTGCATCTATCATCTAGCTTGGGTTAGGGATATGAATTCCAAAACCCCTACACTTGAGAGTCAGTTTCTATTGTGATTGAGTTTCCAGAAGTGTTTGTTGATGATCTTATTAGTGTTTTTCCCAAAAGAGAAATTGACTTTGGAATTGACCTTCTCTCGAATATCTAGGCTTTTTCTATTTCTCCTTACAGAATGAGTTTGGTAGAACTTAAGGGGTTAAAGGAATAGTTAAATGACCTCTTGGATAAGGGTTTCATTAGACTGAGTATCTTTCCATGGGGTGTTCTAGTTCTCTTCATTTGAAAGAAAGATGGTTCTGTCCACATGTACATTGATTATCGATAGTTGAACAAGGTCACAATTAAAAATAAGCATTTCATCCCAAGGATTTATGACTTGTTCGACCAGCTTCAAGATGCTAGTTACTTTTCAAAGATTGATCTTCAATCGGGTTATCATCAGCTTAGAGTGAGAGAATGTGACATTTCAAAGATGACTTTTAAATCTTGGTATGGTCAATATGAATTGTTGGTTATGTATTTTGGACTAACGAATGCTTTGAAGCTTTTATGGATTTGATGAATAGGATGTTTAAACAATATTTGGATATGTTCATTATTGTATTTATCGATTATATTTTGATCTATTCTCGGGGTGAGGATGAGAATACCTATCAATTGAGGATTGTCTTGTAAGGTCTCAAGGATCATTTATTGTTTGCTAAATTTAGCAAATGTGAGTATTGATTGTGGTTAGTTGCTTTTCTTAGCCATATCATTTCCGGTGATAATATAAGATTTGACTCTAAGAAGACTAAGGTGGTTAAGAATTAGCCTAGACATCTTTGTTCCTCAGATATTCGAAGTTTCTTTGGTTTATCTGGTTATTATAGACAAATTATAGATGGATTTTTGTTTATTACTTCACCTTTGACTCAGAAAAAGATAAAATTTCAATGGTTCAAACTGTGTGAGAAGAGCTTCCAAGGTTGAAAGATCAACAAACTTCACCCCAGTTCTGACTTTAATGGAAGGGTCTGATGGTTTTGTTGTTTATTATGATGCCTCGAGGATTGGTCTTGGTTGTGTTTTGATGAAAAAGGGTAAAGTGGTAGCCTATGGTTCTAGGAAACTTAAGGTTCATGAAAAGAATTACTTGATTCATGACTCAGAGTTATTGGCAGTGTATTTTGTTTGAAGATATGAAGATACTACCTTTATGGTATTCATGTAGATGTGTGCACCTTTGATAAGAGTTTGCAATATGTATATAATCAAAATGATTTAAATCTTTGCAAAAGAAGGTGGCTTGAATTGTTGAATAATTATGACATGAGTGTTCTTTACCATCTGAAAAGGCAAATGTTGTTGCTGGCAGTCTTAGTAGATTGCCCATGAATAGTGTTTCTCATATTAAGGATAAGAAAAAAGAGTTGTTTTGTGATATGCATAGATAAAATCGTTTAGGTGTTCATTTGGTTGATTCCAAATATGGTGGTATTATTGTACAAAATGCCTCAGAATCCTCTTGTGGTGGATGTGAAATGCCAAACAAGATATTGAACCGACTTTGCTTGAATTAAGGAAAGTGGTTTCATAAAAATCTATATAGGCTTTCTCCCGAGGGGGAGATAGTGCTTTGTTACCAAGGTCTTTTGTGTATTCCAGATGTGGATGGTTTGAGGCAATATATTTTATTAGAAGAACATAATTCTCGGTATTCGATTCACCCGAGATCTACTAAGATGTATCATAATTTAAGAAAAGTTTATTAATAGAATGACATGAAGAAGGATATTGCAGAATTTGTGGCTAAGTGTTCGAATTGCCAACATGTGAAGGTTGAGCATAAAAAATTGGGAGGCTAGGCTCAAGATATTGAGATTTCTGCTTAGAAGTGGGAAGACTTGAATATGGACTTTATTATGGATTTACCTCATATGCATCATCAACATGATTCGATTTGGGTTATTGTAGACCAAATGACTAAGTCAACATATTTTCTTCCCGTTAAGACTTCTTATTCAGTCAAGGATTATGCTGGGCTTTACATTTGAGAGTTGTTTAAGTTGCATGGTGTTCCTTTGTCTATCATTTCTTACGGAGGTACTCAGTTTACTTCTCAATTTTGGAGATCATTCTAAAAGGGTCTTGGTACTCTAGATAAGCTTAGTACAACTTGTCACCCTCAAAGTGATGGTCAAGCCGAGCAGACTATCACACTTTGGAGGATATATTGAGAGCTTGTGTGATTGACTTCAAGGTTAATTGGGATGACCACTTTTCTTTGATTGAATTTTCTTATAACAATAGCTATCATTCGAGTATTCATATATCTCCATTTGAGGTCTCTATGGTAGGAGGTGTATCTCCTATTGGATGGTTTGAGCTTGGAGAGGTTGCTTTGATAGGGAATGAATTTATTCATGAAGCTATGCAAAAAAATTGATTCATTATAGAGGTGTTGAGGACTTCCAAAAGCAAACAAAAATCATATGTGGATGTGACAAGAACAGAGCTTAAGTTTGAACTTAATAATTGGGTTTACTTGAAAATCTCACCTATGAGGGTGTGATGCATTTTTGTAAGAAAGGGAAGCTTAGGCCCCATTATGTAGGCCCATATCAAATTTTGACACGTCCCGGTAAGGTGGCTTATGAATTGGATTTGCGTTCGAAATTGCCATTAGTACATCTGTGTTTTATGTTTCTATGTTGAAGAACTTTATTGGTGATACTTCTTCGGTTGTGCCATTTGAAAGTGTTGGTGTGAAATAAATACCTTCTTATGAGGAATTTCCAAGTGATATTTTTTATCGTCAATTTTGGAAGATGAGAAATAATGAAGTTGCTTTTGTTAAATTTCTTTGGAGGAATCTATTAGTTGAGGGTGATAGTTGGGAAGTTGAAGCCGATATGATTATATGATGTCCCATTATGCACATCTCTTACCCACCGCTTCAGTTTCAATTGAGGTATTAGTTCTTCATGTCCACTCTTTCAGATTCATGTGTCTTAGTTATTCTCATATTTTCATATGCAAGTATGTTTATGATATCAGTTTTTAAAGCCGTGTTTTAGCTTGGGGTTGATTACTCCTTAGTTTTATGAAATTTGATGTGTTTCGCATTCATGTTGGGTTGTTAGATCTCTTTCATGCTCTATTCATGCTAGCTTGAGTCAAATTTAAGGACTAATATTTCCAAGGGAGAGATCATGTAACACCTTGAAAGTCAAAAAATTATGCTGGAAGGAAAATGATACAGAAAAAATCACTATTACAGGCTCCTATAAGCCAACCTACAAGCCGTACAAAGTCCTACGACCCATAGTAGGGCATTTGTAGGTAGCCTTGGCACTTAAAGATCATACGGTCTATAGATAGGGTCCACATGAAGGATCCTGAAGTGCTAAAGTTGTCAAGTCTCAGAAATTGACCTACGGACCAACAAGATGGTTTGTAGATCAACCTACCGCCCATAGGTGTGATCATAGGTGGGCATCCAGAGATTGGGTTTTCAGGTTCAATAGGACAAGTAGGGCCTACTGCCCATAGAGAGGTCTATGGACAGTAGAAGGGGGGTTCGTCATTTTTAAATTGGGTTCTTTAGTTTCTAAAGTTGACCTACGGATGACTAGGACGATTTGTCGGAGGACTTACGATCCATAACTCGGTACGAAGGGTCACTTTGGCAAACTTCTTTCAGGGCTATTTTCATTTTTAATTTGCTTATACCATAAACTATGTCTTTCTTGACCTATTCCTAAGACCTATAACTACCCAAGCACTTCAAAATTTCCTTGTTCCCTCTCATTCAATCAAAACCCCAAAACTCTTTCAATAAATTCTCTCTAGGTCTTCTACTCCCATCAAGCTAGGGTTTCAAGTTCAAGTCTGCTCTTCAAGTTTCAAGGCTGAAATTCATTGAGGCATGTGTGAATTTCATCCATGGATTCCCAAAGTATTTTCAATTCTTCTCTATAATTTTTTCCTAAACCCTAGATTTTGATAATTTTACATTAGGTTCAATCAATTATGGTTTATTTCTCTTCTATTGATCGTATTATGCATGAATTGATCATTATTACATATTTTTGATGAATTTCTCATGAATCCATGCATTATGCCTAATTTAATATTATGAACTACATTTAAGAATTATGCATGCATCATGAATTTATGAACTATGATTTTAAGGATGCTTTCTGACAAAGTATCAATTATGAATTTACAAAAACAAGGTTACTTTGAAAGGAAAGTATTCTCATCATGAAGGATTTTCATGTTATTCTATGAACAAACTTATCATGATCTAGATGCTTAGATAAGTGTCTTTACTAATTTATTATGAACTCATTATTTGTTAAAGGAGCTATTCTTATGATATTTCAAGTATGTTATGATAATTTTGGTGTTACTAGATTTTTTACTATTTTCAAAGATTAGGATATGTTATGTATGATATTCCACTGAGAATTTACTTAAGATCGGGAGGACATTGGGATGGAGGCTCTCCCGTTAGTAGAGACCGGGTATGTAGAAGCAATCCCCTAGTCCAATAACTATGTCCCCTCATAAGTCTTTGGCTTAATTTTCCCTAGCTAGTGGATCTACAAATATCTCATGTTAATTTTTCTTACCTTAACAAGTAGGACAATCTGTTTTTGGTGTAGGAGGGATGACACTGCACTCCATATTATAGCTGACATGGTTTATGTAAGTTATAATATCTCTCAATTATGTTATGTTAAGCTTCTGATTTTCTTACAAATAGTGCATTGGCCATGTTTTATGTTTTGTACGATGTTTTAAAGGATTATGTCATGTTTAGCATGGTCATTTCATTATCATGTTTTATGTGATGCATTTTTTCATGACCCGAGTCTATAACCTAGGCATGGACGACACTCAAAAACCATTGATGGTTTCCAAGTAGATCATTAACTTGGCTAACTACTCAGTAGAAGACTTAACTCAATACAAATATAACCATAAGGGTAAGAATTTAAAGGTACATAAAAATAAACTTATACATCTCAAAAGTAAGTCTCTGAATATATATTGAAATATTGTTTAAAATAGACTCTGAAAGATTCTACTGACTCAAATTTATCTTTATTTATAAAGCCTCTAAAATGCATAACATAGGTATCGGTGACAGGCCCACAGTTACGTCAAAAGGACTAATGAATGAATAAAGATAGAATAAAATAAAAAAACTAAAGGAGTTCTTTTGAAAACAAGAAGGTGTCACCAACAAGCTGGATAGATATGATCTACAATGATGCGCATGTTGAAAGGAAACATACTTACTAGAAAGAATACTGGAATGGATATTGTAGTAAACTTAATAAAGCATGCAAATATGAAATAAATCATAGCTCTACAAAATATTAGTAAGTAACGCAACTCAATATAAAAGCAATGTTTTCTCTTTTGGGGAGTTTCTCTAACTGACAATAATTACTATGAGACTCATCATGATACAACAAAATACTATTGTTTCTAGAGCCACCCAATACCTTGCCAGGGTAAGGGATGCAAACTCATCGCATGGATCCATATAAAGTCTGTATTAGGAACTAAAGTGAAGAGTCTCCCAAACAAAGGAAACGATTATATCCTATGTTGGCTACATAGTTTATGGGGTTTGAGTCATCTAAACTCTTACTCAAATCAGAGCTCAATACTACTTCCAAAATCATATGCATTAATGCTCAAATACTCAAGTGAGTAAAATACTCAAAATAATATCTTATTTAGTCTCATTGGATTTTACTCAGATTAGCACAACTTTTCTCAAACTCTCTACTTTCTCTTTAAAATAGCTATACTTCTCAAACTCAGTGAATGCATTAAAATACAACTTTGAATTTCTCAACTCAGTCACAAGATAATGTATGCATAATTAATCTAACTTATTTATACTTGATAAGAATCGTGTATAAACTTAGTAAGGTAAAGTATTATAACTCAAGTGATATAAGTGCTCAAACTCCTTTCTTGATTAAGACCTGAAAACATATCATTTTTTAACTCAAAACAATTAAGAGTAAAAGCAATTACAATTTCTCAACTAGGGTTTGTCAGCATGAATAACAACCTCAATGAATTAAATTATAGGGATGATCACAATTTTAATAATATATAAAGAACTCAATGAAAGGCATAATAACTCACTTGAAACCTTAATATAATGGAACTAAAACACATGTTTTGACTCAAAAATTTGAATTTTAGATGGCGAGAGGACGAACTCAATCAATTTCTATGATTAGCCTTACATACCTAGAAGAACGATGTTTTTGGCAAAAATTGAAGAATGCAACTACTACACTTGAACCCTAGATTTTCTTTTCTCCAATCCTTGCTCTGAAGTTTCTTAGTGCTAATAAGGGCTGACCGCACACAAGGTACTGATAAGACACTTATTTTAGTCCAAAAACATCAGGGTTTTGGTTTGAGAATTGTCGAAAAACACCAAACTATCCCTCATTAAAATTCTCACTACCCTATCTATGGATTGTTCTACAAACTGTAGGAACTCCTACGGGCCATAAAAGACCCTTCGTAGAACCTAGGTGCCAAAAATTGGACCTAATGGAAATTGTATAGTTGGGTCTATGAATTTTTTCTTTTGTTCATAGACCCTTCTACGAATCATGAACATCAGTTGTATAGTCTTAATGAGGAATTTGGGCTCTAGGGACACCTCTATGGGTCATAGAATATGATACGAGTCGTAAGAATTGGTCAGGAGCTTGTTGCACATTCCAGTAGCTACTGGAATGTGACAATGGGTCTACAAATTATTTTTATGGGCCTTAAAACCTTCTATAGGTCGTATAAAGAAGCTTGTGGAGTGGGTCTTAGACTATACCATGGGAGTTACTTCTACGGGCACTTCCTATAGTCCATAGAAACCTCTATGAGCCATAGAATCCATCCATGGGAAGGCCCTCAATAACTCAAATTTCAAAGGCGGTACTAAGATTTACCTTGAAGCCTAAACCTTTCTGAAATGACTTCCAAAATTGAGCAGTGAATTGAGCAACTCTATTTGAGATGATAGACAAGGGAACTCCATAAATTTCTATTATCTCATGAATATACAGTCTAGCATAGTCTTCTTTTGAATTTGTAGTCTTAATCAACAAAAAGTGGGCTGATTTAGTCATGCGCTCTACAATTACCAAAATCAAATCATGTTGTTGATGAAATCGCAGCAAGACTATAACAAAGTCCATGTTGATCATCTCACACTTCTAATCTGGCAGCTCTATATTCTGAGCTACACCACAAGGCCTTTTATGTTAAACTTTGACATATTGATAATTTGGGCACTTAGGAGAAAAGTCTGCAAGATCCCTCTTCATGCCACTCCACCAATAGACTTCTCTCAAGTTATAGTACATTTTAGTAGAACCCGAATGAATTGAATATCTGGAGCTGTGTTTTTTGGAGACCATCAATATTCGGGATGCATAATCTACTTTTATACCTCTACACACCATCTCCCCTTTTGGAAAAATCCATCACTTTCTGCTTATGAATATCTTCCTTTAACTGAAGTGGTATGGGGTCTTGGTCTTACTTTACTTCACTTCTACCACTTGTGAAGACTCAAACCCATTTGAACAATGACACCACCCTCATTTAAGTCCAAAAAATGAACTACCAAACATGCAATTTTATGCACTTTCTTAGCCAATTCCTTCTTCTCCTCATCCATACTAGCAGTAATTCCCATGGAAAACCTACTAAGATTATCAGCAACAACATTAAGTTTACCTGGGTGGTAGAGAATGTTCATGTCATAATTCTTAAGCAACTCAAGCCATATACTCTGCCTCAAGTTCAGATCTTTCTGGCTAAAACCATATTGCAAGCCCTTGTGGTCAGTGAACACATCCACATGCGCGCAATAGAGATAGTTATGTCATATATTCAAAGAAAATACTATTGTTTCCAACTCTAGATCATGAGTCAGATTATTCCTCTAATGGATCTTAAGCTATATGGAAGCATAAGCTATGACTTTACCCTTTTACATCAAAACACAACCTAGTATAACTCTAGATGCATCACAATCAATAATACCATATGTTTTCTCGATTACGGACAACACAGAGCAGTAGTCAATCTAGTTTTTAACTCTTGAAAACTTTTCTCACAATCATCATACCATTGAAAATTACTCTTATTTTGAGACCCTTAGTCAATAGAGATGATATGGAAGAGAATCTCTCTATGAACCTTCTGTAGTAACCAGCCAAATCTAAGAAACTTCTTATGCTAGTCGGGGATATATGTCTGGTCCAATTCTTTATTGCCTCAATATTTTGTGTATCAACTCGGATACCTTCACCAAAAATAATATGGTTGAGGAACACCACAGAGGTAAGCAAAAACTCACACTTAGAAAATTTAGCATACAACTCCCATCCTTGAGAGTTTGGAGAACAATTCTGAGATAGTTGGCATGTTTCTCCTTGTTTCTAGAGTAGATCAAAATGTCATCGATAAAAATAATAACACTCTGTTCATGAGGTCCATGAATATTGCAGGAGCATTAGTCAAAGCCAAAGGACATGACAAGAAACTCATAATGATCATAACAGGTTCAAAAAGTTGTCTTCAAAATGTCATGTTTTGTCACTTTCAACTGATGATAGCCTGATTTGAGGTCTATCTTAGAGTAATAAGTGCCACCCTGAAGTTGATCGAACATGTCATTGATTCTAGAAAGGGGATATTTATTCTTTATGGTGACCTTAAATTGATAGTAGTTAATATACATTCCAAGGGAACTATCTTTCTTTCCCACGAATAGGATAGGAGCGCCCCAGGGTGAGACACTCGACCTAATGAATCCTTTATCAAGGATATCTTTCAACTATTTATTTAAATATTTTATCTTGGTTGGAGCCATTCTATATGGCGTAATAAATATAAGTCAAATATCGAGAAGAATATTAATTCTGAAATCTCTCCCTATCAGGAAAGACTCCATGTAAAATATCAGGAAAGACTTCAGGAAACTCATTTTAGGCGGGAACTGAATGAAGGGATGGTGTCTCCACACTATCATCTCTAACCCCAATAATATGGTAGATACATCCCTTAGAAACTCTTTCTGGCCTTAAGGTATGAGATGAATGCCCCTTAGCACTGTTGTACTACCCTTCCACTCAATAACTAGCTTATTTGGAAATTAAAATTTGATAACTCGAGTTATACAATCAATTGAGGCATAACAAGCATAAATCCAGTCCATACCTAGAATGACATCAAAATCTACCATGTCTAACTTAACTAAGTTAGTCGTAGTGTCTTTATGGTAGATGGAAATTGTACAATCTCTAGACTCTTTTAGCTAGAATGGACACACCACTAGGAGTAGAAACATTAAAGGGCACGGATCCCAAACTTCACAACTACATATGGAGTAAAAAGACAGAGTTTCACTCAGATTAAGTAAAAGCATAAACATCATAAGAGAGGACTTTAAGCATACCAGTGATAGAATATGGTGAGTTATCATAGTCTTTGCAACTAGCCAATACAAATGGTTTGAACCTCCGCCTACCCCTGAAGTAGTACCCCTCTGGCCAACTCTACCGAATGATCCTGATGCTGACTATTGGACCTTATTACCCCTATTATCTTGCCTATATGATGTCCATTCCCTCATGTAATTACCTATTTAACCCACTTATACAACCACTAGCTCCATCACGACACACTCCCAAATGCATTTTACCACACTTACCACATGGCGGCTTATATGAAGAACATTGTGCCACACTTCCTTGAGACTGAGAGCATTGAACTCTGAAGTTATTTTTACTCTGAGATCTCTGGTCATTCCTGTTGTGGGATGCTGGTGCTCTAGCTAATGATGGTGCATAACCAGAAGACCTTCTCTAAAAGAATGACTGGTTTCCATTACCACTATTCTGGTGGTTTGTAGACCTTTCTTTCTTATGCTAGTGCTCTTTCCAATCTTTCCTCCTGTCCTCCTTAATCTGTTGTGCATACACCATGAGTCTAGAGGTGTCCATATCTGAAATCAATAATTCATCCTTGCACTCTTTCTTCATGGGTTTGCCTAGGATAGACACAAACTTTCTCATCTTAGATATCACATCAGGAACTATCTCTGGGGAATACCTGGATAGCTAGATGAACATGAGGTTGTATTCTTTCACAAGCAACCCTTCTTATTTCAAATTCACAAACTCTTCAAACTTTGCTTCCCTCAGCTCTCGGGGAAAGAATTGGTCTAGGAATAAACTCTCGAACACATCCAAAATAGATAGAGCAACATTCTCACCATGACTCTCCTTCCTTTGGTTTTACCAAGCATTGGCCACATCCTTAAGCTGATACGAGAAAATCTCAACTCCCTCAATCTTAGTCGCATGCATAGCTTTTAGAATCTTTCACATCTCATTGATGAAGTTTTGGAGATCCTCCTCAACCTTGGACTTGGTGAAAATTGATGGGTTCATCCTCAAAAAGTCTTTATTTATTGTAGAAGAAGATATCTCTTGAGACTAGAGCTAGTAACTGGAGTGCTTTGACAGCTTGACTAGGAAGCCATCAATTGGATGATCATGGTCATAACTCCTCTAAACTCTGCCTCAAAAGTAAGGAAAGGCTGAGAAATAGGTATCTTTGGAACCTCCTGAGACCCCTTGTGATTCTCAAGCTCTACAGCTCGGGCTATGTTCCTTGTCTGCATTCTAGATAATGGAGGCATAGTAGTCTATGGGATTCAGTGTTAGCAACATTCCTCTGACTGATAGAGCAGTTCGAAGGTATGATCCTAAAATGTGTAAACACACTAGTTAGAAAGAAGTTTCATAGAGTTAAACGTTATGGCATAAACTTGGAGTATGAAAAGTGAGATAATTCCTAAATTCCTATAGCCTCTTTGTTATAGATGTGGCATGCTTCATAATGATAAGGAGGAATCTACTAAGCTCGGACTTATAGATATACTAGAACTCTTGAACTTTGTGCTCTGATACCATGTTTGTCATACCCCGAGTCTATACCCTAGGCATGGCCGACATTAAAAAACCATTGTTGGTTCCAAAGTGGACCCTTAGCATGGATAACTACTAAGCAGAAGACTTAAGTCAATAGAAGTATAACCATAAGGGTGAGCATTTAAAGGTGCATTAAAATAAACTCATGTATATCGAAAGTAAGTCTCTAAATATATAATGAAATACAGTTTAAAAATGACTGAAAAATTCCATAAACTCAACTCTATATTTGTCAATGAAGCCTCTAAAACTCATAAGATAGGAATCGATAGGCCCACGGCTACCTCAAAAGAATGAATCAATTAAAATTGAATGAAATAAAGAAACTAAAAGAGCTCCTCTGAAAGTAAGGAGGTGTCACCAACAACCTGGAAGGATATTGTAGTAACTTTACTTAATAAAGCATGCATATATGAAATAAGTGAATGCTTTACAAAATATCAGTAAGTAATGCAACTCAATATAAAAGTAATGTTTTCTATTTTGGGGAGTTTCTCTCACTAATAACCATCACTATGAGCCTCGTGATGATACACTGAACTGCTCTTATTGCTAAATCCTTCCAATATCTTGCCAGGTTAAGGGATACAAATGCATCTCATGGATCCATATAAAGTCTATATCAGGGACTGAAGTGAGGATTTACCTGAACCAATGACATGATCCTATCCTACAGTATCTACATAGTTTATGGGTTTTGAGTTATCTACAATCTTATCCAAAATAGTGCTCAGCAATACTCCAAAAATTATATGCATTAATGCTCATATACTCAAGTGAGTAAAATACTCAAAATAACATCTCATTTAGTCTCATTGGACTTTACTCGGATTAGCTCAACTTTTCTCAAACTCTGTACTTTCTCTTTAAAATAGTTATACTTCTCAAACTCAGTGAATGCATTAAAATACAACTTTGGGTTTCTCATTTTAGTCATAAGATAATTAATACATAATTAGTCAAACTCATTTATACTTTATAAGAATCATGTATAAACTCAGTAAGGTAAAGTATTATAGCTAAAGTGATATAAGTGCTCAAAACTCCTTTATCGATTAAAGCATGAAAATATATCATTTTCCAACTCAAAATCATACATAGTAATAGAAATTACAATTTCTCAACTAGGGTTCATGGGAATGTAAGTATGAACAACAACCTCAATGAATTGAATTATAGGAATGATCGCAAATTAATAATATATGAAAAACTCAATGAAAGGCATCATAACTCACTCAAAAAAATGAGTTTTAGATGTAGGGCGCATGTACAAACTCAATCCATCGCTAAGATTAGCCTTACCTACCTGAAAGAACGATGTTTTTGATAAAAATCAAAAAATACAACTGCTACACTTGAAACCTAGCTTTTTTCTTTTCCAATCCTTGATCTGAAGTTTCTAAGTGGTAGTGAGGGTTAAATACACCCAAGGTACTAATAAGGGACTTATTTTAGTCCTAAAATGTAAGGATTTTGTTTTTTAAATGATGGGAAAAAGCCAAACTACCCCTCATTAAACTGTTACTGGGCCGTCTACAGGCCATTTTACGGACCATAGGAATTACTATAGCCGTAGAAGACTCTTCTAGAACCTAGGTGCCAAATATTATTGTTACACCCCACCCTTTTTAAACTCGGAATGTCCCTTAAGTTACTTAGAAGTTAGCATGTGAGCCACTTAAGTTACGACACTATCAAACGGCTCTAAGGAAGGGAGAATGTGATACCCCATACTAGAGAAGGTTGGAGATGAAATCATAAGAGTCCGAAAGGAATTGGAGGTCAAGTAATGAGTCATAGGACTCGATTTACCTATGTAAGCTACTAAGTTAAAAGTCATATGCACTTGAGCTACTTAAGCATATATCAAACTTACGTAGCACGGATTACATAGGTACATAAAATAAGACGAGATTACGAGCCCACGAGGAAGGGGAAAAAAAAAAGAAGAGACGACACGTGGTAGCCAATGAAGAAGCGACACGTGGCAGCACCTCAAGCAAGCAGGTGATCCACCTGCTTGGGGGGTGGTGGACCCCACTGCCACGTGGCAGCCCATAGTTGGCAGCATGATACGGTGGCCCAATAGGGGCTGGACACGTGTCACCTCTTGGGGTTGACACGTGTTACACCCTAAAGCCACATATATATGTTGATATATATCATATACTTCATTTATCCATCAAAACATCAGCCAACTTAGAGAGAAAAAAACGTGAGGGAGAGAAATAGAGAGGCAGCCATGGTTCTTGAAGTTTAAAGGTTTGTTTTCCAATTTTCTTCCGTGAATTAATTATATACGGTGTACCTTAAGTACGTGGATATGTATATATGTATTTTAAGACCTTCATGGAAGTAAAACTCCAGCTTTGCAATTGGAATTTGGAAGAGAAAATAAGAGAAAACGTTAATTAATAAACCCGTTTTTGGAAGGGACAGTGGTTAGTAATAATCGTATAACTTCTTGTGTACAGATTCGTTTCAAGTGATTTAATATGTTTTGGAAAGGTATTTCGTGGTTCTATAACTTTCATTCAGACTCCAAAATCCAGTTCCACTTGTATCAGCTTGAAAAGTGGTGATGAAGTGTAGAGGAGGTACTGCTCAAATTTGGTTTTGGAAATCCTACACGGACAGCTGTGAGTATTTTGGTCATATATTTTTGTACAAAATTGATGTAGGGATGATTCGAAATTGTTTGCGACCCTAATACACATGTCTATAACTTTCATGAAGGACGAAAATCCTTTTTCCTTCCATTACCCCTTCGAAACGAAGCGACAAGGTAAAACAGTAAGCTGTCCAGATTTCACATTTTGGATAGTTTTGGCGAGTTTGACAAGTTTAACGTAAGGTAAGGTTTCTTCTTTAAATTTGAGCTTTATGTGTTCTGATGGAGCA
The DNA here is from genome assembly GCF_947179165.1 of Solanum dulcamara. NCBI lineage: Eukaryota > Viridiplantae > Streptophyta > Magnoliopsida > Solanales > Solanaceae > Solanum > Solanum dulcamara. The sequence goes on along the minus strand of NC_077237.1, from coordinate 54,370,214 downwards.
TGTTACACTCCCTATTGGTGGATGGAAATATGAAAATGGCTTAGAAATACTTGGCGTTCGGAATAAACTAATTTGTAGTCGTTATAGTTGAATTGTTGTCGAAACAAAGTGTTGTTCTTGTGAGTTGCTCTGCAGGGGTGTGGCTTGTTGTTGCAGGGGCTAAATATGTCCTAATGTGGGTTAGGGTGCTGCTGGTAGAAGCCACATGACCCCTTGTTATGTATAATTAAAGGCGTCACAAAATAAAGGCTAGACGCCCTATTGAGATATCGTATTTTTGGAATAAGTTGTTTGGAGTGTATGTTGTATATTGTTGGTATGAATTGCTGCAGGTTGTTGTTGTTGGTTAGCTGTAGGTCTTAGGGACATGATTGGAAATTTGGATAGGGCACATTATAGGGGAGGTGCTGCCCAATTTTCGTTAACGCCTTAACAAACTAAAGGACTAGTCGAGGAAACAACTAAGGCAATAGATTCCATTAACATTAAGGCGTAATCCAAGATGCAGGAAAGTTAAGAGTAGTTGATATTCGTATTACTTTCATATTGAATAGGTTCGGAAGACGACGAGACGAGCAGGATAAAGGGTAACTCCCAAAAGGTATGTAAAGCTTTCTTATGGCATGTTTTGGTATAAGTTCATACAACTATCTTTCTTTCCTTTTGGCAAGTTTTAGCCTTAAATAAAGTGTGTGTGGAATGTGGGGATAATTCCATTCCCAAAACTCCAAGTATGCCTCATAACCCATATCCACTGCTTAGTATTGGAATTTCTGCAAGAATTGAGTATTGCCTAGTAAGGCTTCTATGTGTTAAACACTAGTATGTGGAAAGCTATCTCTCATTTCCTTTGATACGTATTTGGTACGAAAGTGAGATTATGATGCCATAATGATTCACCGAGCCCCATGATGGGCCGGGTATGAAATATGTGTATGCAGATCCCATAAAGGAAAGTACAGACCATATATAGTTTATTCTCTTTCTTCTTCTGGCATGTCTTGGTTGTAGGTTAAACATGATATGAGTTCCGGGGTAACTCCATTCTTAGCATCTCTTATTTACGTCTGAATATCGAACTTTTATAATAATCAAACTATTTCCCTGGAAACTTTTATATGTTAAAAAGGTAACAAATGTACAGGCTCCAAGTCTTACAGACTATATGTTAACAAATGTTTCTGGTTCCATAAGCGATTTGGCTTTACTTTAGTACATGTCTAGGAGCCCCGAGATTATAATTGAGACAGCCCATAATGGCATTTAGAGGACACTCGAGATGACTACACCGTTACTCGGGTCCTAAAATAAAAGCTTAACTTTCTTATTCTGTCGAGTCTCTGATAATGATTTAAATTGCATATAGTTACTCACTACTCTATTCGTGTATATTGTAACACTTCTTTCCCTGAGTCCCGGGCCAGGATATGTTCTCGTGCACAGTTCACTGCATTATTCACTGAGTCCCTCAATAGAGGGCCAGGATACGTGTATAAATATATGATGATGAGTTGTAATAAGGTGGTGATGGCACTGGGGCCATGATGGTTTTACAGAGATGATTTTACAGAGATGATTCACCGGACCCCCGAAAGGGCCGGCTATATGATATGACTCGAACATGCATGTTTTTGTAATTCATAAAGTACAGGTACAGATTTCTGAATTGATATCTTGTCCCCTAATTCTCTATCTCAGATATGTTTCCAGTTGTTTTATATTATGTTTTACATACTCAGTACACATATCGTACTGACCCCCTTTCTCGGGGGGCTGCGTTCATGCCCGCAGGTACAGATACAGATTTTGGGAGTCCGTCAGCTTAGGATTCCATGCAGCTCAGCTGGAAGAGGCTTCATTGTATCGGAGCCTAGTTTTTGATACTGTCCACGGATGTATAGAAATTGTTTTATCCATTCAGGGGTACGGCGGGGGCCCTGTCCCGCCATATGTTGTCATTTATATGTTTAGAGGTCTGCAGACATGTATATGTGGGTTGTGTATGTCAGTTTGATTAAGCTGGGTCTACATGATATATGATATATATTATTATGTTATGGCAGCCTTGTCGGCTTGCGTGCCCTGTCATGTTGTGATATAAACGAAAAGGGCTACAGTTTATGAAAATGTTATCGCCAGTGGGGCTCTGTTACATGATATTGTCTTATTTATGATTCAATGTGACCTCAGCTAATAGATATATGTACGGGGGGTCCAGGTCGGACCCCAGTCGCGGCCTACGGGGTTGGGTCGTGACAATTATATCTACTAAAAATTGAATAGTTGGGTATATGGACCCTTTCTATGGGTCGTAGACCCTTCTATAAGTCGTGAACATCTTTCATAGTTTCTCATAGGGAATTAGGGCTTGGGGGTCTATGGAGACCTCTACAAGTCATAAAATATGATACGAGCAATAGGACTTGGTCATGGAACTTGGGGCACATTCTAGTAGCTACTGAGTATGACAATGGGTCTATGAATCCCTTCTATGGGAATCTTATGTGGATCATTGAAAGAATGCCTTCGGGGTAACTTCTACCGGCCCTTCCAATGATCTATAGAAACTTCTATAGGTCATAGAATCCATCTATAAGAAAGGTCTCAATAACTCAAATTTCACTAAGTGTGAAAGGACCGATAAGTCCCACCTATGGGTCGTTGATCCTTCTATATTCAGTAGGTTCCACTCGTGGACCACTAGATAGTGTATTATCCTCACTCTCTGGGCTCCTCGAGATTGATCTAAGTTAGAATAGTTTGGGGTTTTGCACATTTCATATTATCCATATTCAGTACATTCTATAGTATTGACCGCATACATCTTTTGCCTATATTATCTTATGATAGAGGTCTATTGGATCTTATCTATGTTGTACTGTTTGGTGAGTCCTCTTGGTTCAAGGGCATGACTACATATGATGTATTTTATTTCATATCATTCAATTTTTGTTTAGTTTTTAAGCTAGGGCTTGTACTATGCCACACTTATGATAGTAAAGGCTATGTCAGACTTGGTATGTTTTTTTCTGGATTTTTAGATGTTATACTCAGATTTCTCCTTTATGTTGAGTTAGCTATTTCAAGAATTACTTTCTGCTTTCCATATTACTTGCTTATGTTGTCTTAGTTTAGTGTCTTGGTGATGCTAATAGGCTATTTTATGGTCTTTGAGGATCCTATTCATCGTGTCATGTGTAGGGTATAGGTTGGGTCATGAAAACTTAGTATCAAAGCATCAGGTTCAAGTGTCCTAAGTTGTCTAACGAGCCTCATTAAGTAGAGGCTCATTTATCGATGCGAAGTGCTCCATATATATGAATAGGAGGCTATAAGAAGTTTAAGAAACTTCAATTATTTCATCACTCTTAAGTCGTGCGATAGAGTTGAACTAGGTAAGGTTTCTTTCTGACTTATGTTCTACGTATTTCAGAATCATGCCCCACGAAGGGATCCATTGTGAAGAAACCTGTGTCAAGTACCTCAAGCTTCATTTAATCCCTTAGTCAAGCAAGTCATTCATGTCGAGTTTAGGGATGTTTTTCAAGTGCTTTCCACAACATGAGGCTGTAGCTCCTGTGAACACAAATATGGATATGATGAAGACTAGGGTTCAATACATTATTGAAATGAATCCTCCAAAATTCCATGGCTCTAAGGTGGAAGAATATCCACAAGAGTTTGTTGAAGGGATCCAAAAGATTATGGCATTATAGATGTGTCTCCGGTGGAGAAGGTGGAATTGGTTGCTTATCAATTGATGGGAGTGACTCGAGTTTAGTACAACAAATACAGGGAAGAGAAAGATATTGATGTCGAACATTTGGATTGGGGTAAGTTATCACAACCCAAGCTAGGCTCTAGACATGAAATGGAGATTAGGTTTCCACCCCAACCAAGCCTATTGATATATCAAAAATTAGCATACATAATGTAAATGAAACATTAAGATCAAATCATAAATGCATAATAAAAGTCTCAACATGAATATCTCAATAAAGGAGAAATCAAATCCGAAAGAACATGAAAACATAGACTCCATAACAATCTAACATGCCTCTACTAGTCTAGACAGGACGTTGGATAAGTTCTTCGCTCACCAACATAAGAAGTAAAAATCTTAAGGGACAATAGAAATCACAAATGTCTTGTTCTCAAATCATGAGGACTCACCAACAAGATTAAGTAAGCTCAATATCTAGCCACGAGTGGAGGGTGTTTGATGATCGTCAGACCCTACATTATGATACAATATAGGCAAAAAGGATGAATTAGTACATGAAATGCACTAAGTATGTGAGAAGCATGCATGAACAATGATAATCGAACAAAAACAATATGAACATGTGATACATGGTCAATATCTTAGATACAAGAGTAAAACTTGAAAATATTTGAAGACAAGGTAAATGCATCATAAAATCTTCATAAGAGCTTATAACATAGCATATACATATGTAGGATATTGACCTTAACTGACATTTAAGACCATTTGAGCTATAATATAAAATCTCATGTAACTCCCACATTGAGAAGAGAAAGGCTACTTGTCAAGATAGACTCTGTAACATAAACATGACATAAGATGAGCTATATGTGGATCCAATAGCTAATCCATAATGCAATCTACGGTGGTACGTAGTTTTAGAAATAAGGGTTTCTACTAGGGTTCCCTCATGGATCCCCACCTTGAGGTCACTTGGTACTAAGTTAATCCCAATGAAATATATAAAACATAGTAGTTACGAAAGGTAAATCAACCAATCCAACATCATGGAAATACATCACATGAATAGCTCCATGAAAACCATGTTGAATTTGTGGATACTTACCTTTCTAAGGATCCTTATCATCATAACTTGCATATTGTGAGAAAACCTTTCAGAATTTATTGTTTTATACTTGAAAACATACTTGAATCTTAATAAATAGCCTTTCATAAATCATACATGATAATTCATATAATTCATGATCATAAATCCATAAGCCATACTTGAAGTTGATAAGCATAATGCATGGGTCATTGAAAAGTACATTAAAACACATAATTGAACTGAAAGCATGCATGAACGAACCATTGTAACTGAGATAAATCATAATTGAGTTAACCCATATGAAATTTGATTAGAACTAGAATTTAGAAGGAATTTATGAAAGAGGGATTTGATAAACCTTTGGGAGTCCATGAATAAAAGAGGATTGATGCATTAATTCTCACATACCACGATCAATTGAAGCCCTAGATAGAATTGAATCTTGAGGCTTGAACTTGGAAATTATTGGAACCCTTGCTTGAGGATAAAGATGGACTTAGGAGAAGAATTCTAGAGAGATGATTTGTGTTTAGGGTGAATGAGAGTGAATGAGAGATTCAGGAGGGTTTGGATTTGTTAATAGAATAGTATTTATTCCTAAAAACCGTCCAAATACATAATTAAATTAATGGGGAAAAGACCTAAACACCCCTGAAAATAATTGAATAATGCATTGGACGACCACTTTATATGATCTGTGAAAAGCACCACGGACCGTAGAGTGGTCTGTAGAAAAGGAGGAAACTTTGATGGATGGGTGTACGGACTACTCTACGGTCTGTGGTCCTTTTCACGGTCTGTGAAAAGCAATAGGACAGGTCCATGAAAAGCACCACGACAGATCTTTGAAAAGCACCATGATAGGTCTACGGGTTGTTGCCCTCTCCACAGGTCATAGAGAGCATCGTCGAAAGGAGACTTTCCCAATGTCCTGAGGGTCGAGTCTCACAGACCATTCTATAGTCTGTACAAATGTCTATGGGTTATAGACCCTTTAAAAGACTCCCCCTGAAATTCCCTTATTTCTGATCACTTTCATGGAATACCTTCATGGGTTGTGGTTCCTTTCACGGTCTATTGAAGGGTCTGTATAACCCTTCCCTCATATCACCACTTCTAAAAGACTTCCAAGACCTTTTTATAAAGGTCGTGGTGCATGTACGGCCTGTGAAGGGCATTTTAAAGGTCAAAAATCTACAACTTTTCTTCGATTTCTTTCCAACTCCATTTTTCCTACTTTTAAACTTTTGTGTCTTATAACATCTCCCCCTAGGAAAGATATTGTAGAAGGGAGACTTTCCCAAGCTCTTGAGGGTCTAGTCTCACAGACCATTCTATAGTTTGTGCAAATGTCTATGGGTCATAGACCTTGCAAAAAACTCCCCCTGAAATTCCCTTATGCCTGATCACTTCCACACAAACACATTCACAGGTTGTGGTTTATTTCATGGTCCATTGAAGGGTTCGTAGAACCCTTCTCTCATATCACCACTTATAAACGACTTCCAAAAACCCTTTATATGAGCTGTGGTGCCTTGTACGACACGTTAAGGGCCTCTTAAAGGTCAAAAGCTACAAATTTTCTTTGATTTATTTCTAACTCCATTTTTTTGACTTTACAACTTTTGGGGTCTTACAATATCTCCCTCTTGGGAATATTCGTCCTCAAATGGGACTCAAGATAGCATGAATAGAGTATGAAAAGATACTATCAACCCAATATGAACTCAATGATACATCAAAATGCATAAAAATATGTGGTAATATCAGCTTTAGCCTAGCATAGGGCAACCTCAATCTCTCATTCAGACCAATGCTGTCAAAAGGCACAATGGAGAAAGGATCACCCACACACTTCCTCGATAATAATACGTGAAACATCGGATGCACCGATGCCTACTCCAAGGGTATATCCAACACATATTCCTCATTGTCAATCCGACTCAGAAATTAATATGGGCATACATATCAGGGACTAAGATTCCCCTTCTTAACAAATTGCATCACATCCTTCATGGGTAAGATTTTTAAGTAAACTCAATCATTGACCTCAAACTCAAGTTCCCTTTTCCTCATATTCGAATAGGACTTTTGTCGACTCTCATAGTCTTCAATCTCTCTCTAATGAGTCTAAACTTTTCCATAGCCTTATTCACCAACTCGGGTCCTTTAAAGATAACTTTACCTGCTTCAAACCAACCAATAGGAGACTTATATCTCCTACCATATAAAGCCTTAAATGGAGCCATCTGGATATTAGAATGATAGTTATTATTGTATGCAAACTCAATCAATGGAAAATAATAATCCTAATTACCCTTGAAATTAATAACACACGCTCTCATCATGTCTTCCAAGGTCTGAATGGTACGTTCGTCTTGACCATCTGTCTGATGGTGAAAAGTTGTGCTAAGATTAACTTGAGTACGAAGACCCTTTTTGAATGACCTCCAAAACTGAGAAGTGAATGGAGTACCTTGATATGAAATGATAGATAATGGAACACCATGAAGCTTAACCAATAGAAGAATGTAAAATCTACCATAGTCCTTGGTTGAATAGGAAATCTTGATGGGAATAAAATGCACCGACTTAGTCATTCGGTCAAGAACCACCCAGATTAAATCAGGTCACCTACGGGAAAAAGGAAAACTTCCCTATTTGCTTGAGTGGCTATGGCTTGGGAAAGTACTTAAAATGTGGCCTGAACCACTACATGACAAACTTGTTCATTCAAATGGTCATTTAGAGTTTGATTCTCCTTCTCAACATTTCTTCTCATGGGAATTTTTCGTGGAGGCATATTTCTATAATCGGAAAGAGAAAGCATTAAAGGAAAAATCCATTGAGTTAAACTCTATCGTACAACATAAGAATGATGAAAGAATTGTAGTTTTCTAAATGCCTCTAGCCTCCCATTCATAGATGTGGCATGCATCGCACCTATTAATAAGACTCTACTTGACACAGTATGTTAGACTTCCTAGGTCACCTTAAAATATGGGCTCTAATACCAAGTTTATCATGACCCAAGCTAGGCCCTAGATATAACACAATGATTAGGATCCCAAGAGACCCCAACCATGCCACTTTACAATCATAAATGAGCATGCATAAGGTAAATAAAAAAATAAGATCAAATCATAAATGCGGAACAAAAGCCTTAACATGAATATCTCAATAAAGGAGAAATAAACTCTAAAAGAACATGACATTATAAACTCCATAACAATTTAACATGCCTATACTAGTCTTGATGGGGCATAGGATAAGTTCCTAGCACACCAACATAAGAAGTAAAAATCATAAGGGACAACAGAAATTATATATGTCTCATCCTCGAATCATGAGGTCTCACCAACAAGATGAAGTAAGCTCAATATATAGCCAGAGTGGATTGTACTAATGATCGTTGGACCCTAAATTATGATGTAATGTAGGCAAAAGTATGTATAAGTACATGGGATACACTAATTATATGAGAACCATGCATGAACAATGATAATCGAACATAAACACTATGAACATGTTATGCATGACCAATATCTTAAAAATATGAGTAAAACTTGAAAACATTTGAAAACATTCTCATAAGGTGAATGCATCATAAAATTTTCATAAGATCTTATAAAATAGAATATACATATGTGGGAAATTAACCTTAATCGATATTTAAAAATATGTGAGCTATATCATAGAATCTGACGTAACTCTCACATTAAGAAGAAAGTGGATACTTACCAAGGTAGACTACATACCATAAAAATGACATAACATGAGCTAAATTTGGATCCACTAGCTAAGCCATAAAGTCAACCTATGGTGGCATGTAGATTTAGAACCAAGGTTTGCTACTAAGTTCTCTCGTGGATCCCCACCTCTAGGTTTGCTTGGTGTTAAGTTAATCCCAATGAAATACGTAAAACATATTCATAGATAAATAGACCAATCCAATATCATGAAAATACATCATAAGAATAGCTCCATGAAAATTATGATCATAACTTGAACTTCTGGATGCTTACCTTTCTAAGCATCCATATCATCATAACTAGCATATTGTGAGAACTACTTTCACAATTCATAGTTTTATACTTGAAACATACTTGAATCACAATGCATAGCATTCATAAATCGTACATGAGAAATTATAAACTTCATGATTAAAAATCCATTATTCATACTTGAAGTTGATAGCATAATGCATAGGTCATTGAAAAGTACATTGAAAACTTGTAGTTGAATTGAAAGCATGCATGAATGAACCATTGTAATTGAAATAAATCATAATTGAGTTGACCCATATGAAATTTGATCAAAACTAGAATTTAGAAGGAATTTATGAAAGAGGGATTTGAGAATCCTTTGGGACTCCATGGATGAATTCTTACATACCTTGATGAATTGAAGCCCTGGATGGAATTGAAACTTAGAGACTTGAACTTGACAATTCTTAGAACCGTTGCTTGAGGAAGAAGATGGACTTGGGAGAAAAATTTGAGAGAGATGATTTGTGTTTAGGGTGAATGAGTCTGAATGAAAGAAGTGTACTTTACTAAATGCCTTGTATCCTCCTATTCATAGATGTGGCACGCTTCACACCTATGAATAAGACTCTACTTGACGCAGCATGTTAGACTCCCAAGGACACCTTAAACCTTAGACTATGATATCAAGTTCTTCACGACCCAAGCTAGGATCTAGATGTGAAACGACGATAAGGATCCTTAGAGACCCCAACCAAGCCTCTTGACATATCATAAATGAGCATACATAAGGTAAATGAAACAATAAGATCAAATCATAAATGTTGAATAAAAGACTCAACATGAATATCTCAATAAAGAAGAAATTAACTCTGAAAGAACATGACATTATAAACTCCATAACAATCTAACATGCCTCTACAAGTCTAGACAGGCCATAAGATAAGTTCCCAGCTCACCAACATAAGAATTAAAAATCATAAGGGAAAATAGAAATTATAAATGTTTCATCCTCGAATCATAAGGCCTCACCAACAAGATGAAGTAAGCTCAATATATAGCTACGAGTGGAGTGTACATGATGATCGTCAGCCCCTACATTAAGATATAATGTAGGTAAAAAGTATGCGTAAGTACATGGAATGCACTAAGTATATGAGAACCGTGCATGAACAATGATAATCGGATATAAACTCTATAAACATGTGATGCATGACCAATATCTTAAAAACATGAGTAAAACTTGAAAACATTTGAAGACATATTTTTAAGGTGAATGCATCATAAAATCTTCGTAAGATCTTATAAAATAGCATATACATATGTGGGAAATTAATCTTAACCAACGTTTAAGACCATGTTAGCTATAACATAGAATCCAATGTAACTCCCACATTGAGAAGAGAATGGCTACTTACCAAGATAGACTCCATATCATAATTATGACATAAGATGAGCTATATGTGGATCCACTAGCTAAGCTATAAAGTCAACCTATGATGGCACGTAATTTTGGAACCAAAGGTTGCTACTAGAGTTCTCTCATGGATCTCCACCCTCGAGGTTTGCTTGGTGCTAAGTTAATCCCAGCAAAATAAATAAAACATAGTCATAGGTAAATCGACCAATCAAACATCATAAAAATACATCATAAGAATAGCTCCATAAAAATCATGATCATAACTTGAACTTGTGGATACTTACCTTTCTAAGCACCCATATCATCATAACTTGCATATTGTGAGAAAACCTTTCACAATTCATAGTTTTATACTTGAAACATACTTGAATCACAATGCATAAAATTCATAAATCGTACATGAAAAATCATAAACTTCATGATTAAAAATCCATTATTCATAGTTGAAGTTGATGGCATAATGCATGGGTCATTGAAAACAAGTAGTCTAATTGAAAGCATGAATGAATGAACCAATATAATTGAAATAAATCTTAATTGAGTTGACCCATATGAAATTTGATCAAAACTAGAATTTAGAAGGAATTATGAAAGAGGGATTTGAGAATCCTTTGGGACTCCATGGATGAATTCACACATACCTTGATTAAATGAAGCCCTAGATGGAATTGAAACTTGGAGACTTGAACTTGGAAATCCTAGCAACCCTTGCTTGAGGAAGAAGATGGACTTGGGAGAAGAATTCTACATAGATGATTTGTGTTTAGGTTGAATAAGAGTGAATGAGGATTTAGGAAGGTTTAGGGTAGTTAATAGAATAGTATTTATTCCCAAAAACCATTTAAATACATAATTAAAATAATGGAGAAAAGGCCAAAACACCCTTGAAAATAAGTGAATAATGCACTGGACAACCACTTTATGGACGGTCTGTGAAATGCACCATGGACCATAGAGTGGTTTGTAGAAATAAGGGAAACTTTGATGGATGGGTGTATGGACCGTACAATGCATGATGGGCCGTGAAGGCCCTTATGGAACCACCCTCTAGAAGTTACTAAGGTCCCCTCCTCTATATAAGGGTCTATGGGATGACGTCCTCAGCACGGGTCATGGAGAGCATCATAGATGGGAGACTTTCCCAAGGTTCTGATGGTCCAGTCTCATGTACTGTTCTATGGTCCATAAAAATGTCTACGAGTTGTAGACCCTTTCGTAGAATCCCCCACTAAAATTTCCTTATGCCTGATCACTTCCATGTGACACCTTCACTGGTCGTGGTTCTTTTCACGGTCCATTGAAGGGTTCTTGTAACCCTTACCTCAGTTTACCACTTCCAAATGAATTCCATGACCCCTTTCCATGGGCCGTGGTACCTTGTACAGCCCGTAAAGGTCAAAAAGCTACAATGTTTCTTTTATTTCTTTCCAACTCCATTTTTCTGATTTTCTAACTTTTGGGGTCGAGGATATCGCTTTTCATTTTCATGTATTTTTTCTCTCTCTAAAAACTGCTCTCTAAGAAAAGCTCTCATAGAAGGGCATTTGAATCATAATCTCGAAATAGGGTGGGACCCACCTCCCGATGTCAAAAAATTTTGTTCTAGAGATGAAATCGAAGATTTCGTCGATACGAACGCAACAGAAGTTGTCTCATCCCCAAACTACAATCACAGCTCTTTCAATTTACAAAAATCTAAAGCGATGGATATTCATGTCACTAAAGAAGAGTTGCTGCGTGCACAACAAATCATGTCTTGGCACAATGCTGGATTGATTCGAAGGGAAAGGAATTCAGAACTAAATTCAGCTACACAAGAACCAGTTATGGTTCAAGAATCACATAATTTTACGGTACCAATTAAAAGAAATCAGCAGGCGATTCCTTCCACAATCGCCGCACAATCGCAGGAGCGCCGCCTTCAATCTCTAGAAGATTCCGGAGACATTCGAGAAGGCGCAGTACCAAGGTTTTGTTCTCCAACCCACGACGAGTCGTTGGGTGTAATTTTCGCCGGAAGAATCAACTCCGGCGACGAGCGCGGTGGCGGCGCCGGAGCTCCGGTAACCCAAATTGATCAAATTGAATGCCAAAATGTTCCTTATGTAGAGGTGCATCTTCCAGGACAGGAGTGCCAGTTCGAATCATCACCAGGAGCTTCAAATTTACCTTCCAACCCTGACAATCATGGAGTCGCCGGAGCTCCGGCGATCCAATGGAGGCACAATCAATGTCAACAGGTAGGCAACAGTGTAGAGAGGATTCCCAGCCATACTGAATGTCTCGAATTACAACCAAAAAGCTCAAATTCGAAAAGTCGTCAAGACGACTGCCAAAGTGGGCTTGCCGGAGTTCTACTGAATCAATTGCAGCAACAAACAGACCAAAATGTTCATATTGGTGTTACAATTCCAACAAAGTATCCAGGTTATATTGAAACTTCCCCAAAAAGCTCAAATTCGAAAAGTCGTCGAGACGACCAAAGGAGGGAAGAACACTATGATGTAGATGAGGAAGTGAACTTGCCTCAGGATAAGGCTCAATACCATGGACTTGTCTCTCAATCTACAAATGATAAACATAATCAGGAACAGGTGAGAAATAATTTGATTACAGGTCACAAGGTTACAGGAAGTGACCACAGCTTCCAGAACTTCAGATTGTCTGCACAAGGAACAACAAGTAAGTCTCTTAACTTGACTAATCATAATACTCATGATATTATTCATAACAACTCTGTACTGCAGCCTATTGAATTGATTTCTAATCCTATATGTGCTGTCCAAATTGTAAATGGAAATACTGAGGATAATATGGCTAGTGTACAATCTGAGTTAAGTGATAAAACTAATGGTAAAGGTAAGAGCCAAATCCAACAAGGTGGTGTGAGCAATCTACACCCCAAAGGTCCTACAGTAAACCAAACAGCTGGTCACAAACCTTACATTCCCAACTCTACTCCCTTGAAAATTTCTAACAACTTTGAGGTGTTCAATCCCAACAACCATAGAAAAGATCAGAACAGTCATCCACCAATTAGGAACAATCATGCTCCCAAAATCAACAACCAAACCAGAACTCCTGTTCCAAATACTACCAACCCTCCAAATCCTATTGTAACACACAATCTTGCTACCAGACTTAGAGCCCAAGAGACTGTCCAAAGTACTCCTATAGGTATCTCCCCCCCTGAAATCACCACAAAGCAAGGATACCCTGCAGTTTTATTCTCTGAAGAGGACTTCATGGTTAACTTAGCAGCTAAGTGTCAATACACCCTTATTGGGAAGTTTACACATACAATGCCAAGGATGGAAGTTATTAGAAAAGAGTTCATCCTACAAACTGAGCTTAAAGGAGGGGTTAAGCTGACTCATTTCAACTCCAGACACATATACATTGACTTGGACAATAAGTTTGATCACACAACAGTGTGGTCAAAAGGAAAAATGTTTATCCAAGGCCAGCTCATGAGGCTACAACTATGGACTCCCACATTTAAACCAGAGGAGGAAACTCCCTTGGTACCTATTTGGGCAATCCTACCAGAACTTCCTTGGCATTGTTATAGTATGGAAGTGGTTACACCTCTACTATCTCCAGTTGGGAAAGTGTTGTTCCTGGACTTGTCAACATATAAGAAAACTAGAGGTAGTGTAGCTAAAGTAAAGGTCCAAGTGGATCTTACCAAACAAAGACCCCAACATGTATGGATGGGCTTTCAAAAAGATGTGAATGGCAAGGGTAGATGGCATCCAATTCAATATGAAGAGGTGCCTGAATATTGCCAACACTGCAAGCATCAAGGCCACACTCACACTACCTGTATAGTGAAGAGAAGAGAGGAGGAAAACAGGCAAAAGAAAATTCAAGAAGAAACTGCTGCAGACAAGGACAAAACCAGCACAGGTAAGGCTAATGAACAGCATTTCCAAGAGAAAAACAACAACAAGGAAAAGCAGCTTAATAATACAGATGAAGACCATGAAAATAACCAAGAAAAAGACGAATGGCAAATTCAAAAAAAGAAAACCAAGAAGAATAACCAACCCCACCAACAAGGAACTCTTCATCAAAGTAAACAAAGCAGGATGCAACAAGGAGAAAGCTCAAAAATGCCTCAACCAACAACCATTGATAATCAGCAACCAAGGAACATGCTGCCATCAGGTAATATCTTTAATATTAATAATGATAATGTCCAAATATATAATGTTGATTCTGGAGTCCAGAGTCAACAGCCCCCTCCCCATAGAATATTGGTTCCCAATCCCCACAGGCCCATTCAGCAGGTTTTTAAAAGAAAGGGAACTAGCAAACCTGCAGAAAAGCATACTGATGTGGAGTGCAACAATGCCAAAGGCCCAGGTACTGACTCAGTGCTCCCACACCCCCATGGCTCTCCTAATAGCTTTAATGTTTTAAATAATGTTGCTGTTGTGGCTGAAGAAGTTTATGGAGGTGAGGAAGGGGGAGTACAGGAGACACCCACTAATTTGCAGGAAGGGGAAACCAGGGGGAGGGAACATCTATTGGTAGACCATAGGAGAGACTCTACAGCCCCTGCAACCACTTTTTCAGCAGCCATAAGGTCCAACAGGCAGGTTCAACAAGAGGATGTTCAACAGGTTTTTGAGGACATGCTTCAGATTAATGTGACTGATAAGGAAGATGCTAAATCTCCAAAGAGCAGTGAACAAAACCAGGGTGCAGTAGCTCAGCTTCTGAACAATAAAAGTACTCTATCTTTGAGTAAAAAGAAGAGGGATGCTATTAAAAAGAAATTTGTTCAGGACATGAAATCTGGACAACCAAGTGTGAACTATGTTTTTGTGCCAGAACAAGCAGGCATACATGTGACCCCTCTACAAATTCAAGATACATCTAATGAGAGGTATGCACTTAGAAAAGGAGACATCTCAGAGGATTTGACTGATGAGTACAGGGTCACTCATTCTGAAGATGAGGATGATCCTGACCAAAGGGAGGAAACAAACCAGGAAGATCAAATAAAAACCTTTAGAACCACTATGGAAGCTTTTTTGCAGAAGGAAAAGCAGCAGGTCAATGAGGAAAATGATCCATCTACAATAAGTAAGCAAACAAAGAAGAAGAATAAGAAAAGTACCATCACCAGTTCTGATAATGTTGTTGTCAAAAGCAACATCAACACAAGGTCCAAAACTCAAAAACCCTGATGATTAGTACAATCTGTTGGAATGCAAGGAGTATTGATACTCAGGGGGCCCTTGACAGGTTACAAAGGTTGAAAGACTTTCATAAGCTGTCTATCATAGCAGTCCTGGAACCATTCTCCAACAAATCTCAAATTCAGTTCCACAGAATTCAGCTAGGTATGGATAATGTTATGTCCAACTCCGATAGCAAAATCTGGTTATTCTGGAACAAAGACATTGCTTGCAACATTATGGACCAGGATGAGCAGCAGATCACTTGTGAGATCAATCATGTGGCCTGTCCTAATAGCTACCTCATTACCTTTGTCTATGCAAAGTGCAAGGATTACATGAGAAGAGACTTATGGGACAAGATGTTGCAGTTCTCCAGTAAGGAGAAGCCTTGGTGCACCATTGGAGACTTTAATGTTATTACAGATGTTGAAGAAAAGATGGGGGGCCAGCCATATAATATGAACAAGAGCCTTGAGTTTATTAGTGTGATAGAAGCATGTGGACTCACTGATCTGAGGTTCTGTGGGCAGAAGTTCACCTGGTGCAACAATAGGGACAAAGATGCTAGAATTTGGAAAAGACTTGACAGGGCCATGGTTAATGACTCTTGGTTAGAAGTCATGCCTGTAACAACTGTCAGTCACTTAGCCTCCACAGGATCTGACCATTGCCCTCTATTGCTGGAAAGCAGGGCAAAACAAGGTAATGTTATCAAGTATTTCAAATTTCTAAACTGCTGGACAGACAATGATAATTTCCTTAGCACTGTAAAAGAATGTTGGGATAATCCTGTGGAAGGAAATCCAATGAGAACCTTCCAACAAAAGCTGAAAAGAGTTTCTAATACTCTTAGTAAGTGGTCAAGAAATGAGTTTGGGGACATCTTTGCTTCAGTAAAAGAATATGAAGAGCAGGTGAGACAAGCTGAAGAGAAAATAATCAGTGACAATACTGAAGAGAACAGGTCCAAGCTACATCAGATCAATGCTCAGTACATCAGATATCTGAAGATGGAGAAGGCTATCTTAAAGCAGAAAACTCAACTTCATTGGTTCAAAGATGGAGATGCCAATACCAGCTATTTTCATGCTATTATCAGAGGAAGAAGAAGAAAGTTATTCATCCATCAGATTAGTGATGAACAAGGCAATACTATTCAAGGTGAAGACAATATTGCAAGAGCAGCCACAGCACACTTTGAAAAAATATTCACTGGAGAAGAGAGACTGATCAGGGAAGATGTTCTTAAATGCATTCCAAGGATGGTTACAGAGGAGCAGAATGAGAGCCTGCAATCCTTACCTACTATGGATGAGCTGAAGAAATTTGTATTTTCTATGAGCCCTACATCAGCTGCTGGACCAGATGGAATGAATGGGAAATTCTTTCATTCATGCTGGGATATCATCTGTGAAGACCTACTGAGATTAGTCCAGTATTTCTTCAATGGACATGGTATTCCCAAGTTTATTTCTCATGCATGCTTAGCTCTACTTCCCAAGAATGAGCATCCCAACAGCCTATCAGAATACAGGCCTATTTCTCTCAGCAACTTCACTAACAAGATCATTTCTAAGTTGATAAGCCTCAGAATTGCTCCTATATTGCCTCATCTAATCTCAGATAATCAATCTGGATTTGTTAAAGGTAGGAGTATTTCTGAGAACATAATGTTAGCTCAAGAAATCATCCACAATATTAAGAGACCAAAGGCTGGGGATAATGTGGTGATAAAGCTGGATATGGCCAAGGCCTATGATAGGGTCTCTTGGTCATTCACTTGTATGGTCATGAGGAAAATGGGGTTTGGAGAAGTGTTGATTGATATGGTTTGGAGGATTATGTCAAACAATTGGTACTCAGTCATCATTAATGGTGCAAGGCATGGCTTCTTCCACTCTACAAGAGGACTCAAGCAAGGAGACCCCCTATCCCCTACTTTATTCATCATTGGAGCTGAAGATCTGTCTAGACTTCTCAACAATCTTCATCACCATTATCTATATACAGGATTCCAGGTGGAAAGAAGAGGTCCTCAAGTAAATCACTTGAGCTTTGCAGATGATGTGATCATTTTCACATCTACCAGCAACTTCTCACTTACACTGATTACCAAAACTCTTAAACTGTATGAAGCTATTTCAGGACAACTTATCAATAAAGATAAGTGTCAAACCATGATGCCACTGAATACTCCATCTGGTGTGGTGGAAAGGGTCAGCATGATCACAGGATACAAATGCACTCATGGCCCAATCACTTACCTAGGCTGTCCCCTATATATAGGAGGACAAAGGATCATATATTTCTCGATTATGGTTTCTAAGGTTCTAAGCAGGATCAAGGGATGGCAGACTAAAATGTTAAGCTATGGAGGTAGAGTCACCTTGGTGAAATCAGTGCTGCAATCCATTCCTATACACCTGTTGTCAGCTATCAGTCCTACCAAGACCACCATGAATCAGATCAAAAGACTAATTGCTGACTTCTTTTGGGGATGGGATACTGAAAGAAGAAACTATCACTGGGCCTCTTGGGATACTCTCAGTTATCCTTATGAGGAGGGTGGTATAGGTGTTAAAAAATTAGAGGATGTGTGCTTATCCTTCCAATATAAACAATGGTGGACTTTCAGATCAAAGAAGACACTATGGGGGGAATTCCTTAAAGCAAAATACTGTCAAAGGGCTCATCCAGTCATAAAAAAGTGGGACACAGGACAGTCCCTTATGTGGAAACACATGACGATCAATAAAAAAGATATTGAGCCTCATATACAATGGAGAATCAAGTCTGGAACAAGCAGCTTGTGGTGGGATGATTGGTTAGGGGTAGGTCCATTAGCTTACCACAATGAAAGTCTCCCTAGATTGAATAACACTACTGTCTCTGAACTAATGGAGAATGGAGGATGGAAGGCAGAGGAAGTAAGGAAACATGCACCCCCTCAGCTGGTGTGCAAAATTCTCAGCACTCCCATTAGCTATATTCCAAATATGCAGGATCAAGCCATCTGGAAGCCTAACTCTCATGGCAACTTCACTTGTGCATCAGCTTGGGAGTTAGTAAGAAAGAAAAAGACAAGATCTCTCACTAACAGCAACATATGGCACAATAGCATTCCTTTCAAGGTCTCTTTTCTTTTGTGGAGAGCTTTCAGACTTAAGCTACCCACAAATGACAGAATTGTGGCCTTTGGACAGGAGCCTGCTGCATGCTCTTGCTGCTATAGAGCAGGTCTTGATGATGTAGACCATATCCTTGCTTCAGGCTACTTTGCACAACATATTTGGAAGCACTTCTCAGGGTACTGGGGTCTACAACACAGCAACACTCCTCTAAAAAAACCTATTGATGAGGTGGTGGCTAATCAAAACTAACAATGAGCTACATAAGTTAGTAATGCAAGCCACTCCCATTTTTGTGTGTTGGAATCTATGGAAGAATAGATGTGCATGCAAGTATGGAGGCAAGAAGTCTAATGCTACTAGAGTAATACTCTCAATATCCAAAGATCTATATATGCTTATCTCTACTGTGTATCCATATATTGATTTGCCAAGTAAGTGGGCAGATTTGGTTACCATGGTTGAAAAAAGCCAACATGAGTTGAGAATAACCAAAGTATGCTGGACTAAACCACAGCCTACAATGATCAAGCTCAATACAGATGGGAGTGCCCTTAACAATCCAGGGAAGATAGGGGCAGGGGGCATTCTTAGGGACCATAATGGGGTGTCAATATATGCTTTTGCATCTCCACTAGGCTGTGGTTCTAATAACCAAGCTGAAGTGCAGGCAGCACTTATTGGTATTCTGTGGTGCTTACAACATGGATACAGCAGGGTAACCCTTGAAGTTGACTCTGAACTTCTAATCAAGTGGCTTAAACAAGAAGTTAAACCTCCATGGAACATTCTTACTTATATTACTGAACTGCAGGTATTGGTTAGCAAACTGGAAATTTTCCAGTGCAGGCATATCTTTAGGGAAGCTAATTACACTGCAGATTCACTCTCAAAGGAAAGCCACATGAAAAGCTGTACACAACACTACTACAGCTTTCAACAGCTTCCAAGAGAGACCAAGGGACACTACAAAATGGACAAAGCTGGCATGGCTAGCTTCAGGAGAACTAAGATAAAGAAGATCAATCAACCACCTTGAAGGAACTTCTTCATACCGTGTAATATTAGCTGATATAAATAATGATAATCAGGACCATTGTAAAAGGGAGAGTCTCCCTAATTTATTGCTTTTGTAGAATAATCTTCATACCATTAGATTTAGGAGTTAGAGTAGCTATCTCTTCCTTGCTTTTCCTTTTGCATATGCAGGTAGTTGCAGGTCTGGAAATTTTCAGGGTGAGCAGCAGCATGTGGACCCTTGGAGAAACAAACTTAGGTATCCCATAGTGCAGCAGTAGCAGGATGCAACAAACTACAAGTGGAAGTTTGCCTAATCCAACTGTTGCAACTCTTCTTTGGATGGCTGCTAAAGGATGCAATAACACAGGATCATGCATTGGGAGCCCTTTGTACTGCAATTTCAGCTTGCCTCTTACCTTTCTCAACAACAACATCCTCCAGCAACAAAGTCACCAACCTGCAACTCTCAGGGAATACATACAAGACATTAGTAGTAGCTATTATAACCTGCAGAATTACTTGTCTGTGTGTGTTTCTACTTGTTGGTGCATGGGGATTTGCACCAAGTGGACATGTCCAAAGACCCCCAATCTTTGCAGGATTGCAGAAACTACTATTTTGACAAGGCCCAAGAAGTTTCAGCTCAAAAGGATAATTGGAGACATTAGGCGAGCGACCTTGAAACAATCAGCTGTCTTAAGCCTAAAGAGAGAGAAACTTGCTAGTTGGAATCTCCAGCTTGGGAGTCAGGCCTTCAAAATTTTCAGGGATAAAGAAAAGGCCATATATGCAAACCTCATGAAGTTTCAGGTCAAACGGATATTTGGAAACGTTAGTCGAGCGACTTGGAAAAAGATAGTAGCCTCCAAAGCTCTTACTGAGGTCCCTTCCTTTTTGCTAGTTTGTGCAAGCTCTGTTTTGTTTGTTTTTGGTTGTTGTATTATTTCAGGTGACTGGAGTGATGTATCAACATTCTTTAACAACAAATACATAGAGAAGAGCACAAATACAACTTCCAAACACCCTGCAACCCCTAAGCTTCAGCAGGGCAGCAGGTGCAGGGTGAGGTGCAAAATGTGGACCTGTCCAAAGGCCCCCAAATTTTGCAGGATTGCAGAATATACTATTTTGACAAGGCTCAAGAAATTTCAGCCCAAACGGACAATTGGAGGCGTTAGGCGAGCGACCGTGAAAATTTCAGGTGTCTTAAGCTTAAAAAGGAAGAAATTTGCTATATGGAAGCTCCAACTTGGGCAAAAAGCCTTCAAATCTTACAAGGCTAAAGAAAAGGCTATATGTGCATACCTCATGAAGTTTCAGCTCAAACGGATAAGTGGAGACGTTAGTCGAGCGACATGGAAAATGCTAACAGGCTCCAAAATTCTCTTTGAGATCCATTCTTTTCTATTAACCTGTACAGGTCTTTGCTTGTCTTTGGTTATTTGCTGTGTATTTGCAGGTTGTTGGAAATATACACCAACATGCTTTAACAACAAATACATAGATGACACCACTGTTACAGGACTCTCCATGACTGAAATAAAAGGATTGTGCAGAAATGGAGAACCCTCTTGTTTTTGGTGCTTGTTTGGTTGTCTGTATTCCTTTGATTGTTTTTGTTTAGGTGCAATAACTACTGGGGAGCCACACACAAGCAACCTGAACCAGATCACAAGAGAGGTCCTTCTTTTCTATGAAGCATGCTCCAACAAGTTCCTTAACCTCTCATACTATGAAAGAAACTTGGAGCTGCACACAAACCTACAGAAGCTTATCCACTCCATCTATGCCTTCTCTAATAGCTCAACACCTGCAGCAGCTCCTTGTGCAAACCCTGTATTGCTGGTTCTTGTTTGTTATGTAGCTGCAGATGTCAGGATGGATTCATCAACATGTTTTATCAACACCTACATAGAGCACATCACAGATACAACCACCAAAACAAATACCTTCACTAAGAGGCCTACACAAGGACTGTGCAGAATTGCAATTCCCTCCTGGTTTTTGTGTTTGTTTGGTTGCTTGTCTTTGTTTGATTGTTCTTGCTTAGGTACATCAACAACTGGGGAGCTATTCCATCAGAAAAAGTTGGAGCTGCTCACCAGGACTCCACAGAAACAATCCCATAACATCCACTCCAGCTTTTGGCTTTGTTCTTCTTCATCCCTTTATGCATACCATCTTTGGAACTGCTATAAGGTCTGCCATAACCTGGGAATTCTATGGAGCAGCACCCTCAGCTTGCCATCTACATTCTCTAACATCAACAAACTCCAGCAACACCTCCAACAACTTACAGCACACAAGGAACAAATACAAGTTAATAATAATGGTTACAGCAGCTTGCAGAATTCTTTGGTTGTGTGGTTTGTTGGTTTTGTTTATCTGTGCAGGTACTCCAAGAAGTTGAACCTGATCACAACAAAGAACCTCCCTTCTTGTGTAACTGACACCAACAAGCAACCTAATCACAAAGGAAGCAACAAGGAGATGCACATTTGCTTGTTTATGTATTTTTCTGTTTTTGGTTGTCTATGCAGGTATCCCAAATCCAAAAGAGGGATCTACAACAAGCATATTACCAATTCAGCTACAGAGGCAACAACAAACTGGTTACAGGACTGCAGCAAGCTTCATTGCTTGCTTCCTTGGCTATTTGTATCTGTAGATCCACATACCAGGAGCTCTCCAGCACCCTCCAACATCCTTCACTACCTGCAGCAACCATACCAAATTATTTGGATCCCCTTGCAGGTGCTTGATTGTGAATATAGGCACAAAAGAAGATCATCTACTAGCTGGGCTGAACAACCACAGCATCAATGGCCTAGGTACAAGGCAGCAGCAGTTCTACTCCATAACAATAGCCACAAGAAAAGCTACTACATCTTCAATTTGCAGCAGGCAATAAGCTTTTTCAAGGCCTTCCTCAACAACTCCAAGGATGTTGGTTGCTACAACTCAATATACTTACGCTACCTTCATCCTCCTTAGCTGATATATGCTCAATGCTGAAGTGGATGCAACCTTCCATTGGGACTTACCTGGTATGACAAGACTAAAAAGGGCAAAGATGAAAAGAATTTTCCCACCCCATGCAAGATAGAAGGTTCATATACTTGTTCTTCTTTCAATTTAGCTATGTATGGTACGTAGCATAGTTGAATAGGACTAGTGTAGGTTACTTTCTTGTTTTCTCATGGAAGGGGAGAGTCTCCCTCATTTATGCTTTATTAGTCGAATTGTACCAGGAGGAGTCCTCTCATAGGTTTACTGCTTTCTAGTTATAGTTAGCCCTTTTTTGTTTCGGGGATGAGTTAGCCGACCTTAATAGGTTAGCTGACTTATGAACCACCATAGGATCGGAGGTAAGGTTTATGTCCCCCTTCTTGTATTTTTACTTTTGTTATTTATGTTAAGGCTTGGGGGTGTTGCTCAACCCCTGACTGTGCACGAGAGGTGGGAGCCTCGTGTAGGGTCTGTTCCCAAAAAAAAAAAAAAAAAAAATTTGGGGTCTTAAAATATCTCCCCCTTGAAAACATTCCTCCTCAAATGGGACTTAAGCTAGAATGAGAACATTCGTCCTCGAATGGGACCCAAGCTAGCATGAATAGAGTATCTGTAACATTCCTCAAAATGCTCACAAGTGCCTTAAGAATGCCTTGGGAATAGGCTACTTATGTAATGCGTTATCCTTAATCTTTTTGGCAAATCCGAATTCTGAATATCGATTAGAGGGTCAAAACCTGTGAGAAAATGGTCTCAGTTGATTTTTAGGACTCGTATATCAAAAGATAGATTTTTTGAAGAAACTGCGCAAAGTAGTAAAGTGCGCGCCAAGTCCGCGGTGGTTTTTGACCGAATATAGTTATTTAGGTAAGGGCACTTTAGACTTTTCCCTAATTGTTAGTTAATGAACCTAGACATTTTTACAACCTAATTCGGCTCTATAAATTAACCTGAACCTCTAATTCTATTCATTCTTCTATAATTCACAAACTCAAATATTTTTCTCTCTACAAAAAACTCTCAAGGACTCCATTGAAGATTTCAAATAAATTCACTCAAGCTCTACATCAAAACTGTCAAGTTCTTTCAAATTATTTAGTTTTCTCACTTAAGTTATTTGGGTTTTGATTCATGGATTCTTTCATCCATGAAGCCCAATCAATTTCTCAAGTTTTATATCAAATTAAAGTATGGTATTTTATGGTTTTTATGATCTCTAGTCTTATTGCATGAATTATGATTCAAATTATGATTATGAGTCTATTTTGATATAAATTGATGGTTATTATATTGAATTGAAGAGTTTTTCTATGAATTCTCCTACATTGATCTCTAGTGTTCATGATATTAAGTATGGTATTTTCAATTATACTTCCGAATGATATTATCTTTATAAATTATGTATGGATAATAGAAATCATATGATCAAGCATATTTTCAAGTTAATTTCATGATTTTCAAATCAATTGATCATGCATTCATGTCTTACCCTAATTTCAAGTATAAGCTATGATCATGAATTTCCAAGTATGAATTATGTCTATGTATGTATGATTTGTAATATTGAATGACAATACCCATATTTCACTTATGTTATAAAAATGAGCTACTCTATGATTTCAAACCTATAATCATGACTATGATATATGTTCATTACTAT
Source organism: Solanum dulcamara (assembly GCF_947179165.1). Lineage (NCBI taxonomy): Eukaryota > Viridiplantae > Streptophyta > Magnoliopsida > Solanales > Solanaceae > Solanum > Solanum dulcamara. The sequence goes on along the minus strand of NC_077237.1, from coordinate 54,345,985 downwards.
TTCTATGCTATGTATGTATTTTGTGGGATTTGACTTAGCACCGAATGTGGACTTGAGGTGGGGTTCGAAATATGGGGTCCTTATATAAAGTCTCTTGTCGCATAACTGCGTGCCACCGTAGGTTACCTTCAGGGTCTAGCTATTGGATCCATATATAGCGTATGTATGACCCGCCTAGCGGGGTAGAGTCTACCTTGGCAACTAGATTCCCCTTTCTTCCGATATAGGGATAACATTGGGATTCCATGTTATAACTCACATGGTCTTATTATTGGTTATGGTTCCTATCCCACATATGTATGATTTCATATGTATTTTCATGATCTTAATAATTCTTTGGTCACTATAATTTTCTCATGACTTTACTTATCTTATCTTATCATATGTTTTACTTAACCATTGCATCCCATGATTTACGTTTCATGTCATGCTCTCATACTTAGTATATTCCAACGTACTAATGCATACTTTTTGCCTACATTGTCTCATAATATAGGGGTTGAGGTTGAAGATCATATTCATTTACGTGGCTAGTTAAGCTTTCTTATCCGGCGGTGTATGTGGTGAGCCCTCATTTATCAGGGACTAGTCATTGAGTTGGTTATTATTTTCAAAGACTTTTGTTATGTTTCATATTGAAGGTGAGCTAGGAACATGTCTTATCCCATGCCCATGCTCATGAGTAGAGTCATCTAGTTGGACAAATGTTTCGAGTCTATGTTGTCATATGACATTCTTCATTTACTATTTATGGTTTAGACTCTCTTATGATATTTCCACTTTTATTTTACCCTATGTATTCTTATGATATGTACAAGAGGCTTGGTTGGAGCCCTTCGGAGTTTCGATCTCCATGTTACGACTAGGCCCTAGGTCGGTTTATGACTGGAAAGAGACTTATCAACACAATATAACCATAATGATACATAAAAATGCATAAAATGTGGAATGTTCAATCCCAATCTAAATCATGACTTTAAAACACATTTCATGAATATGTATGCATATGAAAACATGAGAATGACTGAAACGCATGAATTCAATGGAGTAAATAATGAAGTAACTTCATACCTCAAGTTGGAACGAAAGGAAAAAGATAAGGATATTGTGCCATCATATCAGCTTCAGCCTCCCATCCCTCAACCTCTTAGTTCCTCTATATCACCTTAACCAAAGCTACTTCTTTGTTCCTCAACCGTCTAACTTGCTGATCTAGAATCTCAATCAAATAGGATAAATCCTCCCTCATACCATTGTTTTCCAAATGCAAAATGGAGCTAGGATCACCTACACACTTTCTTAACACTAATACATGAAACACTAGATGAACCGATGCCAACTCCTAGGTAAATCCAACTCATATGACACCTTGTTAATCCATCTCAAAAGCTGATATGGGCCTACATATCAGGTACTAAGCTTCCCCTTCTTAACAAAATGCATCATATCCTTCATGGGTAAGATTTTCAAGTAAACCCAATCATTGACCTCAATCTCAAGTTCCCTTCTCTGCACATTCAAATAGGACTTTTGTCGACTCTAGGTAGTTTTTAATATTTCTCTAATGAGTCTAACCTTTTCCATAGCCTCATGCACCAACTCGGGTCCTATCAAGGAAACTTCACCAACTTCAAACCAACTAATAGGAGACTGTCACGCCCCGAGCCTACACTCTGGACATGGTCGGCACTCAGAAATCATTGCTGGTCCCAAGCGAATTTGGTTTGGCTAACTCACTCAATGGAAGACTTTCACTCATAAATAAACTCAAATAGGCACAATGAAGAATGCAACTTTATATTTTTTAGCAGAAATCATAAAAACTCAAATATATAATAATGTATGAGACTTAACTAAATGTTTTCAAAACATACTCAAGGAAATAAACTGAACACAATCTATCTAGTCTATGAATCCTCTAAAATAGTGACACTTAAATAGGTAATGGGACAGGCCCGCGGCTACCTCAAACTATTAACTAATAACTAAAAGGTACAATCTCAAGAGCACCTCTAAATACAAAGAGGCCTCACCAAAGCTAAGTAGAAACTAATCTTCAATCGTGCACTGGTAGAGGATCTCTATCACCTATATTAGCATCATAAAATGATACAAGTCAATTGACATCAATACATGGAATGTACGAATATGTAAAATGGAAAAAGGATACTTAAATCGGGATACTCAACTCAAGAACTCAACTTTGTAAATAGCTCAACTCAAAATAAGCGTGCATTATTATAAAAGACAATGTTTTAAATATACATGAATTAGTAATGCAATTCAATATATGAAAATATAATACTTTACTTCTTTGGGAGTTTCTCTAACTGAGAACTACCACTTATGAGCTAGTGATGATGCAACAAACTTTTGTCATTTCCACAGCCGTCTAATACCTTGCTAAGGTGTGGAATGCAAATTCATCTAATGGATCTATATAAAAGCCCTCAATGAGGCTAAGGAGTTGCCTAAAACAATGGTCATGATCCTATCCTATGATGGCTATGTAGTTGTGGTTTGAGTTATCTGAACTCTTACCCAAATCGGTGCTCAATACTACTCTCAAAACAATAATTATTATAATTATGCTCATATCTCAGATGAGTACATTTACTCTATTAACTCATTTAGTCTCTTTAGACTTAGCTCAAAACTCAAGTCATCTCAACTTATCTTTTTTCTTTAAAATAGTCATGATCTTAGCTCAGGAAAATGTATTTAAAAGCAATAATTTGACTTCTCAAATCAATCTCAAAATAGATGTAAAAAAATGCTCAACTCATTTATACTCAATAATGCTCATGCTCAAAAGAGTGATTAAGAGACTTCTTATCTTATGCTCAAAATGATAAATAAGAGTCTTCTCAAACTCAACTCATGCTCAAATACCTTTTTCAGTTAAATTATAAAAATAATTACTCTTTAACTCAAAATTGTGCATAAATAATTTAAACACAAGACTCAACTAGGGTTCATGTAAATGCAGATATGAACATACAATCTCAAATACTCAACTCATGAAAATCATCAATATATAATAGAATATATATATACAAGAACTCAATGGAATATAGATAGATAGATAGATAGATAGATAGATAGATAGATAGATAGCTCCAGAATCCATAATTACTGGAATTAAAACTCAAACTTGAAACTCTACTTGGCTATATAGAGATGTGGGGCATAAGGGCGAACTTAGTCAAACGTTATGACAACCTTAAATACCTGGAACAAAGATTTGTTAAGTGAAAATTGAAGATTAGGCGTGAAATTCTTGAACCCTAGTATCTCTTCTTCTCTCTAACTCTTGTTCTCCAAAGATTTTAGGTATTAATGAGAGAAAAAAATAATATTGGGTACTAATAAGAGATGGATTTTTGTCCCAAAATATATTGGGCTAGGTTTGGAAAATGTGGGAAAAGACCAAAATTCCCCTCATTAAAACAAATGATGGCAAAAAGTATTAACTCCAAGTCCGCGACGCGGACCAATCCCTAGATTTAGTTTCCAATTTTTTTCTCTTCTTCGCGACGCAAACACATCGCGCATTCTACTGTCTCAAAATTTCACCTAGAGCCAAAATAATTATATAGTCCCTAGTTCTATTTTTCGCAAGTTTTCTCTTAGTTTTCACAATCTTAGTTAGAACAGTATGAAGTGTTACAGAGACATACATCTCCTACCATATAAAGCCTAAAATGGATCCATCTATATATTAGAATAGTAGATATTATTATAAGCAAACTCGATTAATAGCAAATGATAATCCCAATTACCCTTCAAATCAATAACACACACTCTCAATATGTATTTCAAGGTCTGAATGGTACGTTCCGCTTGACCACCCATCTGAGGGTTAAAAGTTGTGCTACACTAAACTTGAGTACCAAGATCCTTTTAATAAGACCTCCAAAACTGAGATTTGAATTAAGTACCTCAATCTAAAATGATAGATAATGGACCACCATGAAGCTTAACCAACTCACCAATGTAAAGTCTAGCATAGTCCCCGGCTGAATAGGAAGTCTTAACGAAAGAAAATGCATTGAGTTAGTCATTCGGTCAACAACCACCCAAATTGAATCATGTTTCCTATGGGTATGAGGAAAACCCATAATGAAGTCCACATACAAGTCTTCCTACTTTTAAGTATGAATTTCAATGTCTTGAGTGAAACCTTCCAGTTTTTGATGATTAACCTTCACTTGTTGGAAATTAGGGAATTTGGCCACAAACTCCTCAATATCTTTCTTCATGTCATTCCACCAATACACTTCCCTTAAATCTCGATACATTTTTATAGAACACAGATGAATAGAATACCGCAAACAATGAGCTTCAGAAAATATTATTTTCCTCAAACCATCAATATTAGGGACACACAAATAGCCTTGATATCTAAGTACACCATCTCCCCTTGGAAGAAAGCCTAATTGGCTTTTTTTGGCAACCGCCTTCTTCAAATCAATCAATGTTGGATCATTATCTTGTTTTTACTTAACATTTGCCTCAAGGAACAATTCAGAACCATTTGACACAGCTACATCACCATTCTTCGAATCAACCAAGCGAACACCCAAATAAGCTAGTTTGTGAACATCAGGAACTAACTCCTTCTTTTCATCCTCAACATGGGAAACACTATTCATGGACAATCTAGTAAGAGCATCGGCAGCCATATTTTATTTACCTGGGTGGTACAATGCACTCATATCAAAATCCTTTAGTAACTTAAGACATGTCCTTTGTCGAAGATTCAAGTTCTTTGAGTTGAGCACATATTGCAAACTCTTATGGTCAGTAAATACCTCAACATGGAAACCACAGAGATAATATCTCCAAATCTTCAAAGCAAACACAACCTCTGTTAACTCCAAGTCATGATTTGGATAGTTCTTCCCATGCATCTTAAGTTACCTATAAGAACATGCTATCACCTTACCATTTTACATCAACACACAACCAATACCAAATTTAGAGGCATCACAATACACCACATATCCATAAAACCCTTCCAAAAAATTCAACACCGGAGCGGCGGTAAGTCTATCTTTTCACTCTTGGAAGCTTTTCTCACACACTTTGGAACATTGGAGTTCCACCTTCGTTTGAATCAAAGTAGTCAAAGGCGATGCAATGGAAGAGAATCCTTCCACAAACCGTCTATAATAACTGGCTAAGCCCAAGACAATCCTCAAAGATCTACATGTTCATCCTCAATCCAAGAATAGGTTAGAATATTATCAATGAACACAATAAAGAACATATCCAAATATTGCTTGAAAACCCTGTTCATCAAATACATAAAAGTTGTAGGAGCATTCGTTAGTCCAAAAGACATAAACAAGAATTCAAAGTGACCATACCGAGTTCTAAAATTCGTTTGCAAGATGTCACACTCTCTTACTCAGAGTTGATGATAACCCAATTGAAGATCAATCTTTGAAAAGTAACTTGCACCGTGAAGTTGATCAAAAAAGTCATCAATCCTTGGAAAGGGATACTTATTCTTAATTAGGACCTTGTTCAACTGCGGATGGTCAATACTCACACGAAGATAATCATCCTTCTTCTTAACAAAGAGTACAGGAGCACCCCATAAAAAGATACTTGGTCTAATAAAAACTTTATCCAACTAGTCATTCAACTGATCCTTAAACTCCTTAAGTTCCACCTGGGCCATTTGGTAAGGAGGAATAGAGATGGATTGGGTATTAGGGAGAAGATCAATACTGAAGTCTATCTCCCCTTCGGGAGGGATACCATGGAGATCATTGGAAAACACTTCTGAAAATTCATTAACAACCAAAAATGACTAACGAATAGGAGTTTTGTACTTTGTATCCATAACCCATACTAGATGATAAATGCAACCTTTGAAAATCATTTTTGAGCTATAAGGAACGAGATGAATTGACCTTTGAAAATAGAATTACTATCTTTCCATTCTAGGATTGGCTTATTAGGAAACTAAAACTTAATCACACAATTCTATAACATATAGAAGAATAACATGCATGAAGACAATCTATACCAAGAATAACACCAAAATCGGACAAATCAAGCTCTATATGATCAACTAAGGTGATTTTATGAAAAAAATGAGACTGAATAATTTCTATGGACTCTTTTAGCCAAAACTGAATCACCAACGAGAATATAGTTTGGAAAAGGCTCTTACAAGATATTGGGTCTAACAATGAATTTCATAGCATGATAAGGAGTACCAAATGATAGAGTAGCCCTCGGATCTAGCAATGAATAAACATCAAATTCAAAGACTTTGAACATACCAGTCACAACATCGTGCGAATCCTCTAACTCTTGGCAAGTATGCAAAGCATAAAACCTGCTTTTGTAGTGACTTCCACTCAAAGTAGTACCCTGCTGAGTTGGTCGTCCTATAGTACTCTAAGACTTATTCTAAAGTCGACCACCTTCCCCTTTAGTAGCAATCAAAGGAAAAGCATTCACTTGGTAACTCATCTTACCACAACAGAAGCAAAACTTGATCCCGCCAAACAATATCCTAGATGCTTCTTCCCACACTTCTTGCATGGGTGAATGGGTTGACAATTCGAAGCTCATCCTTGAGGCTTAGGGTTAGACACCCTATTTTTGTTGAACTTTGGAGCCAGATTATTAGAAGAATTTTGGTCGAAGTACTTTTGGCGAAAATGAGAATGGCCACCATTGCCCGACTTCCATGAGAGTATTCACCACTTTATTTTTGAGCCCTCTTGGACTCCCTTCTAGACCTCTCTCTCAATTTATCCTCTTCTATTTATTTGGCATGTGTCATAAGCCTTGACATTCCTATCTCCTTGATTAGCATGGCAGTTCTACACTCTTTGACCACCAAGTATGGTACACCCAAAATAAACTTACTCATTTGAGCTCTTGGATCGGCAACCATGAAAGGAGCATATTTTGACAACATAGTGAACGTGAGCGCATACTCTCTTACACTCATGCTTTCTTATCTTAAGTTGATAAATTCTTGCACCTTGTCTTTGGTCAACTCTAGTGGAAAGAAGCGGTCAAAGAAAGCATACTTGAACTCTTCTTAACCAATGGGGCCCATATCTATAGCCCTCTCACTTCTCCAATGATCAAACCATAGTTGAGCCACTTTTTTAATTTGATACGTTGCCAAGTACGCCTTCTCCAATGGACCATTACCCATGAACTCAACAATTTTCCTAATATCCCCAAAAAATTCTTGTGGGTCCTCATCCACCTTAGAGCCATGAAACTCGAAAGGGTTCATACGAGTGAATTCATGAACTAGGCTAGCCACTATAACCATATTCGGGTTCATGAGAGCCATAACTTCCCTATTTTCTAGAGTGGATACGGCTTGGGCAAATACTTGAAATGTGGATCTAAACTCCATATGGAAGACTTGTTTATTCTAAGGGTAATTTGGAGCTTGTTTCTCCTCCTCAACTTTTATTCTCATGGGAATTCTTCGTGGAGGCATATTTCTATAGTCGCAAAGATAAAGCATTAGATAAAACAACCATAGAGTTCAACTATATCGCATGATATAAGAATGATGAAAGAAGTGAAGTTTCCAAAATGCCTCATAGCCTCTCATTCATAGATGTGGTGCACTTCACACTCATAAAAAAAGACTCTACTTGACACGACATATTATACTCCCTAGGATGCCTTAAATCTTGAGCTCTGATACTAAGTTTTTCACGACCCAAGCTAGGTCCTAGATATGACATTTCAATTAGGATCCCAAGAAAACCCCAACCAATCCTCTTAACATATCATAAATAAGCATACATAAGGTAAATAAAACAAGAAGATCAAATCATAAATGTGGAATAAAAGTCCTAACATGAATATCTCGATAAAGGATAAAACAACTCTAAAAGAACATGATAACATAGACTCCATAACAATCTAGTATGCCTCTACTAGTCGAGATGGGGTGTTAGATAAGGTCCTAGCTCACCAATATAAGAAGTAAAAATCATAAGGGATAATAGAAATCACAAATGTCTTGTTCTCGAGTCATGATAACTCACAAACAAGGTGAACTAAGCTCAATATCTAACACGCATGATGATTGTCAGACCCTACATTATGATATGATATAGGAAAAAATATATGTTAGTACGTGAAATACACTAAGTATATGAGAAGCATGCATTAACAATGATAATCAGACAAAAATAATATGAACATATGATGCATAACCAATATCATAAAAATATGAGTAAAACTTGAAAAAATTTGAAGACATAGCCATATGGACAATGCATCATAAAATCTTCATAAGGTCTTATAACACACCATATACATATGTGGGATATTAATCTTAACTTATATTTAAGACCATGTGAGCTATAACATGGAATCCGATGTAACTCTCATGTCGAGAAGAAAGAAGCTACTTGTCAAGGTAGACTCTGTATCATAAATATGACATAACATGAACTATATGTAGATCCACTAGCTGAGCCATTAAGGCAACCTATAGTGGCACGTAGTTTTTTCATCGAGGTTGTGGCTAGGGTTACCTCATTAATCCCCACCTCGAGGTTCACATGATGCTAAGTTAATCCCAATAGAATACATAAAACATAGTCGTTAGGAAAGGTAAATCAATCAATCCAATATCATGAAAATACGTCATAGGAATAGCTCCTTAAAAACCATGATCATAACTTGAACTTGTTGATACTTACCTTTCTAAGCATCCATATTGTCATAACTTGCATATTGTGAGAAAATATTTCATAATTCATGGTTTTATACATGAAAACATACTAGAATCATAATACATAGCTTTCATAAATTGTATATGAGAATTCATAAACTTCATGATTGTAAATCCATAATTCATAATTGAAGTTGATAGCATAATGCATGGGTCATTGAAAAGTACATTGAAAATGCATAACTGAATTGAAAGCATGTATGATTGAAGCATTGTAATTGAAATAAATCATAATTATTTAACCCATATGCAATTAATCAAAACTAGAATTTAGAAGAAATTTATGAAAGAGGTATTTGATAAACCTTTGGGAATCCATATATAAAAGAGGATTCATAGACGAATTCCCAAATATCTTGATCAATTGAATCCATATATGGAATTGAATCTTGGAGACTTGAACTTGAAAATCCTTGATACCCTTATTTGAGGAAGAATATGGACTTAGGAGAAGAATTCTAGAAAGATGATTTATGCTTAGGGTGAATGAGAATAAATGAAGGATTTAGGAGGTTTTGGGGTGGTTAATAAAATAGGATTTATCCCCAAAAACCATCAAAATACATAATAATAATAATAGAAAACTGACCAAAATACCCCTAAAAATAACTGACGGATTCACTAGATGGCCACTTTATATGGTCCGTGAAAAGCACCATAGATCGTAGAGTGGTTTGTAGAAATGAGGGGTCAAAATTGGAAAAAGGGGGAAACTTTGACATATGGGTGTACACACTGTTTAATGCATGATAGGCCGTGAAAGCCCTCGTGGAACCACCCTCTAGAAGTAACTAAGATCTCCTCCTTCACGATAACATCTTTGGGTTATCTTCCTCACCACGGATCATAGAGAGCATCGTAGAAGGGAGACTTTCCCAAGTTATTGAGGGTCGTGCAATTTTCTATAGGTCATAGACCCTTTCGTAGACTCCCCTAGAAATTCCCATATGACTGATCACTTCTATGGTATACCTTCAGAGGTCTTGGTTCCTTTCATGGTCCATTGAAGAGCATGTATAACCCTTTCCTTAGTTCACCACTTCCAAATGACTTTCATTACCCCTTTACATGGGATATGGTACCTTGTAGGGCGCATGAAGGACCTTGTGAAGGTCAAAAAGATGCAATTTTTTTGTGATTTATTTCCAAGTTATTTTTCCAAATTTCCAACTTTTGAGGTCTTACACAAGTTCAACGGTGCTTTTCTAGACCATTTCTTTCCCCTTGAGATAAGGGAGATAAAGTGAAAGAGTTCATTAATTTTAAACAAGGAAATATGAGTATGAGGGAATATGATTTAAAGTTCACTCAATTGTCCAAGTATGCTTAGGCTATGGTTGCCGACTCTAGAGCTCGTATGATTAAGTTAGTTTCTAGTGTTTCAAATATGGTGGTCAAAGCGTGTAGAACTGCAATATTGATCAAGGAGATGGACATCTCGAGGTTGATGATTCATGTCGAACAAATTGAGGAAGAGAAGCTTAAGGAGAGGGATAAGGAGACTAAGAAGGCAATGACCAATAGTGGTGACTTTTCATATTCAAAGTTTGGTAATGGTGGTCATTCATAGTTTTGACAGAAGTACTCCAGCCCAAATTTATCTAGTCACCAAGAATTGAAAATTCACCACTATCTGTACTACGTGAAAAGTCACCACTCTGGCTTGACATCACCAAATCCCATCAGTTTTGTCAGAAGTACTCCCCATCCAGCTCGTGATTAGTATTGGATCTTGTCTATGTTACAGTGCTTGGTGACTCCTCATGATTCCAGGGCATGGCTACATATGATGTCTTCTATTTCATGTTATTCGGTTTCTATTTAGTTCATCAACTAGGGCTTGTCCTATGCCACACTTTTGATAGTAGAGGCTATGTCAGACTTAATATGTTTTTTCTGCATTTGAAGATGTAATACTCATATTTCTACCTTATGTTGAGTTTGCTATTTCATGACTTACCTTCTGCTTTCCATAGTACTTACGTATGTTGTCTCATTTTAGTGTCGTGCTTATTATAATAGGCTAGTTTAGTGTCTTTCCAGATTCTATGTGTCATGTCATGTCTAGGGTATAGCATGGGTCATGACAATAAATAGATTTCCCTCAAATCACAATACATCTTGGTTGATACCAGATGGATAGAATATCGACAATTGTCAGCTTACGATAGAATCTTTATTACCTCAAACCATCAACTTTCGAATCATATAGTTGACCTTGATAAGGAAGCACACTACCTCCCTCTCGAGAGAAAGCCTCTATAGCTTTTTCTAAAACCTCTTTGATTAATTTAATCAAAGTCGGATCACTATCTTGTTTTGATTTCACATCCCCCACAAGAGATTATTCTGAGAATTTTTCACAACAACAACTTCATCCTCAAAATCAATCAAATGATCACCCAAACGAGCTTGTATATGCACATCACGAACCAACTCCTTTTTCTCATCTCAATAGGGGTTATACTATTCATGGACAATCTACTAATGGCAACCACATTTGCTTTTCTCGGATGGTAAAGAACACTCATGTCATAATCCTTCAACAATTAAGCCACCTTCTTTGGACAAAATTCAAATCCTTTTCTTAAACACATATTGCAAACTATTATGATCGGTGAACACATCCACATGAACACCATAAAGATAGTGTCTCCATATTTTCAAAGAAAATGCAATTGTCGTCAACTCTAAGTCAAAGAAAACACAATCTCTACTAACTCCAAGTCATGATTCACGTTATTATTTTCATGAATCTTAAGTTGCCTATATGTATAGACTATTACTTTACCAATTTGCATCAAAAAACAACCAAGACCAATCCTCGATGCATCACAATACGTAATAAAGCAATCGTACCCTTCTTGTAAAGTAAGCACTTGGCTGAAGTTAGCAAATATTTCAACTCTTGTAAGCTCTTTTCACAGGTTTTGGACCATTAAAATGTCACCCTTTACTTAGTCAAAGTAGTCAAAGGCAAAGCATAGAGGAAAATCCTACCACAAATCATTCATAGTAATTGGTTAAAGACGCTACATACCGGTGATAGTTGCAGCACCAGGAGCTTTCAAGGGAGGGGGCCTAAGAAACTCAAAATATCTGAGGGAGAAATAGGTCTAGGCCAATTTTCAACCGCCTCGGTCTTCTTAGTATCAACTCTAATATCTCACCAAATATGATATGGCCAAGGAATGAAACCGACCTCAACTAAAACTTACATTTTCTCAACTTAGCAAACAACTAACAACCCTTGAGAACTTGCAAGACAATTCTCAAATGATCGGCATGCTCATCTTCACTCCATCGATAAAAACAATGACAAACATATTCAAATATTCCTTGAACAGCCTGTTCATCTGTAATGACCTCCAAGATTATTTTCATACTTTTGCATATTTTTACCATTTTACCCCTTCCCGTAGCTTCATTATAACTCTTATGTGATATTGGTATGAGTGGCATTGTCACGACCCAATCCTAGGGCCTAGACATGACATGGCGAATGAGGAACCCAAAACTACCTTAAACAAGCCTCTTAGCATTTTTTTAGCCTTTCATAGGTAATGACAATAAATAAACAAGCGAAAATCATAATAGTAAATCTTCAACTTACATATGTCCAACAACACCTCTAACTTTTAGATTTAATGGGACAAAGACAAGTCTCTAACTCACCCTCAATCATAATAGAAAGAAATGTCATAGTAAGTGTCTAAAGATCTCAACATATAATAAGCTAGAAAGATAAAGGAGTATTGTTCCCGAAATATGGGAACTCACCAAAAGTAGTCTTCAAATGAAATCTCAACTAGCCACGTAAAGGAGAACGAGGATGAGCACCGATCCCTATATGGTGATATCATATAGGAAAAATAGTATGCGTTAGTACTTTGAATGTACTAAGTATGTAAGCATGTATGAACATTGAGGAAACATTAAAACATTGATGTAATATGAAACATAATGCAATGCATGCATAGTCAATCATATAGATATCCTTTAAAACATTCATTTTTGGGAAAATAACCATAACCGACATTTAAGACCATGTGAGCTATTAAATAGAATCCAACATAACCCCCTATGTTGTCCGGGGAGACTACTTTCTGGGTAGAACTCCGTCAACTTCATTCATTTCTTTAACTTTAACTTTAACGGCTTTCACGGATCCAATTGCCTAAGCCTACAAGGGCTCCTATGTTGGCACATAGTTAATGAGACAAGAGGTTGCTACTAGGATTCTCTTACCGAATCCCACCTTAATGACACATTCTGTGCTAAGTCAATCTCACGGAATAGTTTAATACTTCAAAACAGTCATAGAATATAGCTTCAAAATTCAAAATATTATATTCGGTAGAATAGCTCATTAAAACATTTGGTGATTCAAATATGCAAGAATTATCATTATAGCATAAAGAATCCATCTTTCATAGCATTTCATCATTCTTTTATTTTATAAGACTCTCTTTTTATCATAGACATTGCTTTCATAAACATTCATTTGGAGTCAAAGCTTTAAAGTCAAAATTCATTGAAAACATAGTAAAACTAGGTGGATTCAAATCACTTCAACTTGAAAACATGTATGTAAATAAATATGCATAAATACTTTGAAATCCATTAATTAAAAATCATCCTTTAAATAACTCACCATGAATTTTAAGAACCTTAAAAGAGATAAACAGAGAAATTACTTGCAAACATCAATTCATACATATGAAATCATGTTATATCAAAATACACCAATAATCATTAGTTTAATCATGATTCATGCTATTAAGTAAAAGTAAGAATTGCCCATAAGAAAATATTATTTACAATCAAGAGATTTAATTGAAAGAATTTTTGGACTACATGGGTGGAAGAACCCTTGCATAAACACCCATATAACTTAGAGTAAAGCTTAAAGAAAATAAACATAATTTATCATAGAATCAAAATACATTAGGCATGATAGTGGAAGGAATACTCTCATTGAAGCTTTACATACCTGGAATCCGAAGCGTTGCTCAGAATTGAAGAAATTAATAAACACTCTTAAATCCTAGTATTTTCTCCTCGCCAGAGCATTTTGTGTACTATCCGGAGTATATGAATCACTAAAATAGTATTTTTGCACTACTAAGAACTAAAACTATATTTTGAGAATAAGTAAAGGAGTTTATAGAGAGAAGAGTTGCTTGAGAAAGCTTGATGAACAAAATGATGAAATAAGATGGGTATTTATAGGTGTAAAAGAGGGACCTAACAATAATTAAAATAATTATAAACAAAAATCTAAAAATTTAATGGAAGATTGTGATGTCATGGTTGACGTTAAATGGAGGACTATTAAATTCGTGGGTGATGTCAAATGGATCTAGATCTTTTCATGGTTGGTGAGATACCTTATTGGACTCAAAGTGACCAAATGTTTGGAAAGACATTTTGGGAATGTCACACGCCCTCACCCATACTTGGTGATAGACGGACCGAAGGTCGATCTTGGAGAAGTGACTTGCCCCTTGCAATTAATCAAACAAGTCATTTATTCTAGGGATTAGGTACTTGTTCTTAATGGTCAACTTATTTAATTGCCGGTAGTCTATGCACATTCGAAGTGACCCATCCTTCTTTCTCACTAATAACACGGGAGCACCCCATGGTGAAATACTTGGTCTTATGAACCTCTTTTCTAATAAGTCCTTTAATTGTTCCTTCAACTCTTTCAATTCAGTCGGGGTCATCCGATAAAGAAGAATAGAGATAGGTTGGGTATCAAGGTGGAAATCGATACCAAAATCAACTTCCTTTTCGGGAGAGACACCAGGAAGGTCATTGAGAAAGACATCAAGGAACTCATTGACTATGGGAACCAACTCAAGAGGAGGACTTTTGGAGTCGACATCCCTAACCCTAACAATATGGTAAATACAACCCTTTGAAATCATTTTTCAGGCCTTAAGATAAGAAATAAACTTACCCTTCACCACCGAATCACGACCCTCCCATTTAATAACGGACTTATTTGGAAATTGGAACTTGACTCAGTGAGTCCTACAATATATGGAAGCATAAGATGTATGTAACCAATCCATCCTAAGAATGACATAGAAATCTACCATGTCAAGCTCAATGAGATCACAAAGAATAACTTTATGCAAGATAGACATGGGACAACCCTTATAGACCTTTCTAGCAATAACCGACTCACTAACGAGGGTAGACACCAAATAGGGATCTAATAACATTTTGGGTGACACATCAAACTATTAGCAAGGAATGGAGTAACAAATAATAAATTTGCACCCGGATCTAATAGTGCATACACATCAAAATAAAAGACCTTTAACATATCACTAATGACATTGAGTTCGTCCTCAACCTCTCATCTCCCGTGCAAGGCATAAAAGTGGTTGGTGCATTGGAAACCTCCTTAGGATTATTGACCATGATCGATTTGGTCTTGAGGCCTACCACCACCATCTCTATAATCCCTAGCATGGTGGCCCAGCTTTTCACACTTAAAGCATGCATTGGAGCTGGCTAAGCATTCCCCTTTGTGAGTCCTTCCACACTTCTTGCAAGTGGGGAAAGTTTGAGCAGAAATATTCTCTCTTAGAACCATTGGTTTAGCACCCTTTTCCTTATTGAACCATTGAGGAGGAGTATTGGTGTAACCTTGTCCCACAAACCATTGCCCACTTTGTCCTTTGCCATTGTTACCATAACCGAACCTTTGAGGGTTAAATCCTCCACCATCCACTCTAGCCTTTTTGAACCTCCTTGATCTCTCTCTCAGTTTCTCTTCTTCAATTTATTCTGCGTAAGTCATTAATCAAGAGATATCCATCTCCTTGACCAACATGGCCATTTTTCACTACTTGGACACCAAGCTTGAGACACTGAAAATAAATTTTCTCATCCTACCTCTTGGGTCAGAGACCATGAAGGGAGCATACTTTGACAACTTAGTGAATTTGAGAGCATACTACCTCACGCTCATACTCCCTTGACAGAGGTTGATGAACTCTTATATTTTGGCCTCCCTTAGCTCCAATGGGAAGAAGTGGTCTAGGAAGGCACCTTTGAACTCTTTCTATCCTATCGGCCACATTTATTCATCCCTCTCAACAACTCATTATTCATACCACACTCGAGCCACACCTTTGAGTTGATAGGCCATTAGCTTGGACTTCTCTTTCGGTGGCATACACATGATAGCCACAATCTGGTACAACTTATTAATGAACTACATAGGGTCCTCATCTAGTTTAGAACCATCAAACTCGGGAGGATTCATCCTTTGGAAATCCCAAAACCTAGAGGCCAAATTTTGCATTTGGGGAGGAGAAACACATTGATGCCCTTGATGGCTACTACTTGAGTCAACAACATAATGATATTGCAAAACTCGGCATGGGTTACCCCTTCCTCATGATATGGGGAATTAAGAATCGGAAGATCTTGGTCCTCATCATCAACCTTTTCTCTTGGAGGTGCTCTTCCACGATTCATTATCTAGTGAACCCAAAATGGATCATTAGTTAAAGGAAAGCTAAGGACACTCTAAGGCACGATATGAATTTGAAAGAAGTGAAAACTTTCGTAAATGTCCCATAGTCTCCTATTCATAGTTATGGCGTACTTCACAACTATGAACAAGATCCTATTTAACGCAGTATGTTGGACTCTGAGGACAACTCAAAACCTCAGCCTCTGATAACAAGTTTATCATGACTCAAGCCTAAGGTATAGATATGATATGGTGAATGACAAACCCAAAAGTACCTCACACGAGCCTCTTAGTATTCTTTTAGCGTTTCATAGGTAATGACAATAAATAAATAAGCAAAAATTATAGTAGTAAGTCTTCAACTTATATATGTCCAACAATACCTCTAACTTTTAGTTTTAACAGGGCTAAGACAAGTTCCTATCTCACCCTCAATCATAATAGAAAGAAATGTCATAGTAAGTGTCTAAAGATCTCAATATATAATAAGCTTCAAAGATAAAGGAGTATTATTCCCGAAACATGGAAACTCACCAAAAGTAGTCTTCAAACGAAATCTCAACTAACCATGTAGAGGAGAAAGAAGAAGAGCACCGATCCCAACATGGTGATATCATGTACATAAAGGAGTATGCGTTAGTACTTTGAATGTACTAAATATGTAGGCATGCATGAATATTGAGGAAATGTTAAAATATTTATGTAATATGAAACATAATGCAATGCATGCATAATCAATTATATATATATTCTTTAAAATATTCATTTTGTGGAAAGATGATCATAACCGATATTTAAGATCATGCGAGCTATTACATGGAATCCAATATAACCCCTATATTGGCCGAAGAGACTACTTGTCTGGTAGAACTCTGTCAACTTCATTTATTTCTTTAACTTTCACTTTAAGGACTATTTGTGGATCCATTAGCCTACCTACAAAGGCTCCTATGTTGCACATAGTTAATGAGACAAGGTGTTGCTACTAGGATTCCCTTAATGAATTCCACCTCAATGCCCCATTCGATCCTAAGTCAATCCCACAGAATAGTTTAATACTTTAAAATAGGCATAGCATATAGCTTGATAATTTAAAACATCACATTCGATGGAATAGCTTATTTAAACCTTTAGTGATTCAAATATGCAAGAATTGTTCTTATAGCATAAGAATTCATCATTCATAGCATTTCATCATTCTTTTATTTTATAAGACTCCTTTTTTTATCATAGACATTATTTTCATAAATATTTATTTGGAGTCAAAGCTTTCCAGTCAAACTTTATTGAAAATATAATAAAACTAGGTGGGTTTAAATTATTTCAACTTTCAAACATGTATGTAAATGAAATTATGCATAAATATTTTGAAATCCATTAATTAAAAATCATGTTTTAAACAACCAACCATGAATTTTAAGAACCTTTAAAGAGATAAATAGAGAAATTACTTGCAAACCATCAATTCATACATATGAAATCATTTTGCGTCAAAATACACCAATAATCATTAGTTTAACCATGGTCCATGCTATTAAGTAGAAATAAGAAATATCTATAAGAAAATAATATTTGAAATTAAGAGATTTAGTTAAAAGAGTTTTGGACTACATGGGTGGAAGAACCCATGGATGAACACCCACATACCGTAGAGTAAAGCTTAAAGAAAATAAACATAATTTATCATATAATCAAAATAATTTAGGCATGAGAATGGAAGTAATACTCTCATTGAACACTTACATACACTAATATAAGACAGGTAATTAAACTTCAAATACTTAATAATCTATGCATTTGGAAACATGATATGAAAACCCATAAAGTTTCATACTTGAATCAAATAGAAGACTTAGATAATTCATTTGGGCTTCATGGATGAAAGGATCCATAAATCAATACCCACATACCTTAGAGTAAAGCTTGAAGAGAATTTGGTAAATAAACATAATTTATCATATAATCAAAATACTTTAGGCATGAGAGTGGAAGGAATACTCTCATTGAAGCCTTACATACACTGATATAAGATAGGTAATTAAATTTTATATACTTAATAATCTATGCATTTAGAATCATGATATGAAAACCCATAAAGTTTCATACTTGAATTCAATAAAAAAAATTGATAATTCATTTGGGCTTCATGGATGAAAGGATCTATGAATCAATACCCACATACCTTAGAGTAAAGCTTCAAGAGAATTGGATAAATAAACATAATTATCATATAATCAAAATAATTTAGAAATGAGAGTGGAAGTAATACTCTCATTTAAGCCTTACATAACTAAAAGCCGAAACATTACTCAGAATCGAAGGACTTAATAAATACTATTGAATCCTAGCTTTTTCTCCTCTCCGGAGCATTTTCTGTACTACCCGGAGTATATGAATCACCAAAATAGTATTTATACACTATTAAGAACTAAAACTATATTTTGAAAATAAGTAAATAAGTTCATAGAGAAAAGAGTTGCTTGAGAAAGTTTGATGAATAAAATGATGAAATAAGGTGGGTAGTTATAGGTGTGAAGGAGGGACCTAACAATAATTAAAATAATTATAAAGAAAAATCTAAAAATTTAATAGAGGATTGTGATTCCATGGGTGATGTCAAATGGAGGACTATTGATGTCATGGGTGATGTCAAATGGATCTAGATTTTCTATGGTTGGTGAGATGAATCTTCTTTTTACGAAATACCCTTTTTTCGGAGCTATGTTTGAACAAGATAAATTTCTAATTAGGATTTGATGTCTTCATATGAATTGTATCTCTAGAAGTCATATTTCATGTCTTTCAAAAATTAACTGATTTAGGGCATCCTACAGTGAGATATGATTTTTCTTCTACAATTACTCTATTTCATCACAACACTAGGTCTTGCAAAGATTAATTTATTTGACCTACTTAGCCTCCTAATATTAAGCTATGATCCATATGAAAGTTGTAAATAATGATGTTGGAGTTATTAAAAAATTTGAATCACATAATTTGGACCAATCTATAAAATTTTATGCCCACAATACAAAAGCAATATTATTTTTATTGAGAATTGAAATACCATAAACAACGTTTTTAGGGGGTGTTAGAGTATTTCTTGAGCAGGGACAGTACCTACCACTTCAGCCGGACCCAGGTCTAAGAGGAGGCTCAAACTTCAAAGCAGGAACGGGCACAGTATGATCCATCCCCAGTTCTACAATCTACTACTATAGCTCCCCGTCTAGTAATTTAGCCTATTCCCACGATTGTTTAGCACATGGAAGCCGGACCGGTTATGACTGAGGAGGAGCAGAAGATATTGGGCAAGTTTATCAGATTGACCCTTCCCAGGTTCTTGGGTGCTGTGGGCGAGGATGACCATGAATTTTTAGTTAGTTTCCATGAGAGGTTTCATAACCTCAGATTAGTAGAGTCCCACGAGGTTGATTACACTAATTTCCATCTTGATGGACCAACAAAGCGGTGGTGGAGGTCCTATATTAGATGCAAACCCATGGGATCACCGCTGATGACATGGACCCAGTTCTCTAAGGCTTTCTTGGAGAAGTATGTACCCTAGAGTTTGAGAGAGAGGCTGAGAGATGAGTTCAAAGCACTGGTACAGGGATCAATAATGATCACAGAGTATGAGTCTCAGTTTCATGAGCTCTCCATGAACACTACCATGGTTATACCGATAGAGTAGAAGTAGGTACGCTAATCTTTCAGAGGATTATTTATTCCTTTGAGGTTGGATATAGAGCATATGGTTGCATCGGGTTGTTTGTTCTTACAGATAGTAGATAATGCTCATACTATTGAGGCTATACGTGGTTTGGTCTATGGAGGCAACGATAAGAGGCCTCACCACAGGGTAATTTCAATGGACGCCAGTCACATGGTAGGGCTTCTTTAGGCAGAGGCCATCCACAGCAGTATCCATCTAGTAGATCGGTTGAGGTAGCCTTACAATTTACTAATGGTGAATCAGTAGGTGCCAGCAGTCAGAGTGGCCAAACTTTGGGTCAGTTTTCTCGGGGTTAGACTTTTGGGTATTTAGGTTGCGATGGTAATTTGAGTTCAGCTAGGACATCACAGAGAGGTTCATTCAGGGGGCCACTCTATGAGTGTGGCGTGATAGGACACTTTGTTAGGGAATATCCTACTATGAGCCATCATAGATGCTAGAGTTAGCAGGGCCTATAGGGTCAGCAAGTTCGGACCCTTGGGCCCCAGTTCAGCTACCTAAAGAGAGTATGTAGGATGGTAAAGATGAGTCTCAGGGTACGAGTAGTAGTCTCTAAGCAGGATAGATATATGGTAGAGATGGATGCAATCACATGTATGATTTTTTAAGTAGGCTGGAGGCGGATACATCGGATGTCGTCATCATAGGTATGAACTTCATCTCTTATCAGCCTATCTATGTTTTATTTAATCTAGGTTCCACTTAATCATATATGTTTGTTCATTATGCTACTCGATGAGATGTCTTATGTGAGCCTTGGTATTCCTCTGGTTGTGTGGATAGGTACAACTAGTCATATACCATGTATTGGGATATCCTTCCTCAGGGCTCAGCAGTTAGGGGGAAAGAGGTATCCTTCCTATCTTGCTTATGTCTATGACACTAGTGTTGATACTCCTTCTATTGATTTTGTTTCGATGGTTCGATATTTACCTAATGTATTTCCCACCAATCTACCTGGTCTCCTTGCTGAGCGCGACATTAATTTTGGCATTGATGTTGAGCTGGGTACATAACCAGTCTCTATTCCACCATATCGGATGGCTCTAGTTGAGTTGAGGGAGCTTAAGGTGTAGCTCCAGGACCTCTTGAGTAATGGGTTTATCATACCCAGTGTGTCTCCTTGGGGTGCTTCTATTCTTTTCGTAAAGAAGAAGGATGGAACCTTGTATATGTGTATTGATTATAGGCAGTTGAATAAGGTGACCATCAAGAATAGGTACCCGATGCCATGGATTGATGATTTATTTGACCAGCTCCAAGGTGTAGGAATGTTCTCTAGAATAGACTTAAGGTCAAGGTATCACTAGTTGAGGATTAAGGAGTCATATATCCCTAAGACTACTTTCAGGACTTGATACGGGCACTATGAGTTCTTAGTCATGTCTTACAGTTTGAATAATTCCCCCACAATATTCATGGATTTGGTCTACCATGTGTTCATGCTCTACTTGGACTCTTTTGTCATTGTATTCATTGATGACATACTAGTCTACTCCGGGAGTAGAAAGCAGCATGAGCAGCACTTGAGGATAGTACTTCAGACTTTAAGGGATCAATAGTTGTATGCCAAATTCAATAAGTGTGAATTTTGGCTTGACTCCGTGGCATTCCTAGGGCATGTGGTGTCCAAGAATGGGATTATGATAGATCCGACGAAGATAGAGGAAGTCTATGATTAGGTTAGGCTCACTTCTCCTACCGAGTTTTGCAATTTCATTAGGTTGGCAAGGTATTACAGACGGTTTGTGGAGGGTTCTATTTCAGCACCATTGACCATATTGACTGTTCTTTTCTAGTGGTCTGACGAGTCTTAGGTGAGATTCTTTCTGTCGAGGACCAGGGGCTTGCTGTGTATTGTGATGCTTCAGGTGTTGGCTTGGGGTACGTTCTAATGTAGCAGGATAGAGTTATTGCATATGCTTCTAAGCAAATGAAGGTGCATGAGCAAAACTACCTCACACATGATTTAGAGTTGGCAGTAGTAGTCTTGCATTGAAGATTTGGAGGTATTACTTGTATGGAGCCCATTGTGAGATTTACACTAACCACAATATTCTTTATTATATCTTCAGCCAAAAGGACCTTACTTTGAGACAGCGCAGGAGGTTGGAGTTACTAAAGGACTATGATGTCACTATTCTTTATCACCCAAGCATGGCAAATATAGCAGCAGATGCGTTGAGCCAGAAAATAGAGAGTATGGGGAGTTTGGCATTCTTATAAGTTGAGGAGCGGCCTTTAGCTTCGAATATTCAGTCCTTAGCTAACCAGATGGTTCTTCTTGATATTTATGAGCCGGGTAGGGTACTTGCTTATGTAGAAGCTAGGTCTTCCTTGATAGAGCATATACGAGCACAGCAATTTGAGGACCCACTGCTGAGGGTGATTTGAGATAAGGTACTCAGTGGAGAGTCTAGGAAGGAGACCTTAGATCTGAAGGACATTTTAAGGATTAAGGATCGTATCTATGTTCCTAGAGTTGGAGATCTAATCATGCTCATCTTTGAAGAGGCCCATTGGTCCAGATATTCTATTCATCCTGGTTCGGCGAAGAAGTATCACAACATAAGGCATCATTATTGGTGGTGCGGGATAAAGCAGGACATTGCAGCTTCTGTGGCTAGGTGCTTGAACTATCAGCAGCTTAAGTTTGAGCATCAAAGTCCAGGTGGTTTGACCCAGTGACTACCTATTCCAGAGTAAAAGTGAGAGCAGATAGATATGGAATTTGTAGTAGGTTTACCATGCACCTCCTGAGATTTTCATTTTATTAGGGTTATCGTAGATCGATTGACCAAGTCTGCTCACTTCTTACCGGGGACTACCTATACTTTACAAAGGTTAGCTCAGATTTACATCTGAGAGGTGGTCCAATTGCATGGGGTGCCAGTATCTATTATTTCAGACTGTGATACTCATTTCACACCACATTTCTGGGGGTCTATTTAGAGAGTGTTGGGTAACCGAGTCGAGCTCAGAACAGCCTTCCACCCTCAGACCGATGGCCAGTCAAATAGGATTATTCAGGTTTTGGAGGACATAATACAGGCATATGTTATTGATTTTGGGGGTCAATGGTCTTTAGCTTTGGAGAGTTCACATATAATAATAGCTACCATTCGAGAATTGATATGGCTAACTTTGAGGCATTGTATGGTAGTAGATGTCGTTCCCAATAGGATGGTTTGATGCTTTTGAGGTTAGGCATTGGGGTACTGATTTTTTTCATGACTCTATGGATAGAATTCATATGTTCCAAGTGAGTCTCCGTACTTCCCAAAATAGGCAGAAGAGTTATGTTGATTGGAGAGTTTGGCCTTTGGAGTTTATGGTTGGAGATTGGGTATTCTTGTGAGTGTCACCCATAAAGGACATGATAAGATTCAGAAGTAGGGGCAAGATTAACCCTAAGTTTTTTGGTCCTTTTGAGATTTGAGATGGGTAGGGAAGGTAGCTTATGAGTTGGCCTTGCCCCCAGTACTTGTAGATATTTACCCTGTGTTACATGTTTCTATGCTGTGACGGTACATTCCAGATGAGTCTCACGTGCTTTAGTGGAATTTGGTCTAGTTTGATGAGTCCTTAGCCTTTGAGGATGAGCCTATGGCTATTTTGGACAAGCAGGTTAGGAATTTGAGGTATAGGGAGATTCCATCGGTGAAAGTCTAGTAGAGGCATTATCAAGTCAAGGAGGCTACTTGGAAGACTGAGCAGGACATGCAGACTCGATATCCTTACCTTTTTGAGATACCAGGTACCTTTCTTCCTTGACTTTTGAGGATGAAAATCCTTTTAGTAGTGGATGTTGTAATGACCTCCAAGGTCATTTTTATACTTTTATGTGTTTTTACCATTTTATCTCTTCTCGTAGCTTTTTTATAGCTCTTATGTGATGTTGGATAGGTGGCATTCTCCCTAAGGTATTCAGTTGATTTTTGAGGTGGTTTGCCAATTTTTGAGGCTTAAGGTTTGAAAGAGTTGACTTTATTCAACATCTAGAGATTCGAGCATTGTACGAGAATTTCAATGGTTCCATCAGCTTTGAAAGCTCCATTTTGGTCTAGAAGGAAGGCTAGTTTGGGTTTTGGAGTCTTCATTTTGAGTTTGTGCGATTTATCATTTTAAGTTTAAAGTTTTGGCCAAGTTTGATTTCGGTCAATATTTTGAGTAAACACACTCGGATGAAAATTCCGTCAGCGAGGTTAGCTTCGGAATACCGAGTTTAGTCTAGAACAACCTTTGGTTTGATTCTCGAGGTGCTTGAAATGAGGTTTAGGCCGTTTGTGTGTTTTGAATGCTCTCTTTGGAAAATGTTGACTTTGGTCAACATTTCAACTAAATGACCTCCGTTGAAAAATCTATCAATTCCATTAAGTTTGGAATGTTGTTTCTGGTTGGGAAGCATAGTCTGTTTGCGTTCGCGGGGTTCCAAATGATTTTTGGACCCCCATCAAAGAAAATCCCATTTCTCCATAGTGCAGCACCAGCTGAACTGCTGGTGTAGGAAATTTTGTTCGCGAGCCATGGGCTGCGATCATGAAGGACTGACTCCTTGGTCATCACGATCGCGGAGATGAGTTTTTCGATCACGAAGGTCGTTTTTATTGAGTCTAGCAATTGCGGACCTAGGTCCTGTGATCGCGAAATGTAAATTCACTGGCAGCGGTGAATTAAAATACATGTTTTCAACAGTATAAGTCCCATTTGGGACTTAGAAAAGGAGTGATTTGGAGAGCAATTCTTGTCCATTTTTGATCATTTTGTCTATGCGTTGGATATTCTTGTGGGAACATTCCGGACCCTTTCTCATCCTAAAAACCTTGTAAGTTTCACATAATATCGTTGTTTCTTGCATTCGTTGAACTATTCTAGGGCTTGAATTTGGTGGGGTTATTTGAGCTCTTTCGGTTCTCGAAATATACCCATTTTTGGAGAACAAATTCCTTTATCTATTTGGTACCTTGTGACAGAGTAGGTTTTTCGAATTCATTCGTGAGTCCCAATATCGAATTTTGACCCAATTTTAGTTCTGTTTTTAATTATAGCAATATGGTTATCGTTGACTTTGTTTTGATGTGTTCATCGATGATTTTATAGAGTGGCATCGTTTGGAGGTGGTCTGGAAAGGAAAAGTTCAAGTTTAGCAGTTCGTGTGCAGTTTCGTTTTTAAGGTAGGTTATGGATTACTCTTGTTAGACTTGGTTTTGTTAGACTTGGTATATTTCGAGTAGTAACGCATGATTAGGTTGGTGATTTAAGTGTTGATATCCCATTGAGCAAATTTAGAGTCGGTGATCATTGTTAGTGACTAGTTTGGGGTTTTAGTTGTTGGATCCTTAGTCTAGGTTATATCTTGACTTGTTGATATCATTTAGAATCCTTAAAAATTGCTTTCAGGTGATTTGAATTTAGGATGTTGTTTGTTTGACTTGTTTGGTTTTCGGTTAGCCACTCGTTATGACTTTTGGCTTATGTTTATTCCTTGTTTGCTTATGATATCGTAATGTTAGGCCTGAGGCCGTGCTTTCGGTACACCAGAGTATCAGGTTAGATTTGGTGCCTTGAAAGGATCTTACTTGACTTGAGTGACATATGATTATGACATACTACTTATATTAATTTGCCTTGCCAATGTTAAAAACTCATTTTTAAAGAAAGAATAAAATAATGAGATTAAGACTTTTGATTAATGAATAAGGGTGAGGAATTTAAGGAAATCCGGTGATATCTTACTTATGGAAATTCATGGCTGATGAGCTCGAGGTATAATTCAGGGTGGCCCTTTCACTGACCTTGGGCTACACTTTATTTTATTTGATAAGCTCAAGGTGTGAATTTCGCGCAGCTCATTGATACATATTCCGCGTTATTATTTTAAAGTTGATAAGCTCGAGGTATGATTCTGGGCGTTCCTTTTATTGATGAGTTCGAGGGTTATTCCGGGCGCTTCATGGTACTTTTGGAGGATATTAAGCCTTAACTACGACTTTATATTTGTGAATTATTATGATATTTTATGAGTTGAGATTATTGATGTGATTACATGATTGGTTGGACTTACTTGACTGTTGTCTGATTCTTCCCGTACCCTCTTTCCCCGTAACTGTAGTTTTATGCTTCCCTCTTATTATTATTAGTATCATCGTGCTGCTTATTATATATTTATTCTTTCTGATCTTGGTCAACCTATGATTCCTACTGAGTACCCCGTGTTTTGGTGCTCATACTGCACTTTTGCATATGATCATCCGTAGCGGTGCCATATCCGGACTTTGGTGAGCTCCCGATGTTTAGATACTTGCTACATTCCCTCTTTTCTCTGACATGTATTTTGTAGTTTGGACAGTCAGTTCTACATTGTATTTATATATATATATATATATATATATATATATATATATATATATATATATATATATATATATATATATATTGTCAACTTTTGTACTTAGTAGCTCCTGTATAGGTGCCATCATGTCTGGGGTTTGGTCAAGTGTTAGTTCGTCAGTTTTGGTCACTACCGGGCCTTTGGATATTTTGTATCGTATTTACATATCTATACCCTGACCCAACTTTTCTTTTGTTATATTCTTTTGTTTCCGCCTTTTTATGTTACTGATTATTTAAGTAGATTGAGTTTTGACTTCTGCTTGGCTTGGGTTTGCTAGCCTACTCGGGGGTTATAGTAGGCGTCATCAAGGCCCAGATTCGGGTCATGACATCATCAAATCCATAAAAGTTGTAGGAGCATTAGTTAGGCCAAAATAAATGACCAAAAAGTCATATTGCCATACCGAGTTTGAAAACTCATCTTCGGAATGGCACATTCATCCAGTTATTAAGACAATTAAATAAGGTGTTTCCTTGTTTTGGGATCCTTTATCTTTGTTTTATTTTAAATCATTGGGTTTAGACATTATCTCACTTTAAGCTGATGATAACCCGATCGAAGATAAATCATTGAAAAGTAACTAGCACCTTGAAGCTGATCGAACAAGTCATCAATCCTTGAGATGGGATACTTATTCTTAACTGTGACCTTGTTCAACTATCGATAGTTAATGCACATGCAGAGATAACCATCTTTCTTTCGAACAAAGAAAATTGGACCACCTCATAGAAAGATACTCGATCTTATAAAACCCTTATCCAAAAGGTCCCTTAACTGATCTTTCAACTCCTTAAGTTTTGTCAGAGCAATTCTATAAGGAGGAATAGAGATAGATTGGGCATCTAGAAGAAATTCAATTCCAAAGTTGATTTTCCTTTCGGGAGGAATACCAGGAAGATCATTGGGAAATAATTTCGAAAAGTCATTAACGATGGGAACAGACTCAAGAGTAGGGGTTTCAGAATTCATATCCTTAACCCATACTAGATGATAGATGCAACCTTTAGAAATCATCTTTTGAGCTTTAAGGAACGAGATAAACTGACCCTTAAATGTTAAATTACTACCCCTTCATTGTATGACTAGTTCATTAGGAAACTGAAACTTAACCACTGGGTCGTACAATCAATAGAGGCATAATAAGCATGAAGCCAATCCATACCAAGAATAATATCAAAGTCAGTCATATCTAACTCTATGAGATCAATTGAGGTGATTTTCTAAAAAACTAAGGCTAGGAAATTTCTGAAACCCATTTAGTTAAGACTGAATCACCAATAGGAGTAGAGACTAAGAAAAGTTCTAACAAGATTTCGAGATTGACATCAAACTTTATAGCAAGATAAGGAGTCACAAAATAAAGATTCTCTCCAAGATCAAACAAAGCATAAACATCAAACTGAAAGACTCATAACTTATCAGTAACTACATCAGGAAAATCCTCCTGATCCTGTCGAGTCTAAAGAACATAAAACTTGTTCCGATGCTGATCAATACCAAAACCAAATGAAGTACCCTACAGAGATGGGCGACATGAAGAAGAAGTTTGAATTTAACGTTGAACGTCTCCACCCTTTCTATCAAGGAAAGGGAAATCTCTCAGCTTATGAATCATCTTACCACAACCAAAACATGCATTAGAACCGACTAAGCAATCTCCTTGATGGTTCTTCCCACACTTCCTACATATGAGGATAGTTTAACCACTCCAAACACTCCTTTGAGGCTTATGGTTAGACACCCTATCCTAGATGAACTTCGAATTCTGAGTACTAGATTAATTCGGGTCAAGTACTTCTGTCAAAATTTAGAATGACCACCATTACCCGACCTCGAATATGAAAATTCACCACTATCAGTCCTAAACCTCTTAGTCACCCTAGCCTTCTCCTTAATCTTCTCTTTCATAATTTATTTGGCATAAGTCATCAACCTCAAGATATCCATATTTTTTATCAACATTGTGGTTTTACACTCTTTGACCACCATATCAAAAATACCAAAAACAAACTTGCTCATGCGAGCTCTAGAATCGGCTAGTATTGCAGAGTAAATCATATTCCCTCACACTCATATTTCCTTGTACAAAATTAATGAACTCTTGTACTTTAGCCTCCCTCATCTCAGGGAAAAAGAGTCAGTCTAGAAAAGCACCCTTGAATTTGTTCCAATCTAAAGGACCTACATCGATAACTCTCTCTTCCTTCCATTGTTGAACCAAACTTGATAACCTCCCTTCAATTGATAAGAGGCCAACTTTTCCTTCTCCATGGAGTCAAACCCATGGTGTCCACTGTTATGTCGAAAAAAGACGGTTTAAAATTAATTTTAACTTTATAGAGAAAAAATTAATTTTAGAAAACATGAGTCGCCACTTAATTTTTTAAAGAAATTAAGAAAACTTAATTTAAAAGACCCTAAAAGATTTAAGTCTTAAAAATTCAGAAAAAAAGGTACGAGGTTCTTATTTCCATTTTGAGAAGGTGTTAAGCATTCAAAGTGGCCGCTAACGCGCGGTTATCCGACGATTTGAAAAATTATTTGACTAACGTTTGAAAATATTAATTTAAAAGGAAACTAAGACTTTGAAATTATTTTTTAGAAAAAAAAAAGATCAAACTTAAACATTGAAAATAATATACATGTATATATAAAAAAATAAAAGTTTATTAAATGACTAAGTAAATGTAGAAAATCATTTAAAGAATAAATTAACATAAATTGGTTTATCTTTAGGGGAATATAATTAAGTTAAAACAAATTAAAATTAATATCTAAACAAGCATAAATTACATAAATAAGTAAATTATTACAACTCGAATCAATATAAATAAACAATAAAAAAACACATAAAAATATGACCCGACACTTAGTTTCTGTACGTCTGGACTAAGTTATTGGGCCATCTACGTTTTGGGTCTTAAGCCCAATTACATTATATATCGCAGCTGTATATACACTGTATATCAGACCGTATATATACTGTATATCAATGTATATAAAACTTCTTTCCACCTGTATTCCATGTATACAGCCCAATATCAATATTCAAATCATGAATATTACCTTCCTTTCCATGTATCAACTTTCCAGCAATTTGAGCAAGATGATGAGAGACTCAAACTCAACAATATGCAAGGATGGAGTCCAAAGATGGGCTCGAATTGATATCACATGCACCAAAATAAAATTACATAACCATTTACTTATTTTAAGTTAAACCATATCATGATATTTTGAGTTATCCAATTGATGAGCATCCTAGAAGTGACTAACAACATGCATATATGTGGACAAAGGAAAGAAAAGAAGAAATATATTCAAGTAACTAAAGAACACGGATTTAATAGATGTACGCTATACTAGCTCAAATTTTTTAAAAAAGAATTAAATCAATTAGGCCATGAAAGTTCTAATCGAATAATGACTTTAAGCATATTTTTTGTTATCTAAATCATGTTTAAAGAAGAAATTAAAAACATGAAAATCTATATTGTCAAAGGAAACTATTTGGAAAAATAATGAACAAAACTAAGATCTTTTATGAAATAATCCTAACACATGATAGCTAATTAACTCTAACACATGCTAACTATATATAAAACAAATCTATCATTTACCTAATTATTCTTAATACATGCTAACTAAAAAAATGAGACTACAAATTAACTAAATATAAAACATGAAATAATTAAATAAAATAAAGCTGAGAAAAGATCTTACCTCTTTCCGGGTAGCAAGACGGAAGACGATGAGCGGAAGACAACTTCACCACCACCCAAGAGCTTGATGGAACTCCAATCTACAAAAAAAAAAGATTAAAAATTTAGACTCGAACCTTTGTGGGTTCGACGTTATAAGAACATTGTTCTTAGCCTAAATTCCGACTTCAATCTCCTATTTTCCTTAAAGAAAAATATAGGTTGAAAGCTAGAAATTTTCACAACTTTTAGGCTGGGGACAAAAGTCCAAAATCCTAGCCAAGTTAAGAAAATTTCTAACTTTGGGGTGGCTAAAAAACCTCTCACTTCTTCTCCCTTCTTATCAAGAATATGAGCCTTTATATAGGCTTTAAAAACCCCAAATCCCTCAAGGATTTTCGATGTGGGAGATTAGGGATTTTGTTTTTTAGATAAAACTAAAAATTTCGAAAATGCAAACTATAATTAAACTAACCTAACCAACATTGTATTTAGTAAAATATGAAATCTTTTGAGGTGATTTTCGAATAACCAAATAAATATTAATTAAAGATATAGTAATATAGAAATATGTATATTATACAAAAAAAATATTAAAAAAGATAAAAATAGTTAAAAATAACATGAAAATATTTTTATTTTTTATAAAAGCTAATTATTTCAAAATGTTTGAATTCAAAGAAACTCGATAGCTAATTTGCGTTGTGGATGGTCAAAATTGGATGTCAACATCCACGATCTTTTGGATCCCCTCAACAATTTCTTGTGGATCTTTGTCCACCTTAAAATCATAAAATTTCGTAGGATTCATTCAAGTGAATTCTCAAACACTTTTTACTGGTGTACCCACATTTGGGTTCATAGAGGATACAACTTTATGATTAGATTGTGCAGTCATGGTTTGGGCAAGCACTTGAAAAGAGACCCTAAACTCGACATGAGTGACTTGTTCGGCCAAATGATCAACTGAAGCTTGGGGTTCTTGTTGCTCCTCATCTTGATTTATGTTCCTTCTCAGTGGATCTCTTCTTGGAGGCATGATTCTGAAACACAAAGAACATGAATTAGAAGAAAACCTTAAGAGTCTAACTTTATTGCACGACTTAAGAGTGATGAAAGAAGTGAAGTCTTCTTAAATGTCTCATAGCCTTCATTTCATAAATGTGGCGTGCTTCACACTAATAAATAAGACTCTACTCGACGTGGCTTTTTAGACACTCTAGGATACTTAAACCTAATGCTCTGATACCAAGTTTATTACAACCCAAACTACACTACACCCTAGATGTGAAACGGCGAATAGAATCTCCAAAGATCCTAAACAAGCCTCTTATAATAAGCATGACTTAAGATAACAAGATAATCAAAAATAGTACTGAAATGAGAAAGATAAGTCTCAATATACCAATCTTAATATAAAGGAAAATCAGAGTACAAGACAGATAAAATGAAAATCATACTAGTCTAAGATGCCACTATCATATGTGTGGCATAGGAAAAGTCATAGCTCACGAGATAAATTGAAACTAAATGAAGTCTAAAAATAAAAAGACATAAGGAACTCATAAAGTGGTCATGCGCTCGAAGCATGAGGACTCACCAAGCAATGCACACCGATAAGAATCTTGTACTAACTGTGAGCGTGAGTAGGAGAGTTGTGACATATATTATAAAATAATATAGGCAAAAGAAGTATGCGGTCAATACTATGAAATGTACTGAGTATGGAGAATGTGCAATGTATTACATAAAACAAGATACTGCAATGACTAAATTAAAACATGATATAATCTTTTAAAATATTGTTGGAAAGATAAAACATGGTCAATGGAATATTTGTAAGAAAATGATAAGCTTAACATTACATAAATGAGAGATACCATTAACCGATATAAACCATGTGAGCTATAACATGGAGTCTGGTGTCATCCCTTCTACACCGAAAAGAAATTATTCTACTTGACAAGGTAAGGACCATTAACATGAGATATTTGTGGATCCACTAGCTAGGGTCAATTAAGGCAAATCCTAAGGGGGGATGTAGTTCTTGGACTTTTGTAATCGCCAATATTCCAACTCGATGCTAGGTAATACTCTTAACAAGAATAATCATAATCATAGCATAATCTTTAAAGATAATAATATTGTAAGACCAAATTCGTCATAACATACTTGAAAATCACAAGAATAGCTTCTTTAACAAATCATAATTTCATTATTCATAAAGACGCTTATCTAAGCATATAAATCATGATAGTATTGTTCATAGAAAATTATGGAAATCCTTCATGATAAGAATACTTCACCTTTTGAAACAACCTTGTTTTCATAAAAACATCATTGATACTTTATCTAAAAGCATCCTTAAAATCATAGTTCTTCAATTCATGATGCATGAATAATTCTCAAACATAGTTCATAATCATAAAATAGGCATAATGCATGGATTCATGTGATATTCATCAAAAATATATAATTATGATCAAATCATGCATAATAAAATCAATATAAGTGATACAACCCATAATCGACTGAACCCCATGCAAAATCATCAAAATTCTAGGGTTTGGAAAGAAATCATAAGAGGAATTGGAAATACTTTGGGACTCCATGGATAAATTTTCCACCTATCTTGAATTAAAGCCCTAACAAGATCGTGTAATGGAGGCTTGAACTTGAAACCCTAGCTTAACTTGAAGAAGATGGCCTTGAGAGAGAATTTCCTTGAAAGCTTGTAGGGGTTTTGAGTGAATGAGAAGGAATGGGGGAATTTTAAGGGTTTGGGTAGTTATAGGTATTAGGAATTAGTCCAAATCAACCTAGCCTAGGAATTAAAAGAATAAAAAATGACTAAAATAGCCCTGAAATATATCTACCGAAGTTACCCTATGAACCCTACCTACAAGTTGGAGTTCCTAGCTTCCATAGATCATCAAAAGGGCTCGTAGAATCAGGGTCAAAAATAAAAGTTTCTAAAGTTCACCCTACGATCCAACCCTATGGGTCATAGACTCCATTCGTCTTGCACAACCTCAAAATCCACTCTCAGAATCTCGAACTACGGGACTGCCTACGACCCGTAACTCTTCCTACAGTCAGTAGGACCCCCTATTCATATTCACTCAGAAATACAGTGTCTCTAAATCTCCATCTACGAGCTTCACTGTGGTACATATCTCCTTTTATGGCCCGTCTTGTGGGCTCGTACGAAATGTTCTGTGACTTGGAAAAATTTCCCTGCTTAGGACCTCATCTACGATGGCCTTCTACGGACTATAGGACCTTGTACGGCCTATAGATAGGCCTCGTACAATGACTTCTGAAGCTCAACTTCTTCCCAAGTGTGAGGACTTACCTACGACTCCCCTCCAGCGGGCCGTAGAACCTTGTACGGTCCGGAGGTTGCTTCGTAGGAGCCTCCACCATTAAAATTTTCTGCAACTTCTCTTTCCAATTTTACTTTCTGACTTCCGAGGTGTTACATCTTCTTCCTGCGCCATTTGCTTTTTGTTGTTGTTATTGTTGTTTCTTCTTATTCTCTTTTGTTGGTTTGAATAAATTTTTTGATCAAATTTTGTCTGTACAACATTGGACATTACTTCATATGTGATTTTTAAGTAAATGATGTATTCAATTATTCATCTGGGTGTAACTTCTTCTTTTTTATCAACTTACACTAGCGTTTTCGACAAGTATTGTATTTAGTTATAGTAGCATACAATAGTTTTCACTGCTATTAAAAAACCCACTCAGTAGTTCCAATAACTAGATGATACTATTATATTTGCATCTGCTGATAAATCTTCTTTGGAAAGGATTATGCAAACTTTAGGGGATTATGTAGGCCAATCTGGACAAAGGATTAATAAAGATACGAGTTCATTTTTTTGTGTACAAGAATACTGCAAACACACTTATTCAAC
Organism: Solanum dulcamara; assembly: GCF_947179165.1. Classification (NCBI taxonomy): domain Eukaryota; kingdom Viridiplantae; phylum Streptophyta; class Magnoliopsida; order Solanales; family Solanaceae; genus Solanum; species Solanum dulcamara. The sequence goes on along the minus strand of NC_077237.1, from coordinate 54,311,990 downwards.
GGATTGAAGAGGTGACAGATTTTTCTAAAGGTAGCTTACCTTTTATGTACTTGGGCTGCCCTATTTTTCACTTAAACTGAAGGAAAGTTGTTATTCTGATTTACTCAAAAAAAATAAAGAATAAACTACAAGCCTGAAAGGGGAAGATTTTTTCTTTTGGAGGAAAATCAGTATTAATTAATAGTGTACTACAAGCATACCAGTATATTTATTATCACCTGCTAATCCTCCAAAGTGTGTTTTCAGAGCATTATTTGCAAAGTTGTGGTGGATATTTAGGACAAAGAAATCTCTTTGGATTAATTTCATGTGAAATAAATATTGCAAGAAGCATAATCCTCAAGAAGTGGACTGGAAAGGAATTGGTTCTCAATTATGAAAGCATACGCTCGAAGCAAGAGACTCAGTAGATCAAAATATATGGTGGGAGGTAAAATATAGTCATTCTAATGCGTAGCTTGAAAATTTAACTAAATTGGATGCTTTATATTATGTCATTCCACTTACTGTACGTATAGATAGATCTATTGAAGATGTACAAGAACTAATATTACAAGGTGAATGGGACAATGAGAAAATGCAGCAGCTCTTACCTCTAGATATTATCACTCACATTGTAAATGAGGTACATTGTCCAATAGGGACAGAAGAGTGGGATAAACCTGGTGAATGTTGATGGATCTGGCAACTTTTCTGTTAGTAATGCTTGGGAAGTTTTGCGGAACTTTAATGATAGGTAGGATTATTTCTTAAATCTTCGGAGTAAAGGGTTTCCTTCTTTAAGGTCTTTTTCTTATTGTGGAGGGTTTGGAAACAGAGATTACCTATTGGGGAGGAACTAGTGAAAATGAGGATGGTCGAAGAGTTTAAATGTTGCCTACATAATGCAGAGGCTCAGAAAACTTATTCTCATCTATTTTTGTCCTGTCCTGTTATTATGCAAGTGTGGCAAATCTTCATATTACCTACTGGAAATTCTATCCCTTTATTACAGCTTAAAGTCTCTATCACTAAGTGCGATCTGGACTGTGCAGCTAAGCTAAAGCTAAATTATAAAGCAATGCATGCTTTCGTTCTTGGGCTCATTTGGAGATAGAGGAATGTTATTTGTCATGGGGAGGATATGTCTTATAATAGAATGATTCTTGATATTAATAGGAACATGTATTTATTTGTCAAGTATAAGTACCCCTGGATGACTCATCTCCCACATCAGTGACCAGTACTTGTTCAATTTCTAGATGAATACTATCCAGCTCTCAGTAGTACTGTAGTGTTGTGGAAGAAGCCCCAAAGTGGCATTTTCAAGTGTAACTGTGATGGTGTTTCAAAAGGAAATCCTGGCCTTAGTGCCATTGGTTTTTGCGTAAGAGATTGGGAAGGCAATTTGAGCTATGTAGAATCTAAGAAGATAAATGAAGGCTATAGTATCATAGCATAGACGAGGGCTATCCAAGAAGGCATGGAATTTTGTATCAACAATTGTTTCATGACATCTATGTTTATACTTTCATTCCACTTATATGATGTTCTTGTTTGTCTTGATTACCTTATGTATGCTCACAAATGATATGCTAAGAGGCTTGGTTGGAATCCTTCGGGATTCTAATTGTTGTCTCGCACCCAGGGCCTGTGGTCGTAGCAAGAGTGTTTCTTGTTCTTTCGGTATTTAGCTACTTCATACTTATCCTTCCACGTGTCTACAATTAACTTGACCACGTGTCTTGTTTATCTTTTTCCCTACACATGGATAGAACTCACTTCACTGAAGCAGATAATTAGTGTGGATATTTGGAGGTTTTTTCTGGTTTGGAAGGAACGCATCTCAATTGAAGCATGAGTGAATATTCTTGATATGAAACAGTTCAAAACAGAACAAATCCCATATCTTTAGTTTCACTATCACAATTTGCAGATGAACATACTCTTCTTGCCAGATCTAGCATTTAAATAGCTAAATCTCTTCAAATAGTAGTTGGTGAATTTGGATGGCAAGTCGCAGAAAGCTTGTATGACCATCATGAATATATGTCTGATTCAACTTTAATTTTCGGAGACTCTGCAGCACTGCAGTAACTCAAATCATAGACGAATCATATTATTGATTCTATTTCATACATGATTATTTCAAAGACTACAGGAATTATCATTTTCTTTCTATGCGGCACCTAGCCTGGATCACAGTCAATAGAAACTGTCAGGATAATCTTTAAGGTATAATATATATGCAACTGAAACTTCCTAAGGATGACTGAACTATACCAAACTAGGAATTGAAATGAGTCAGATCGATTATCATTACAGTGATATCATCCGAACTACCCCTTGACACAGCAAGGTTTCCAAGGTCTCTGCAAGCAGACACAAGAGCATTGGAATGTTGCTTATGGTTCAAACCACTCTTTTCTTGATTTGGGCAATAAATTTTCATATTCATCTTTGTTTGGTTCACCGTTGAAACTTGCCTAGTCTTTGCCGGAGGACCTTCATTTTCATTGGCAAATTCACCTTCATTTGTCATCCAGTTGCTGACAGTTTTCTTAAAGCATGGAGAACGACTCCTCCCTCTATTTGACTTGATTAGGGAAACTCGTCGTAACTTTGGTGAAGGACTTTTACTTACACAATCAAATTTGCCTTCCTTTTCATTTGAAGTAGCCACTGGAAGTTGCATTCTCTTTTCCCTCAGACATGACTGCATTAGGAGATCGATGGCTTCCTGATTGCCCACCTAAACAACAATGTACATCAGAATCATTAAACAAAATGAGTTGTAGAATTATGCTAAAATTCTTGCATAGAAACCACAAGATTACAAGATTATTAATGGATATGCAAAAAGGTTGAAGCAATCAAACTGTATAAGCATAAAGAAAATTGGTAAATCCCAACATTCTTCTTTCTTAACTAAAACTGTCTCATCAAAAGCAACACAAGAAGTTTTCTTTTTATATCATTGGAATACAGCCACAACAAATAAAAATCTGTTTCAAACTCCAGTAGAGATCAGAAAATATATATACTAACCTGATCCCAAAGACCATCAGAAGCTAAAACAAGGTATTCCATATCTGGAGTCAAAGTGAGTGTCTTGGTGTCAGGTTCAGCTGGTACCCAATCCTTTAAATGAGCATCTCCAATGCTTCTAGAGACAGAGAGAACACCATGTACTCTCCAAGCTCCTTTGTGAAGTTCCACATACCCTCCCTGCATCACAAGAGTTTAGATATACAATCAAGAGAGACGTATCTTCTCTTTTTTAAATTCAAGTAACGGTACCTTATCCTCTATTCTTTTCCTCTCATCCTCCCTTTCAGCTCTATGTTCTCTTGTGAGGGCTTCAGCAACTCCATTTCTACATAGAACAGCTCTACAGTCTCCCAAATTTGAAATTATAATCTCCTTTCCTTCAATTAATGCCGTCACACAGCAAGCACCACTGCCTAAACCCTGTTATAATCTCAATGAGTAGGTACATTGCTAAATGAACCACAACAGTTCCTTAAAATCCCAAGCACATTGAGTAATTCTTTATTTGGGCAGCGGATGATAATGTGAGCAGGTGGACAAGAAATGGAACAAAATAGATATTTAATAGGATTCCAAATAACAAGAATTTTTGCAATTTGGACTCCAATAGAAGCAATTGCTTATGAGATGAGTCTTTCTCCACATTCGAATTCAGATTGTTCAAACTGTAAAAATCCTATTAGTATTTAGAAGCATTTGAATATAGAAGTTGCAAAAAGAAGAATAAAAATTTGTGGTTACCTGTTTCAAGAAGTGGTGATCAGTTTTGATATAAGCAGCCTCAATAGCTTTTTGTCTTGTCATGGTGGAACCATTATCAAGCATTTCAAATAGATAAGAATGCAAATTCTCTGCCACATATTCTGCAGCCTTTCTTCCCCCGTGTCCATCATATACCCCAAAGAAACCCTACAATATAATGGTTGAAGAATCAGAACCATTTCTTTCATACATATGTAGCAATTTAATTAAAACAGTTATAAATTAATACCCTTTTGGGATATGAAGTAGAAATGATGTTGTGGGTATCCTCCATTAATGTTTTCTTGCCTTTGCGGCAGAAAAGGGCGACCCCATGACCAAGGAAGTACTCAGTACCAATATTCTTGTAAAGGGGCTCTGGAATCTCAGATAAGACAGTGGTGGTGGGGATCTCAATCATGGGTGGTCTTTTCCGTTTCAGCGAACAGAAAAGAGAAGTTGAAGATTGATGAGTAGTGTCTATGTTATTGTTTTCCTTCATTATTGTGAGATGTGATGGAGGGAAGAGAAGAGTTGACACTACCACAGTAAATCAGGTGTCTCCAACGGCCAGGAATATGTACCTATTTGTACCGTTATAATTAAACAATGACAATTTATTTCAGAGCCGTTGTTGTGGGAACACCATCTGCATATTTGCCACCGATTAAATTATAATAACACTTAATTTATTGTTTGATTAACGAGTTTGATTATTTATTTTGAGATTAGTAATTAATATTGAGATAAGTTATTCTTTTTCTTGGTGATATACTAATCTCGGCCCATGATAAAATAGTTAAATGACAAAAATATCTCTTTAAATCATATTATACCTCACTTTGCACATTCACATATATATATTTACATTAGTTTTAATATCATATATAACAGCATTTACAATTCTCACTCTTTATTTTTATGATAATTTTTCATATTTTTTTAATTAAAAATTTACACTATATAATATAATTTTTATTTATAAATTTATTGGACTAATTTCTTATGTTTATTTATACTTTGATTTCTCATAAAAAAATTACTTTAACAAACTTAAAATAGAAACTTTATTTTTAAATTAAATAAGAAGAAAGCTTGACATCATGAAAATGCACACATAAAAATATTTAAGAATAAGATGAAAGTTTTATTTTAAGAATGAATATTGAATAACTAAAGCTTGCAAATACAATATAAAAAATTAAATAAAGTGAAGAATATTTTTATAAACAAATAACATATTCTTAAAATTTATGCAATGTATATTATTTTGAATACAACAAATCAAATACTTAATAAAAAATAATTTCAATATAACTTATTCCATTATAATAAATTTCAACATAATTTATTCTATTATAACTAATTTTATCATAATTTATAATGAAACGGAAAAACCCTTTAAGTGTATTTCTGCTTTTTATTAGACGGATAAACTCTACGAGTATTTCAGTTTGATAAATTAGGAAAGTGACGTTAACGAAAAAGACAAAACAAAAAAGATACATAAGCTTAGGAAAGTGAAAATTGCCACCTATTAGTCAATTATCAAATATACATTTATATTTTAGGGGTCATATTATCTTTCTAAATTTCGGAATTTTTTTAATAATAAAAAGATAAAATTGATATAAATAAAGTATATTTTTAGAATGTAACTAAAATAGATTTAGTGTAAAAAAATTTTTCATTTTATAAAAAAATTAAATAACGTTAACTTTTAACGTCTAAATTTTAATGTAAAACATAATTTTTTCTTACACTTTATAAAAAAAAAATCTTACACTTTATAAAATAGAACTTTTTCTTACACTTTAAATTGTGCCTCTTTATGTAGAATTTAACATATAATTATATTGATTTGACATATACCTCAAACACCCGGGAAGAAAAAGGGTGTTAAGAGAGTTGTAAAGAATGTGAACATGAAGGATCTTTCCGTCAAGAAGAGGAAGATAATGATGGATATACAGGACTTAGGCCGAAAGATATTCTACGAATTTCAAGAAAGGGTTATGGAACCTAGTATTATGTATAGTATTGTGTATAATATTATCAGTCATTAATGTGATTTATAAGAAATTAAATACAAATACATTTGGTGTATGTATTTTTTTTCTGAGGAAAAAGTGAATGAAAAAAATGTGAAAAATATGAAAATGATTAACTGGTTCTCTAACTTATCACTCTTTTTAAGGCAATCAAATCAATTAAAATAAAAACTTACATCTTACACCGTTAAAATATTTTCATTTAGGTATTCCCACCACATTAGGTGTTTCGATGTCGTGAGGTACAATTGAGCCTATCATGGCTTGTTTGTTTGCACATTGAGCACTTGCGAGTGAGTGTACTTGCTAGAACGTCCATTTCATTGTTTATACGGGTAGTTTTATTTATGTCCATTTTTTTGTAAATATTTTTTGTTCTCTATCATAATAAAGGAACTATCAGACCAATGACGTAATATTTTTTTTGTTTTTATGATATGTCAAATCAATATAATTGTACGATAAAAACTGCAAAAATTGCATAAAGAAACACAACTTAAAGTGTAAGAAAAAGTTCTACTTTATAAAGTATAACAAAAGTTACACTTTATAAAGTGTCGGGAAAACTTTCACCTCATAAAGTAGAAGAAAAACTTTCGTTTTACATTAAAATCTAGACGTTAACTAAATTTTTTTATAAAATGGGAGAAAATTAAAAGCTACACAGCCTATTTTGGTTACATTCTAAAAATATGGCTTATTTATGTTAATTTCATAATTTTTTGTGGCTCAAATAGATTCCGAACTCCTATATTGAAGTGAATTTAATTTCATTCTTGTAATGAAACACACACACTTGACACATATATTTCACCAGTTATTTTTTTTTAAAATTTTTTCCTCTTCCTTTCTTCCCCAATCATTTTTCAATCACAATCACTATATTACATTTTTTTATCTCAAAAAATTTCTGTGTATAACAAATCAAAATCAAACCTAATGCACGTACCAATTCTCCGACTTTACAAAGCTTTCATCAAATTTAAAAATGACAGTGACGTTACACCTCCTACCCCCACTGCCCACTATCACTATGCTTCCAGTCATTGGTCTTTTGTGCCCCATTCCCCCCGCCCTGAATCCTCTGGTTATGTGACCCATCCCCTCTTTTTCTCTCACACAGATAAACACATCTTTTAGCAGGCAATTAACCAATAAGAAGAACTCCTAACATCAATTTGAAAACCCCTCTCTCTTTCCAATTCTTTCTCTCTAAAATTTTTATGAATAATTTATACTATGAAGTTTTTATTTTGATTTTTGATAGTGATGGAGCCAAGTATTTTATGAAGGATGTGAAAAATTTAAAGAAGCAACTAGCACAAATTTTCAGCAAGTGGGTTCACATCCATCTTGCTCAACCTAGTAGCTTTATCATGAATGACATCAATAATTTGTTATCCGCTAAATACAAATTGTCTAAAGTTTGGATTGCTTTTAGCTATGAAAATACAAGGTAAATTGTATAAGCCGAGATAATGATTTTATAATGGATTAGTTGAGCTTTTTACTGAACATGTATCACACATTCAAGAAAATACAACATTAATTTATCAATTTTATTTAAATTTAAAGTTGTTTTTGATTTTGAATTTTGCTACTTCTTAATTTAAATGAGTGTTAAATTTCAAGTGTTTTGATAGAAAATATATAAGAATCTTAATCAAAAGTTTCAAATCTAAGTTAATTTTCCTGATTCACCTATGAAATTAATTAACCGGAAGAAATTAATTCGTTATTAGTTTTTTTTTTTCGCTCCAAAACATCCTAATAACCTACTTAGGAGGTAATAAGAAATATAATGAAATTTGTAATTGCATATCATATTTTTTTCTAATTGTTTTGGTAGAAACTGAAATATTATTTTATATTAAATACAAACAAATTTCCAAATCAAAGTTTTAATTAAATTTAATAATTAATAAATATTCATTTTGTCTTAATTTATGTGATACATTCAAACGTTATTTTGTATAATTAAAAATAATTCAGCTTTAAAATTATTTTTATTCTAAATAAAATAATTTATATTTATATAAATAATTAAATAGTGTCATATAAATACTAAGGAAATAGTATCTATACTCCTAAGTCCTAAAGAAGAAACTCAAATAAATTTTGATGTGAGAGATGGATGTGTGAGACTGGTAAAAGAAAAGAGTTTGAAGGAACAAAAATGAATTTCAAAAAAGGTAGTAATATCAGGTGAATTCAAAACAAAAGTTCTTGAAAAAAATTGTCTAAGTTCTGTTTTGTGAGTATGACGTGAGATTTGACAAACAAATAAAATAAAATTAGAGAATCGAACCTATGAACTAGCACAATATTTTCATGCTCTTTTTCATTGAGTCAAATTAAGGCTCCAACCATGTTAAAGATGTATAAAAGTATATATATATATATATATATACACACACTTCCATTTATTGGTCCTTCGTATCCCATTTCCTCCGCTCTTAATCCTCTGGCGTGACCCATCTCTTTCTCTCTCACACACACGAACACATCTTTTAGCAGGCAATTAGAAGAACTCGTAACATCAGTTTAAAAATCCCTCTCTCTTTTCCGTCTAAAATTTTTATGAATAGTTTATGATATGAAGTTTTTATTTTGATTTTCGGCAATGGCAGAGCCAGCATTTTATGAAGAGTGTGAAAATTTTTAAAAAGAAACTAATAAATTTTTTTAGCTAGTGAGTTCACATCCATCGTGCTCAATCTTGCGACTTTATCACGAATAACGTCAATAATTTATTATCCACAACGTGGGATCTGGGGAGGGTAAAGTATACGCAGACCTTACTCCTACCAAGGTAGGATGACTGTTTCCGAGAGACCCTCGGCTCAAAAGAAGCATAAAACGAGGTCAGATAAGGCTAAGAAGTTCAAAATGAGCTATAGAAAAGCAAATAACGAATAATGCAAATAACAAAAACGACACAGATAAAATAGAGTAATTAAAGGACATAAAGTAATAGAAAGATACTAACAGAAGTCAGAGAAAAATAAATTATAGTACGCTAATGCGCCTACTAATACGGAAGAATAACGAGACTATGTACTAACCTTCTACCCTAATATGAGTCCTCCACACCCTCCTATCTAAGGTCATGTCCTCGGTAAGCTATAGCTGTGTCATGTCCTGTTTAATCACCTCTGCCCAATATTTCTTCGGCCTACCCCTACCTCTTCTGAAACCATCCATGGCCAACCTCTCACACCTCCGCACTGGGGCATCTATGTCTCTCCTCTTCACACGCCCAAACCATCTCAGTCGCATTTTTCGCATCTTGTCTTCCACCGAGGCCACTCCTACCTTGTCCCGAATAGCCTCATTTCTAATTCTGTCGCTCCTGGTATGCCCACACATCCATCTCAACATTCTCATCTCGTCTACTTTCATCTTTTGAACGTGAGAAACATTAACTGGCCAACATTCCGCCCCATATAGCCGGTTTAACCATCACTTTGTAGAACTTTCCCTTAAGTTGTGGTGGCACCTTCTTGTCACATAGCACATTAGAAGAGAACCTCCATTTCATCATCGTCAATCACCCCGCTGTCTTGCATGATAGACCCAAGGTACTTGAAACTACTTTTCTTTTGGATGGCCTAGTCACCAAACCTAACTTCCGCGCCAACCTCCTGAGATGTCTCACTGAACTTGCACTCTAAGTACTCTGTCTTGGTCCTACTCAGCTTAAACCCTTATACAAGATAAATTGTATAAGATGAGATAATAATTTTATAATGGGTTAGTTGAGATTTTTACTGAACATGTATCACCCATTCAAGAAAATATAATACTAATTTATCAATTTATTTAAATTTAAAGTTGTTTTTGATCTTGGATTTTGCTACTTCTTAATTTAAATGCGTGTTTAATTTCTTGTGTTTTGATAAAAAAAAATGTATAAGAGTTCTAACCAAAATTTTAAATCTAAGTTAATTCTCCTTGGTCACCTATAAAATTAAATGAAATAAATTAATCCGTTATTAATTTTTTTTCTCCAAAACTTCCTAATATCCTACTTAGGAGGAGAAATACAATGATAATGTTTAATTGCATATAATATTTTCTTCTAATTTTTTTGGTAGAAACTTATTTGAAATATTATTTTATATTAAATACAAATAAATTTCCAAATCAAAGTATCAATTAAATTTAATTATTAATAAATGATCGTTTTGTCTTAATTTATGTGATACACTCATCTTTTAAGTCCATTTGAAAAAGAACGTTATATTTATATAAATAAAAATAATTTAGCTTTAAAATTATTTTTTATTCTTAATAAAATAATTTATATTTATATAAATAATTGAATGGTGTCATATGAATGCTAAGGAAATATTATCTAATTCTCCTAAGTCTTCAAGAAAAAATTCAAATAAATTTTGATTTGAGAGATGGGCATGTAAGACTGGTAAAAGAAAAGAGTTTAAAGGATCAAAAATGAATTTTTAAAAAAAGTAGTAATACTAGTTGAATTCGTTTGACAAAGAACGTTATTTTGTATAATTAAAAATAACCCAGCTTTAAAATTATCTTTTATTCTTAATAAAATGATTTATATTTATATAAATAATTAAATAGTGTGATATAAATACTAAGAAAATAGTATCTAATTCTTCGAAGTCTTAAAGAAAAAATCCAAATGAATTTTGATTTGAGAGATGGGCGTGTAAGACGGGTAAAAGAAAAGAGTTTGAAGGATCAAAAATGAATTTTTAAAAGGGTAGTAATATCAGGTGAATTCACAAAAAAAAATCTTGAAAAAAATGTGTAAATTCTGTTCTATGAATATGAATTTGATACAACTAACTTTAATAATACCTTCACTAACAACGCTCTCAATCCTAAAACCCTACCGCCGTCATAACCTAGTTTTCCTATTCACCTGTAATGGTCTCAATGGCTGGCGGCCACCATCCCATGGAGGGTGGTTTGCCTGCAAATTCTGAATCTAAGCATTCATATGCAAATACCTTTAAACCTGTTACGTTAGAAACCAAACTAATCCCATTGAAATCAATATCTTATTTACATGGAGAACCAATAGTCTTGTGGGAACAAGACGAGATTGATTAGATGATCATCAATGAGAATCTGGAGTACGAAGTAATTGGTAAATTCTCATATAAATGGCCAAATATTCAAGATCTAAGAAAATTAATTCGTAAGCAATGTGAACTAAAGGGAGAATGCAAGATTGGATTGCTTAGCTATAGATATGCTCTGATCAGGGCGACATTATTCAAATATTATATTCATCTCTTATCAAAACCAGCCTTCTATATAACGCAAAGAAATTGGTCCTATCTGATGAGGACTTTGAAGTGGAATCCTATATTTAATCCAGAGGAGGAGACAACTACTACAATTGCATGGATTTCCTTTCCATCTTTGCGACCAAACTTTTTTGATAAAGAGACATTTTTCTCTTTGGCAACTGCTGTGGGAAAGCCCCTACAAGTTGATATGGCCACAAGAAATAAGACCATACCTAGTTGTGTAAGGATAAAAGTTAAAGTGTATTTTCTCCAAGAATTTCCCAAAAGAATCAAGATAGGTATGAAGAAGAAGAATGGAGAAGTGGATAAAAACCAAATATGACTACGTTCTCAAATATTGCAAAATTTGTATGATACAAGAAGATAAAGAAGAGAAATGATATGTGGAACATCCAAAATTGTATCTGAAAAAAGAAAAAGTTGATCAGGAAGCAGGAAATGCTAAGAATATGACAAACAAAAATTTGGAGGACAAAGGACCAAAAACACAAAGAGCAGAGAAATCAGAACAGGTAAAAGACAAGCAAGAAGAAAGGAGAAAACAACCTGAGCAAGTGTGGGCAAAGGTGAGTACAAACAACCAGTATGGGGTTCTAGCAATGGAGGAAAAAGAAAATACAATGGAGAACCAAACAAAAGAGAAAAATAAACAGGTAGAGGAAATACAAAACACTAAAAAGAGGGTAGAAAAAGCTTTTGGGAACCAGCATTCTCCAGGAGCACAAAGTAGTCATAATAATCAAGATAAAAACAATCATATGAAGTCTCCAAGTTAAACATTGAGGTCAGTAGCAACATCAAGTAGAAAAGGAAGCTATTTAATCACAATAGACAGATTAGGGAAGGAAGGTGAATGAGTGGAGAATCAGATACATCTCAATGAAGCTGAGTCTAAGAAAGAGGTTGTAGAGACTAAAAATGAAAGTGATACAAGTCTTAAAGAGGCATCTGACTTGCCAGACTTAGTTGATGATATTGAGGTAACAATATAATAAAGAGAAGAGGTGAAGGAAGAAGACAATATGGATTTCAACATTCTACAAATTAACAAGGCAGGGGATCTATCACATAGGCATACTAACAGTTTTAAAGCTAAAAAAGGGAGGCCCACAATTCCTTTTCCCACAGTACCTTTGCAGGTCAAAACAAAGAGTAGTAGAGGTAAAACCACATCAAGTGATCAATGATTAAGAAAGCTATATTCTGAAATATTTGGTCTGTTAATACTAAAAATTATTTTGGAAGATTAATGGATTTAAATAGGAGGCATCAATATCTTTTATAGCTTTAATGAAGCCTTTTCAAGATCCAATTGAGCTAGATCAATACAAAAGACAACTAGGTTTCAACAATGCAATGGTCAATAGATCTAAAAAATCTGGATTTTCTAGAGGGATGGATGGGAAGGCACAGTGATGATGGACACTATTCAACAACTTACTATGAAGTTTACTTATAATAATAGCTCATTCATTATTTCATATGTATATGTAAGATGCAGTGCTCTTGAGAGATTGGAATTATGGAAAGAACTAGAAAATATGGCTGAGGATGTATCAAGTCCTTGGATGATAGTAGGTGATTTTAATGTGATCATCAATGAAGAAGAAAAATTGGGAGGTTTGCCTTTTACTCAACAAGAGGCAACTGATTTTTCTTTATGTATTGGCAATTGTAGACTTACTGAGGTGGACTTTATTGGGAGTAGATATACATGGTGGAATGGGAGAATTGAAGGAGAGTATATATTTAAAAGACTGGATAGGATATTGGTGAACACTAACTTTATGGAAACCTTTCCATCCTCAGAAGTTCAGCACCTTATTAGACAAGGGTCAGTTCATGCCCCACTTCATGTGATTTGTAAAGCTGATGAAGATCCATTATTAGGCCTTTTAGATTTCTGAACTTTTGAATTAAGCATTATAGATTTAAAATGATGGAAAAGAAGAACAGGAAAGCAAACTTTATGGGCAGTCCTTTCATGGAGGTACAGGCCAAAGTGAAGAATGTGAAGAAAATATTAGGAATATGGAGTAAAGAAGTGTTTGGTGACATTTTTCAACAAATTGCTACCATTAAAGATTTCATGATCCAACTCCGTAGGCTGTGAAGGATGTCCGAACTGGACACTCGTGTATACCCTTGCTAGCTATAAGCAAACCTGTCCCCTGTTTGAGTCACAGTATACAAATATACTAGATAACACCTTAGCCGGCACGACTATCACGACAGGGGAAAATATCCCCCAAACCATAAACCATATCAGCACAACTGTGCATACATACGTATATAACCCATATACAACTCACATACATATCTACAGACCTCTAAGAGTATAATGATAACATAAGGAAGGACAGGGCCCCCGCCGTACCCCTGAATAAATAAAATGAGTATACAAATCAAGAGACCAGTACCACAACTAGGCTCCGATACAATGGAGCTTTTTCCGAACTTGATGGTAGGAGTCCTAAGCTGGTGGGTCTCCAAAATATGCGTCTGCACTTGCGGGCATGAACGCAACCCCCCGAAGAAAGGGGGTCAGTACGACATATGTACTGAGTATGTAAAGCATAACTTGAAACATATCTAAAATAAAAAGAGCTAGGGGGATAAATTCGTTACTTAAGAAAACACTGTAACTGTACCTTGTGAATCATAAAACATGCATGCTCCTATTATATAATATAGCTGGCCCCTTCAGGGACTCGGTGAAACATATATCTGTAGGACCATCATAGGGTCTGACGCCATCATCACCTTATCACATCACATCACATCATCATATATATATACATACGTTTCCGGCCCTCTAGTGAGGGACTCGGTGAGTTTTTCATGTCATTGCATTATCATTTTCTCATATAGTGTACCCAGCCTTTTAGTGAGAGACTCGGTGGATAATGCAGTGAACTGCGCACGATTACGCTCCTGGCCCGAGATTCGATGAAAGAAGGGTTATAGTATAGACGAGTAGAGTAGTGAGTAACTATATGCAATTTAAACCATCATTGGAGACTTGTTGAAATTATCAAAATGAACTATCATTCGAAAATTAGGACAATAGCCATAACAAGTACCTTTGGAGTGTCATTACGGTTTGCATCAAGGTAGCACTTTTGAAATCATCTACTCGTATCAAGGCATAATAAAATATCTTTTGAAAGTCAAGAAAATGGCCATCTTAGTGGATTTGAGAATGGGGACCTCCTTGGGATCACATATACTTCGTCTATTCATTTCATAAAGTTCATGCTAAAAAAAAGATTTACTTTACCTACTTACTCCTTCCCAAGGTATAGAAAAACTTGAGAAGCCATAGTTTAATTATTGAAAGAGTTCTAGCTTAAAGGAGTGAATGAGAGTCATGCCTTATACCACAACATAAATTATACCAACTTAGGATGGTCGGACACTTTCACATGAATTGAGGCAAAAGGACATACGTTCTAGGAAATTAAAAACTTTGGCCATCCTAGTGTACTTAAGAATATGAGCTTCTTGTAGACTTTGCACATTCTTCGTCCATTGGCTTTCTATGGGTCATTCCAAAAGAAGGAATAGAATAAGTTTACATACCCTTTCCCTCATAGAGTTATTATATACATATACCGTATCTGACCCGGCATGAGCTCGGTATCATAACTTTCTCATTGCTTTACCTTACCATCATATAACGTACCCGGCCCATGATGGGACTCGATGAGTAATCATAGCATTATAACATCGTACTTATGCCAAATACATATCAAGAGGGAAGAAGGGTAGCTTTACCAACTTGTGCCAAAACATGCCAAGAGAAAGAAGGGCTTCACATACCTATTTAGGGATTAATTGAAATCCGTCTTGTCTTGATACCTCCTTAACCTATTTGACATGAAAGCAATACTAAGGTTAATAGATTTTCACTTTCCAATATCCCACTCTACAACCAAGTACTAATAGGAGTCATTTCCTATCTATTACCCTCGACTAGTTTGTTATTAGTTTTGAATCTACCGAACATTGGGCAGTATTTCCCCTGTAACTTCAACATCCTCGAGATTTCAACTCGGCCAAAATATCAACAACCATACCAGCAACAAAAACCAGCAGCATACTTACAAGTAAATCACTTTAACATTGCACAATACAAGCTCCAAACAACTAGCTCCAGAATACGATACCAAAATAGAGTTTTTAATCTTTATTTCACAAAATATTTAACCATACCAAATGGAGGATCGTGTGGCTGAAACCAGAAGCACCCACACTCTTTTTAAAACACTTTAAATCCCTGCAACATACAACCCCACCAGCTCCACCCGCAGCACCACAACAATAATACACTACGCGACTTCAATTTAGCTACTACGACTTTAATTTAGCTTGTTTTTAACGTCAAGTATCCTTGTGAAATTTTTCCACTTCCAGCATAATTTAATACATGTAATATACCTCATAACATCATCATAAACTCCATTTCGAAAGAGAAACTCTTACCTTGCCCGGAACTCGTCAACCTCATCGAAACTTGCCTCGGAAGTTTCTTTAGTGCGCCTAAAACTTCTTGGCTGTTTGGTAACGTTTTGGGTGCTCAAAACCATAAATTTTCATTACTAAAACCTTCATAACATCGTTTTGAAACTTAGATAATTAATTCACAAAATGAAATCGGAAGCTTACCTTTTTTTTCCTCAAATCCAAAACTCTCTCTAGCTTGAGGGTTTCTCTCCTCTTCTTCTCTTTTCTAGAATATTTGGATGAAGTAATAACTTAAGAGATAAGGATGACTAAAAGTCATCAACATATATATATATATATATATATATATATATATATATATATATATAGGCTACTTTAAGAGGGACACATGTCATCTCCTAAGTGGTGACACATGTCGAGCCCTAAGTGGTGACACATGTCAAGCCCTCATTGGGCCAACACACCCCTTTCCTCCAATTACAGGCTACCACGTGGCATGTAGGGGGGGTCCACCACCCTTGCTGCAGCTGCTGCCATGTGGCACTCCCTCATGCTGCCACATGTCACTCTCTCATGGGCTACCACGTGTCGCTTTCTTTTTCTCCTCGTGTGTTTATAATTTTGTCTTACTTTACAAACCTGCGTAATCCTTGCCAAGTAAGCTTGGTATGTACTCAAGTATTTTAAGTACGTAAGATTTCCAAATTGGTAGCTTACGTAAGTAAGTCGAGTCCTACGACTCATTACTTAGCCTCCAATTCCTTCAAGATGCTCATAACCATATTTCCAATCTTCCCTTCTATGGGGTGTCATATTCTCCCTTCCTTAGAGTTGATTGATGGCGTCATAGATTATCCACCTCATATGACAACTTATAAGAAGCTTACGATCCTTTCAAGAAACTTAAGATGCTTAAATAAAACTTAAGACGCTTAAGAGGTTCAAGAAACTTAAGAAGCTTGAGAACCTTCCAAGGTAAAAAAGTATGGGGTATAACATCCTTTCCCCCTTTAGAAAATTCATTCTCGAATGTTAAATGAACCTTCTTCGAAAGCTTACGCAGACTATAGGGAAAATTCCCCTCTATTGCAATAACACATACTTTCATCACCTTAAGAGTTTTATAAGTTGGAATTACCTATAGACATAAGAAATAGGTACAGATACTTGTGTTTGATTTCCTCTTCAGCTTCCCATGCCATTTCTTCGCGATTCTCACTTTGCCACAATACCTTGACGGAAGCTACATCCTTAGTCCATAATCTTCTAATCTTCTGATCCAAGATTGTGATAGGTTGCACTTCGTAGGATAACTCCTTTGTGACTTGGATATCATCTACGGGATATACTCGGGATGGATCACCAACGTACTTTGAAGCATTGATACATGGAAGGCTGGATGTACTACTTCTAGATCCACAGGTAGGTCTAGCTCGTAGGCAACCTTTTCTATTCGGCGAAGGATCTGGTAAGGACCCATATATCTTGGACTCAACTTCCTTTTCTTGCTAAACCTCATTACTCCTTTCATAGGCGACACCTTCAAAAACATCCAATCTCTCACTTAAAATTTCAAATATCGACATCGATTGTCTTCATATAGCTTATGTCGACCTTGGGAAGCTAATAATCTCTCCTGAATAGGCTTTACCTTCTCCACAGCCTATTGGACCATATCTGGGCCTATTAGTCGTGTTTCGCCAACATCAGACTAACCAATGGCGACCTACACTTTCTGTCATACAATGTCTTATACGGGGCTATCCGGAGACTAGAATGATAGTTAATATCGTAAGTAATCTTAACAGGTAGTAGGCAATTATACGATCTACCTTTGGAGTTAACCATATAGGTCCGCAATATATCTCTTAGCGTTTAGCTAGTAAGCTTAGTCTATCCATCGGTCTGAGGGTACAATAGTGTACGAAGACCTATTTGTGTTCCCAATCTCTTTGTGGGATGATCTTCAGTAGTTAGCTATAACTCGAGCTCCTTTATAAGAGACAATAGCTATGGGAACTCTATAAAATCTCACCATTTTCTCTTGATCTATAACTTCACACAATCTCGACTGAGCAGGTAGTCATTGATTGAAGGAACACGGGATGATATTGTTAGTCTGCGGATGACATTCCATATACCATCATCCGTCTATGGAGTGCAAATGAGTCTTATAGCTAAGGTCGTGTTGTGGAATCTTCGACCTTGTGTATTACTTCTTGCCTTCTTTAGACGACATCAACTGGTACCCTTACCTTTTGGGTTTTGCTTTTTGCCCATCAGAGTTGGCTGCCAAGTGGTGTTGAAATTCCCTTACATAATGGCCTGTATAGCCATTCGGTGGTTTGCCTATCATTAATTGGTATTATGTTAAAAAACTGTGGCATACAAGTGCGCCATCTGTTAGTAATCAACTAATCCTGCTTGTTTTGCTTAAGCCCTTTTTACAATTCCCTTAACATAACTTATAACACTCTAGGTACATAATCTCTTGCTGTTGCCTCACCGCTAGTTCGAATTCCTCCATTTTGTGTGATCATACCAGTACTAACGCACCATATCCCACCAAAATTTTGAAGATAAGCGTGCTTGGATGAGAGTAGTACTAGGATGGGTACCCCTCCTAGAAAGTCCTCGTGTCATATTTCATTGCAATCCTTGTAATAATGTGCAAGGCACTCAACTTATCCCAAGATTTACCTTAGCGTTGTCTTGCTAGTCTTCACGTTTCGCCTTTCCTTTTCCTCTTTTATCTTACAACCGGTATTGGGGTAGGTCTTTAGTTCCACCATGACCATGTCTTTTTTGGTCATTTAATTTAACTTCTCTTTGTATTTCTCTGTAACGTCTCCAAAATATCATAACTCCTTTTTATCATGTACTCTTCTGCTTGGTCTTATGTTATATATATATATATTCATAGGTTGTACAACTACTTTTATACAATCGGTATGAGGTAGACGCAGTCTTTTCATTTCCTGGTCCATCTCGCTTTACATATCGCTTTCACACTAGAACTTGCTCTCTCTAACGCTGTTCTGTCCTACCTCTTTCTTTCCCTTACTTCGGGTACTCCTTGGTCTCCTCATTTCCTATCGTTGGAGATTTTATATTATTTCTCCTTGCTACTTGTAGGTCACATCTCAGCGGCCAACAACTCTATTGCTATATCTTAATCTTTACCCAACCATGGCCTTACTACCCTTTACACTGTCCTTAGATCGCTTAGTCTTACTTTCTTATTGTGTTCACCCCTTTTTGTATGCACCCATCCATTAAGGTCTCTGCTAATGGTTCTCCGCACGGTCTTAGATATCATGGCTTCTACCTATTTATTGCTGGCCTTTAGTCCATGCTAACTCGAGCCAGCATGGGATCTCTCTTGAAGTTTAAGCATTCCTGTTAACATATGATAGTGTCAGTCGACTTCATCATACACTTATATTTCTCTTGTCCACTTCCCCCTTTTAGGGTGTACCCATGTCATCCTCTATTTATTTTCAACTGTTCATACGTATATGATTCTGTTGTAACATATTTGACATACTGCACCATATCTACACCTTCTGTTATATCATCTATACTTTAGGTTGCCCCTGTAAGAAAGCTTAATACAACCATGGGGTGCTTAGAATTCTCGATAACTAGTACCCAATCTAGTCCATGTATGGGTACTCGAGCCATATAATTAATGTAGTAGTTTCTCCAGAGCCACATTTCTTTCTTCCTCACCAGTGATTAGCTAGTGCTTATAATCATTTCAACTTCTCCATTCGAAAGAACTTGTACTCTAGTGACTCGTGTTTCTAGCTCTGCTATAACACTATCTTCAACCCAGTGGATACCACTTGTTCCCCTTAATGGAATCACAACGCATCAATGGTTTTGGAGAGCTACCTCTCTCATCCTTGAGGGGTCTTTATATTTTCCATGGCAAAATCACATATCCACAATACTTCTTTATATCTCATAAGTTTTTATCCTTGTTGGGTACCCGAGGTTAACTTCCAATTCTCCTTAGTTTCATGTCAATTTTTACTTTAATACTGATCTTATCTTCTCGCCTTTTCATACTACACCTTCAGTTCTTAGATATCTATTCCCTTTTTTGTCCGATACTCATACTTAATAGGTCACGTCTATCTTGAGTACTTCCTGCAGTAGTCCTTCTATTCTTTCAGTCCATGGCTATTTTTATGCCCGAGGAGTTTTATGTTACCCCTATATCCTTTGGGAAAATCATTCCTTGGTATCACCGACCCTTCTGAATCCTTCTAGTATGTTATTTAATATATGAAGCACATGATTCTAGACACCCCATAAGTTCATGTCTTCCATCCACAAGTTATTTTAGTCGCTTAATAACCAATAAAAGGTTACCATAAAGCATCCTCTAACCACTATCAGAAGGAAATTAAGATCCAATAAGCACCACAATACTATTTAGTGCCTAACTCATCTGGTTTCCCTCTAGGTTCACTCTTGAGTCGTGAATAACCTATCCCTTTCACCACTACTGGTTGAGGGCTCTGTACTTTCCCTACCAAAGTGGAACCCAATTGCTGGACACCTTGCCCTCCAACGAGAGTTTTCTTTTAACTTAAGACTTCCTAAATAAACATGGGCCCCCTTCCCAACAACACGGAGGGTACCCCTACAGCTTTAATTCATCATAATAGGGTTATTCGGTATCAACTTCCAAGCCGTATGATAAACTTATAGTTCATTCCCTTTTTTTCCTAGAAAATTTCGGCAGAGTTTTCTCTATATTCCTTACTATCCCAAACCTGCACTTAGGAAATACCAATAATGCCATGCAAGGCCGACGTATATATACATCCATATCATATCATATCATAGCCACAATGACTCACAAGGCTAATATATATATATATATATATATATATATTCATATCACCGCCACACAGGGCACCCAATATCAACAATAGTATAAAATGATGGACTTACCTAGTATGTCCAACTTGAACTGCACCCGTTACACTTTCTTGTCTACTTTTCCTTTCAAATTTCAACTTTACATTTCAATCATATTTCAATCTTCTTACCTTACCTAGCATGCAACTTTCGCACCATTACTTACATGTATACTATGTAGCTTCCAATATCATCCGTTAATTTCTTCTATCAATGTCGTTCTTCAGCTAAAACCAGAGGTTAGAAAAAGGAATTTCATATCCTATAGTTAGGCTCTATCTCACGATCTAAGACAAGAAAGGAATATAACATCCTAAATATCCTGTAGCCTCTTGTTTATAGATGTGGTGCACAAAACACCGGTAAACAAGACTCTACTAGATACGGTCTGTAGATATTCTAAGGAAAGACTGCTCTGATATCACTTTTGTCACAATCCAACCCCATAGGCCATGATGGGTGCCCGAACTAGATACTCGTGTAGACCCTTACTAGCTATAAGCAAACCTGTCCCCTGTTTGAGTCACAATATACAAATATACTAGATAATACCTCAACTGGCATGGCTATCACGATAGGGGAAAACGTCCCCCAAAACATAAACCATATCAGCACAACTGTGCATACGTGCGTATACAACTCATATATAACCCACATACATATCTACAGACCTCTAAGAGTACAATGATAACATAAGGCGGGACAGGACCCCCGCCATACCCATGAATAAATAAAACGAGTGTACAAATCAAGAGACCAGTACCACAACTAGGCTTTGATATAATGGAGCTTTTCCCAAACTTGCTGGTAGGAGTCCTAAGCTGGTGGGTCTCCAAAATATGCGACTGTACCTGCGGGCATGAACGCAGCCCCCCAAAGAAAGGGGGTCAGTACAACATATGTATAGAGTATGTAAAGCATAACTGGAAATATATCTAAAATAAAAAGAGCCAGGGGGATAAATTCGTTACTTAAGCTAGACATGGCCAAAGCTTATGATAGAGTGTCTTGGATCTTTTTAACTAAAGTTCTAAAAAGTTTTGGATTTTCTGAAGTTATTATTAATATGGTGTGGAGGCTAGTGTCTAATAATTATATTCGATTTTGATTAATGGTCAATCAAATAGTTTTTTCCAATGTTCTAAAGGCCTTAAACAAGGAGACCCTTTATCACCTACACTATTTATCATAACAGCAGAAGTCCTGGCTAGAGGCCTTAATAGCTTACACAGGGACATGGATTGGAATAAGACCGCTTTGATAGTAGCCATCAGTTTGAGAAGACTAACTAGAATAAGGCAAGAAAATTTTCCATTCACCTACCTTGGTTGTCCAATTTATTATGGAAGGAAGAATAAGAGTTATTTTGAAGACTTCATCAGAAAAGTGGCTAGAAGAATCTTATTATGGAAAAAACAAATTTCTTTCCTTTGGAGGGAAATGTATTATTATTTCTCATGTGTTGCAATCTATGCCCATTTATCTGCTTTCAGCCTTAAATCCTACTAAGAAAGTAATTGAGAAAATCCATCAAATATTTGCTAAATATTTTTTGGGAAGCTCTGGTTGAATTAAACGGAAATATTGAGTTGCTTGGGAGAACATGTGTTTTTCAAAGGAGGAAATGTCCTTGATTTTAGATCTCTATTTGAAGCCAATAATGCTTTGTTTGCTAAATTGTGGTGGAGCTTTAGAGTGTCCACATCATCTCTATGGAGTAGGTACATGAATGAAAAATATTGTAAGAAATTACATCCAACTATTGTAAGAAGTTCAGAAGCCTCTCATATGTGGAGGAAAATGCTTACAATGGAGAAGAGGTTGTAATGACCTTGAGAGTCATTTTTAAAAATTTATGTGAAATTACCATTTTATCCCATCATTAGTGCCCCGAATATTATTTGATTGGTTTGTATAGTTGAAAGTGTCAAAATCTTAATGGTTTGTAAATTATGCAAATTCTTGAGTTTTATAGAGTTAAGAGGTGAAAAAGTGATTTTTGGAACCAACCGGAGCTTCGGGTCGTGAAACAGAATTTTATCAGTTCCAGCAGCTCTGAAATGTGGAAATTGGTCTAGGAGAGTTTACAAAATTACTTTTGGATTTATAATAAAAAATTGAGGTCTTGAATTGAGAATTTAAGGAATTTTAGGCCAAGGTTTGACTTTGGTCAACTTTTAGAGTTTTGATAACAGAATAGAATTCCAATGATTCCATTGGATTCGGGGGATGTTTTTTGGTCTAGAAGAAGTGTTGGCTGAATTTTTAGAGGTTCTGAGCCCATTTTGG
Organism: Solanum dulcamara; assembly: GCF_947179165.1. Classification (NCBI taxonomy): domain Eukaryota; kingdom Viridiplantae; phylum Streptophyta; class Magnoliopsida; order Solanales; family Solanaceae; genus Solanum; species Solanum dulcamara. The sequence goes on along the minus strand of NC_077237.1, from coordinate 54,289,183 downwards.
TATTTTGAAGGCCTAAGTTGGTTTTGTTGTGACTTTTCAAGTTTCAGATCATGGAGACCTAGAATTTGAATTCTGATGGTTCCATCAACTTTGGAATGGGAAAATTAGGCTAGTATCATTGTGGCATGACTATCAAGGCAATCAATATGAGTTTGGGGCCATTTGGCGCTTTTGATTTTGAAAGTTAGCTTATGATTGACTTTGGTCAACATTCTTGGAAAACATACTTGGATGAAAATTCTAATAGCTCGTTTAGATCCGGAATGTTGAATTTGGTCTAGAACGATCTGGTTTGCTTTCCAAAGTTTCCGGTCTAATTCCGAGGCTCATTTTGGAATTTGCCTTAAAATGACACTTTGATGTGTGTCCACTTTTTATTAAAATGATCTCGTATGATAATTTTGAATGCGCCATTGAGTTTAGAATATTGAATTTAGTGGGTAGCATATCTAATTTTATTTTATCGACTTCTGAACGAATTCCGAAGGTCCGTTCGAAGACATTAAATAATACAAAACCTATTAAAAATCTGGTGCAAAAGTGCAGCAAAATTTTCAAAATTTTCTCTCAACTTTGAACCCTCATTTCTTGAGCTTTTTAAGTTCAAATCTAGTGATTCAAGAGTCTATCTTCAAGAGAATTTTGCGATAAATCCATTGGTGATCTCAGAATCTTGATTAGAAGATTCGTTTTAGGTAAGAGTTGATGTTTTAGATGTTCCCTCGGCCATTTTCAGATTCAGATTTTTGTAAACTTTGAAAGATGATTTCTTGGTCATCTTAGATCCAAATTCAGTGATTCAAAGCTCTAAATTATGTAGTTTTTCCATAGGAATACAGTGGTGTAATCTTAAAGTGATGGGAAAGAACTATTTGAGGTAAGATTTATTTTATAGTAGCTACCCTTCCTATTTTCGGATTAGATTTTTGATGAATTTTGAGATTTGATATCTTGAGCATATTGAGTCTCTTTTCAGCAATTTTTAAGGCTAAATTGTTGAGTTTTTTTGTAAGGATCATTGTGGTGTGATCAGTTTTAGCTGTAGATGATTCATTTCTTGTAAATCACTGTTCAAAGTTGTTATCTCTTGCCATTTTTGGAATGAAATTGTGGTGATTTTTGGAAGATTGTTTCTTGGTCATCTTAGCTTCATTTTTAATGATTCTTGGTTCTAAATTGTGAGTTTTTCCGCAAGGAATATCATGGTGAGATTATCCTTACCAGTTTCTGAAATTAGTATCTTCCAAAATATCTTTAAATCAAAATTTCAAAGGTGAGTTATGGAATTTTCTTCCAAGCTAGAAAATTATATTTTCATAATTTAGAACTCAATATTTGCTCAATTTTAATGAGTTTTTCAACCACAAACCCTACTCGATGTGTAGAATATAATTTTCAAATAAAATTCCATATTTGACCCCTTTTAAAAATAATTATGTTTTGGAATATTTGACCCTAGTTCCGAAACCTATCAATATGGGTGTCATTAGACTCCTTGTGATGTGTATGCTTTATTATTGATAGTGGGTTGTCAGTCCGGACATTGAATTCAGGAGTTTCTTATCTTGTGCAGGTGTTCAAGTGCGATTTCGATAATTGAGATTGAGATGGGGTAATTAGTCATTCATATATATATATATATATATATATATATATATATATATATATATATATATTTTTTTTTTTAAATAATCAAAAATAAAAATACAAGGAGGGGGACATAAACCTTACCTCCGATCCTATGGTGGTTCATAAGTCGGCTAACCTATTAAGGTCGGCTAACTCATCCCCGATACAAAGAAGAGACTAACTATAACTAGAAAGCAGTAAACCTGTGAGAGGACTCCTCCCGGTACAATTCAACTGTGAAAGCATAAATGAGGGAGACTCTCCCCTTCCATGAGAAAAAAGGAAAGTAACCTACACTAGTCCTATTCCAACTATGCTACGTACCAGACATAGCTACATTGAAGAAGAACAAGTATACGAAACTTCTATCTCACATGGGATGGGAAAATTCTTTTCATCTTTGCTCTTTTTAGTCTTGTCGTACCAAGTAAATCCAGGTGAAATGTTCCATTGCATCAGTATCATGATTATCAGCTATGGGGGCTGAAAGAAAAGGAAATATATGGAGCTAGTCATTCATATATTATAGACTTTGGGATGGGGTTGTAGTACGAGTTGAGAATTTTATATATATTGTGATACCCATATGAGGGTTTATTTAATAATGTGTTGCCGTGTGAGGGCTTATTTGTATTACATAGCCCGTGTGGGGGCCTTATTTATTATCCTATTTGCTTTGAGAGCATGTGATTCATGATTTGCCTGTGAGAAAGGCTTGAGGATATTATTTGACTTGTGATGCCCGCTTGAGGGGTTGAGTTGGGGGTTTTGAGCATGCCTGAGTATTGAAATATTATTGAGAAAGGAATGAGCACTTATATTAAAATATTTCCTTCCCATTGCTATTTATTAAGGGTGAGTATCAGATGTAGGCTAAGTTTTGAGAACTTTGAACCTTGTACTATATTTTCAGTTGAATATTGCTTCCATGCCATATATTTTCTGATGCATTCATCCTCATCCATCATATCATGAAACATGGGAAGTTGAGAAATAGAAAAAAAAATTGAGAAAGAAAAAATAAAATACCTTTAAACCTTTGTATCTTGAATCCCTCACCGAAGCAGTTTTACAATAGGGTAGTGGATATATTGTGATCCCTTGACCACGAGAAGGTGGCAAGGATGATGAGATATTATGATTGAGGTATATGGTTTGCGAGACTCCCATGGGTTTTGCTTGGTAGCACAACCCGATAGGTGTATAGATAGGCTGTGCGACAGTCTTGATTCCACCGTACCACCACTCTCATTGTATCATCATATTATATTACATTGCATTGATATCTATGATGCTTGAATTATCTGGTTAATTAAGATTATGAGCTTTTATTATGGGTTTACTTTACTCGCGCCATTATATATATAAACTGGCGGTACTGATGCCGAAGTGGGACTTTTCTATATGCAGGTGGAAGCGTTCCTTAGTTTATTTCATAGGTTTGATTAATTCCTTATATACAGTCGGTTAAAACCTACTGAGTACATGTGAATTATACTCACCCCTATATTTGTATCCCTTTTTGATACAGATACTAGTTAGGACATCTCACGTAGCAACTGATATTCTAGCGATTTGTATATTCTCAGATTAGTGGTGAGGTCCCAAAATTTGGATCGTCACTAGTCTATATTTATTTCTCAGTCTTTTGAATCATTTAGAGACTTATGTTGTATCTTCAAACTCGAACCTATATTATATGCTCTTTATACTTATGACACCAGGTTTTGGGATAGTTTCTTCACTGTCTTTCTTTTTATTTAAATTGTGGCATGACTTTTCCTTTGGAAGTCTCGTATGAGTTTTACTTTTAGGCTTATACATCAGGTTGAGTTTTGGAATGTGTGCAATCATGACCTCAATTTTTGGATCGTGACAGCGGTGGAGCATGACATATGATGGAAAATTAAAGCTAAAAATTCCAGTTTTTTGATGGACAATTTGACAAAGAAAGGAGCACTAATATTTGCAAAAGAGGCTAACAGTAAGGAAGAAGAGATGGAAGTGAAAGAAGTCATCAACAATGGGTCCTGGATGGTTGAGAAACTGCAAGAACTGGTATCTCAGGACATGGTTGATCACATTCAAACCATCAAACCTATTACAGAAGAGATGAATGATAGAGCATGGTGGATGGGGAGTACTAATTGAGAGTTTACTATTAAATTTGCCTACCATATTGTGAGACATAAGACAGACATGGTTGATGAGATGAATTGCATTTGGATCAAAGGGCTTCCTTTTAAAATATCCATTTTCTTGTGGAGATTAGGGAAGAGGAGAATTGCCACAGATGACAACTTAAAAAATATAAAAATGCAAATAACATCCAAATATTATTACTATGAGAAAGGAGGAGCGAAAATAATGAATCATTTATTTCTAACAACTCTCATAGCCCAAAGGCTATGGAAGCACTTTCCTTCCTGTGCAGGTTTTACCATTGAAGTCCTAACTCTACAGTAAGTAATTAACAAATGGTTGAAATATGATGCTAATTCAAAATTACAGCAGATCATATAGGCAATTCCTGCTATTCTAATGTGGGAATTGTGGAAAAGAAGAAATGCTAGAAGGCATGAGAAAGATGTTTCATTCAATAAAATGTACCTTCAATGTCAATTGACAGTACACCAATTGATTATAAATAAATTTCCAGGGCTGAAAGGCATGCCTTATCATTGGAATGGGATGTTTGGTGTTCTGCAAGGATGTAGTCCTCAATTTTATTACAAGTTGGTAAAGTGGACAATGCCAGTAAACTGTCCATCCCAACCAATAAGTACACTCCTTAATCTTATCATTAAGGTCTTCACAACTCTACTCTCCAGAGTTCCACTAACCACTTTAGTTACAACTTAAAACTTGTGGGTTAGGGACTCACCATACTACTGTCCATTCACTCTAATAGTCTTTACCTGAAAATCTTCACTGCCCAAGGATTTCACCTAGTCACCACTGGTCTTAGTCCAACTGTCTCACAAATAGGGCCTAACCATCCTATAATCACACTTCCTAACTAAACTCAATTTTAGATAACTACTACCACTACCACAATTACTAGGGGAAAGTTCAATGTTAACACTTTCGGTCATAAGAGACCTCCACCTCTAAGCCTATGAATATAGACTACTTCATATAACACATATGTCACCTCAATGCCTAAAATGTTCCATCCTCTTACCCACAAAGAAGTTTATTCATGCTCACAATTCTTTATAACTAACACACCTCAAATCAAGGTTTCCTTTATAGGTACTTAATCTATGGCTCATTTATCAATAACCTTATTATTACATATAAATACATATATCATCAGGTCCTCTCATGGAACCAATCACACACACATACTTGGTTCTTTCAGGGGACCCAATCCAGTTATATTTATGTCAGAACATGACACCTGATCCAAGAATATATCGAAATGTAACAACCAATTCAAATACGTATCGGAACGTAATAACTGATCCAAATATGTGTCAGAATGTGACACTTGATTCAATTCTGCAACCAACCACAAACTATCAATAATAGACCATATTATATCATTAATAACAAGTTCATCACAAAATAAGCCAGCGAGGGACTATTTGCATAATGTCTAACATGTTTCCCCTAATCATACAGACCTATGCGTATCATAAGTAACTCAAACAAGTACATAAGACATTTCTGGGAAACGAACCCATGCCTACACTACCAAACCTTTAAGGTTTATCATCAATATCTACTAGTTTTATCTTCCTATACACAATACTATGCCCGTTATAAATTAACCTTCTATATGCAATAATATCCCAACCAATAAATTTCCCAATTCGTTACAATGCCTTTTTACCCAGGTCACATTCGAATTAGACCCTAACCCAACAAATTTCTACCCGTGACCCATGACCCACAACTTAGATATATGATTCCTCATTAAGTTTTCTTCTATACTACAAAATAAATATAGATTTACTACTCAGAAAAGAGAAGCCTAGCCTACCTGGGCGCCAACAACCTGTGGAGATATATTGCGGTTAAAATCGTTGGGTCTAGATGTTCCACGGGTAAGATTGCACTAATTTCCACCAGTTGAAAGCCTTCCAATGCTGAGATTCCTTCCCCTCTTCTTCCCAATTCAAGAGCATCCTTTTGGAGAATTTTTGCAGTAACCCTCGCCTCTAACTTACCCTTAGGAGATGTGGGGGAAATAAAAAATAGCGACTTAGGTTTCTGACCCACGTTCTCTGGTTGGCGGCCGCATTCCCGCTCTGGCAGTGCCGCTAAGGTGGGACCATCCCCTTCTGGCGGGATGATCGGATCCAGTTGAGTAAATTTTTTACGATTTATTTTAATTTAAATTGACGATGATTCGGGTCATTACAAATTTCTACGTTGGTAAAAAAAAGTAAATTGAGAGAGACAAACAACTTTACTTAATTATTTTTATCCTAATCGGATACTTTTACATTTTGAGTTCAAACCCAAAAGATTGTAGTAGTGATCTCTGAAAATCTCATAAACTTGAGAACTTTTAACAATAATATATATATATACTTTCTTGAGTAGCATACATTCATGTATTTGTTGACTTCCTTTTTCTGCTTTTATTTTTAAAAAATTTCCTGGCCTGGAAACACAATAAGTTAACCTTACAACAACAATAAAAAAATATAAAAATGAACTTAACTAATCAAATAAAAACTTTAAAGAATGTCTAGTTGTGAGTTAAAAAGGAAATAAGGACCTTGTTATCAACATAACATAATTCAATTGTCCAAAAACTACAAAGAGAAACAGAGAGCAAAAATAATCAAAATCATTAGAAACTACAAAGAGAAGTAGAAATAGGAAACATATCTTTATAAGCTACAAAAAGAAGCAGAGAGAAAAAATTAAATCATTTTATTTTAAAAAATTCTTGATTTGTACCATCAGTAATCCAAAAATAATAATACTAAATATTTAATTGTAATAGAGATACAGGGATAATTATATTAGACATATGAAAATATTTTATCTCATAAAATTAAACTATGCAAGAATGTGTAACAATCTTCATTATATATCTCTCCTGCAAAATCAAATCAATGAAGATAAAAAAAAGATCAACCAAAATGATAAAAGATGAAGTATAAGGAGAAATAAAAATAAAATAACCATCATATAAGTCTTAAAATAGGTTTTTATTGTAATGACCTCCAAGGTCATTTTCATGCTTTTGCGTGCTTTTACTGTTTTACCCCTTTTCGTAGTTTTCTTATAGCTTATAGGTGATGTTGGGGTGGGTGGCACGCTCCCTAAGGTGTTCGGTTGAGGTTTGAGGTGGTTTGGCCATTTTGGAGGCTTAAGGTTTGATAGATTTGACTTTGGTCAACATCGAGAGATTTGGGTGTCGTGTGAGAATTTCAACGGTTCCATCAGCTCCGGAAGATCTATTTTGGTCTAGAAGGAAGATTGGTTTAGGTTTTGGAGTCTTCATTTTGTGTTTTGGTGATTTTTCCATTTTAACTTCAAGGTTGGGCCAAGTTTCACTTCGGTCAATATTTTGAATAAACGCGTTTGGATAAAAATTATGTCAGCGCGGTTAGCTTTGGAATTCCTTTTTCAGTTGGTGTAAGCCCTCGTGAAGAAACTTCAGAGGCTACCCTATAGAACCTTTTTTGAGATTTTTCCAAGTCCCTTACCATGGCTTACCACCACGAGCCGTGGTGAGAATCTCAGACCGTGAGGGGATCCCGTGAAGCCAGTTCTGGCCAGAATTTTAAAAGGAGCATTTTCATCTTTTCCTGTGTTTTAACACAAAATGAGGTTGTTTTGTAGGAAAATGTTTACCTATATACAAGACCCAAAGTCCTCATACTCTCATTTACTCTCCTTCACCTTCTAAGACCCAAACCCTAACTCCTCAAGTTCTCTCAAGTGTCTCTCTCATCTTCAAGAAAGGGATTTAGGGTTTCACTCCAAGAAGATCAAGTTTTCTCTTCCCTCTCATATTTGCCATTATTTATTCATACACTCCTCGGATATCTTGTGGGTTGAGGTTGTTGATGTGTTCTTTGATATTTTGATAGAGTGGTATCATTTGGAGGCGGCCTGGAAAGGAAAAACCAAAGCTTAGCAGTTCGGGTGCGATCTCGACTTTGAGGTAGGTTATTATTTACTTTTGTAGACTTGGCTTGTCTAGAATTGATATCTCTTGAGTAGTAGTGTATGCTTAGCTTGATGATTTATGTGTTGTGATCCCATTGAGAAATTTAGAATCGATAATCATCGATAGTGATTAGTTTGGATTTTAGTCGTTGGATCTGTAATCTAGGTAATATCTTGCCTTGGTTACACCATTTAGAATCCTTAGATTTTGCTCTTAGGTGATTTGAACTTAGGATGCCGATTGTTGACTTGTTTGGTTTCGATTGGCCACTTTTTATGATTTTTGGCATATGCTCATGCCTTAGTTGCTTATGATTTTGAAATGTTGGATCCGAGGTCGTGCTTTCGGTATGCCGGTGTCTCTGGTGAGTAATATATGATTTTTAGACATGCTACTTATCTTATTTGCCTCACCGCCCAGGTGTGCTTCTCAGTTCCTTCATTTCTTTCTCCAACATTGATATGTAACCTGCCCCCATTGGAGCTTTCCCTTTGATGTCATTCATATTGGCCTGAATAGTGTTGACTTCACCCTCTACCACATCAATAGATTTGCATAGGTTTTTCACACTCTCCACCAAATCTTTCATTGTATTTTCTACAACAGTTATAAGCATCACATGCAAAGATTGGGCCAGAATCTTGAGTTTGCGATCATTTGAGTAGGCTACTTCAACCAATATGCGATTGACACTTTATCTAGGGAGGGGCTGCGATGGAGATCCACCCTGAGTAGTGCCTTTTCTCATTGAGACATTTCCTAATTTCACAGGATTAGGAACATCCGAAGTAGCATAGGTAGGTGACTACTCCCCCAAAGTTTGCATCTTTTCTTTTTGATCTTAGAGTCTTCAACATATCTCTTTCGGTCTAAATAAATTACCCCAATAGCAGGGGAAGAAAAAACAAAAGGAAAGTATCAAACATGTGCACGAGCACACAATTTGTTGATCACGACCGGAAAAGTCATAAAAAGATCCTTTTGGCATGCTTTTTGCCGCAACTGCACAACCACTACTTCACCATAGTTTATATGAATACCGGTCATGAAGAAATCAATGAGAATAGCAGTTTCATTATGGACCTTATGGTCATTCTTGGAGGGCATAATACGAGCACACAAAGTCAAGCCATAATTTGGTTTCAAACTTCAGATCATAGCGAGAGATCTCTCTTCCCATAGTTTCCCAAGCTGGTTGAACTACTGCAATAGTGTTAGCAACTCATTGGAGGTGATTTATTTTGTCTCTAATGTTCTCTGCAAACACAAACCCTTTCTTTATTGGCTCATTCTAGAAAATGAAATTGATAGCTTCTGATGTTATGTGCACGTCCACACCTTATATAAGGACCTAAGGCAAGTTGAGGGTACATCTCCACGGGTCCTTGAAGGTCTATGGTCTCATTCCTCCACTGATATGAGGTATAAAATTCCATGTAATAATAATCATGAGACAACAATAAAACTTCAAAAATATAATCGTTTTGGAGATTTTATATAGGAAACAAAAGAAAAGAATTGTAAAAGAAGTTAACAAAAGAAAAAGAATATGAGTGCAATAAGAATTTCAGCATACAGTGACACCAGTGTTTGACCGGCGATTTGTAGAGACAAAATTATGCACTACGAATTCAAATGCTTGCTACAAATAGTAGCTTGGCAATTTTTGGACCAACCAATGTGACACCATTGTTCTTCTAATGGAGACATGTGGATCACAGGTGAAACACTAATCTAAGATAATGGAATTTTAAAATCCCTAATTAATCGGCGTTGTACCTGAAAATACAGGTCAATAATTATGCAACACTAATGCTTCACATTGGCCACTTTGACCAAAAATAGTGTAATATGAATCCAACACTTTGACACACATGGCCAGTGGGTTCTCAAACTTCCCCAAGGGATTAATATTTCAATTGTATACAGATCTTGACAATTTCCCTTAAGAAGGATGTCTCCGCATTTATAATTGGGAATCATCAAGAAACACATTCAAAATTTTTACACATCTCATTAGCAATTTCAATGTCATGACCCGAGACTACCCCCTAGTCATAACACAGTGTTTAGAGTCACAAGTGATCCCAAAATAATCTTGATACTAACATAACTTATGCGCATACTAAATATAAACTTATAAGAGAACTAAAATGATTGAGTGGAAGCATAATTATGGCATACTGGTTCAATCCATTATGGAACAAGTTTTTGTATACAACAACTATAATTTGATAAGAATTTGAAATAGAATAGACTGAATACAATAATTATAACTCACTGGCTATGAAGCCTCTACTCATAATGATTATAGGTAGTTAGTACTTAACCCATACTCCCCTTAATCAAGAGGTATAAATTTCGGGCGTCCCGTTAATACATATTCTGGGTTATTATTTTTGTTGATGAGCTCAAGGTATGAATTTCGGGGGCCCTTGTTTATTGATAAGCTCGAGGGTTATTTAGGGCGCTTTATGATACTTTTGGAAGATTTTTAGCCATAATTACGAGTTTACATTTGAGCATTTTTTGATAGTTTATGAGTTGAGGTTATGGTTGAGATTACATGACTTGTTAGATTTACTTGTTTATTCTATGATCTTCCAGTGCCTTTTCATCGAGACTATAGACTTATTGCTTCTCTCTTGTTGTTATTAGTGTTATCGTGCGACTTATCATATATTTTATTATTTTTGAGCTCGGTCGTCCTATGATGCCTATTGAGTACCCCGTCTTTTGGTACTCATACTACATTTTTGCATCTTTTTAGATGCATCCCCTAGTTCGAGCCATCCTCAGCGTGTGCCTGATCATCCAAAGCGGTGCCAGTTCTAGATTGTTGTGAGCTCCTGGCGTTCAGAGACTTGCTACACTCCCTATTTTACTATGACATGTATTTTGTATTTTGGAAAGTCAGATATATATCGTATAGTTATACATTTTGTCAGCCTTTGTACTTAGTAGCTCTCGTATATGTGACACCAGATTTGGAGTTTGGTCTAGTGTCAGTTCGTCTTTTCGTTTGATCACTATTAGGCCTTTTGTATTGTATTTGCATAACTATATCGTGGACTAACTTTTCTTTAGTTATATTCTTTTGCTCCCTCCTTCTTATGTTATTAATTATTTAATTAGATTGAATTTGCCTTTCACTTGTATTGGGTTTGGCTTGCCTTCTCAAAGGTTATGGTAGGCGCCATTATGACCCAGGTTTGTGTCGTGACAGAGTGGTATCAGAGTTTAGGTTCACCGGTCTCACTATTACAGAAGCAAGTGTCTAGTAGAGTCCCGCAAATCAGTATGATGACATTTGTATCCAATCTTTGGGAGGCTATAAAACATTATTAGGATTCAATTCACTATTCTTATTTCTGATCATGCACTAATGATGATGAACACCTCTAAATCCAAAATATGTTTCACTCTTTCTCAGATGGTGAGGATGAGATCCAGTCGGGGAGGTAGAGGACCCCTGCACCTATGGATAGAGCCCCAGCCAAGGGTAGGGATCGAGGTCAATGCACAACACTAGTGCTGAAGCTAGATATAGAGTTTGAGCAGTACGAGTATCAACCAACGGAGGAGGATCCAACCCAGCCTCCACCTGGATTCATGGCCACATCGGTCTTACAGGATACCTTGGCCCATATCCTCATCTTTATGGAGGGTATATCCCGAGTAGAGACACTACCTAGTACATCATCCGGACCTCAGGTTCGAGAGGAGGCTCAGACTTCAGGACAGACAGGGGCACAATATGATCCGGCCCTAGTTCGACAACCTACTACTACTGCTCTCCATCCAGTGATTCAGTCTATTTCTACAGTTGTTCATCACATGACTGCTAGGCCAATTATGACTGAGGAGGAGCAGAAGATATTGGGTAGGTATAATAGATTGACCCCTCTCAGGTTTTCAGGTGCTGAGGGCGAGGATGCCCATGAGTTTTTGCTTAGTTGTCAGGAGAGGATGCATAACCTCAGGTTAGTGGAGTCTGACGAGGTTGATTATAATATTTTTCAGCTGTATGGACCAGCGAAGAAGTGGTGGAGGTCTTATCTAAGCTGCAGACCAGTGGAATCACCGCCGATATCATAGACTCAATTCTCCAAGGCTTTTTTGGAGAAGTATGTACCCCACAGTTTGAGAGAGAGGCTGAGGGATGAGTTCACAAAATTAGTGCAGGGGTTGATGGATGTTATAGAGTATGAGTCTTGGTTCCATGAGTTATCTCAATATACCACCATGATTATGTTGATAGAGGAGGAACAGGTTCATCGTAGAGGGTTGTCCATCCTTTTGAGGTTGGCTACGGAGCATATGGTTGCATTGGATTGTTCATTCTTGTAGATACTAGACCATGCCTGTACTATCAAGGCTATACATCATAAGGCCTATGGAGCCAGTGACAGGAGGACTCATCGTCAGGGCAGTTTCAGTGTACGCTAGTCATATAGTAGGGGTTCTTATGGTAGAGTCCCCCCACAGCAGTATCCAACTAGTAAACTAGTATAGGCAGCCTTACAGCTTACCGACGGTGGATCAGCAGGTGCTGGTGGTCAGATCGGCCAGACTTTGGGTCAGCCTTCTTGGGGTCAGACTTCTGGGTATTTAGGCTGTGGTGGCTATTTAGGCTCAACTAAGACATCACAGGGTGGTTCATTCAGAGGATCATGCTATGAGTGTTGTGTGATCGTTCACTTTGCCAGGGAGTGTCCTACTAATAGCCACCATAGACTCCAGATGCAGTAGGGTCAGCAGGTTTAGGCCCCTTGGGTTCCAGTTCAGCCGACTAGAGAAATTGTGCAGATTGGTAGAGATGAGTCTCAGGGTACTAGGGGTGGTCCCCAGGAGGGCCGAATAGGTGGTAGGGGTAGACACAGTCATATGTTTGCCTTTTTAGGTAGATCGGAGGTGAATATATCAGATGCCGTCATCACAAGTATGATCTCCATCTCTCAGCAGCCTGCCTATGTTTTATTTGATCCGGGATCTACTTAGTCGTATGTGTCTGCTCTTTATGCTACTCGATGGGATGACTTATATAAGACATTGCCTATGTATATATGTGTAGCTACCCTCATAGGTGATTCTTTAGTAGTAGATCGAGTGTATCAATCCTGTGTGGTGACTATTGTGGGTTATGATACTAGAGAAAACCTTATTATGCTAGATATGGTAGACTTTGATTTAATTCTATGCATGGACTGGCTGTCTACTCATCATGCAGTTTTGGATTGCTTCTCCAAGACCATTACTTTGTGTATGCCTGATATCCCTTCGATCATATGGTTAGGTGCAGTTAGCCATGTACTGTGTGGTGTGATTTCCTTCCTCAGGGCTCAGCGGTTAGTGGGGAAGAATTGTCTATCCTATCTTACTTATGTCTGTGACACTAGTGCTGACACTCCTTCTATTGATTCGGTTCTGGTGGTCCTTGAGTTCCCTAATGTATTTCCTACTAATCTACCTGGTCTCCCTACTGAGCGCAACATTTATTTTGGCATTGATGTTGAGCTAGGTACAGAACCAGTCTCTATTCTACCGTATCGGATGGCTCCAGTTGAGTTGAGGGAGCTTAAGGTGCAGCTCTAGGACCTCTTGAGTAAGGGGTTTATCAGGCCTAGTGTGTCTCCTTGGGGTGCTCCTGTTCTGTTCGTAAAGAAGAAAGATGGTACCTTGCGTATGTGTATTGATTACGGGCAGCTGAATAAGGTGACCATCAAGAATAAGTACCTGATGTCATGGATTGATGATTTATTTGACCATCTCCAGAGTGCAATAGTGTTCTCTAGAATGGACTTGAGGTCAGGGTATTAGTAGTTGAGGATTAGGGAGTCAGATATCCCTAAGAATGCTTTCAAAACTCGATATGAGCACTATGAGTTCTTAGTCATACAGGTTGACTAATTCCCTAGTAACATTTATGGATTTAATGGACCATGTGCTTAGGCCCTACTTGGACTTTTTTGTCATTATATTCATTAATGACATTCTACTCTACTCCGGGAGTAGAAAGCAGCATGAGCAGCACTTGAGGATAGTCCTTCAGACTTTGAGAGATCAACAGTTGTATGCCAAATTCACTAAGTGTGAATTTTTTCTTGAGTCCGTGGCATTCCTAGGGCACGTGGTGTCCAAGAATGGGATTATGATAAATCCAGTGAAGATAATGGAAGTCTTTGATTGGGCTAGGCCCACTTCTCCTACCAAGTTTCGTAGTTTCATCGGGTTGGTAGGGTATTGCAGATGATTTGTGGAGGGGTTGTCTTCTATTGCAGTGCCTTTGACCAGATTGACTTAGAAGAATGTTCCTTTCTAGTGGTCTAACGAGTGTGAGGTGAGCTTTATGAAGCTCAAAGCCTTGTTGACATCAGTTCCGATTTTGACTCTTCCTGTTGAGGGCCAGGGATTTACAGTATATTGTGATGCTTCAAGTGTTGTCCTGGGTTATGTTATGATGCAGCAAGGTAGAGTTATTGCATATGCTCTAGGAAGTTGAAGGTGCATGAGCGAAACTACCCCACACATGACTTAGAGTTTGCGATGGTAGTCTTTGCATTGAAGATTTGGAGGAATTACTTGTATGGAGCCCATTATGAGATCTGCACTGACCACCATAGTCTCTAATACATATTAAGCCATCAAGACCTTAATTTGAGACAATGCATGTGGTTAAAGTTTCTGAAGGACTATGATATCACTATTCTCTATCACCCGGGCAAGGCAAATGAGGTAGCAGATGCTTTGAGCCAGAAGACAGTGAGTATGGGGAGTTTGGACTTCTTATCCATTAAGGAGCAACCTCTAGCTTCAGACATTCAATCCTTAGCTAACCAGATGGTTTATCTTGATATTTTTGAGCCGGGTAGGGTACTTGTTTGTATGGAGGTTAGGTCTTTCTTAATGGAGAAAATTTGAACACAACAGTTTGAGGACCCACAGCTGAGGGTGATTCATGATAAGGTACTCAATAGGGAGGCTAGGAAGGCGACCTTAGATCTGGAGGGCATTTTGAGGATTGAGGGTTGTATTTGTGTTCCTAGAGTTGGAAATCTAGTCAGGCTTATCCTTGATGAGGCCCACTATTATAGATATTCCATTCATCCTGGTGCGGCGAAGATGTATCATGACCTACGACAGTATTATTGTTGGTGTGGGATGAAGAGGGATATTATAAGTTTTGTGCCCAGGTGCTTGAATTGTCAGTGGGTCAAGTTCGAGCATTAGAGGCCAGGTGGTTTGACCCAGTAGCTACCCATCCCAGAGTGGAAGTGGGAGCAGATAACTATGGACTTTTTAGGGGCTTACCACATACCTCTTGGGGATTTGACTCTATTTGGTTCATCATAGATCGATTGACCAAGTCTGCTCACTTCTTACCAGTCCAGACTACCTACACTTCACAAAAGCTAGCTCAAATTTACATTTGAGAGCAGGTCCGATTGCATGGGGTGCTAGTATCTATCATTTCTGACCATGGTACTCAGTTTACTTCATATTTCTTGGGGTCTATTCAAAAGGATTTGGGTACCCGAGTCGAGATTAGCACAATTTTCCACCCTCAGACTGATGGTCAGTCAGAAAGGACTATTCAGGTCTTATAAGACATGCTACGGGCCTGTGTTATCAATTTTGGAGGTCAGTGGGATCAGCCCTAGGCTTTGGAAGAGTTTTCATATAATAATAGCTACCATTCGAGCATCGAGATAATACCTTTTAAGGCATTGTATGATAGGAAATGTCATTCCCTAGTGGGCAGGTTTGATGCCTTTGAGGTTAAGACTTGGGGCACCAATTTACTATGCGAGTCGATGGACAGAGTTCGTGTGATCAAGGATAGGCTCTGTACTATCCAGAGTAGGCAGAAGAGTTATGCTGATCGAATGGTGTGGCCTTTGGAGTTTATGGTTGGAGATCGGGTATTCAGGTGAGTGTCTCCAATGAAGGGCATGATGAGATTCGGGAGGAGGGGTAAGTTTATCCCTAGGTTTATGGCCCTTTTAAGATCTTGAGACGGGTAGAGGAGGTAGCTTATGATTTGTCCTTGCCCTCGATACTGGCACATGTTCACCTTGTATTCCATATTTATATGCCACGACGCTATATCCTGAATGATTCTCAAGTGCTTCAGTGGGATTCAGTTCAATTTGATAGGTCTTTAACCTTCGAGGAAGAGTCTGTAGCTATTTTGGATACGCAGGTTAGGAAGTTAAGGTATAAGGAGATTCCATCGGTGAAAGTACAGTGGAGGCATCGTCTGATCGAGGAGGCTACTTAGGAGACCGAGCAGAACATGTGGACCTAATATCCCTACCTTTTTTAGGCACTCGGTACCTTTTTTCCTTGACTTTTGAGGATAAACGTCCTTTTAGTAGTGGATGTTGTAATAACATCCAAGGTCATTTTCGTGCTTTTGTATATTTTTACCAGTTTTACCTCTTTCCATATCTTTCTTATAGATTATATGTGATATTGGGGTGGGTGGGTGGCATGCTCCCCAAGGTGTCTGGTTGAGGTTTAAGGTGGTTTTGCCATTTTGGAGGCTTAAGGTTTGATAGAATTGACTTTGGTCAACATCCAGAGATTTGGGCATCATGTGCAAATTTCGACGGTTCCTTCAGCTCTAGAAAGTCCATTTTAGTCTAGAAGAAAGGTTGGTTTGGGTTTTGGAGTCTTCGTTTTGAGTAAGGGGTGGTTTTTCCATTTTAACTTTAAGGTTGGGCCAAGTTTGACTTCAGTAAACATTTTGAGTAAACGTGCTCGGATAAAAGTTTTGTTAGCACGGTTATCTATGGAATGCCTTTTTCAGTTGGTGTAAGCCCCCGTGAAGAAACTTCAGAGGCTACCCTGTAGGCCTTTTTCCAAGATTTTTCCAAGTCCCTTATCACGGGACACCACCACGAGCCATGCTGAGCACCACGGACCGTGAGGGGGTCTCGTAAAGCCAGTTCCTGCCAAAATTTTAAAAGGGATATTTTGGTATTTTCTTGTGTTTTAACACAAAATGAGGTCATTTTGTAGGCAAATTTTCACCTATATACAAGACCCAAAGTCTTCCTACTCTCATTTACTCTCCCTCACCTTTTAAGACCCAGACCCAAACCCTAACTCCTCAATTTCTCTTAAGTCCCTTTCTCATGTTCAAGAAAGGGATCTAGGGTTTCACTCTAAGAAGATCAAGTTTTCTCTTCCCTCTCATATTTGCCATTATTTATTCATACACTCCTAGGATATCTTGTGGGTTGAGGTTGTTGATGTGTTCTTCGATAATTTGATTGAGTGGCATCGTTTGGAGGCGGCCTAGAATGGAAAAACTAAAGTTTAACAGTTCAGGTACAGTCTCAGCTTTGAGGTAGGTTATGGTTTACTTTTGTAGACTTGGCTTGGCTAGAATTGATATATCTTGAGTAATAGTGTATGCTTATGTTGGTGATTTAGGTGTTGTGATCCCATTGATAAATTTAGAATCGATAGTCATTGGTAGTGATTAGTTCGGGTTTTAGTCGTTGGATCCTTAGTCTAGGTAATATCTTGCCTTGGTTACATCATTTAGAATTCTTAGATTTTCCTCCTAGGTTATTTGAACTTAGGATGGCGATTGTTGACTTGTTTGGTTTTTGTTGGGCACTTGTTATGATATTTGGCTTATGCTCATTCTTTGGTTGCTTATGATTTTGAAATGTTAGGTCCGAGGCCGTTCTTCCGGTATGCCGGTGTCTCAGGTGAGTAATATATAATTTTTGGACATGCTACTTACCTTATTTACCTCACCGGTGTAAAAAACCTTTTCATAAAAAAAGGTAAAGAGAGAGAATAAGACTTTTGGTTGGTGCCTAAATATGAGAAATTTAAATGAAATGCGGTGATACCTTATTTATGGTATTATTTTGATGATAAGTTTGAGATGTGAATTTCGGACGGCCCGTTAATACATGTTCGGGGTTATTATTTTTGTTGATGAGTTCGAGGTATGAATTTCGGACACCCCTATTCATTGATGAGCTCGAGGGTTAATCCAGACGCTTTATGATACTTTGGGAAGATTTTTAGTCATAATTACGAGTTTACATTTGAGCATTTTTTTGGTAGTGTATGAGTTGAGGTTATGGTTGAGATTACATGACCTGTTGGATTTACTTGATTATTGTATGATCTTTCCATGTCTTTTTCCCGAGATCATAGACTTATTGCTTCTCTCTTGTTGTTATTAGTGTCATCGTGCTACTTATCATGTATTTTATTCTTTCTGAGCTTGGTCTTCCTATGATGCCTACTAAGTACCCCATGTTTTGGTACTCATACTACACTTCTGCATCATTTTCGATGTAGCTCCCAGTTCGAACCACCCTCAGCGCACGCCTGATCATCCGTAGCGGTGCCAGTTCCAGATTGTGGTGAGCTCCTGGCGTTCAGAGACTTGCTACACTCCCTCTTTTGCTCTGACATATATTTTGTATTTTGGACAGTTAGATCTGTGTTGTATAGTTATACATTTTGTCTGCCTTTGTACTTAGTAGCTCCTTTATAGGTGACACCAGGTCCAGGGTTTGATCTAGTGTCAGTTCGTCTTTTCGTTTGGTCACTATCGGGCCCTTTATATATTTTGTATCGTATTTGCATATCTATACCTTGACCTGACTTTTCTTTGGTTATATTATTTTGTTCCCTCCTTCTTATGTTATTAATTATTTAATTAAATTGAGTTTTGCCTTCCGCTTGTCTTGGATTTGGCTTGCCTACTCGGGGGTTATGTTAGGTGCCATCATGACCCACGTTTGGATCGTGACATTTATAAGTGTGATTTTAAGGATTCATCAATTTGTATATTAAATTATTTGAGGGTTATGAATATGAAAGATCAGGTGGACATTACTAATATTAACTGAGAGCAGAATTTATGTATTAAGGAGATGATTTTATAAAATAAAATAATTAAAAGAAATGAAAGTAAAAAGCCAAAAAGGAGAAAATATGAATTGAGGTCATGAGACGTGCCACATCACCTTGTTTATGATCTTCCTTTATATATATATATATATATATATATATATACTCTAATTTTACTCCGTACACTATTATTTGGAGACCTTTAGTAATATTTTGCATATTAATTTTATTTGTTATTCTTTCCATATCTTAATTTATGTGATATTCTTTTTGTTTAACCATTATAATAAAATATGATATGTTTCTATATTTATTAATAAGTTATTTAATTTTAAAATGGTTATTTTATTATTAATAAAATGATTTATAGTCACAACTCACAATTTACTTATGACTTATTTTAGATCATATGCTCCAAAAGACTTTATTTCTCTATTAAATTTTGTATTTAGTCAAACATGTCCACATAAATAAGGACGATGAAAATATTATTTTATTACACAAGCATTTTCATACCAACAACATTTTATATTTACAATTAATTTATTATTTTACTTTAACTCAAATAATAATTTTATTTCTGTTGCTATCAATACATAAATATTGTACAGCTATAAGAATTTTAGCACAGTCTATTAATAAATGAAAATCAGAAAAAAATTACCCTCTCTACGAATCTGACCTAATCAAATCCACGCATCTCGTCAATTATTTTCACATGACTAGATGGCACTTTGATCCTTTCGTTGACAAAAAAATTTCTTTTGATTAAAAGGGTTATATCACTCATTGAACAATAATAAAGGTATTAAAAAGAAAACTTTGGATAGAGAGATGAACAATACTCATTGCACGCTAGCACCTCTTTTTTTCTCTCTCTATATTTTTCATATTTTATTTCTATATTTTATGTGTTATCTACAATTTGTTATATTATTATAATATTTACATTTGTTATTTTGTTTTATATCAATATCAACACACTATAGGCACGCGTTTTATTTTGCTTCAGATTTTTTCTTACATTGTTCTCTACATCCTTGTACTCATTTAATTTTTTTTAATCATTCTTCATATACAAATACATATACACATTCATCAGATATTGGGAATGTTACTTTACTTTCTCCTATATTCTGAAATAACTTGGTTTGATGTATGCAATGATTAATACAAAATCATATATTGCTCATGTTATTGGTACCGTAAGTCGTTTTCTTTTTAATCAAGGAAGAGAGAGCGCATTGAAATATTATGAAGGGTATTATGAAATATCTTTATAGCACTTCTGGTTTGAATTTGTGTTAGGAGATTCTCTGTAGTTATACTGATTTAGATATGATCGCTAATATAGATACTTCAGGCTACTTGATTACTTGTGCAATGGGAGTTGTGTCTTGGCAATTTGGATTTGCAAAAATGTGTTGCTCTATCTACTACAAAAGTTGAGCTTATTGCTACCATTGAAACTTGAAAAGAGTTGCTTTGGATGAATAGATTATTGAAGGGATTTGGCTGTGCTCAGAAGAGGTCATCTGTGCTTTTTTGCGATGATTAAATTGCTATTTATCTTGATAAGAATTCTACATTTCATGATCAGTCTAAACATATTGATGTGAGATACCATTGGATTTGAGATGTGACGTAGATCGTAAGTTACTTAAACTCATGAAGATTGATATGGATGATAATGGTTCCGACATAATAACTGAAACTTTGTCCAGAGAAAAGCTTAAAGAGTGTTGCATGATACCAGAATGACAGACTCTTCTTCCATATAGTCGGGAGGGGGAGAATTGTTGAATTGTGGTCTTTATCCATTTTTATGTGAATAAATAAAATTTCAATTTAGACCAACCCATTTTTACCATAAGCCCAATATCATGGATCATATGTAAGACCTCTTTAGGTCTTATTTCCCATATAAAGATAACTAGAGAGAGTGAAAAATTTTGCACATAATTTTCAGCCATAACAACCAACTTTTCAAATTGTGATTCCTGTTGTATTCCTTGACCAAGTGAGTTGATTGTTATCCAAATTATTTTTATCATCTTACGCTTTGACTGACATAAGTGAATTTGGAGTTCTCGTAGCTTTAGATTTTAGCTCGTGAATAATAGTTGCATTTTGATGATTTTGCTCTTTTTTTTTTTTAATGACATCTTTTATCTATTGTTGCTTGTTGTTTGACATTTTTTGGATTCCATTTCGGAGAACATTATTGTAACTTTAGTTGATTATAGTGGAGCTTTGTCCTGTAGTTTTTATTCTTTACATTAAAGAGATTTTTCACATAAATTTGATTTCTTGTGTGATTTATTTATTTTTGTCTTGATATATTTATATTTGTTGTTAATTAGCTGCTGCCCAGGTCTATTTAAGCTTGTAGTCGAGGTCTTCTCTTAGTTTAAATAGATTGAAAAAATTTAGACTTAAATATTTTTCGGTTACTATCCTATCGTGCAGTTCGTTAGTGCTTGTTTTTTTTCCAACTATGAGATGAGCCATCTCCAACTATAGGGGAAGGTACAAAAGAGAAAAAAGAAAAAAAAAAGAACATGACTAAAATATTAATAGCAGAATGGGATTATATAAAACGCCATGAAACTGGCATGTACATGTCCAATATAAATTTTAATTGATAGTGTAAATAACATAAAACCAACACAATAATACCTAATTATTTATTTAATAATGCAGCACATTTTAGTTACAATTCCTAATAAGACGTCGAAACTCTTGCATGTCATCATGTATAGATGTAGCACATGTCCAATTCAATTATAACAAGACTTGGTTGACATCAATTTGGCAAGTTCAAATTTACGGTGCATCGACTTAATGAAAGCCTCCGCTTCAGCATTTATGTCTTCTGCTTTGTCTTCGTTATTAATGGTAATCCAAGGGGACTTCTTCTTCACATTCTCTTCTTCAGGCTGTCTAAAAGCCTCGAATCCATGGGATGTATAACGGATACTTGGATATGGAGGAACATCTATCAACTTACGTATTTTCGGATCCTCATAATTAGTTGTCTTTGAAAATGCGCCGTACTTCAACTCTTTTGCCTGTTGATTCATGACGACGATACAATGCTCTCAGGAATTAGGTGTGTGTTTTTATGTTTAATTTGTTAACAACCGTTGTATATGTTTCATTTGTCGTTATGTATTTATAGTTTTGTTTCCTTGTACTACAAGAGAGAATCTGATACCTTTGTTTTCCACGCTTTGAACTGGAGAAAAGTCCTAATGTTTGGTGCAGAATGCTTTTCGAGCCTCACACCTTTGACCCCTTTATCTTCTTTCTAGAGCAAGCATATGCTCATGTATAAATATTGACTAGAAATATTTGACGTATAAGCAATATTGGTGATCATTCTCAATTGATTGACAAGTAGAAGCGCAGCCAAACCTGTCACATTCTAGAAGACGCATGTATCTCCATAGGATTACTAATGTTCAACCAAATTGCCCAAACGAATCTCTCAGATTGGGTTTTGAGCAGGGGCGGCTCAACGCAATTGAAGATCGAAAGCGAAATTTCAAGTAGAGGTCTAAAATTTAAATAAATTTTATATGCATTTCTTTAAAAAAAAAATTTTTTACACTTTTAAATGTAAATTATTACTTAATATTTTTTTTTTGTAAATGATTTATTCGAGAAAAAAAATTCAGTTATTAGTTTTAGATAAGATTTTATCAATTCAACACTAGGAAACATCCTTTCACACAGGCAATCATCATATGAAGTGTTAGCATAATTGTATAAGTGATAAGTTGACAAATTTCAAATAAAGACAAGAGTTAAAATCATAAAATCTGATTCAAGAAATTAATAACTTGGTATACCTCACATTTTACTATGCTTGTTGTAATGCTTGAAAATCTAAGAAGAAGTAGAAAAAGAATTTACATATCACTTTATTCAACACTTTTTACTATTTTTGGGTTTAATGTATCTTAAAAGAGACTTTTTTCTTATTCATTTTCGTTTCACGTTCAAGGCCCAAGATTGGGCAAATTATCGAATTTATAAGATTGTGGATATAACAAAATGGTTGTTATGATAAGCTCGATGAGTTAGTCTGAGGCGACTATCTTTCTGATAAGCTCGAGTAGTTACTTTGGGGTGCCCCACAGACTCAATTTCGGATTATGTTTTCACTTGCATCTCACCTGCTGACGACTCTAAGGTGTCATTTCGGGTTGCTCAAGGGTTCTTACGGGCTTTTACATTTTAAGCATTGGGTCACATTGAATTGTGTCATCTTGTCCTTTTGTGTGGTTGATGTTTCTTGTATTTGGGTGCTACTTATTTGTTAGTGTGTTGACTTTCTCTATCCTCGGTGTTGTTTACTGTTCGTTGAATTGCTAGATTGTAGTTGTAGCACTATCATACTGCTTTATCTATATATATGATCTTTCTGAGCTCGGTCTGTCAATGATACCTACTGAGTACCCCGTATTTTGGTACTCATAGTACATTTCTGCATCTTTTCTGATGCAGCTCCAAGTAGGAGCCACCCTTAGTGAGCATTGGATCTCCCATGGCTATCACAGACTTAGATCATGCTGAGCTCCTGGTGTCCAAAGACTTACTGCTTTTCCTCTTTTGTACTGACTTATATTTTATATTTTGTATAGTCAGTTCTCTTGTATATATAGCCTTCTGTAATTAGTAGCTCCTGTGCTAGTAACGCCAGGTCCGAGGATTTGATCTTGTATTAGATTATCATCTGGGTTAGTTTTGGGCCTCTTTTGTATACTGCTTATCATACTTACATATTTATACTATGGACCATTTTTATATTTATTCCTTTTTCAGCTTGTTATTAGTTATCATGATTATATTGCTAGCTTTAGGTTCACCACTCTTATCAGTACAGGAGCAAGGGCCTCATAAAGTCTCGAGAATCGGTACGATAACGTTCGTATCCTATCTTTGAGAGGCTATATGACTTTTAAAGAATACTTTACTTGTCTTGTTCCTTATCGTGCATCCTTGACTTTAGCAACTTCTGAGTTTGTTTGTTTCATTTTTCTTAGATGGTTAGGAAGAGATCGTCCGCGGGTGGGTGAGAGCCTCCTGCATCTATACATAGAGACCCATCCAGTGGTAGAGGTCGAGGCTGACCTAGGGGTTGAGGCAGGGCACGAGCTATAACACCAACTCGAGATCAGGAGCAGGCACTGACACCAGAGTTCGATATAGAGGTTGAGAACATTCAACATCAATCAAGTGGGTTGGGGTCAGTTCAGCCTACACCAGAGTTCGATGCTACACTATTTTTTAAGACACTTTGGTGAGGACCTTCAACTTTATGGAGGGTATGTCTCAGGAAGGGACTTCGCCTAGTTCTTCAGCTGGTCCCTAGATTCAAGATGAGGATCAGAATTTAGCCCAGGCAGGGGCATCAGGTGTTTAGATATTAGGGGCACAGCCTACTGTTGTGGCTTATTTCTTAGTGATTCAACCAGTTTTGACCGTCGTTCAACTTATGGCATTAGAGCCAGTTATGTATTCAGAGAAGCAGAAGATGATGGGATGATTAATCAGGTTGGTTCATCCCAGATTCTCAGGTGTTCCAGATGAGAATGACTATGTGTTCTTAGTGAGTTGCTAGGAGAGGTTTCATAACCTCGTGTTGGTTAAGTCACATGGTATAGATTACTCTTCTTTCTATATTGACTGGCCTATGAAGCAATGGTGGAGGTCTTATCTTGGATTCCAACCAGTCGGTCACCTTCGTTGTCATAGGATTAGTTCTTCGAGGCTTTCTTGGAGAAGTATGTGCCTTGTAGCTTTAGGGAGAGGTTGCAGGATGAGTTCACTAGCTTGGTACATGTATCAATATCGGTTTCCAATATGAGACACGGTTCCATGAGATGGACATACATGTGGCTAACATGCCGACAGAGCAGGAGATGGAGCGCAGATTTATTAGAAGGTTGGCTTTTCCCCTTCGATTGGCGACAAAGAAGATTCTAGCATCAAGTTGTTCCTTTCTGCAGATATTAGATCATGCATGCACTATTTGGAGGGAATATGTCAAGAGGCCTATAGAGGCAGCGATAAAAGGCCCCATCGTCAGTGTGGTTTTAGTGGGTCTCAGTCCTATGGTAGGGGTTTCCCAGGCTAGAGTTATCCATAGCAGCTTCAGCCCAGCAGGCCGATTCAGACTGCCTTATTGCTTACAGATGGTGGTTTAACGAGTGTCAGTGGTCAGGGTATCCAAACTTTGAGTCAAACTTTTTGAGGTCTACCTTTTGCGTATTCAAGACGTGGTGGTTAGTCAGGTTCAATTGGGCCATCTCAGAGGGGTACTTTTAGTGGGCCATGTTATGAGTGTGATGTGTTAGGACACTTTACTAGAGAGTGCCCCATGATCATTCACCATAGATGAAAGGGTCAGCTAGTTCAGGCTCCCAGGGCTCCGATTTAGTTGACTATACGTGGTGCTCAAGGGGGCAGTGATGGTCCTGTGAGGCCCTAAAAGTTGGAAAGTTGAATTTTTGAGCTAAATAGTAAAACAACAAAAAATTGGGAGATGAGGCTTGCCAAGTCCAATAGAGGCTTGACGACTCGCCAAAGAGCACCGAAGCTTAAGTGCTAAGGAATTGTGCTCAAAAGAGGAGGAATTCGGCAAAAAAAGTAAAAGGTGGTGACTCACCAAGTCGGGTAGGCAAGTTGACCCTGCTCGCCAAAAACTTCAGAGAAGTTAGTAGAAGAGGAAGGCAGAGCGAGGGGGAGGTTCTAATCAGCGACTCACCGACCAGCAAAGTCAAGATCGCCAAAATTATTTGAGGTTTTCCCTCAGAACTCAGAAAGATTGGGCGAAGTAGCAGGGAGGTTAACGGCTCGCCGACTGGGTCGGTGAGCACGACCAGTTTTGCCCATTTTACCTCTGCCAAATTTAAGTAAGGTTATTTTATCTATTTCGACTCATTCCACCTCCTAGACTATGTCATTTTTCTCTTTAAAACACTCTCCAAGGATTTCATCTTCAAGACAAGATAAGGTTCAAGAGATTTCAAGTTCAAGTCCCCATATTCACTACATTTATGGCTCAATTGACCAAGGTATATGGAAATTCATCCATGGATCCTTCCATTCATGGAATTCTAAGTTTCTCTCTAAATTCTTCTTATCAAATTCTACTTCTAAGCATTAATTCTTATGAAATTTTATTGGGTCAATTTAGTTATGGTTTCTATCATCGTTATTGATTTAATTATGCATAAATTGTGTTGAATTGCCCATTTTCAAGTTGATTTCCATGGACCCGTGCATTGTCACGATCCAGACTAGGGTCTAGTCATGACACGGTGATCAGAAACCTGAAGGATCCCAACCAAGCTTATTAGCATACATCGCATTCATAAAGTAAGATAAAACATAATAAAAACAAGAGGAAGAATAATCTTAAACATGAAAGTCTAGAAATGAAACACAATCTCAAGTCATGATAACCCGGCTTACCACATCGGTAGCACACATTCAAACACTCTAAACACTCAACCTTGTGGTTCTTACCACACTTCTTGCATGCAGGAGTAACTTGGCCAGTAGAAACACCTCCTTGAGGCTTAGGGTTGGGCACCCTATCCTTGTCAAACTTTGGAGTAGTGGCATTAAAATACCCTTGGTCAGAGTACTTTTGGTGAAAATGAGGATGTCCACCACCTCCGAACTTACCATGAGAGAAATCACCACCATCAATCCTTGGCCTATTGGACTCCCTATCTTCTCCTTTAGCTTCTCACCCTCTATTTACTCCACAGAGGTCATCAGTATAGATATGTCCATCTCCCGAATCAACATAGCTATTTTGCACTCCTTTGAGACCATGTCCAACACACTATATACAAACTTGCTCATACGAGTTCTTAAGTCAGCAACCATGAATGGAGCATATCTTAACAATTGATTAAACTTGAGGGCATACTCCCTCACACTTATACACCTTGCTTAAGGTTGATGAACTCTTGCCTTTTGGCCTCCCTCAACTCCAATGGGAAGAAGCGACCAAGAAATACCCCTTTGAACTCATCCCAAGTCATGAGATCCGCCTCTTTAGTCCTTTCACTTTTCTATTGATCATATCAAATATGAGCAACGCCCTTTAATTGATACGTGTCTAACTCTGCCCTCTCAACCGGGCTAATCCCCATGATCTTCACAATCTTGTGGATACTATCAACGAACTCTTGTGGATCCTCTTCAACTTTAGAACCCCAAACCTCTAGAGGATTCATCCTCATGAAATCACAAACTCTTGACATTGTCGTACCCATATTTGGGTTCACAGAAGTCACCACCTCACAATTGGCTTGAGCTGTTATGGTTGCACAAGTACTCGAAAGGCCGCTTGAAACTCGACATTAAAGAATTGATCATTTAAAGGATCATTCGGAGCTTGTTTCTCCTCTTCAACTATATTTCTTCTTGCTGAGTATCTTTGTGGAGACATATTCTGAAAATCGCAAAGAAAAAACATTTGAGGGAAAAGACTTAGTGACCACTCTACCACACGACATAGATCATGAAAGAAGTAAAACTTTGCTAAGATGTTTCATTGCCCCTTATTCATGGATGTGGCATGCATCACACTAATGAATAAGACTCTATATAACATGGAATGTTAGACTCCCTAGAACTCTTCTAAACCTTGTGCTCTTATACCAAGTTTGTTATGACCTGTACTAGCGACAAGCCACAACACGATGATCGAGATGCGAGGTACCCTAACCAAGCCATCTTAGCATACATT
Source organism: Solanum dulcamara (assembly GCF_947179165.1). Taxonomy (NCBI): domain Eukaryota; kingdom Viridiplantae; phylum Streptophyta; class Magnoliopsida; order Solanales; family Solanaceae; genus Solanum; species Solanum dulcamara. The sequence goes on along the minus strand of NC_077237.1, from coordinate 54,261,749 downwards.
TCATTCATAAGGTAAAGAAACTTATTAAAATAAGTAGAAATAATAAACTCAAGGGGATAGGACTAAAGGATAATAACTCAAAGATGTACAATCTGAACTACATCATATAGCCGTCTAAACATGCCTCTAGTCTACTCTTTAATGGGGGCTTAGGACAAGCTCCTTGCTCACCCGAACAATAAGAAAAAGTCAAATAATAGAAACAAGAAACAAAGTCATTTCCCTTGATAAGATGAGAACCCACCAACTCTGATATCTAATCAACTCAAACCATGAATAGGATGATCATAAGTGTCGTCCGCCCCTACGTTATGAGAAAATATAGGAAAAATATGTGTTAGTATGTTTGAATGTACTAAGTATGTGAGGTATGCATGAACAATTAATAGGAATGTGAATAATATGCCATATGATGCATGACCAATCATAATGAACATGAATAAGACTTAGAAATATTTGAAAACATATGTAAACTCATGTTCAATGCATATCATGAAACTTCATCATAAAGCTCTTAACTCGATATTTAACTTGTGTGGGATAAGACCTTTAACCGACATTTAAGAATATGTGAGCTATTACATGGAATCTGATGATCCCCATATCGAGAAGGGGAGGCTACCTTGCTAGGGTATACTCCATCATGGTACTCATCTCAACTTCACTCAACTGTGCTATATGTGTATCCACTAGCTAGGCCATGAAGGCAATCTTACGTGGGCAACGTAGTTTGGGACTTTAGGTTGCTACTAGGATTCCCTTGGGTAACTAACTACATTACCAAACTGAACCCCACCTAGAAGCCCTCTCAGTGCTCTATCTAGAAGCCCTCTCAGTTCTTAGTAAATATCCCAATGGAAACTCATAAAAATATGATCATAATCATAATAGGGACATATAATAACTTACTATCAACCCATCCTTAAAATATATTAGGAATAGTTCATTAACATAGTGATTCATAGGAATCCATAACTTCAGTGAGAATTTTCCTTATCACCCTCTTTAATATGATTGTGTGAGAATTATACTTATTACACCATAATAAAATATATAATCTTAACTTTGATCATCATCATAACCTTTATCACAAAATAATGATCTCAACTTTAAATCAAAGAACTTTTATTGGAAATCATTGAACTTATAATCTATTCATGAAAATCATCTTTAACTTCATAATCATAACTTGGAAATAGATTTATGCATGGAAATTCATAATTCAACTTAAAATCATGTAATTTATGTAGATACATGCTTAGAATAATCATTGATAACAATTCAAAATGAAATTAAAATTTCCCAATGCAATTCATCAAAATTCGAGTTCATAAACCAATTGAAAATTAAAAGGAACTTTGAGAAAACTTTGAGACTCAATGGGTGAAAAGAACCGTTGGACCAATCTCCACATATCTTGATTGAATTCACTTATAATTGAAGAAGAACCTTGAATAAATCTGGAGCCCTAGCTTGTAGATTGAAGAAAAAACCTTTAGAGACTTTGGAGTTCTTGCCTTAGTGAAATTTTAGAAGAATAAAATTAATAAGAGGGGAGTTTGAAGAATTAAATATATATAGACTTTGAACTTGGACCAAAGAGTTTCTAGGCTCATTAAACCGAACTTGGTAAATGACATAACTACCCCTCATTAAATCTGATACTTGACTCTATGATACCCCTTTCTAGAATCTTCGAAGGGATGACAATTCATCAAAATGAATCATCCTACAGGCTTTAGAAAAGGCCTGAAACTTAGGTCTCTAAAGTTTTATTACGAGTCGATCCTATGACTCATAACATCTTCTATAGTCCATCTTGTCAAGTCATAGACTTGACCTTGAGGGAGTTCTAAAACTTACCCTCTGAAGTCTATCTATGAGTTATGTCTACGGGTCGTTTATGGGTTTATGGGTCATCAATTTGAGTCGTAGGACCTTCCTATGAGGTTTGTCATGATCAACCACCATACTCTTTCTACAATTTATTTCTACGGTTTATAGAAACCTCTATGACTCATAGAGATGATCGTGAACTTAGGTCTAGTCTACATTTTGAAGATTTATCTTTTGTTTCCAACTTTCTGACTTACAGGGTCTTACAATTTGAAAATTACTAAAATGAGGGACAAAGAATTAAAATACAGAAAACTGGAACCAGGTGTCGACCATGGAAGGCCATCATAGGCTGTAGTAGGCACCAAGCCTTATGGTGAGCCACTGTGGTGGTGATTCAGGGCTCATACCTGTAGGGAAGGGACCACGGACCCTGGTGAGCATCATGGGCTGTGAAGCCCTCTGTGGTGACCCCTCCCTAAGGCCCTTAGAAAACTTCCCAAGGCAAGGACTACGGATGACCACCATGGTCTGTGGATCTCTGCACGGACTCTAATGTATTTTTGTGGTGGTCAATCTATAGGCCTCCTACAGGATCTACACCACAGCCACGTTTCACAAGACATGATGCCTTCTCGGAAGGTCTCCACAAAGAAAGTTCAGATTTCCTTCTTGCAAACTTTCAAAAAAATTCCCAAGTCAATTATTACGGGACCCCACCACGAGCCATGGTAAGCACCATAGAACGTGAAGGATCCCTATGAAGCCAGTCTGGCTTGATTTTTAAAAAAAGGACATTTTAGTCTTTTTCTGCATTTTAACCCAAAATGAGCTCGTTTTGGAGACAAAATTCACTTATCTAAAAGACCCTAAGTATTTCTACACTCATTCACTCTCACTCACATTCTAAGAACTTAATACTTAACCTCCAAAGTGCTCCCAAGGTCTTCCTGTCCACCAAGAAAGCTAGGGTTTCACTCCAAGAAGATCAAACCTCCATTTTTTTCTAGGTTTGCATTAAGAATTTGCTTCTCCAAGGTATGTGGGTCTCATTCATGTATTCTTCCACCCATGGAGACCAAATATTTTCTCAACTCAATATTTTAATTTTAAATGATGAAATCTTATGGGTTTTATATGATAATTCCAAATGCATAGATTATGGTTTATTTGAAGCTTATTTACTTATATTGATATATATTGACTCCCAATTTCATGAAATGGATGATTTGTTAAGGTCCTTATGTGAAGGCATGAAAGTAGATTTAAAGTATTTTGGTGGGTTGTTTTAACATGTTTAAATTGGTGCATTTTCATCACTCTCATACATGCTAGCATTATTTTAAAGGTATTTGAAGGTTGAATGAAATGAACCCACCTAGTTTCATTAAGTTGAAATGAAGTTGAATTGAAAGCTTTGACTCCAAAATAAAGGTTTTATGAAAGCAAATGTTTATGTTTGAAGGGAGTCTTATGAAATGAAAGAATGATGATGAAAGGGCTTCTTAGCCAAAGAATGGATTCTATGTGAAAGGACAATTCTTACCGGTTTTAATGAGCTATTTCACCGAATAATGATTTAATGTGTAAAGCTATATGAATGCTTATGTTATTATGATATTTATATAATATTTTGTGGGATTGACCTAGCACCAATGTATCATGTAGATGGGGACTCGATCTAAGGAGTTCTTATGTAAAGTCTCTTGTTGCATTAACTATACGTCAACATAGGAGCCCTTGTAGGCTATTTGTCTAGTGGATCTATAATTAGCCCTTAAAGTTAAAGTTAAAGAAATGATTAAAGCTGACAGAGTTCTACCCGGCAAGTAGTCTCCCCGTGCCAATGTAGGAGGTTATTTTGGATTCCATATAATAGCTCGCATGGTCCTAAATGTCGGTTACAATCATTTTCGCACAAAATGAAGGTTTCAAATGTTATGTATATGATTGATTTCTCATGCATTGCATTATGTTTCATATTTCTTAAATATTCTATTCTTTCTAAATGTTCATGCATGCCTACATACTTAGTACATTTTAAGTACTAATGCATACTCCATTGCCTACATAATATCACCATGTAGGGACCAACGTTGCTCCACACTCTCTTTCACATGGCTAGTTGATTGTTTGAAGCTACATAGTTGGTGAGTTTCCATATATGGGGAACAACATCCCCTTTTATTTTCTTGTTTATGACATGTATAGACTATGATCAGCTTTTTGTACTTTTGATATTAAATTTGAGGGTGAGCTAGGAACATGTCTTAGCCTCCGTCAATTCTAAAAGAAGTAGAGGTACTGTTGGATGAATAGAAGATGTGTGATATTTAAATTTGACTTTTGATTTCTATCTCAAATGCTTAATCTCCCTTGGTCCCATTATCCCTTTTCTTCTGCTTGCTTATTGAATGTCATTACCTATGAAAAGCCACATGAATGCTAAGAGGCTTGAGTGAGGTACCACTGGGTGTTTTATTTGTCATGTCACGTCCAGGACATAGGCTTGGGTCATAAAAAACTTGGTATTAGAGCTTGAGGTTTTGAAATGGTTGTTAGAGTCCAACATACCACATCGAATAGGGTTTTATTCATGATTTTGAAGCGTACCACAATTATGAATAGGATACTATGGGATATTTAGGGAAGTTTTCACTTTTTTCAGATTCACGTAGTGCCTTAGAGTGTCCTAAGACTTCCTCTAACTGATGAACCATTTTGTGTTCTCTAGAAAATGCCTCAAGGAAAAGCACCACCAAGAGCAAGGATTGATGATGAAGATCAAGCTCCTTTAGTTTTTGATGCTCTATATCATGAGAAAGGGGTAACCCATATGGAATTTTGCAATATCATCACATTATTAGCTCAAACCGTGGACAACCAAGGAAACCAGGTGTTCCACCCTCTCAAGTGCAAAATCCAACTTCTAAGATTCAGTATTTCAAAAGGATGAATCCGCTTGAGTATGGGGGTTCTAAAGTATATGAGGACACTATGGAGTTCATTGATGAGGTCTATCTGATTGTGGCAATCATGGGTATTCCTCCAAATGAGAAGGTCAAGTTAGTGGACCATCAACTCAAGTATGTGGCCCAAGTTTGGTATAAATAATGGGTTGTTGAGTGGGATAAAGAACAGAGGCCAATTGAATGGGAAGAATTCAAATATGCCTTCCTAAACCGCTTCTTTGCATTAGAGCTAAGGGAGGCAAAAATCCAAGAGTTCATTAACCTTCATCAAGGGAGTATGAGTGTGAGGGAGTATTCCCTTAAATTTACCAAATTTTCTAAGTACTCTCCCTTTATGGTATCCAATCCAAGGGAAAGGATGAGCAAATTCATTTTTTTTCTCTATCTTGGTGTCCAAAGAATGAAAAATGGCCATGTTGGCCAAAGAGATGGACATCTCTAGAGTCATGACATATGTAGAACAAATTGAAGAAGAAAAGTTGAGGTAGAGGTCAAAAGGGTTTAAGAAGGCTAGAGTTGATGGTGAAGGGTTCAATTCCCTAAGCTCTGGTTATGGTAGTAATTGCAAGGGCCAAGGTGGGCAATGATTTGTGGGACAAGGTTCCACCTATACTCCTCCTCCAAGGTTTAACAAGTAAAAGGGTTCTAAATGGTTCTAAGAGAGAATGCTGGTACTATGCTTTCCCCACTTGCAAAAAGTGTGGGAGGACTCATAAAGGGGAATGCTTAACCGGATTCAATGCATGCTTCAAATATGGCAAGCCGGGCCATCATGCTATAGATTATAGAGGTGGTAGTGGTGGTAGGCCTCAAGGCCAAATTTCTCATGGTAAACAAGCTCAAGGAGGTGGTTAATGCGCCAACCACTTTTATTCTTTGCATGGGAGACAAGAGGTTGAGGAAGCACCAAATGTTATTATCGATATGTTAAAAGTATTTACTTTTGATATGTATGCATTGTTAGATTCAGATGCATATTTATCATTTGTTACTCTATTCTTAGCTAATAGGTTTGATGTGTTACCCAATATGTTAGTTGAGCCTTATTTGGTTTTTATCCCCGTTGGTGAGTCAATTGTGGCTAGAAAAGTCTATAAGAGTTGTCCTATATCAATCTTGCATAAAGTTGTCCTTTGTGATCTCATAGAGCTTGACATGGTAGATTTTGATGTTATAATTGGGATAAATTGGTTGCATGTATCTTATGCCTCTATAGATTGTAGGACTTGTCGAGTCAAGTTTTAATTTCCAAATGAGTCTATTCTTGAATGGATAGGTCATGATTCGGTAGTGAAGGGTAAGTTCATTTCTTGTCTTAAGGCCTGAAAGTTGATTGCTAAAGGTTGCATTTACCACATTGTCAGGGTTAGGGATGTCGACTCCGAAAGTCCTTCCACTAATTTGGTTCCCATAGTAAATGAGTTTCCCAATGTCTTTTCCGATGACCTTCCCAATGTCCCTCCTGAAAAGGAATTTGATTTCAGTATCAATCTCCTTCCTGATTCTCAACCTATATCTATTCTTCCTTACCGAATGACTCTGGTGGAACTAAAGAAGTTGAAGGAACAATTGAAAGACTTGTTAGAAAAAGGGTTCATAAGGCCAAGTATTTCACCGTGGGGTGATCCCATCTTATTTGTGAGAAAGAAGGATGGGTCGCCTTGAATATACATAGAATACCGACAATTGAACTAGGTGACTATTAAGAACAAGTACCCAATCCCTAGGATAGATGATTTATTTGATAAATTTCAAGGGACAAGTTATTTCTCCAAGATCGATCTTCAGTCCGGCTATCACCAACTAAGGGTGTAACCAGAGAACAATCAAAATGATTCTGGCAGCGGAGCTTCCCAAACATTTGGTCAAAAACTAGGGAGTGTGACATTCCCAAGATGGTATTCTGGACAAGGTATGGTCACTTTGAGTTTGTAGTGATGTCTTTTTGGTTGACGAATTCACCGGTGGTGTTCATGAAATTAATGAATAGGGTGTTCAAACCCTACCTCGATACTCTTGTTATGGTCTTCATTAATGACATCTTGAGGGGTAAGGAAGAAAATAAGAACCATTTGAGGGTTGTTCTCCGAACCTTGAGGGATAGACAATTGTTTGTAAATTTTTTTAGTAAATGTGAGTTTTGGTTGAAAGAGGTGGCATTTGTTGGTCACATAGTGTCCGGTGATGGAATCAAGGTTGACCCTAAGAAAACAGAAATGGTCAAGAATTAGACTAGACCATTGTCTCCCTCGGACATTAGGAACATTTTGGGTCTAGCTAGTTATTACAGAAGGTTTGATAAAGGTTTCTCTACTATCTCATCTACTATGACAAAGTTGACTCAAAAGAAGACAAAGTTTATATGGACGGATGAGTGTGAAAAGAGTTTCCAAACTTTGAAGGATCGACTTACCTCCGCTCCTATTTTGACTTGAATCATCAATAAAGAAAAAAAAGTAATTATTATTACCAAAAGAAGGTGGATCGATTGGAACACACACGTTGGTGTGTACAAGCTAGAGTGGATTGATTTCTATTGACGTGGACTCTTTAGGAAATCTCCTCCTTGCATGTTTTCCAAGAAGACAAGTTTCACACAATTGATTAGGATGGTTGATTGACGGAATCCCATCAATCTTGTTCTTGTCTCCCATTGATTTGAGTGCTTCAAAATTCAAGTGCTCAAATCTCAAGTATCAACACCATAAATCATGTTGCACATTAGCCTTCAAACAGTTTACATCAATGGTCTTGAGATTCAAAGGGAACAACCTATTCTTTGCCATATTTATTTAGAAATTAAGTTGTTAATTACTTGAATCTCTATAAAAGATGCATATTTTTCATATGAATATCATATCATTTTTTAGAAGTTGACCCAAACTCAAAATATTACTTTTCAGTTTTGGCACATAATAAACATCGTTAATCAATTTATGGCCACCATCTATATAGGATATCAAAATTGTACCTATCCTTTGAATTTGGACCTTTGAGATATCTCAAAAGACACATTACCTTTCACCTTCTTTTTTATCTCCACAAACTTGTATTTGTGTCCACACGTATGATTATTTTCTCCATTATCAAGATACCATGAACTACAATCATATGTATCTTCTTCTTTAAGTGTCATTAACAGTGTTGACTCATCTTCGTCTTTGTTATTGTCAACAAGGTCATATTTCTCAACATTACTACGACATTCCTAAGAGTAATATCCAAACTTATGATAGTTATAGCACTCAATTTTAGATTTGTCATACCTCATTTCATAGGTACCTTGATAAGCTTCACACCCTTTATCTCCTCATTGTCTACAACCACAATCTCTACATGATTAGGGGTTTTTATTTTCATTGTTGAATTTGTTAATATAGCTTGTTTGTCTTCCACGTTCACCAAAATTTCCATGGACTCACCATTTTCCATTTCATCTATAACTTTTTACACCTTCTAAGTCTTTAAAGGATGTCTGAGTTTTAAGAAGTTGCTATAGTTGCTCTTCTTTTCTTCTTTTCATCTTTTCTTTGTGGACTTTTAAAGAACCTTCCAATAGCTCTATTGTCATAGAGTCTAAAATCTTTAGACTCCTTAATAGCACATACCATAATTAAATTTAGGTGTTAAAGAACAAAAAATATTTTTTACTACACGCACATCATCTGCTTCCTCCATGTACCTTCTTAGTTGATTTGCAACGACCATCAATCTTGAACAAAAATTGGAAATAAAAATCGGAAATGAATTTGGATTCTTTCATTTTTAAAACTAAAAAATCATCCTTAGAGTTTGAAGTTTTATCTTATTTACTTTATCAACTCCTTGGAGAAAATTTTGTAAAATCTCCCAAGTTTCTTTTGAGATGGTTGCATCAACCGCCTTCTCAAACATGTCATCCTCAAATACTGGTAGATGAGAGTGAGGGTCTGTTGATCATTCTTTCTTATCTTTAATAAGACCTCCTTTTTATTTTGGGATAAAGTTTTCTCATTAGTGGATTTTGTATACCCTTTGTCAACAATGTCCCAAGAATCTTGAGAGCCAAGAATGGCTTTCATTCATAGACACCATTTTTCATAATTTTCTTTTATGAGATAGGGATACTAAAAGGACAGTGGACTATTATTTGTCATGGCTTTGATACCACATTGTTGGGAAAATAGTAATCCCACCCAAGATATATCCACGCTAACAGTAATAACAAGATAGTAATAACAACACCAACTATTATAATGAAGTAAATATGATACCCCAATCAAGTAATACAATAACACTAATTACACCTTGATAGTATCAAAATAAAACTACTCTTTCATAACAACAACACTCTTTTATTTTTTACAACTCACAATAATATTACTCTCACACTATTTTCTCACAAACTAAGAAATAGTTTTGTGGATTACTATCGATGCTCTCTATTTTTGGTGTATTTTTAAATATTTAATTGCTACTCTATTTATAGAGTTTTTTTGTCAAAAGAAACTATTTATATTATAATATTAAGTATCGTTTTTCCCTATAGTTATGGGGGGCGAATTAGTTATGGTTTGGGCCACATCCGTGCCTAGGGATAATATATTTCCAACTTTAATTATTCTATTAAAAGTAGTTCCTATAATGTTTGCCTGAAAATATTATTCGGCACACACTGGGGAACTTTCAAAATGGTTGGAACATCAAAAAATTCCATCTGCAATCCTTCATTTTCCAAAGCATCAGCTACCTTATTATGTTCTCTTTATACGTGCACCATCGTTGGACTGTTCAGCTGTTATATTAAGTACCTGCACTCAAAAATTAGATTCTCATAGAGCAAGTGACTATCATTAAGCTTATTAATAATATATGTTTAATCAGTGTTCATTATAAGGGGAGTGAGGTTCCTTTCAATGCTTAGAATTAGTCCTGTTTTAAGGGCCTGGAGTTCGGCTAAAGTGGGGTTCATGAGGGTTTTCCTTCCCATGAAACCAATTATCCAATTACCACAATGGTCTCTAATCACTCCCCTCCTCCATTTCCCAATCCCCCTAGCTCCAAGGTTTCCTTTAACTGAGCTATCAATGTTCAATTTATAGGTATCCATGGATGGGGGCTCTAACTTGACTTGAACAACAGTAATATTAGCCCCTTTCTTTTCATGATTAACTACCAGGGTATTCAGTAGCTCTGCTAATGGAGTTTTTAGCATTGGTCTAATCCTTTTTGTTGTTAAAAAGATTGTTGCTTCTAGTAACCTATTTATTCCATAAGTAGAAGGGGATTAGAGTTCCCCAAGGGAAGGTGGCGTTGAAATGCTTTTTGTGGATGTTTTTCCACAAGGTGGTCCAGTTATAAGTGTTGATAGAGTTAAGATCAAAGTTTGGGGAGCCTTGGGAGTTCTCAAGGATTTGACTCCAAAAAACCAGTGCATTATTGTACTTGAAGAAGATATGATTAGTGTCTTCCCTAGGGTAATCACAGTAGTTGCAAATAGGGAAGATGTTGAGCCCTCTATTATGTAGAGAGAGACTGGTAGGGATCCTGTTGTGATGGAAGATCCAAAGAAAGGTTTTAATCTTGCTGGGAGTATTGATTTTCCAAATCCAGGCAAACTCTTTATCATTATGGTCAATCTTGTTCAAGGCTTTGAGTGAGATATAGTTGTAGGATGTCTTGGTGGAAAAGACTTCATTATGGGTGAGGTTCCAAATAATGGAGTCAGATTGAGTACTGAGTGGAGGGGAGATCAAGTCTCTAATCATCTGCTAGATGTTATCAAGGAAGTGAAGGGAGAGGTTTTCCAAAATCAACATTCTATTTTGGTACAGGTCAAAAATTAGGATGTTTTCTTCCTTAGCCTGTAGAGGTCCATGGATCATGCTTATGATAGAATTGGAGAGGTAAAGCCAGGTTTCTTGGAAGAATTTCACATTATGACCTATGTGGACAGACCACCTAGTAGCTCCTCAGCTGTCCATCCAACCATCCTGGATGTTCTTCGAAGTTCTTGAGACCACCTCTTTGGGCCCATTAGAAATGTTATAATTAAGGTATTTGATAGTGAGAATCCTACTCCATATGCTAGGGTTCTTGAGATTTCTCTAATCAAGGTTGGCAAAAAGGGCTCTATTTTTAATCTCACTTTTGACGAGACCTAGGCCTCCTTCATCCTTATCTTTGGTGATGGTGTCCCAATTTGCGAGGTGAATTTTCCTCTTCTCATCAGTGGTGCCCCAGACAAAGTTCCTTTGGATCCTATTGATGGTGTTGGTGATACTAGTGGGGAGCCTAAAATAATGCATGCCATGTGAGGGGATACTACTGAGGGTTGCTTTCGCCAAGATGGTGCGACCAGTCATGTTCAAAAATTTTATTTTCCAATCTGAAAGCCTACTATTCATATTATCAATGATGAATTGAAAGTCACTAGTAGTAGGTCTTTTGTGAAAAATAGAAAAGCCAAGGTATTTACCAAAGCAATCAATATGCTGGATCTGAAGGAGATCAGAGCACATGGTATTATTGGCATTGGTATAGTTATTGGAAAAGAGAATTTTTGATTTTCCAAACTTGATTTTCTGGCCAGAAAGGGCATTAAAGTTATTAATAGTCTTATTGATAATCATGTAGTTTTTTTGATCAACCCTAGATAAAAGGGTGAGATCATCAACAAAGAACAAGTAAGAAATCCTAGAGTCACTAGTGGTAGTTTTAATGAGGTCCAGTTTTTGGAATGGACCTCCAAGATAATGTCTCTAGAAAGTCTCTCCATGCACAGAATAAACAGATAAGGTGACATAGGATCACCTTGCTTGATACTTCTAGATAGGTTAAACCATTCAGATTTGCCTCCATTAATGAGGATAGAAATAGAGATGGTGTAGACAGAGAACATGATGAGTTTAGTGAGTTTGAGAGGGAAGTTGAAGAAAAGGAGGGTGTCCTTAATGTAGGACTACTCAAGCCTGTCAAAGGCCTTTATAAATACACTTTAAGGATATACTAGGGTGGATCTCTTTCATTATCCTAAAGTGGGATATGTATTCTTGCACTATGATAGCATTGTCAGATGCCCATGCCCTTCTATTGGAAAGAAAGCTTGATTAACCGGGCCAATAATGATAGGGAGGAAAGGCTTGATGCGATTGACATTGATTTTAGTAACAAGCTTATAGATTGTGTTGCACAGTCCTATAAGTCTGAATTTTTTTAGATTGGAGGCATTAGGGCATTTAGGAATGAGGCAAAGAAGGGTAGTGTTCATATTGGTAGGTATTGTAGAGTTGGCAAAGACATTCTTACAGAATGCATTTTGTTTTTTTCTCCAACAATATCCCAATACTTCTAGTAGAAGAGGGGGTGGAGGCCATTAGAACAAGGGGTCTTAAGTGTCTTGAAGGATTTCAGGACTAGAAAGACTTCAGAATCTCTAAGGGAGGTGTCAATAGCATCTCTCATGGTATTAGACAGTCCAGCTAAGAAATAATCATGGAGAGTGCTTTTGATTGTAGAGAAGGTGTCACCAGTGGTGTACAAGTTTCTAAAGAAGGAGGTGATATGGGAGTTGATGGCTTTATTGTCTTCACAAGTGTTACCCACCTTATTATTTAAGAATATGATTCTATTTTTCCTCTTTTTGTTCAGGGTTGAGGTATAGAAAAACTTGGTGTTAGAATTACCTTCACTAAGCCAGTTGATTCTAGACTTGGTCTTTTAGAGGTTCTTCTCAAATTTAAGAAGATCCTCATAATTTCTCAGTGGGTCATTTCAAGGTCTTGAAGAAAACTAGAGTAAGGGTACTGGGGGAACTTTTGGACACCATCTAATCTAGAAAGAGTTCGTCTTAATTTTTGGAATATATTTCCAAAGGTTGATTTGTTCCAAGTAGTGGCCTCTAGTTGGAATATATTGATTTGTTTAGGAAATGGTATTAGACTATGTGAAAGAGTTCTTGACAACACTAGCAAAGGATGGGTTCCCACATCACAAGGGTTCTATTTTGAAGGGTTTTGAGAGGGCATCTCTACTAGTATTATTGAGGTAAATAAGAAGAGGGAAGTGGTCAGATTTGGTTCTAGGCAGGTGGGTCACAGTTCTTTCATGGTATTTGTTTATCCATGAGTCATTTGCCATACACCAATATAATCTTTCAAGGATGAGTTGGCCTCTATTTCTATACCTTTTATTAGTCCGAGTAAACTTACAACCTTTAAAGTCTAGCTCGGTCATTTTGTATCTATTGAGACAGTCCAAAATAATCTAGACCTAGCATAGTTGATGTTTAAACCACCTAATTTTTCTCTTGCTCTAAGGACTTTATTAAAGTCTCCCCTTATTAACCAGTCTTCATTATGGTTATCAGCTAAAGTGAATAGTTCCTCTAAAAGATTAGTTCTAGTGTAAAAATCCGGGGAGGCATAAATGGATGAGAAAAGAAATGGTTGGGAGTGAGGGAGTACCTTAACAAGGACATGGATGCCCTGAGGGGTGATCAGGATGTTGTCCAGTTTGAGGAGCTCCTCCTTCCACATTATGACAATACTCCCTGAGTGTCAAACTTGAGTTCCTCAGTGAGGTGCTTATTCTCACTCATTTTGGTTTCCAAGAGTACAACCAAAGATGGTTGTGAGTCTTGATCATGATGTCACATTGCCTTCAGAAACTGGAGCTATTAGCTCCCCCTGTGTTCCAAATTATGAAATTCATCAAATTTGTCTAAGATGGTGGTTGGTCCAATAATCCTTTCCCCTTTTTCACCTAGTATTGCTTGTCTGTTTCCTTCAATGGATACAAAACCATAGCAGCTGGGATCTCTCCTTTCTCGTTCCCAGGTTCAACATGGAAGATGAAGCGTGAATAGACCCAACAACCGCCATTGTACTATCGAAAGAAAACAAACAAAGAATAGACCAATCATGGGATTTTTCAATTATAATCAAAGTACTTAGAAGGAAAATTCCACACACCTATCTGGAAACTAAGTTAATGGACATACGGAAATCATCCAAAACTCTCATCCTCATTGACCTGGCTGCGACTATTATATAGCAAAGTTCTACAAAGTGAAAAACCTACAGATTGCCCTGCATGGAGGTCCATGATTCATAGCAGGACATTTTCTCTCCATCAAGAAATGGAACCTAACTTCTTCTTAGAAACCTCAACACTAACCCCACACTGTGATTTAGGCTAGACTACCACAGCTTCCCACTGAGTTCTCTGACAAGCAAATAATGGAAAGAGTAGAGAAGAAACTGGGGGCACTTCTAAAAATTGACCCACGTATTTCAGCCATATTAAGGGGTTGATATACATGCATCTGCATACAAGTACCACTAGAAGTCCCATTAAAAACGTAGGTAACAATTGAGTGTCACAAGCATAAGGTGGTATACTAAGGCGATGGAATCCTATGTATTGGTTGTGGGAGATTAGGCTATTTGTAAAGGAGTTGTATACATACAGCCTCGATGCCTACTGAACCAATGAAATAAACAATGCTAAAACAAGAATTAAAGAATACAAACTGGCAAGTTGTGTCCTTCCCAAAGAGGAAAAAGTATCAAGAGCACTAAAAAAACAAAAAGACCTATCTATTGGGACGGAAAGACCTATCAACAACAGGTAAAATCTCTCGACCAAAAAATAGGTAAGTCCTTTGATACCGTCACTCTCAGCCAATCACGTAGAGATGGACAAAACACTACCATGAATGAATTAAAAAATAATAAAAATAATAAAAATAATAATTATTCTTGCAAGAGTGGGACAGGGGCTTTAAACCCTATTGTTCAACTACCGATAAAATCAGTCATTAAGACTGATACAACCACTCCCTCCAAATTAACTACGGGGATTCAAAAAATCCAAAATCAATTTGCTAAATTCACAATCCCTTTAACAATTAATTCCTCCATGAGGGAGGGTCCCCATACCCAAAAATCTATTGCTCCCCTTACCTAAAAAATCCAAATCCTCCCTATGAAGTGTCTCACCGGAGAAAATTCTTTGAACTCCCCTCAGCAGAGTATTTCCTACTCTAGAAAAAACAATCAGCACTCTAGCTCTTTTAAAGTGACTATGTCCATCACATCAACTTCTCAACTCTTTACTTCTTTTAGTAATGCCATCAACCACCCCAAGTCTCCCGAGAACAACCAAATAGAGAACAAAATTCCTCCTGGACATGGAAAGGAATCAACCATCACCAACATCCTCCATTCCACCAACTATAGAGCCACTTGTCTTCACGATGACATCCTTGCCACCAATTCACTCATTGACTTTGTGGTTGGAGATTGTACGACAAGATCGCTGCATTACTTTGACTCTGAATGTAAAGGGCCAGTCAGTAGCCCTTATCCTCTAGGACCCTACTTTCCTGGCCCAAATAATCAAGAAAAGAATGGACCATGCAATAGAGGGTCTGGGAACCCAGATCTGGACACTAAGGTAAACACTTCTCCTAGGAAACACCAACACAATGTCGATGCAGGAGCTCAATGCGCTCATGTGAAACATTTTTCAGAGCCTCCCTTTCTTCCTTCCCTTCCCTTACCTCCCCAGCAACTTGAACCCATCATTTGTTCTTTGGATTCCATAGGAATATCAAGTGATAAACCACCCAAATAGAATCAAGAGAGAGTAGGGGATTCAAGGGGAAAATACCCAGAAAGGGAGGAATCGTCATTACTAGAATCATTAATAAAAAGCAATCAAGACTTGGAAGAATTGCTAACTCTATTCGAGGAATAGACCACAAAAGCGATGGTCCTAGAGAAACTCTTCCTCAGAGAGTTCGACGAACCCAACAGCACAACAGTCATAGCCTTTTGCCCCAACTATTTATAGAGTTTTTTGAATCTTTTAATTATATCATTCGTGACATAAATATGGCAATCAATTTCTACAAAGTTTGGTTCTCAACTTTCATCAAAATTTGACTAACAATTTGAACAAATGTGGAAGCTGATTTCTATAAGTGGGTACCAACTTTCACTAAAATTTGATTACTAATTTCACCAAATTTTTCTGTCATTGCTATCGACATTTGATTTCCACACCATCAAGATTTATACTTACACACATGCAGAATTGTGCTGGAGTATCCTGAATATGGTTATGCAACATATTTCTTTGAACTAGTAGATTCCTCCCCCATTGATTTGCCAATCAGGCAATTGGTAACTTCTATGAAGGCTACTAGCTATAGCATAGTCACCCTAATCGAGAATAGTACATTGTATTTACTTTAGTTGAAATATTAGATTTTCTTATAATGTTCCCATTTTCATGTTGCTGATGTGGATTTGACCAAATTTATAGTGGCCTTTCTTCCCCTCGCATAGGGAAAATCTAGTTATAAACTTTTTGTAGAGTCAATTGAAGTGAGAAATAGTTTCTTTTACATTACCCCGTAATGGTCCCTTTTTCTTTTTTTTCTTATTCGTGTGAATTTTAATATGAAATTCTGGTTCACATCCCTTTATCTACATCACCTTTTGGTGAAAACGGTTGGGGGTATAGATGGTTGTTGGACTTTCTCCTCAACAATTTTTTTTCGTTATCAATGTTGATTTAAACTTAATTCATGCTAAATCATTTCCGCTATCATGATTGAAATTTGATTTCTAGATAAAAAGTTTGTCTATTTTAGATGTAACCATCAAATGTTGGTTATCAATTTTTTTAATATAAATTATTGCATAACTAAAATAAATAGATAATTATATGTGCTCAACCTCTTAACAATTTAAGCTTTTAGATGAGGCGTTTCAGTATGGTATTAGAGTAGACAAAAGGTTACTTCCATCATTAACAAAATATTTCCACGTCCTTGGCATATGAAAAAAAACTAGACTTTCTTTGTGACAGACGTGTTTCAAACCTAAAATAATAAACATAGGTGTGCTAGTGCTAAATGCTTGAACTTTTAGATGAGGTGGTCATAGTCAACCAAAATAGTTGCATACTTCCATATTCTAAACCAAAACTACCATAAACTTCTACTTACCCAAAAACAAGAGAGAGGAGAGAAAAGGGAGGGGTTATGTTTGAAGTTGTCAAGCTAGATAAATTTTTAACCTATAATAAAAAGATTAATTAGCATCTAGGTGGCACTCTTAAAAATATATCATCTTAGTGGAAGCAATCGTTATAGGATCATCAAGGTCTAAATATGTGTGGTAAAAATAGAGGCCTTGATAGGAAGAGGAAGCAAGTATTTGACTGGAGACGATTATGGCCTTAGTAAAAGAAGTTAAAGGAGAACCTTTAACAGTCCAAGAAAATTTTGAGGAATCAGGATTTGTCTGGAGTAGAATGAGACATATTGATGCTAAAAGGGAGGTGCAGTTTTATGTATCTTTTACCTATGATGGTTTGGAATATGTTCTATTATTCTAATGTTAATCCTTTGGTGAATGTCATAAAGCTATTTTATCTCATTGCATTTTCGTTGTCTTCTTTTACTAGGACCTAACTATGTAGAATTTTTAACCAGAGGTTTTGGGTTTGAGCCCTGAGTAGGGAGAAAATCATGTTGGGAGCGCCATCCCTAAATTGGCTCTATAGTGCATGATCCGAATTTAGTCGGAGTTCCAATGCGGGCTCCGGTCACCGGATGGGAATATAAAAAAAACTATGTAGACTTTCTCAAACCAAATTGGTTTATGTATAGCATAAACTATCTTTCGACCAACTCTATATAGTTAGAGGAGTCTGATTTTTGTCCATATTTAATCTATATATATATATATATATATATATATATATATATGTCCACCTCATTAATGTTAGTAAAACTCCATTAGCTTTTGTGGAGACCCTTTTCCTTGGTTTCAGTTAATTTTTAGTTGAAGATGGTTGTGCTTCGTATTGAGGGGAGAAGACAATTAATTAACTTGAAACAAATGTTATTATTTGTTAAAGTTTGATAATGATGAGTATTTAAACTAGATGATATTTTTTAACTTACATAGTGATTAATGTGGTGGAAGATGAACAATATCAAGAAGGAAGTTTGAGCTGATTTATTACTGGCTGATGATCTTGTAACAGTAAGTTCTTCTCTGGAAGTTTCTCTAAAATTAGAGTTCGAAGAAGCTATAATATTGATCTCTCCTATATTTTTGTCAATGCCAATTCTATCTCTCGTTGCCTGTCTGCCTTCTCACGCAATTTTGTCCTCTTCATTGATTGAAAAAAGGATCAACCTTTGGGCTCCCTCTTTCTAAATTATTTTTGCTTAGGATAATTCTTTTTTACCTAAGAAATGGAAGAAAGAATAGGGATGATAAGGGGGGGGGGGTTATTGATCTGAATAGGTGAGGGGATTTTGAAAGTGAAATGTAGGAGTAAATAAGTATTTTTTTTTAGAAACAAGTTTCATATTTTGTATGTTTAGTGCAAAAGCATCAATTGTAGTCTAGTTGTCTAATCGTGATAGGATGTTATTGGTGCAAGTATGGGAGTAGAAGAAATGAATGGAAGGAAAATGGAAAGGAGGAAAAGGAAATTTAGAAAGCAAAGTCTAGGAGGAGTCTGATCAGGTTTGTTAACAAAGACAAGAATTTTGTATATTCTTCTTTGTTATAGGAGATTGAAGGAGTTTTTTCTTTTCACCATAAGGGTGCAGAAGGCTTTCATTAAGCACCTGTGCTTGCTTAAAATACACATAATGAACACTTCCAAATGAACATGGACATCAGTTGTGTTGACTTGGACAAAAGATCAAGTGTTATATGACTTCATCTTTCACTCTTCAGATTCTTTTTGAATTTCATTGATTGCGGGTGAGGAAAGTGAGGTTGAGATGGTTCAGCCATTTGAAAAAGAGATGCTCAGTGAGGACATGTGAGAGGTTGGCTATGGTAGTATGAGGGGATGTAGAGGTTGACCGAAGAAGTATTGAAGAGAGATGATTAAACAAGACACGAAATACATGTAGTTTACTAAGGACACGACCATAGATAGCAAAATATGAAGGTCAAATGTGCTTGCTTTGGACATTGTTTTTTAGAGCATATGTTCCTTGATTGCCTAAAATCCACCATATATCTATTGAGGAAACACTTAAACGCAGGTTGTCTAAAACAATAAATTTTTGTGATGTTTAAATTCTCTTTTCTTATTTCTGTACCCTAATTCCTACTTTTCTATGCTTTGGCTATCTTTCGGTATGTTCAAATCTCAGTAGAGACATGTCTTAATCATTGTGGAAGTCTTTAAAAACATGTTTTAGTCTATAAAATTACAAGTGGAAATGGTTTCTCTACATCCAAAATTATTCATTTACCTTACCAACCTATTTTCTACTTACAATTGTGGGGTCCATCCCATCAAATTTTTCTTTTCATTTGTCAACAATTGCTACTCAATTATTGTAAAACTGAGATTGTCAAGTTGTCAACAAAGTTTGCAGAAATGCAAACTTTTGGTGGAAAAGTAGCACCATTTTGTTGACAAATGGTGAACAGTGAAATACAAATTTCACCTATAAAAGGAGCTCTTCAACTCCTTGTTTTAGACATTTCAATTCACAGATAGAGAGAAAAATATTTAAGCTGTGAGGTATTCCATAGTTTATAAGAAAATAGTCTTTGAAGAAAAATAGAATGTAAGCGATAATTTTAGTAAGGTGGGAGATCAAAAGAGTGTTATTCATTTTGAGTGTGAGGTAATCATTTTGAGTATTGTACTTGGTATTACCCTGTATAAAATTTCTTACTATAGTAATATCAGTTGCTTCTCTTGACCTGTGGTTTTTCCCTTATTTAAAAGGATTTCTACGTAAAATTCTTGGTGTCATTATTTTTTTCATTTTACTTCTACTATTTTGACTATATATATTTTTATGTCAGTCCATTTTTCTCAACAAACTAGTATCAAAGTAAGATTTTATCTGAGTATGCTCTGTGGTTGCAACATAGTCTGAACTTCCGCATTAGAAAAGATTTACTTTGATTTAATATTTTTTTTTTTTGAAGAAAATGATGGAAGTCAACACTAGTAGAATGGTCACTTTGAATGGTGTTAATTATGCCATTTGGAAGGGGGAAATGGAAGACTTGCTTTATGTCAAGAATTCTTATCAACCAGTCTTTATCATTGTAAAGCCTGATAATAAAACAGATGAAGAGTGGGATTTGTTACAAAGACACACAGACAGGTGTGTGGATTTATTAGGTAATGGGTTAACGATAATGTGTTGAACTATATTTCTGGGGAGACGCATACTCGTACCCTATCGGAGCATTTGAAAGCTTGTATGCTCGAAAGACTGGGAACAATAAAATATTCTTAATAAAGCAAATGTTAAGTTTAAAATATCATGATGGTTCTTCGATGACAAATCACCTAAATAATTTTCAGGAAATAATGAACCAGTTGTCTGCTATGGGCATTAAATTTGACGAAGAAATTCAAGACTTACTTCTACTTGATTCTCTACTAGACTCTTGGGAAACATTTAGAACTTCATTGTCAAATTCTTATCCGGATGGTGTGATCTCTATGGATTCCACCAAAAGTAGTGTCTTGAACGAAGAAATGAGAAGAAAATCTCAAGGTTCTTCTTCTTCATCGGATGTCCTGATAACTAGCTCTAGAGAGAGAAATAAAAATCGTGGTTCTCAAAATAGAGAACATAGCAGAAGAAAATCCAGAGACAGACTTAAAGATATTGAATGTTATTATTGTGGCATGAAAAGGCACATAAAGAGGTTCTGTCGGAAATTGAAGAGGGAAAATAAAGAAAAAGAGGAAAATAAAGAAGATGGTAATGAAAATTGCCTAGCCACCATCTCCACCAAAGATCTTGTTATAGCTCTTGATGCAGATCTAATAAATATTGCTTGTGATGAGTCAAGCTGAGTTTTGGACACTAGTGCTACATCTTATGTGACATCAAGGAAGGAACTTTTCTCTTCTTATACTCCTGGTGACTTTGGAACCTTGAGTGTGGGTAATGAGACTGTATCTAGGGTGATTGGTGTTAGTACAATCAGTTTGGAAACTAGTATTGGAACTAAACTAGTTTTGAAAATGTAAAACATGCACCTGATGTTCGTCTGCACCTAATTTCTATTGGTATTCTAGATGATCAAGGATATGTTAGTACCAATGGCGGTGGAAAATGGAAACTCATCAAGGGTTCCTTAATTGTGGTTCGTAGTAACAAACGTCGTGGTTTATACTGGACTACGACTTCTACTTATGCAAATATGGTGAATGCAGTTGAGAGCGATAAATCCTCACTGTTATGGCACAAGAGGCTTAGCCACATCAGTGAGAAAGGACTCAATATTTTAGCCAAGAAGAATCCTCAGCTTAATGGGTTGGCTGAGGGGATGATCTGGACCTTGATGGAAAGAGTTAGATGTTTGCTTTCTGAAGCAAAGTTGCAAAACTCCTTTTGGGGTGAGGCCTTACTGACCGATGTACATATTATTAACTTATCTCCTACTGTTGGTTTGCAAAGTGATATTCCAAATAGATTTTGGTATAGAAAAACTATTTCGTATGACCATTTGAAAGTATTTGGATGCAAAGCCATTGTACATGTGCCGAAAGATGAGAGGTCAAAGCTAAATGCCAAGACAAGGCAGTGCATCTTTGTTGGATAAGTCCTCAATGAATTTGGTTACAGGCTATATGATCCAATTGAGAAGAATCTGGTGAGAAGTCGCAATGTCATCTCATGAAAAATCAAACCATTGAAGATATTGACAAAGTAGAGAAGCTAAAATCTTCAAGTTCAGATGGAGTAGTCCATCTTGATCAAGTTCCTCATACAAGTGTGAATGACATTGGTGGCTCATGGTGATACTCCGAATCAAGTCTCATATCAATATATTGATGTTCATGATAACAATGATGCTTTTATTGATGATGCTTTTGCTCATGAAGTTGTGGACGAATCAAATATTCCTCTTAGGAGGTCCACAAGACAGTATATTCCTTTCTCTCGCTATTCACCTAATGAGTATGTACTACTCACTAATAGGGGTGAACCAGAGTGTTATGAGGAGGTCATAAAAGATGAACATAAGGATTAGTGGATTGAAGCCATGCAAGATAAGATGAAATATTTGCATGAGAACCACACTTATGAATTGGTGAAACTGCCTAAGGGCATGAGATCTTTGAAGAACAAGTGAGTGTTTGTAACATCCCCTAAAAACGTTGTATATGATGTTTCAATTTTCGCCTAAACATGATACAACTTCTGTATTTTGGGCATAACTTTTCATAGAAATATCCAAATTGAGTGATTCAAATTTCTGAGTAACCACAAAATCATTACCTACAACTTTTATGAAGACCATATTTTAATATTCGGAGGTTAAGTAGGTCACATAAATTAATTTTTGTAAGGTAGGATGCTGTGACGGAAATGAGTGTTTATAGAAGAAAAATCATATCTCACTGTAGGTTTATCCAAATTGGTTGATTCTTGAACGATATGAAACTAGACCTCCATATCTACAATTCTTATGAAGACACCAAATCCTAATAAGGAATTTATCTTATTCAAACGTAGCTCCCAAAATGAGTATTCTGTCAAAAATAACTCATTTCACCTACCATAGAAAGATCTAGATACATTTGACATCACTCATGACATAAATTGTCCTCCATTTAACATCATCCATGACATCAATATATTCCACTAAATTTTTAGATTTTTTTTATATAATTATTTTATTTATTGTTAGGTCCCTCTTTTCCACCTATAAATACCCACCTTATTTCCTCATTTTATTCATCAAGCTTTCTCAAGCAAATCTTCTCTCTATACACTTCTTTACACATTCTCAAATATAGTTTTAGTTCTTAGTAGTGAAGAAATACTATTTCGGTGATTCATATATTCCGGGTAGTACACAAAACATTCCGGTAAGGAGAGAATCTAGGACTCAAGAGTGTTCATTAAGTCTTCCGGTACCAACTAAAGCTTCGGTTTCCAGGTATGTAAGGTTTCAATGAGAGTATTTCTTCCACTCTCATGTCTAAATTATTTTGATTATATAATAAATTATATTTATTTTCTTTAAGGTTTACTCTAAGTTATGTGGGTGTTTATCCATGGGTTCTTCCACCCATGTAGTCCAAAAACTCCTTCAATTAAATATCTTGATTTCAAGTAATATTTTATTATGTTAATTCTTAATTTTACTTAATAGTATGAATCATGGTTAAACTAATGATTATTGCTCTATTTTGATGCAATATAATTTCATATGTATGAATTGATGGTTTACAAGTAATTCTTTTATTTATCTATTTAAAGGTTCTTGAAATTCATGGTGGGTTGTTTAAAGCATGATTTTCAATTAATGGATTTCAAAGTATTTATGTATATTTATTTACATACATATTTGCAAGTTGAAATGATTTGAACCCACCTAGTTTTACTATGTTTTTAATAAAGTTTGACTTGAAAGCTTTGACTCCAAATAAATATTTATGAAAGCAATATCTATGATCAAAAAGGGAGTCTTATGAAATGAAAGAATGATGAAATGATATGAATGATGGATTCTTTATGCAATAAGGACAATTCTTGCATATTTGAATTATCAAATGTTTTAATGAGCTATTCTACCAAATATGATGTTTGAATTCTCAAGTATATGCTATGAATATTTTGAAGTATTAAACTAATCCGTGGGATTGACTTAGCACCGAATGAGGCATTGAGGTGGGATTCGGTAAGGGAATCCTAGTAGCAACCCCTTGTCTCATTAACTATGTGCCAACATAGGAGCCCTTGTAGGCTTAGGCTAATGGATCCATGAAAGCCCTTAAAGTTAAAGTTAAAGAAATGAATGAAGTTGATGGAGTTCTACCTAGCAAGTAGTCTCCCCGGCCAACATAGGGGGTTATGTTGGATTCCATGTAATAGCTCACATGGTCTTAAATGTCGGTTATGGTTAATTTACCACAAAATGAATGTTTTAAAGGATATATATATGATTTATTATGCATACATTAAATTATGTTCCATATTACATAAATGTTTTAATGTTTCTTCAATGTTCATGCATCCTTACATACTTAGTACATTCAAAGTACTAACGCATACTCTTTTTCCTACATGATATCACCATGTAGGGATCGGTGCTCCTCCTCGTTCTCCTCCACGTGGCTAGTTGATATTCCATTGGAGACTACTTTTGGTGAGTTCCCATATTCCGTGAACAATACTCCTTTATCTTTCTAGTTTATGATATGTTAAGATATTTTACTATGACATTTCTTCTATGATTGAGGGTGAGCTAGGGACTTGTCTTAGCCCCGTTAAATCTAATAGTTAGAGATATTGTTGGACATATGTAAGTTGAAGATTTACTATTATGATTTCCGCTTGTTTATTTATCATCATTACCTATGAAAGGCTAAAAGAATGCTAAGAGGCTTGATTGAGGTACTTTCGGGTTCCTCATTCGCCATGTCACGTCTAGGCCCTAGGCTTGGGTCATGACAAACTTGGTATCAGAGCCCGAGGTTTTGAATGATCCTTGGAACTCCAACATGGCGCGTCGAATAGGTTCTTGTTCATGGTTGTGAAGCGCGCCACAATTATGAATAAGAGACTATGAGGCGTTTAGGAAAATTTTCACTTCTTTCAAATTCATGTCATACCTTAGAGTGTCCTAAGCTTTCCTTTAAGTAACGACCCATTTTGTGTTCTCTAGATAATGACTCGTGGAAGACCACCTCGAAGAGCAAGGGTTGACGATGAGGACCAAACTCCTCCTATTCCTAATGCCCAACATCATGAGGACGGGGTAACCCATGCCGAGTTTCGCAGTGTTATTACTTTGTTAGCTCAAGTCGTAGCTAACCAAGGGAATCTAGGTGTTCCTCCTCCCCAAATGCAAAATCCAGCCTCTAGAATTCGGGATTTCCAAAGGATGAATCCACCCGAGTTCGATGGTTCTAAACTAGATGAGGACCCTATGGAGTTCATTAATGAGGTGTACCGGATTGTGGCTATCATGGGTGTGCCACCAAATGAGAAGGCCGAGCTAGTGGCCTATCAACTCAAAGGTGTAGCTCGAGTGTGGTACGAGTAATGGGTTGTTGAGAGGGATGAAGAAATAGGATCGATAGGATGGGAAGAGTTCAAAGGTGCCTTTCTAGACCGCATCTTCCCATTAGAGCTAAGGGAGGCCAAAATCCAAGAGTTCATCAACCTCCGCCAAGGGAGTATGAGCGTGAGGGAGTATGCTCTCAAATTCACTAGGTTGTTAAAGTATGCTCCTTTTATGGTCTCCGACCCAAGAGCTAGGATGAGCAAGTTTATTTCCGGTGTCTCAAGCTTGGTGTCTAAGGAGTGCAAAATGGCCATGTTGGTCAAGGAGATGGACATCTCTCGGTTAATGACTTACGCAGAACAAATCGAAGAAGAGAAGCTTAGAGAGAGATCAAGGGGGTTCAAAAAGGCTAGAATGGATGGTGGAGGGTTTAACCCTCAAAGGTCGGATCATGGTAACAATGGCAAAGGCCAAGGTGGGCAACGATTTGTGGGACAAGGTTCCACCAATACTCCTCCTCCAAAGTTCAACAAGACAAGAGTGGTAAACCAATGATTCCAAGAGAGAATGTTGTTACTCAAACTTTCCCCACTTGCAAGAAGTGTGGAAGGACTCACAAAGGGGAATGCTTAGCTGACTCCAATGCATGCTTTAAGTGTGGCAAGCTGGGCCACCATGCTAAGGATTGTAGAGATGGTGGTGGTAGGACTCAAGGACAAATTGCTCATGGTCAATAAGTCCAAGGAGGTGTCCAACGCACCAACCGCTTTTATGCCTTGCATGAGAGACAAGAGGTTGAGGATGCACCCAATGTCATTATCGGTATGTTAAAGGTCTTTTCTTTTGATGTGTATGCACAATTAGATCCGGGTGCAAATTTATCTTTTGTTACTCCATTCCTTGCTAATAGATTTGATGTTTTACCTGAAATGTTATTAGAGCCTTATTTGGTGTCTACCCCTGTTGGTGAGTCAGTTATTGCTAGAAAGGTCTATAGGGGTTGCCTTGTGTCTATCTTCCATAAAGTTATTCCTTGTGATCTTATTGAGCTTGATATGATAGATTTCGATGTCATTCTTGGGATGGATTGGTTACATGCGTCTTATGCTTCCATAGATTGTAGGAATCATCGAGTCAAGTTTCAATATCCAAATGAGCCTGTTATTGAATGGCAGGGTCGTGATTCGGTGGTTAAGGGTCAGTTTATTTCTTATCTTAAGGCTCGCAAAATGATTTCTAAGGGATGTATTTACCATATTGTGAGGGTTAGGGATGTCAACTCCAAAAGTCCTTCTCTTGAGTCAGTTCCTATAGTCAATGAATTCCCTGATGTCTTTCATGATGACCTTTTCGGTGTCCCTCCTGAAAGGGAAGTTGATTTTGGTATTGATCTCCTCCCCGATACCCAACCTATCTCTATTCTTCCTTACCGCATGGCCCCAGCAGAATTGAAAGAGCTGAAGGAACAATTAAAGGACTTGCTAAAAAAGGGGTTCATAAGACCAAGTATTTCGCCATGGGGTGCTCCTGTTCTATTTGTAAGAAAGAAGGATGGATCACTTCGAATGTGCATAGACTACCGGCAATTAAATAAAATGACCATTAAGAACAAGTACCCACTCCCTTGAATAGATGACTTGTTTGATAAATTACAAGGGGCAAGTCACTTCTCCAAGATCGACCTTCGGTCCGGCTACCACCAACTACGGGTAAGGGAGTGTGACATTCCCAAAACAGCCTTCCGAATAAGGTATGGTCACTATGAGTTTGTGGTGATGAGTTTTGGGTTAACGAATGCACCGGCGGTGTTTATGGACTTGATGAATAGGATGTTCAAACCTTACCTTGATACCTTTGTAGTAGTCTTCATTGATGATATTTTAATTTACTCTCGGGGTGAGGAAGAACATAAAAATCACTTGAGAGTTGTGCTTCAAACATTAAGGGATAAACAATTATTTGCAAAATTTAGTAAGTGTGAATTTTGGTTAAAGGAAGTAGCATTTCTTGGTCACGTAGTGTCCGGTGATGGAATCAAGGTTGAGCCTAAGAAAATAGATGCAGTCAAAAATTGGCCTAGACCATTATCTCCTTCAGACATTAGGAGTTTCTTAGGTCTAGCCGGGTACTATAGACGGTTCGTCAAAGGCTTTTCTTCAATCTCATCTCCTATGACAAAATTGACCCAAAAGAAATCCAAATTCATATGGACAGATGAGTGTGAGAAGAGTTTCCAGACCTTAAAAGATCGACTTACCTCTGCTCCTATTTTGACTCTCCCAGAAGGATTAGAAGGGTTTGTAGTTTATTGTGATGCTTCAAAGATTGGTTTAGGTTGTGTCTTAATGCAAAAAGGCAAGGTAATAGCCTATGCTTCTAGGCAATTAAAGGTGCATGAGCGCAACTACCCTACCCATGACTTTGAATTGGCGGCCGTTGTTTTTGCTCTGAAGATTTGGAGGCATTACCTCTATGGGGTGCATATGGATGTGTATACTGATCATAAGAGTCTTCAATATGTATTCACCCAAAAGGACCTTAATCTAAGGCAAAGGAGGTGGCTAGAACTCCTTAAGGACTATGACATGAGTGTGCACTATCATCCGGGTAAAGCCAATATGGTTGCTGATGCACTTAGTAGAATGTCTATGGGGAGTGTGGCCCATGTAGATGAAAGGAAGAGGGAGTTGGTGAAAGATATTCACCGATTGGCTAGATTAGGGGTGAAGTTGGGTAGTACTAATGATGGGGGTATGGTTGTTCAAAATAGGTCTGAATCCTCTTTGGTGGTGGATGTTAAATCAAAGCAAGATCTTGACCCAAAGTTTATCGAGTTAAAGAAGTTGGTAAAGGAAAAGAAGATAGAAGTCTTTTCCCAAGGGGGAGATGGGGTTCTATACTACCAAGGTCGGATATGTGTTCCAGATGTTGATGGCCTAAGGAGTTTGATCTTGATGGAGGCTCATAATTCTAGATACTCCATTCATCCCGGTACAACAAAAATGTATCGAGACTTAAAAGAGTTGTATTGGTGGGGTGGCATGAAGAAGGACATAGCAAGGTTTGTGTCCGAATGTACAAATTGCCAACAAGTGAAGGCCGAACATCAAAGACCGGGTGGCCTAGCCCAAGACATTGAAATCCCAACTTGGAAGTGGGAAGATGTGAATATGGATTTTGTAGTGGGTTTGCCTCATACCCGAAAACGTCATGACTCGATTTGGGTAATTGTTGATAGAATGACTAAATCAACTCACTTCCTACCAGTTAAAACTTCCTATAGTGCCGAAAACTATGCCAAGTTGTATATTCAGGAGTTGGTGAGGTTGCATGGTGTGCCATTATCCATTATTTCGGATCGTCGTACCCAATTCACTTTTCACTTCTGGAGATCATTTCAAAAAGGCCTCGGTACTAAGGTAAAGTTGAGCACAGCATTCCATCCTCAAACGGATGGGCAAGCCGAAAGGATGATTCAAACACTAGAGGATATGTTAAGGGCTTGTGTGTTGGAGTTTAAAGGGAATTGGGATAATCATCTACCTCTCATCGAGTTTACCTATAATAATAGTTACCACTCAAGTATTGAGATGGCGCCATTTGAGGCTTTGTATGGGAGACGATGTAGATCACCGGTTGGTTGGTTCGAAGTAGGTGAGATGACCTTGTTGGGCCCCGATTTGGTACTTGATGCTTTAGAGAAGGTGAAGATCATTAGAGAAAGGTTGAAGATGGCTCAAAGTCATCAAAAGTCCTATTCTGACACTAGAAGAAGGGATCTTGAGTTTAATGTGGATGATTGGGTGTATCTGAAGGTTTCACCCATGAAAGGTGTGGTTCGATTTGGTAAGAAAGGGAAATTGAGCCCTAGGTATGTAGGGCCTTATAGAATCGTGAGACGTGTTGGTAAGGTTGCATATGAGTTGGAATTACCATTGGAAATGGCCATGGTTCATCCTGTGTTTCACGTGTCTATGTTGAAAAAAAGTGTGGGTGATCCTAGTTCCATTGTACCTATGGGAGTAGTGAATATTGAAGAAAACTTCACCTATGAAGAAGTTCCTGTGGAAATTTTGGATCGGCAAGTTAAGAGATTGAGGAACAAAGAAGTTGCATCTGTTAAAGTCCTTTGGAGGAATCAACAAATAGAAAGTGCAACATGGGAAGCGGAAGCGGATATGATTAAGAGATACCCTCATCTTTTCCCCTCTACCCAAACCTAAGGTATTAAGTTGTCCTTGCTCAATTACTTGAAATCTTTACATCTCAACTTTTCTTGTCATATGCTTGCAAAATTATGAAATATGTTTTAAACGATATTTTAAATTACACTGTTGCATTACTGATAGGTTGTTTGTTAACACTCTACTCTACTCAAGCTAAGTCTTTTATCATTCGAGGACGAATGTTCCCAAGGGGGAGATAATGTAACATCCCCTAAAAACGTTGTATATGATGTTTCAATTTTCGCTTAAACATGATACAACTTCTGTATTTTGGGCATAACTTTTCATAGGAATATCCATATTGAGTGATTCAAATTTCTGAGTAACCACAAAATCATTACCTACAACTTTTATGAAGACCATATTTTAATATTCGGAGGTTAAGTAGGTCAAATAAATTAATTTTTGTAAGGTAGGATGCTGTGACGGAAATGAGTGTTTATAGAAGAAACATCATATCTCACTGTAGGTTTATCCAAATTGGTTGATTCTTGAATAATATGAAACTAGACCTCCATATCTACAATTCTTATGAGACACCAAATCCTAATAAGGAATTTATCTTATTCAAACGTAGCTCCCAAAATGAGTATTCTGTCAAAAATAACTCATTTCACCTACCATAGAAAGATCTAGATACATTTGACATCACTCATGACATAAATTGTCCTCCATTTAACATCATCCATGACATCAATATATTTCACTAAATTTTCAGATTTTTTTTATATAATTATTTTATTTATTGTTAGGTCCCTCTTTTCCACCTATAAATACCCACCTTATTTCCTCATTTTATTCATCAAGCTTTCTCAAGCAAATCTTCTCTCTATACACTTCTTTACACATTCTCAAATATAGTTTTAGTTCTTAGTAGTGAAGAAATACTATTTCGGTGATTCATATATTCCGGGTAGTACACAAAACATTCCGGCAAGGAGAGAATCTAGGACTCAAGAGTGTTCATTAAGTCTTCCGGTACCAACTAAAGCTTCGGTTTCCAGGTATGTAAGGTTTCAATGAGAGTATTTCTTCCACTCTCATGTCTAAATTATTTTGATTATATAATAAATTATGTTTATTTTCTTTAAGCTTTACTCTAAGTTATGTGGGTGTTTATCCATGGGTTCTTCCACCCATGTAGTCCAAAAACTCCTTCAATTAAATATCTTGATTTCAAGTAATATTTTCTTATGTTAATTCTTAATTTTACTTAATAGTATGAATCATGGTTAAACTAATGATTATTGCTCTATTTTGATGCAATATAATTTCATATGTATGAATTGATGGTTTACAAGTAATTCTTTTATTTATCTACTTAAAGGTTCTTGAAATTCATGGTGGGTTGTTTAAAGCATGATTTTCAATTAATGGATTTCAAAGTATTTATGTATATTTATTTACATACATATTTGCAAGTTGAAATGATTTGAACCCACCTAGTTTTACTATGTTTTTAATAAAGTTTGACTTGAAAGCTTTGACTCCAAATAAATATTTATGAAAGCAATATCTATGATCAAAAAGGGAGTCTTATGAAATGAAAGAATGATGAAATGATATGAATGATGGATTCTTTATGCAATAAGGACAATTCTTGCATATTTGAATTATCAAATATTTTAATGAGCTATTCTACCAAATATGATGTTTGAATTCTCAAGTATATGCTATGAATATTTTGAAGTATTAAACTATTCCGTGGGATTGACTTAGCACCGAATGAGGCATTGAGGTGGGATTCGGTAAGGGAATCCTAGTAGCAACCCCTTGTCTCATTAACTATGTGCCAACATAGGAGCCCTTGTAGGCTTAGGCTAATGGATCCATGAAAGCCCTTAAAGTTAAAGTTAAAGAAATGAATGAAGTTGATGGAGTTCTACCTAGCAAGTAGTCTCCCCGGCCAACATAGGGGGTTATGTTGGATTCCATGTAATAGCTCACATGGTCTTAAATGTCGGTTATGGTTAATTTACCACAAAATGAATGTTTTAAAGGATATATATATGATTTATTATGCATACATTAAATTATGTTCCATATTACATAAATGTTTTAATGTTTCTTCAATGTTCATGCATCCTTACATACTTAGTACATTCAAAGTACTAACGCATACTCTTTTTCCTACATGATATCACCATGTAGGGATCGGTGCTCCTCCTCGTTCTCCTCCACGTGGCTAGTTGATATTCCATTGGAGACTACTTTTGGTGAGTTCCCATATTCCGTGAACAATACTCCTTTATCTTTCTAGTTTATGATATGTTAAGATATTTTACTATGACATTTCTTCTATGATTGAGGGTGAGCTAGGGACTTGTCTTAGCCCCGTTAAATCTAATAGTTAGAGGTATTGTTGGACATATGTAAGTTGAAGATTTACTATTATGATTTCCGCTTGTTTATTTATCATCATTACCTATGAAAGGCTAAAAGAATGCTAAGAGGCTTGATTGAGGTACTTTCGGGTTCCTCATTCGCCATGTTACGTCTAGGCCCTAGGCTTGGGTCGTGACAGTGTTCAAAGTCAAAATTGAAGAACGCGGCTTGAAGCCTAGATATAAAGCTAGATTGGTTGTTAAAAGATTTGGTCAAAGAAAGGGTATTGACTTTGACGAAATATTTTCTCCTATTGTGAAAATGTCCTCCATTCGTAAAGTTCTTGGTTTAGCTGCTAGCCTTAATTTAGAGATTGAGCAGATGGATGTGAAGACAACTTTTCTTCACGGTGACCTAGAATAGGAGATTTATATGGAACAACCTGATGGCTTCAAGGTAAATGGTAAAGAAAATTTTATTTGCAAACACAAGAAGAGTCTCTACGGGCTAAACCAAGCTCCTAGACAGTGGTACAAAAAGTTTGAATCTGTTATGGGGGAGCAAGGTGTAATGACCCGTTAGGTAATTTTGAGAACGGGTCTTCCTCCTTTCATAGAAGATGCTTTTTATAAATTTAAGTTGAAAATTTTGGATCTTTCGATAATTTTGGTTAATTAGTTGAGGGATAATTTTAGAGAATTAATTTAATTAGTGGGCTAAAGTATTAATTTATTTAATATCCTATAACACTTTTCTTATATTTATTAAAATAGGTTAGTATGATTTGTAAATTATAATACATAATTATTTTGAGAAAAAAAGAAGAAGAAGAGAACAGCGACGAACGCAGAAGCTGGAAAAAAATACGAAGGAAGAAAGAAAAGAAAGGGGAAAAGAAAAATAGAGATTTTTATTCCAAAGCGTCAAGGTAATTATTCTCATCCTTTCCATTAAATTTTTATGTGATTATGAACATATTTTTAGGGTATATTGGTGGAGAAATAACGCTGAAATAAGAAAATATGACCCTAGGGTTCTTCACATAAAATATTGATTTGGGGGTCGAATAACGATCCATTTTAGCTGAAATTTGACATGAGAGTTTATTTTATCATGAGTGAACATAGTCAGAAAGAAAATTTTAGATTTGACTTCAATGACTTGGGATGACTTTTTGACCCAATTTTTATCCGAAAATAAATATAGCAATATGGGTGTCATTGAATTCGTATTCTTATGAAGATTATGTATTTGAACAAATTTTGATCATTCGGAAGTATTACGAAAGGCTCAAGTTTTAAAGTAATTATTCAATTTAATTGAGGTTTAACCCTAGTTTTGAAATTCTGAAAATATGGGAGTTGACATATTAAGTGGCATCAAGATTAGGAATGTGTTTTTAGATTTGCTTAAATTTTTGGGTCTAGGCTAGACATATGGTAATAAGGGTATTGTTAGTTTCGAAAATCTTATTGTGATTATTTATTTGACTAGATTACGTTGATTTGGAGGCCAATCGAAAAGGAAAGGTTCAAGTCCCGGAGTGATTGCTTGATTAATTAAGGCAAGTAAATTTCTAAACCTTAGTTTAAGCTTGTATTTCCGTGTGATGTGTACTGGAGAGTAACGAGAATTGGACGGGGTTATTGACTGTATGATTGTCCTTAAAAATGAGATGAGGGGTATAAAATGGTGATCTAATGACATGTATTGGTAGAATTGATATGTTGTGATTATGGATTTATTTTGGACATGTGAAATGACTATGTTAATGTGAGATAGGAAAAATTATTGTTGTTTTCATATTATTATCGTGAATTATATGAACATGAATTGATTGCATTAGTTCTGACATATTGTGTTGAGACTGAAAATGATATGAAACAAAAGGGGTTGGGCCACACGCTCCGTGGCAGGTATTATGAAACAAAGGGGTCGGGCCACATGCTCCATGGAAGGTTACATGGACAGAAATTTCCCCCATGGGTTTTGGACTGTAATTCAGCGGATGTGTACCGATAGGACAGACATGCATCATCTCATTGCATTTTGTTGATATTTGTGAATTCGTGTTTACTACTTATTGCTCTGTATATGCTGAACTTGACTTGATATGATTCATTGATGAGTATTTGTAGACTGTATTACTGTTATTATTGTACAAGTGTAGAGTTGAGATGGTTTTATGCAGGTTATAGTTAAGGAGGTTCGGTTGGAAGGACAGGAGTACTTATATCTATTGAGCTTTGCTTAGTTTTAGTTGTCCACTTGTTGAGTACCATTTTTTTGGTACTCACCCCTTGCTTCTACACTTGTGTAGATTGTAAGTCCGTACCTACTTGATCTCTTAGTGTTCTCTACCACGTCTGAGGCTATCATCTCGAGTGTTGAGATAGCTGTTACATCCATCTAGCGGACACCTCTTACTTTTTAATATGTTTTAGCCCTATTCTAGAGACAAAGACATTGTGACTGTATTTTAGTTCGTACTTCAGTATTGTATTAGTGGCTTGTACACTTGACAACCAATCTTGGGGATTTTGAATTTATTTTACGTATTTTTGGTTAAGTTAAATTTTGACTCCTTTCTTTTTCTTCCACATCTACTTTCGGTTGGGAATTAGGCTGACTTATCTCAGTGGGTTGAGATAAGTTCCATCACATCCGGATTCGGATCGTGACACAAGGCTACAAGAAGACTTATTTAGAACATTGTGTATTTGTACAAAATAATTCTGATGATGATTTTATCATCTTCTTGCTATATTGGATGATATGTTGATTGTGGGCAGGAATACTTCTAAGATTGACAACTTGAAGAAAGACTTGTGTAAGTCTTTTGCTATGAAAGACTTGGGTCATGCCAAGCAAATTTTGGGCATGAGAATTACTTGTCTTAGGGATGAAAGAAAGATTTATCTGTCACAAGAGAAGTACGTTGAACGTGTACTGGAGCATTTCAGCATGAAGAATGCTAAGTCTGTTAGCACACCTCTTACTGGTCATATGAAGTTGAGCAAGAAGATGTGTCCTACAGCTCGGGAGGAAAAAGAGAACATGGCCAAAATTCCATATTCCTCCGTCGTCAGAAGTCTAATATATGCAATGGTATGCACTAGACCTTATATTGCTCATGCAGTTGGTCTGGTCAGCAGGTTTCTCGACAATCTAGGAAAACAACATTGGGAAGCTGTAAAGTGGATACTCAAGTATTTAAGAGGAAGATCTACTAAATAATTGTGTTGTGGAGGATCAAATTCAATTTTGAAGGTCTATACAGATGCTGATATGACAGGTAACCTTGATAACAGAAAATTCACTACTGGATATTTATTTACTTTTTTAGGGGGAGTTATATCATGGCAGTCAAAGTTGCAGAAGTGTGTTGCACTGTCTACAACTGAAGCTGGCAAGGAGATGATATGGCTCAAACAATTCCTTCAAGAGCTTGGCTTGCATCAAAAAGAGTACGTCATCTATTGTGACAGTCAAAGTGCAATAGACTTGAGCAAGAATTTTATGTACCATGCAAGGAAAAAATAGATAGACGTGAGATATCACTAAATTCGAGAAAAGATAGAAGATGAATCTATGCAGGTTGAAAAGATCTCTACAAATGAGAATCATACAGATATGCTGACCAAAGTGGTAACAAGGAACAAGTTTGAATTGTGCAAAGAACTTGTTGGCATGAGCTCTATCTGAGAAGATGAAGATACCTCCTTCTGGTGCATGGGACTGAAAGGGGAGATTTGTGGTGTCCATTCCATCAAATTTTTCTTTTCATTTGTCAACAATTGTTGCTCAATTATTGTAAAATTGAGGTTGCCAAGTTATGAACAAAGTTTGCAGAAATGCAAACTTTCGGTGGAAAAGTAGCACCATTTTGTTGACAAATGGTGAATAGTGAAATACAAATTTCACCTATAAAAGGAGCTATTCGGCTCCTCATTTTAGACATTTCAATTCACAGATAGAGAGAAAAATATTTAAGCTGTGAAGTATTCCATAGACTATAAGAAAATAGTTTGCGAAGAAAAATAGAGTGTGAGCGATATTTTTAGTAAAATGGGAAATCAAAAGAGTGTTATTCCTTTTTGAGTGTGAGGTAGTCATTTTGAGTATTTTACTTGGTACTACCCAGTATAAAATTCTTTACTATAGTAATATCAGTTGCTCCTCTTGGCCCATGATTTTTCCCTTATTTAAAAGAGTTTCCACGTTAAATTTGGTCCGTTTTTCCCAACAACAATGTCAACTCTTATATCTCTTAGAAAACTTTTTCATGCTTCAATATTCTGCATGCAGGCGGGAAAAGAGCTTAGTGTTGGAGAAGCAAGAGTACTAATGTCATATGGTAGGGTATCTAACACCGGTCTTGGAACGATGCTCAAGTATTGTGACAGAGTTATTCATGACAGAATCACGGAGAAAGATGGCTCGGAGTGGAAGTTAAAACTTGAGAAGTTCCTTGTCGCTGGATACAATGGTCGTTCCATAGTTGAAAAACCTGAAATCAATTTAGAACTAGAGTAAAACCTAGGTTCACTTATCTAAAATCTTGTAAACGCCCATCCTTTGTAAACTAGCCTAAATTTTTTTTTTCTACAGACTTTTGGCTTTATCTTTTAGGCAAGCCGTCTAAACTAATTAGTTTTTGTTATAAAAAGGAGGCAATTACATACTTTCTAATGAAACTGGATTAATTTTGCATGCCATAGAGCTCAACGCTTTTTTGCTGTAGTTCAAATGGGAATTGTAGAACTGCCTTTGGTTATTTGTGGCTTCTTGTACTTCAGCTATGGTTTTATCATGTTATGACTACTGTTTAAAAAGATTTGTTAGATTATCTATAGTATTTTATCATAATTTCTTTATTTTCGTGATTTCTTTCTCTATACAGTTTTGGAATGGTTTTTCCTTGAGCTGGGAATCCATTGAAAACAATCTCCCCACCTCCAATTGGATGTGGTAAGATCTGCGCATACTTTATCCTTCCCAAACTTCACTTTTTTGGATTACACTGAATATATTGCTGTTATTGTTGAAACTTCCTCTGGTTTTAAAATTGAAATATTATTTCAAAATGACTATGTTATTCAATTTAATATTTCTCTTTGATATATTGGCTCATGGAAGTAGGTTTCATGGTGCAGTTGGTTATCAAATTAACACATAGGTGTGAAGAATAATACCAAATAATTTTGGGATTAAATTATAGTGGCACTTAAGTTGGTGTTTCGTTGGCAAGTCGGGGATAACTTATCTCGGAATTAATAAATAATACCAGGATAGGTTATCCCTCCTTTTTGGGTGATATACTAATTCCGGGATAACTTATCCACGATAAAATAGGTAAATGACAAATATATTCATTTAAATATTTTTAGTACCTCACTTTTTACATTCATATATATTTACATTATTCTTAATATGATATATAGCAACATTCACTCGTTATTTTTATGATAATTCTTCATATTTTTTCTATTAAAAATTACACTATATAATATAATTTTTATTTATAAATTTATTTGACTAATTCTTATATTTATTTATATTTTGATTTCTCATAAATCCTTTTTTACTTTACAAACTTAAAATGAAAATTCTATTTTAAAATTAAATAAGAAGAAAGTTTTATTTTTAAATACGTACGGACATCATGGAAATGCACACATAAAAATATTTAAGGTAAGAAGATGAAAGTT
Organism: Solanum dulcamara; assembly: GCF_947179165.1. Classification (NCBI taxonomy): domain Eukaryota; kingdom Viridiplantae; phylum Streptophyta; class Magnoliopsida; order Solanales; family Solanaceae; genus Solanum; species Solanum dulcamara. The sequence continues at coordinate 54,224,652 of NC_077237.1, read as the reverse complement.
TTATTTTAAGAATGAATATTAAATAACTAAGCTTGCAAAGAAAATATGAAAAAACTAAATAAAGTGAAGGGTATTTTTGTAACCAAACAACTTATTCTTAAAATTTATTCAATGATATTATTTTGAATACAACAAACCAAACACTTAATAAGAAATAATCTCAACATAACTTATCCCATCATAACTAATCACAGCATACCATATCTCATTATAATTAATCTCATCATAACTTATATTCAAACCAAACGATCCCTTAAAGTCTCTGGTTCGAGTCTGGGCGAAGCCATTTCTTTTCTCGAGCCGAAGGCCTATCGGAAACCACCTCTCTATCTTTACCCAATGTAGGGGTAAGGTGGAGTACACATCACACTCCTCAGACCTTACTTGTGGAATTATGTTGAGTATGCTATTGTTCTCGAGTCAAAGGCCTCACTACAAGAAATGTGATATTTAGGTATAAAATTATTAGGTACGACACAAAATTTGTCACTACTTATTCATCTTTTGTGAAAAAAATTACATTTCGTATTTAAATGCGTGAACAATATACTTTAGAAACGAAATAAATAATCTTGTAGCAAAATTTTGTTCAGTAAAGTTTTCCACCTAAAAAATAATTTAGCGCCATTTATTAAGTATCATTAGTGACTAATTTTAAGTTATTACTGACAGATCATGGTGTCGTTAATAATTAGGGGTGACAATTGGGCGGGTTCGGTCAAGTTTGGGTGGGTCATAATGGGTTAAGACAATAATTGGGTCAAGACCCAACCCAACCCAAATTTATTTGGGTCAAAATGCATTAGGTAATTAGCTATATAACGGCTCAAGACCCAACTCAACCCAATAAAAATATTTTAACAAGATTTCTCATGAGCCAATTCGAGTTACATATCAACCCAATTTTTAATGGGTTGAAATTGGTTGAATTAATGAATGAGCGGGTTAATAACTAATCCAAACTTAAACAGGTTGTTGGACAGGTTGGGTTTAATTTTATCACTCCTATTAATAATGCATCCAATTTGTGACAAACTATTATTTGCTTTAAAATAAGTTAAGTGTTTGGATACGGAAAATTTTTGTCACAAAATAAGTTGTTACTATGGCGACAAATTAAAATTTGTAGTTAAAGGTTGTAAGCTTTAGCCATATATTTGTTTGTGACCTTATTTTTTGTTACTAATAACATAAGCAATTAGTAACAATCAATTTATTGTCTCTAATCAATCCGTGATTTAGTTACAACATAGTTTTGTCACAAAAAATCAATTGTTACAATAGAGACAAATTAAAATTCGTAGTTAAATGCTGTAAGTTTTAGCCGCAAAATTTTTCATTGATTTGTGACCTTAATTTTTGTCACTAATAATATAAGCAATTAGTGACGATCATTTTATTGTCTCTAATCAACCTATGATTTAGTGACAACATAATTTTGTCACAAAATATGCAATGTTTAAATAGTGGCAATTTAAAATTTACAGCTGGATATTTAAATATTTGCTACAATTGTTTTTAATTATAGCAAGATATAAAATAATATTTGGCTATGGTTTTCATAAGTGACAACTGACAAATATGTTTTCATACGCTCTCTGCAGAAAATAACAAGACGAAATTATAGAATGATGTGATAAAGCCGAACTATAGTTTACGAAAAGACAAGTGATGATGAAAACATAAAATCTAATGTGAGTAAGAGCCTGTTTGGAATGCCTTATTTTAAGTGAATTTAAGCCAAAACAGTTTTTAAGTAATTTTGGAGTGTTTGAGTAAATTTAAAAAGTGCTTATAAGCACTTAGTTTTAAGCTAAAATAGTAATAATAAAGCAAAAATCATAAATTAAGATTTCTAACTTATAACTTTTGGCTTATAAATCAAAAGCCAAAATTCAATCCAAACGGGATCTAAGAGTCGTAATATCACAGAGAACAATTATACAAAGCTAAGCCAACTTGCAAGCTTATATTTTGAGTGCAAAATATTTTGTGGATTTTCGATTAACTATTTTTATCAATATGAAAATGAAATGAGCTGAAGTTGATTTTCACTAAAATAATGTTAGTGTGAAATTTGGTGTTATGGATCGGAGATACCCTAAATATTGTTAATTCATAAATCATTTGACAACACTCATTATGGATACGACAACACTTACAATTGTGCTATATTTATAAACTAGAGGTCGGAACCCCTGCACAGGCAACAATTTATGTCACAATGTATGTCTTTGGTTTATTCAATCCGATTTTTTAGTCTATTTAAACCCAAAAAAAAATTGCAAGTTTAGAAGTATTTTTTACTTATTTTTTAGAAAAACAATTGATGAAATTTTTTTATTGTCACACAATGATATAGTTAATATCATAAATTTTAAAATCTAATAGTCACATAATTATTATACCATATCTAAGATCACAATTTTAATGTTTTTTCTTCAAAATATTATCTACATTAAATAATAATAAAAAAATAATAACACTCACATCTGCATTAATGATATTAGTTGGTTGTGTGTTTTACTTTCAAATAAATTTGTTAACAACATTCAAGCAGGTTTTGATAATGACAAAATGAGAACCAGGTTCACTTGTTGGATGGTACAGTAGGCAAATGTGGAAAACTGGACAAATCCTTATACGAGTCAAAAACACAGAAATAAGGAAAGACGGCACAATAGGACTCCTATAAGGAAAAACAATAAAATTAAAGTTGTACTTTTCTTTAAGGACTCAACTAGGTCTTCAAAAACCAATGCTATAAAAGGAGACAGGCATACAAAGGATTTCAGCAGCTTTGCAAATCTGAAATCAAATCTCTCAATCGAAAAACAAGGCATCATTCCAAGATCAAAACATTGAAGGAAGAAGAACTAGAGTTAGGTTTTTCTTTCGAAGGTTAATTATTGTGTTTGAATTCTACTTAAAAATATTATTGAGTTGTAATTTTCTAAGGTAGATAGTGAGGTTTGTAACAAGAAGTGAGTTTGACTTCTTGGAGAGGTTGAGTTGCGATTATAGTTAATCGTTAGAGTTAGGAGTTTGAGTTAGTTCGTTGATTATAGAGTTGTAATCTAAACTTCTCTTTGAAGGTTAGTGAAGTTTGGTGGAAATACTACAAGATATAGGTTGTTGTTTTTCTTCCCTTGAGCAAGGAAGTTTCCCACAATAAAAACGTTGTCTTATCACTAGTTCAAGAACTTAGTTTTTGAAATAGTTAGGTGGTATAAGTTTTTTAAATTGGTATCAAAGCAGGTCTTTTCACTCAAAGATTCAAATATTGAAAAGGATCAATGGCTGCACCACCTACTGCACAAGAAGGACAATCATAGACAAGGACACCATTATTCAATGGAAAATACTACGGATGGTGGAAAAAAGGATGATGGATCACCTGATAAGAGATAGTCCAGATCTCTAGATTGTTATCCTTGAAGGAACCACTATTTCTATGAAGTTTGGAACTGATGGAACAACACAGGTACCAAAGGATAAAAAGGAGTGGAATGCGGAAGATAAGCTGGCAATTCAAAACAACGCAAGGGCTCAGAAGATTTTAATTTGTGGAATAGGTCTAGATGAATACAACAGAATCTCCACTTGTCAAGATGTAAAGGCGATATGGGACACCTTGTAAATTGCCCACGAGGAAACCAATCAAGTCAAGAAATCCAAGATTGATAATTTGAATTGACAGTATTAATTGTTCAGAATGATGGATAAAGAAATAAGTTAAGACATGTATATCAGGTTCATTGTCATAAACAATGAAATATATTCTCTGGGAGAAGTAATTCCAACTGGAAAAGCTATCAAGAAACTCCTAAGTATTCTTTCTGAATCTTGGGAAAACAAAGAAGAAGCGATTACTGAGGCACCTGATCTTGACATTATGATGATGGATGAACTCATTGGAAGTCTACTGACCTATGAAACAAGAAGAACTAAGAGAAAGAAATCGAAGAAAAAATGAAAGAGAAGAACCTGGCTCTTAAAGCCACTGAGAAAAAAGACTTTGAAGAGGAAAACATAACATTGATGATGAAAATGTTTCAAAGGATACTGAGAAAAGGGCAAACAAGTCAGAGGAGACAATCTCAGAAAACCACTTACAAAGACTTAAGAGAACAACTATGTTACAAGTGTGGAAGTCCAGATCACTTCATCAATTTATGTCCATTGTGGACCTTGAAATACAAAAAGAATAACCCTGAAAGAACCAAGGAAGTTAGGAGTGATCAATACATTCCTACAAATCGAAGAATCACCAATCAAAAGGCTGACATGACTGTGAAAAAAGCTTTTGCAGCAATGGAAAATTCTTCTAGAGAAGAGTCTGATGGGACAAAAGCTGAAAATCAATCATTACTGGCAATGAAAGGAGAAAGAGAGTACGACTTCCTATCACTAGTGGCAATTGCAGAGTCAGATGATGAGGAGAACCATGATCAGGCAAAAAATACAATCCTGGCTTTGATGGATGAAACAGATTCAGAAGAAGATGAATAGGACAATAAGCAGTCCAAGGTAAGTTTTCATCAAATCAAAGAAAATCTTCATCTCTATTCCAAAAGGAAACTAGAATCACTATTTGATGTCCTCATCGATGCATATCATGCAACATGTGTTGTAAAAGAACATATATTTGATGAATATTCAGCCTTTAGAATAGAGAATGAGACTCTAGAAGCCTTAAACAACAATCTTTAAGAAAAAATTAATGGAATGAACTCCTCTAGAAAAGGAAAAGATATATAAAACAATGTACACCTTGCTCTAGATGAAACTATAAAAAGGCTAAACAACGAATTATAGTCTTTCACTAAAAATAATGAAGCTCTACTTGAAGAACTTGAGAAAACTAAAAGGGAATTGGAGATCAATATGAGATAGACTAAGTCATCCATGATGGTTGATGATATCCAAAGAAGTCAATCCTCAACTAAATATGGAATAGATTTCAATAATAATTCTGTAAAATCTAGTGAAAATTGTTATGATATGCCATGTACTTATTGTGGAAAAAATAGTCATCAAATGCACATGTGTCAAAGAGAAACATAGCTATTAAAAATAATCCAACCTATATAAAAAGGCATCTTATGGAATAGGAATCAGGAAACTGGTTCACAAACATAAGCACCTACCCAAATGGACTAAGAAAAATCTAATTCATCCTTTGACTCACAAACAGAGACCCAAGTGGATCTGGGTACCCAAAATTAATCCGTGATTGAATGTGCAGGAACAGAAAAGAGGAAGACATAAGCAGTGGTACTTGGATAGCACTTGTTCAAGACATATGACGGGAAACAAAGATAACTTCCTCTTATTGAATGGTTTCAATGGCGGAAGCGTAGCTTTTGAATATGGAAAGAAAGGCAAAATCATGGGAATTGACAAAGTTGGACCTTCTAATTCTCAAGAAATAGACAATGTGTACTATGTTGAAGGATTAAAACATAATCTTCTTAGCGTATTACAAATGTGCGACAGAGGGAATGATGTACTTTTTACATCTACTACATGCAGAGTATCTAGTACAAAATTGAAGAAATTGGTCCTCATAGGAAAAAGGCACAAAAATGTCTACAAGGTTGACATTATGGGCCCATAAACATCTATGCTAAAAATTTTAAGTGCAGTTGATGACAATTCATTTTTATGGCACAAGATATTGGGGCATGCCAGTTTTCAACAATAAACAAACTGATCTCTAAAGAACTGGTATGAGGACTGCCAACGGGATGATTCAATGAAAATTAAGTATGTGGAGCATGCGTACAAGGAAAACATGTGAGATCTTCATTCAAACCAAAAGGTATGGTAAGCACAAAGAAACCCCTGAAATTGTTGCACATGGACTTATGTGGACCAATGAGAGTTCAAAGTCGTCGAGGTAAGAGGTATGTGTTTGTTATTGATGATGATTACACTAGATTCACATGGACTCTGTTCTTAAGTTCAAAAGATGAGACCTATGATGTATTTGAAGTCTTTTTGAAGTAGGTTCAAAAGAAATTAAAATGTGAATTAATGAGCATTAGATCTAATCATGGAACAAAATTCGAAAACTCAAAATTTCTTGAGTTCTGTGCAGAAAATAGTATATATTATAATTTTTCTGCACCACGAACACCATAAAAAAATGGTGTAGTGGAACGAAAAAATAGATTCTTGAAAGACATGGCAAGAACCATATTGATTGCTAGTGGTCTACCTAAGGGGTACTGGGCAGAAGCTGTAAACACTGCATGTTATTTGATTAATAGATGTATGATTAGGTCTATACTTAATAAAATACCCTATGAATTACTAAAAGGCAGAAAACCAAACTTAGCGCACCTCAGGGTCTTTTGCTGTGTATGTTATGTACACAACAATGGCAAGAATGCTCTAAGAAAATTTGATGCCAAAAGTGATAAGGAAATCTTTCTCGGGTACTCTTCTCAAAGCAAAGCCTATAAAGTTCTCAATAAAAGAACTAAACGTATTGAAGAAAGTGCAGATGTTATATTTGATGAAGCTAATCACTTAGTCAAGAAAGATGTGCAGGGTAATCATGATGAGATAGAAACTACTAATCTTCTACAAAGACATGCTGATGATGTTGACTATGAGGTTACTGAACCCTCAAATAATAATGGCGAAACTCTAGAACAAAATTATGAATCAAATAAGCTTATAGAATATACTCTTCCAGCTATGGATGGTGTTTCTACTGAACCTGGTCCTCCTACTTTAGTCTCAGGAGAAAGTTGTCAGACAAATAACTGGAAACACAAAAACTATTATTCCCTACAAAACCTGTTCACTCCTCTTGAATCCGGTATCCAAATCAGATCCAAAGTATGGAACTTATGTGCCTTCTCGGCATATCTATCAGTCATAGAACCCAAGAAACTTAAATAAGCACTCCTAGATACGGATTGGATCAGTGTCATGCAGGAAGAGTTAAATCAATTTGAATGAAGTAAGGTATGGAACCTGGTTCCCAGACCTTAAAATTGAACAGTGATAGGAACAAGATGGGTATTCAAGAACAAACTCAATGATCAGGAAGCTATCACAAGAAACAAGTCTAGGCTTATGGTTAAGGTTTATAATCAAGAAAAAGGGATTGACTATGATGAGACATTCGCTCTAGTAGTACGAATGGAAGCTACCAGAATGTTGATCACTCTTGCAGCACACATTGAGTTCAAATTATATCAGATGGATGTAAAGAGTGCCTTCTTGAATGGATATCTGCAAGAAAAAGTGTATGTTCATCAACCACCAGGCTTCGAAAGTCATGAATATCATAATCACGTATACAAATTGGATAAAGCCCTTTATGGCCTCGAGAAGGCACCATGTGCATGGTATAATAGGTTGTCCACATTTCTTATTACACATGGTTATACAAGAGGCAAGATTGACAATATATTATTTCTCAAGAAAAAGAGCCCTCATGTCTTAATCATGCAAGTATATGTTGAAGATATCATTTTTGAAGGAACAGATGACAAATGGGTGTCGATTTTGTAAAACTTATGAGTAGTGAATTTTAAATGAGCATGATGGGAGAGCTGAACTTCTTTCTTGGACTTCAACTCCATCAGTCATCATCAGGAACATAGATTCATCAACAAAAGTACATTAGAGAACTACTGAAAAAATTTGAAATGCATGACTCCAAAGTACATGATACACCTATTGCCACCACAACTAAACTCGACAAGGATGAAACTAGTTTCCTAGTCGGTGACAAAAAATACAGAGGGATAATTGGATCCCTACTATACTCACAACCAATAGACCAGAGATATTGTTTAGTGCCGGACTATGTGCACATTTTCACTCATCTCCAAAAGAGTCACACATGAAGGTTGTCAAAAGAATACTATGATACCTTAAAGGAACTTAGAACCTGGTTATCTGGTATCCTACATGAAACTCTTTCGATCTAGTAGGATTTGTTGACGCAGTCTATTGTCACGCCCCGGGAGGGTACCCTAGACGTAACCGGCACTCAGAAACCATTTCTGGCTCCCAAGCGAACCACATAGCCTGATCATACATCCGTTCATTCATTCATTCAGTGGAAAGTTTAAAAATAAAGAATAATTTAGCGGACAACTCAAATCACCCATCCAACTCAAAGAATAAAGGCCATGGGCCGACAGATCAACTAAAATATTTGTCATTTAAAAATAGTTTGACAAGAATAACTCAAGGATAGAAATACTCAATCGACTCATCACTATCTAGTCTATGAAGCCTCTATCACTACTATCTACTTGGTGCCAATGACATGTTCATGGCTACCTCAAACCAAAATGAAAAGGGCTAACTCGATGCAAGAAAGATATAAGCGGTGTCCTCCGAATGTAGGGAAGGACTTACCAATACGCTGAGTGCGAATAGATCTCCAATGATGCTCCTATTGACGATCTCTTAAACCTTTCTCTGCATCATGAAATGATGCAAGTCCAAATGGACGTCAGTACGTGGATTGTACGAGTATGTAATATGGCAGAATGAATAATACCTCAAGGAAGAGTAGCAACGGTCCAAATATCTCAAATCAGAAAGATAAGAGAGACTCAACAAGGCGTCATAATTCTAAAGTAATAATACATTTTTAGACAAAGACCAATCATATACCATACAGTCCAATCCAATCATACACAATACAGTTCAATCAAATCATTTACAATTCAATCCCTTTCAATCTTGTACAATCCGATTACATACACTCAACTCAACAATCAACTCAATAATCAAATCCAATCTAGTCATATACCATTCTATTCAATCCAATCACAATTCATCTACTCCAATCCGACCATATACAATCTACTCAACATTCAACTCAATAATCAGCTCAAAGGACTCAACTCAGTAAATATGCAAATCAAATTATGGAATGTTTTACAATTCAACTCGAACGACTCAACTCAATAAATATGTAACAACTCACTCAAGTGTCCTAAGTCTAACAAAAATAGTTTAGACAGGACTAACTCATAAGCATATAGCAACTCACTCAACTCAACTGACTCAGAGTACTATCAAGACCTAAATGGGAGTTTCTCTTAACCGACAACCATCACTTATGAGCCAGTGAAAGTACAAAAAACCAACGTTGTTGTCGCGTCCGTTCATACCTTGCCAGGGTATGAACGAATCAACCAATCATGGATCCAATCCAACCAAGTCCTATAATGTCAGGACAAATCTCTCGGGGAAGCATCCGACTTTAACGGTTCAATCCCCCCTACGTTTGGCAACATAGGTATTGGGTTCGAGTATGGACTATACTCTTGCCCAATTCGGTGCTCGATACTCCTCCCATGACTCCATGCTCATAAAACTCCTCCAATCATCTCAAAGATGCCCTCACGGCTAGTTTCATGTGGTACATTGCCACCTCATCAACTCTGTTCTCATTTCAATTCAATCAAGCCTCATTGGACCTTCTTTCAAATCGACTCATCTCAAATCATCAAACTCTTCTCTTTAAAAATTTATACAATCTCAACTCAATGAATGCAGAAAATATTATGTACATTAAAATATAATTTCAACTCCTCAACTCAAACTTAAGATAGATACTTTAATGTAAAAATACTCAACTCATTTAAAGGCTCCTCATACTCAACTCATACTTAAACTCTTTTCTAAATAAAAGATAAAACTAATAATTCTTTAGACTCAAAATAGTGTATAAATAGTTTATGCAAAAAGGTTCACAAATAATTTATTTAAAGCTCCTCCTCAAAAGATTATTTATTTTTGAAATATTCCCAAGACTCTAATCAACTCAAATTATGCACATCATATACCACAAAATCACATTAGACTCCAATCCACTTCATCACACAACATCCTCATCAACATAACCTCCTCATTTACGTCATCGTCAAATATCATCATTCACATCGTCATCAAACATCATCATCATATATCATCATTCACATCATCATCAAACATTATCATCACATCATCATCAAATATCATCATCACATCAATCGTCAAACATCCACTACGAAATCCTTATTTTAGTCCTATGTTTATTTTATAAATAAAAGGACATTCTTAACTATCCAATTCATTCTTTTCATTCCAATCAATACATACATACACACAACTATCCATCTCAACCTCAAGACATTTATGAAAAGAAATCTCATCTTGGGTTCATGTGAATGAAACATGAACCCTTACTCTCAACAAAACTCAACTCAAGAATATCGTCAATACCTATAAATCTATATACAAAGATACATTTGTAGTTAATAATATGAAAAATAACTATTTAGTAACTCAAGTCATTAAAATCATCAATCAACCATGTATATCTAAAAACATTCCTTAGTTTAGGGAAAACTTTCAAGAAAACCCTTTCTAGAAGGTGCAACTCTTTCACAACTCCTAACCAACACATCTATGGGCATATGGAAGAACTCAATCCATATTTTAGGTTAGCCTTACATACCTTGTTTGAAGACTTTGAAGAAACCTTGATGTTAGGTCTTCAATGGAAGGCTTGAATTCTTGAAGCTCTTGAACCCTTCTTGTTGGAAATGGAGAAAAAGAAGAAGAGAGAGAGAGAAAAGCTCCTAGGGCTTTTAGAGAGAGAGTAGGGGCTGAAAATATGATCTCAAAATAGTCTAGGGTGATACATATATAATTTGGGTAAGTTCCCAAATTACCCCTCTTCAAAAGTTCTGAAAATAAGCTAAAAATGCATCTGGCGCGATAGTGGCGCATCGCGCCCTTGCAGCGCCAGACTGATTACGCCTAAAACCTGCACACCTTGTAGTGGCGCGCCGCGCCAAGGACCAAACTACTGAGGCACATTCTTGGCGTGATAGTGGCGCGTCGCACCCTTACAACGCCAAGGCCAATATTTTCTGGGTTCTGGAAATTGGCCCTAAAAACCCTGCACACCTTTTAGTGGCGCGCCGCGCCAAAGCCCAAACTATTGAGGCATGTTTCTGACGCGATAGTGGCGCATCGCGCCACTGCAGCGCCAAGCCCAGTTTTCCAGCAATTGCAACCCAGGCCTGAAAATCTCTACTGTGCTAGTTCATCTTAGGATCGTCATATCGTTTGACTCTGAACTCCAAAAATTACATTCTTGGTGGCGTTGGAAATAAGACTCGACGACCTTTAATTTGGTAGGTCGTGGGCCACCCAGATCATCATATTTCAAAATATAGGATCGTTAGAAGCCAACCCCTCATGCGAACTCCTCCTCAAACTTAGCCACGACGAATCCTTTGGCTTGATTTTGTCCTAGGGGTCCTTCATGACCCCACATCACCTCTAACTCTCTTCAATTACTTAGGAACTCATCCTAACTCATGTGAAAAATTCCAATTCCTTCTGTCCGAGTCTACACTCACGTGAAGAAATATTCGAGTCTTTGCGAAAACATTTCCGGGGTGTCACATTATCTCCCTTTTGGGATCATTCGTCCTCGAATGATGAGTAAACCAATAGTGGACTCGAGGCACGAATAAAAATCGAAACTCAATCGAATCAACCAATCAAGCAATTTTGACAATTGGCTACTCAAACTCAAGAATAGACAAATAATTTCAACTCAGGAATAGGGACATCACCTTCATCATTCTCATTATTTGGCACGAATAGAACATCGAAACTCCATCAACCGAATCATTCAAACATCTACATACTCAACCGTCAAATTCCAATTCACGAGCGGCATTTCCAATCCTCTTCACCATTTCATAAGGCCAATATATCGGTGTCCAAACTTCCTCTCCTTTCCAAACCTCATAACACCCTTCACGTACCTCCAATCTTTCCCCCAAATACTATCATTAGACTACTACCATCACTCTCACAGTGACAACCATACACTCAACCTTATCACTCTAACTACCTCACTCATATCTAAGAGTCCCCGAGCTTACTTCAACACTTATACCTTCATCATCGTATGAGCTCTTTCTCGGAGACACAATAACATACTCTTACCTATCTATTGCTCATCACAATGTCTCATCTCACTCCTCCTCCACACATTTATCCTCAACTAGACAAGTACAACACAACTATCATAATTAGGAAGCACTCACTCTCCCTCATCTACTCTGCTCAACTCCGTCCACTATCATCTTGGCCAACTCATCACTATCGGAAGCTCAAGACTTACTTTGGCTCATTACCCTATCATCTCCCCCTTAGCTTAAAGGCATCAACTAAAGAATACTAACTAGTCACTTAGAGCAACTCACAATTTAGAACCTCATATAACTCTATACTATTTCATATACACCTCTTAAGCCTCTTCTTACCATATGCCTTAGACTCAATTCACTATTTACATCTGAGGGTCACATAACCCCTCCATTCATAACACACACTCCTCGCAAGTTAATATCTTAATCTCTCGCATACGTCATGTCAAGCCTACTAAATAAAATCTTAAAACTAGAACTATCACAATCATTTATTACACCTCATTACTCACCCTATAGATACTCCACTCTAGTTGTAGGCCTCAATCAACCACCATTCTTACTACTTCAGTTCTACACCTCTAACTCCCTCTTTCTAACTCTACAATCATCCTATTAACCATAGCTCTCCATGCCTCGGATTACACTCCATCGGATGGTGACACTTATCACTTAGATACACAACTTCCCCTTCGAAGGTGACATTCGAATCAAGATGTAGGAATAAGATTCTAGGATACATCTCGCTCTGACTCAACGCATGATCCATATGAATGAGAGTACATCCTTCCAGATCAATAGAGTTAAGCATAGTAATCGGCTCCTCTCAAGCCTTGTGCCGTCTCTTCCCTTCCTCAAGATTTTATCTTAACTCATCAACAAGAATCTCATATCTACCGTTTCAATACCTTGAGTATGAGGGGTAGTCAAATGGATTTGAGCAATGCACGAATTAGAAGGGAACATTCATAGAGTCAAACTCTATCGCACGAACTCAGAATATGAAAGAAGGGAAACAAATTCTTAATGTCCTATAGCCTTCTGATTATAAGTGTGGTGCACAACACACCCATAAGCAAGACTCTACTAGACACGGCTTCATAGACTCCCTAGGACACTTGAACTCTGTGCTCTGATACCATGTTTGTCATGCCCCGGGAGGGTACCCTAGACGTAACCGGCACTCAGAAACCATTTCTGGCTCCCAAGCGAACCATAAAGCCTGATCACACATCCGTTCATTCATTCATTCAGCGGAAAGATTTAAAATAAAGAATAATTTAGCGGGCAACTCAAATCACCCATCCAACTCAAAGAATAAAGGCCATGTGTCGACAGATCAACTAAAATATTTGTCATTTAAAAATAGTTTATCACTATCTAGTCTATGAAGCCTCTATCACTACTATCTACTTGGTGCCAATGACATGTTCATGGCTACCTCAAACCAAAATGAAAAGGGCTAACTCGATGCAAGAAATATATAAGCGGTGTCCTCCGAATGTAGGGAAGGACTCACCAATACGCTGAGTGCGAATAGATCTCCAATGATGCTCCTATTGACGATCTCTTAAACCTGTCTCTGCATCATGAAATGATGCAAGTCCAAATGGATGTCAGTACGTGGAATGTACGAGTATGTAATATGGCAGAATGAAACATACCTCAAGGAAGAGTAGCAACGGTCCAAATATCTCAAATCAGAAAGATAAGAGAGACTCAACAAGGCGTCATAAGTCTAAAGTAATAATACATTTTTAGACAAAGACCAATCATATACCATACAGTCCAATCCAATCATACACAATATAGTTCAATCAAATCATTTACAATTCGATCTCTTTCAATCTTGTACAATCCGATTACATACACTCAACTCAACAATCAACTCAATAATCAAATCCAATCTAGTCACATACCATTCTATTCAATCCAATCACAATTCATCTACTCCAATCCGACCATATACAATCTACTCAACATTCAACTCAACAATCAGCTCAAAGGACTCAACTCAGTAAATATGCAAATCAAATTATGGATTGTTTTACAATTCAACTCGAAGGACTCAACTCAATAAATATGTAACAACTCACTCAAGTGTCCTAAGTCTAACAAAAATAGTTTAGATAGGACTAACTCATAAGTATATAGCAACTCACTCAACTCAACTGACTCAGAGTACTATCAAGACCTAAATGGGAGTTTCTCTTAACCGACAACCATCACTTATGAGCCAGTGAAACTACAAAAAACCGACGTTGTTGCCGCGTCCGTTCATACCTTGCCAGGGTATGAACGAATCAACCAATCATGGATCCAATCCAACCAAGTCCTATAATGTCAGGACAAATCTCTCGGGGAAGCATCCGACTTTAACGGTTCAATCCCCCTTACATTTGGCAACATAGGTATTGGGTTCGAGTATGGACTATACTCTTGCCCAATTCGGTGCTTGATACTCCTCCCATGACTCCATGCTCATAAAACTCCTCCAATCATCTCAAAGATGCCCTCACGGCTAGTTTCATGTGGTACATTGCCACCTCATCAACTCTGTTCTTATTTCAATTCAATCAAGCCTCATTGGACCTTCTTTCAGATCGACTCATCTCAAATCATCAAACTCTTCTCTTTAAAAATTTATACAATCTCAACTCAATGAATGCAGAAAATATTATGTACATTAAAATATAATTTCAACTCCTCAACTCAAACTCAAGATAGATACTTTAATGTAAAAATACTCAACTCATTTAAAGGCTCCTCATACTCAACTCATACTTAAACTCTTTTCTAAATAAAAGATAAAACTAATAATTCTTTAGACTCAAAATAGTGTATAAATAGTTTATGCAAAAAGGTTCACAAATAATTTATTTAAAGCTCCTCCTCAAAAGATCATTTATTTTTGAAATATTCCTAAGACTCTAATCAACTCAAATTATGCACATCATATACCACAAAATCACATTAGACTCTAATCCACTTCATCACACAACATCCTCATCAACATAACCTCCTCATTTACGTCATCGTCAAATATCATCATTCACATCGTCATCAAACATCATCATCATATATCATCATTCACATCATCATCAAACATTATCATCATATCATCATCAAATATCATCATCATATCAATCGTCAAACATCCACTCCGAAATCCTTATTTTAGTCATATGTTCATTTTATATAAAAAAGGATATTCTTAACTATCCAATTCATTCTTTTCATTCCAATTAATACATACATACACACAACTATCCATCTCAACCTCAAGACATTTATGAAAAGAAATCTCATCTTGGGTTCGTGCGAATGAAACATGAACCCATACTCTCAATAAAACTCAACTCAAGAATATCGTCAATACCTATAAATCTATATACAAAGATACATTTGTAGTTAATAATATGAAAAATAACTATTTAGTAACTCAAGTCATTAAAATCATCAATCAACCATGTATATCTAAAAACATTCCTTAGTTTAGGGAAAACTTTCAAGAAAACCCTTTCTAGAAGGTGCAACTCTTTCACAACTCCTAACCAACACATATATGGGCATATAGAAGAACTCAATCCATATTTTAGGTTAGCCTTACATACCTTGTTTGAAGACTTTGAAGAAACCTTGATGTTAGGTCTTCAATGGAAGGCTTGAATTCTTGAAGCTCTTGAACCCTTCTTGTTGGAAATGGAGAAGAAGAAGAATAGAGAGAGAGAAGCTCCTAGGTATTTTAGAGAGAGAGTGGGGGCTGAAAATATGATCTCAAAATAGTCTAGGGTGATACATATATAATTTGGGTAAGTTCCCAAATTACCCCTCCTCAAAAGTTCTGAAAATAGGCAAAAAATGCACCTGGCGCGATAGTGGCGCATCGCGCCCTTTCAGCGCCAGACTGATTACGCTTAAAACCTGTACACCTCGTAGTGGTGCGCCGCGCCAAGGACCAAACTATTGAGGCACATTCTTGGCGTGATAATGGCGCGTCGCGCCCTTACAGCGCCAAGGCCAATATTTTCTGGGTTCTGGAAATTGGCTTGAAAAACCCTGCACACCTTTTAGTGGCGCGCCGCACCAAAGCCCAAACTACTGAGGCATGTTTCTGGCGCGATAGTGGCGCATCGCGCCACTGCGGCGCCAAGCCCAGTTTTCCAGCAATTGCAACCCAGGCCTGAAAATCTCTACTGTGCTAGTTCATCTTAGGATCGTCATATCGTTTGACTTTGAACTCTAAAAATTACATTCTTGGTGGCGTTGGAAATAAGACTCGACGACCTTTAATTTGGTAGGTCGTGGGTCACCCAGATCGTCATATTTCAAAAGATAGGGTCGTTAGAGGCCAACCCCTCATGTGAAGTCCTCCTCAAACTTAGCCACGACGAATCCTTTGGCTTGATTTTGTCCTAGGGGTCCTTCATGAACCCACATCACCTCTAACGCTCTTCAATTACTTAGGAACTCATCCTAACTCATGTGAAAAATTTCAAGTCCTCCGGTCCGAGTCTACACTCACGTGAAGAAATATTCGAGTCTTTGCGAAAAAAATTCCGGGGTGTCACATCTATGTAGGCTATATTATAGATAGAAAAAGCACATCAGGCATGGCACATTTTCTTGGACCATGTATGGTGTCATGGGCTACACGAAAGCAAAACTCTATTGCACTATCCACCGTTGATACAGAGTATGTGGCTGCTGCATCATGTTGTGCTCAACTCATATGGATAAAATAATAAATCTTGGACAATTATAGTAGGATGCATACTAATAATACTTGACAATACCAGTGCAATGAACATGGCTAAGAATCCGATCTAACACAACTGAACCAAACACATTGATGTACGACATCACTTTCTTTGAGACAATGCTGAAAAAAGACTCATAGTCATGTCATTTTATAAAACTGAAGATCAAGTGGCTGATATCTTCACCAAAGCATTGGGAAGAGAATAATTTGAGAAAAAACACTTTGGCCATAGGTCTCATTATGAAGGGGCGTAGCCTCGATAAATTAATCTATTCACTGAAATGTGTTCCACCTCTCATTACTTATGGATAAAGCTCTTAAGCTTAAGCTTTTACGAACTGAAAGATCTGGTATTCTTGATATAATGTGACTTACTGACTTACCATTATAATATACCAGGTACACACTCATATTCAGCGGAACACTACATCTCAGGTCTGATGATATTACCCTTAGTTTCCTATAACAAGGCAGAGAAACAACTTGATTGCACATATGAACCGGGTCCTTCCCTTAACAGGTATGCACTCATGCTCCTAGTCTTTACTATTGTGGTACATCTTAAATGCATGTTTATCTATCCAACTGAACCTGGTCCCCTCATTTGTACTCTACATTCCAAATAGACGGAGAGTTCATATTTTCTATTTGAATATTAATAACCTTGGGATCTTAACCATCACCTCACCCTCAAATGACTCATCAAAATGCCATTATTTCCCATCAAATCACCCATAATAACCACTCCTCCCAAAATACCTTCACTCGTTTCATCCCTCATCGATTACTCCGATGATGAGGAATAGACATCATCTCAGAAGGAATCCCAGAGGCATCTGCTCAGGGGAAATATCACCCAAATTCTCCGATAAGCACGCCACCATCTTCCCCCGTTCTTCAAACTCATCAATCTCATCTTCCACCATATGCCTCCACCGAACCCTTCACTCTTTCATCATCACCTCTACCCACTAAAAACCCTAACTATTCATCCTTTCCTCTTCCTTCCACTGAAACCCCCAATGTGTCCCCTAAAGTGGTTGAATTTTTATACAAATTTGGTAGTCTTGGAGGATAGTGTAGTTAGTTCTAGAGTTCATGGGGCTGAGATTGTTGTTGACTTGATTAGGAAGAACACATCAACTGGCCGGCACTTATGATTCATCATGTGGCCAAGGTAGTTGATCCTAAACCTGGTCTTCACCAGTTGGCCTATGGAAACCTGCTCACCCTAGTATTTCAGGCTTTCAATGTACCTCTACGTAAATGACGACGGGCTACAATTAAAAAAAAAGGGATATGATTGATAGAATGACTCTTGCTGAATGTGATTACCTGCCCATTGCTAATACTGCTTCTACATCTGATCCAAGGGTAGTTGGTCCAGTTGCCCGGTTAATGGTCTCTCTCAATGCTGCTCGAGACCAAAATAATGTCTAAAAACTGAAGTGGATAGTTTGAGGGTTGATCTGGTGTACAAGGGGAAATGGTCGCACTAAAGGATTAACTGATTAGGCAACAATAGGAAAATAATGCTCGTATAAGCAAGCTACTTCTCCTTCTTGCTACCTCCTCATCTTTATCCACTCCTCCTCCATAGTCGTTTATGTGTCTCTCTCAGTTGGGTTTGGAAACTACATTTTTTTTGTTTTTCTCTATACAGACTATGTTGGTGCCCTACTGGGTTTAAATTATGTGCTATCTTGCTTTTGTGTTTGGATCTACTACTTTGTGTTTTCTTTGTTTTGCTATTGTTTTGATGGCTAATATCCTCAGATTGTGAGTACTCTGTGATTCCTCAAATAGGTGATAGTGTTGTCATTTATGGCTCTGAATCAGAAAGTATACTCACATTAATCTATACCTTATTCACTTACACATCTTTTTGAGATGTCAAAAGGGAGAAGTTGGTTTTTGTTGATTTTGTATTAAGCATATGTGCAGGTGCAGAAAGTATAAAGGTTTGTCATCATCAAAAAGGGAGAATTTGTTAACAACATTCAAGCAGGTTTTGATAATGACAAAATGAGAACTAGGTTATGAGAACCAAGTTCACTTGCTAGATGGTGTAGTAGGCAGATGTGGAAAACTGGACAAATTCTTATATGAGTCAATAAGAAAAGACGGCACAGGACAAATTCTTATACGAGTCAAAAATGCAGAAATGAGGAAAGATGGCACAATAGAACTCCTTTAAGGAAAAATAATAAAATTAAAATTGTACTTTCCTTTAAGGACTCAACTAGGTCTTCAGAAATTAATGCTATAAAAGGAGACAGGCATACAAAGGATTTCAGCAGCTTTGCAAATCTGAAATCAAATCAATCAATCAAAAAGCAAGGCATCATTCCAAGATCAAAACATTGAAAGAAGAAGAACTAGAGTTAGGTTTTTCTTTCGAAGGTTAATTCTTGTGTTTGAATTCTACTTAAAAATACTATTGAGTTGTAATTTTCTAAGGTAGATAGTGAGGTTTGTAACAAGAAGTGGGTTTGACTTCTTGGAGAGTTTGAGTTGCGATTATAGTTAATCGTTAGAGTTAGAAGTTTGAGTTATTTAGTTGATTATAGAGTTGTAATCTAAACTGCTCTTTGAAAGTTAGTGAAGTTTGGTGGAAATTCTAGAAACTGTAGGTTGTGGTTTTTCTTCCTTTGAGCAAGGAAGTTTCCCACAATAAAAACTGTATCTTGTTCTTACTGTTTACGTTCGTATCTGGTTCTTGAAATAGTTAGGTGGTATAAGTTTTTTCAAAATTAAAGATAAATGTACGAGTTT
Source organism: Solanum dulcamara (assembly GCF_947179165.1). Taxonomy (NCBI): domain Eukaryota; kingdom Viridiplantae; phylum Streptophyta; class Magnoliopsida; order Solanales; family Solanaceae; genus Solanum; species Solanum dulcamara. The sequence continues at coordinate 54,205,134 of NC_077237.1, read as the reverse complement.
ACTTTCAAATAAATTACAGATAAATGTAAGAGTTTTACTTCAATCTAAATTGTTGAATAGTAAATAAATGATAAACGAAATGCAATTAAATTATGTGCATGTTGTAAAATGTAGATGGTAATGGGGTCCGTGTTCACTGTACTACATAACGTAGAAATTATGTATGATAAAATAAAAATTTTGAGGACCACTTGTGTGAGAAGACGTACTCCGCTATATCTCCCTAGAAAATTGTAACAACTCGTTAGGTTGTTTTGAACATTTGAATTACTTTTTAAAAAGACTATTTTCATAAATTTTTAAATGTAAATTTTGAACTATTTATTTAACTATATTTATTTAAAGGATGGATAATATTAGATAATTAATTTAGTTGATAAATAATAAGCTAAGTCTAAACTTAGTTAATATCATATGCCACTTAACCCATATATCTTAGAATAAGTTAGAGGGTTTTAACACTTTTAATTCACAATTATTATTATTATTTTAAAAAATCCCAAAGGCTGACTTTATAATTGTGTCCAAGGATTACCCTTTTTGAACATTTGAATTACTTTTTAAAAAGACTATTTTCATAAATTTTTAAATGTAAATTTTGAACTATTTATTTAACTATATTTATTTAAAGGATGGATAATATTAGATAATTAATTTAGTTGATAAATAATAAGCTAAGTCTAAACTTAGTTAATATCATATGCCACTTAACCCATATATCTTAGAATAAGTTAGAGGGTTTTAACACTTTTAATTCACAATTATTATTATTATTTTAAAAAATCCCAAAGGCTGACTTTATAATTGTGTCCAAGGATTACCCTAAAATATTTGCTCCATATAAGGCATATTAGACTTTCAGTGGACAATTTTCCTCTGAAAGCATAAAAAAAATTTCCTCTCCTAGTTTGTGTTTGGTAGGAAGGAAAACATTTTTCGGAAAATATTTTTCAATTTTCTCATGTTTAGTTGACTTAAATGTTTTGAATTATTTTTTTTAAATCAACTTATTTTCCTCAAAGTAAAGGAAAATGACTTCCTTCCAAAGACTAAGGAAAACATTTTCCAAAACTCTCCTCCAACCTCAAATTACAATGTTTTCTTCGTACCCACCCCTACCACGACCCTTTTCCACACAAAATAAATTTTTAAAATTTCTTTTTAAAAAAAACTAAAAGTTTGTTTTTGGAAAATAACTCACATTTTGAAAATTTCATTGTTTTACCCCATTCTATCCCGACCACCCTACGTCCCAAAAACTTTATTTTTTTGAAAAATATTTTAAAACTTCAAAATTTTCATTTTTTTACCCCACCCACGCTCTGACACCTAGGGAAAGCAATGGGGCGGTGTGGGGAAGGTTGAGATCAACCCGCAAATTTTCTAAACAACTCAGCCCCGTCCCGCATTACAATTTTTTTAATTTTCCACCCGCCCCACATAAATTTTTAAGTTTTTTTCTTTTTTTAATTGAATTTAATATGAAAAATAAAATTCATCACTTTTCTTTTCATTTTTCTCTAATCAACATCACTATTCAGAACAGTGGAGCTTTCGACAATAACTAATTAATTGTTTCAAGTTAACATTTCAATAATTATTTCTTAATCGTTAATTAACTGTTTCTAATTAACATTTCAACTATTAACAATTCACTAGACACGTCTGTAGACAATAAAATTTGCATCGAAAAAATAATAATCAAGAACGAAAAATATCACAACAATTGTGGTATTTAATTTTTGAATATGAGTGTTATAATCTCTATGTATCCTCTGATTCGTCCTTTCAAATGTAAATTCAAGGGCTCTTGAGCTTGATCTTGAATTTGATTGAACTTGACGGATTTGATCTTGAGTTGTTACTTCAATTCAAGGGCTTTTGGGATTGATCTTGAATCTTTTGGTCTTGATCTTGATATGTTGATTTGATGTTCTTGAACTTGATGATCTTGATCTTCACTTGAATTCAAGGGTTTTTGGGCTTAATCTTGAATATGGTGGTCTTGATCTTGAGTTGTTCTTGAACTTGATGATCTTGATCTTCAATTCTTGAACTTGTAGCTTGTAAAGAAATCTGCGGCGTTTGATCTACGAGCTCTCTCTGGCTTCTTGTTAGAATTCTGGTATCTTTTTTGAATTATGAGGACCCCTATTTATAGTTGTAGAATAGAGAAGTTATGATAAGAACAAGTTTTCCTCCGGCCAATAAGATTTAAGTGACATGACATATTGGGCTTTAGCAAATGGGCCTGTCATTTTGAAACATGACATGATCCTATCGGCTTATTTGTTTGACTTAGCATGACACATCACTTGACATATAGTGTCAAAATGGGCCTCTAGGATGAGATGATATTGAGCTTAACAAAGTGAGCTTGTACTTTAATTAAATCCATATTTATTGAATTTAAATAATTAATCCACAATATTTATTTGGATTAATATATCTTGAATTTAATATAATTCAAATCATTTATAAATTTATATTTTAATAAATTTTTAAATGATTACAAATGCCCCCTGCTTCAAGTCTTGTTTTTGAAGACTAGGCTCGTAGTATTAACTTGATAATAACATGCCATGTATTTTGAGATGCACCATCAATCCATATTATCTTGATGCACTGCTCCAACATTGTTGGAGTAACCTAATTGAAGCATGCAATGATCAAAACTTTCAATATATAGAATCCTTTTTATTCACGTCATCTCAGTGATGTAGCAAACTAATTCTGTCCAATTAGGATTATGAAAGAATTAAAAAAAAATTAGAATTCTATAATTCACGTGGCCCATCAGCCACTTTTTCTTAGTTTTGACCAATTAGGTTATGAAGAAAATAACCAAACTTCTCCTAGATTTCATATTACTATATCTTTCTGAGTTCTAGTACAAAAAGGAATTGTACTCATCTTGAGAGAAGTATTCCACCGTCATTAAGCTTTTTCTTTTTACCTTTTTTTCTTTCTTGGTTCCATCTCCTAATTGGTTTGTATAGTTTTTCTCCTTATTGAGTAAGGATCCATCCGTCCCAACCCTCTATAAATAGGACCATGCCCTTCATATTTTTTGAACACCAATTTGTGAGCTTTTGCTAGGAAGTGATTCGCAAGCTTTAATAGCGAGGTAATTTCCCCCTCCCCTTTTTTAATTTTCTTTTATTATGTGTTTTCTTCATAGGTCAATGGAAGCAATATTTGTAGTTAGTGGAAGCTATACAATGGAGGGTTTTATCATAAAATAAGAATTTGTCTTGAGGTGTGAAGAGATGGATATGAGTCCCCACTTTGGGGAAGGTAATTTTATGGTATTCTTACGGCGCAAAGGAATGGATACGCATCTCCGTCCTAAAAAAGGTAATTTGAAGGTATACTTATGTCATAGAGGAATGGATACACATTCCCGCTCAAACAAAGGTAATTTCATGGTATTCTGAAGGCGCAAAGGGATGAATACTCATCCCCGCCCTTAGAAAGGTAATTTCATGGTATTCTAAAGGCGCAAAGGGATGGATACGCCTCCTCACCCTAAGAAATCTAATTTATGATATCTTAAAGGTATTTTTATCATGAAAAGGAATGAATACTCATTCCCTCCATAAGAAAGGTCATGACTTAAAGACTTCAACTTTCAGACTTGACGATTTGCAGGCATAATGGATCTAAAACTTCTATTTGAAGACTGACTTTGCAGACTTGTAAGATCTTTTGAAGATCACCTGCTTAGTGGCTTTAAAGAATTCAACTTTGCAACCATGGTGGATTCCAAACTTCAACTAGAAGATGTGGAGGATTTGAAGAATTCAACTTATGGACCTGGTCAATTTGAGATTTCAACTCACAAGCTTGAAGAATTTTGAAGACTTCAATATACTTTTTGATTTGTGACCTAAACTTGAAGACTTGAAGATTTTAAAGACTTTAACGTGCAAACTTGGTCGATTTGAGACTCCAACTTGCAGATTTGAAGAATTCAGCTTGCAAACCTGGTTGATTGGAGACTAACTTGCAGACTTGAAGAATTTGAAGACTCAAGTTTTCAAACTTGGTGGATTTGAGGCTCTAACTTGCAGACTTGAAGAACTCGAAGACTTCCGCTTGCAAACATGGTTGATTGGAGACTCTAACTTGCAGACTTGAAGAATTTAATGATTTTAACTCTTGTTAGAGAAGCTCATATTTCAAAGGGGTTTGCCCCCCATCGAGTCACCACTGTTTGGTGCAAGTTTGAAGTTCGATGAGAGAGAGTACTTATAACCTTACCTTTTATGTGATAGATCAACCGGGAACATGTAGGTTTTTGACACTCATGCAACTGAACTCAGAATATAATTCTAAATACCTACGTACCTCACTAAAGAGGATCAAGTCACAACATAGTTCTGGGGGAGTGATATTTTTTTATATATATATTTATGTCCTAACTTTTGCCGAGGCTGCCTCTATCATGACCCGACCTAGGCCTAGTCGTAATATGGTGATTGAAACCCCAAGGGGCTCTAACCAAGCCTCTTGTACCTATCATAAGCATATATAAGGTAAATCAAAAGTGAAAACATCATAAGAGAGTATAAACCATGAATAGATATTTAAGAACATCACATGACAACACAAACTCGAAATATTTGTCCAACTAGATGTCTCTACTCACGAATATGGGTGAAGGCTAAGACATGTCCCTAGCTCACCCTCAATATGAAACATACAAAAAGTCTTTGAAAATAATAACTAACTCGATAACTAGTCTCTGATAAATGAGGACTCACTACAACCACTGCTGGATGGAAAAGCTTAACTAGCCACGTAGATGAGTATGATCTTCAACCTCATCCCCTACATTATGAGACAATGTAGGTAAAAAGTATGCATTAGTACGTTGGAATGTACTACTTATGAGGGCGTGACATGCAACGTAAATCATGAAATACAATGGTTAAGTAAATCACATGATAAGATGAGGTAAGTAAAGACATGAGAAAAATCATATTGACCAAAGAATTTAAAAAGTATAATCTAAAATTATAGCATACATAAGAGATCATACATATGTGGGATAGGAACCATAAACGACAATGAGATCATGCGAGCTATAACATGGAATTTCATTGTCTCTCCATACAACAAAGAAGAAGGGGAATCTACTTGCCAATGTAGACTCTACCCCTCTAGGCGGGTCATATATACGCTATATATGGATCTAATAGCTAGGCCATAAAGGCAACCTACGGTGGTACATAGTTTATGGGACATGAGGCTGCTACTAAGGCTTTTGGTAGGGCCTCCACCTCAAGTCCACTCGGTGCTAAGTCAAATCCCACGGAATACATGCATAGCATAGAAATCATAATTATATATATCATAATCATGATCATAGGTTTGAAATCATAGAGTAGCTCATTTTCATAACATACTTATAATGTGAGAATTTTCCTTTCATCATTACAATCATATTTGCATTATTCATATCGTTAGGCCTTAGGTCACCACATAGGGCCCTAAGTCACCTTACTTCATAACTTGCATGAAATTCATACCTTGAACTTAGAGTAGAACTCAATTGCATAATCAATTGACTTTGAAAATCATGTAATTGACTTTAAAACATGCATGATCATAAACTTTATATCAGCCCATACATAATTTATATAGATAATATCCCTTGGAAGTATAATTCAAAATACTCATAATTTACATCATGAACCCTAGAGATCAAAATAGGATAATTCATGGAAAAACTCTTCAATTTAATGCAATAACCATCAATTTATATCAAAATAGACTCATGATCATACTTTGAATCATAATTCATGCAATAGGAATAGAGATCATAAAACCCATAAAATATCATAATTTAATTTAATAGAAAATTTTGAGAAATTGATTGGGCTTCATGGATGAAAGAATCCATGAATCAATACTCAAATACCTTAAGTGAGAACACCAAATAATTTGAAAGAACTTGAAGTTTTCCTTGAGAGTCTTTTGTAAAGAGAAAAATATTTGAATAAGTGAATTGTAGAAGAATGAATAGAATTAGAGGTTTAGATTAATTTATAGAGTTGAATTAGGTCCTAAAAACGTCTAGGTTCATAAGTTAAAAATGTTGGGAAAAGTCTAAAGTGCCCTTGTTAAAAACTAAATTTGGCCAGAAAATTATTGCCAGATCCGTGATACGGAGGCAAGAAAGTCTGCGATGCGGACTTGTCGCGCACCTTACTGGTTTGCATAGTTTCTTGAGAAATCTATCTTTTGATCTACGGGTCCTAAAAATCCACTGAAACTATTTTCCTACAAGTGTTGACACCTTGATCGATATTCCAAACTCGTATTTTCCAAAGAGATTAAGGATAACGCATTACATGAGCAGCCTAATTCCAAGGCATTCTTAAGGCACTTATGAGCATTTTGAGGGATATTACAGCCTCTTTTGAGATTTTCAACCTAGCGAACATTTTTGTTTGGTGGTGCTGTATACAGTTTATACTCTTTCGGGCCAGGAGTAACATGCAGTTTATATTCTTACCTTGAGGAGTGGCATCAAACTTCAAGGATAGTACCTTTTCAAGAATTTTGTATTAATAGGATCAATCCTCATGCCATCAGCATTAACAAGCTTGTAAGTGCCATTTGTTTACGCTTTTTGTACGACATATGGTCCATTCCACTTCAAGGTGAATTTGTCCCCAGACTTATGTAAAGTGATAATGGAACTTCTTACTGCAAGGACTTGATCTCCAACTCGGAAGCACCTCAAATGAACCTTCTTGTTTAAAGCACGAGAAAGAAGGGCATGATAACATTCAAGATTTTGTTGAGCTTCTAACCTCTTTTCATCAAGTGCTTCTAACTCGACAAGACATAATCGAGCATTTTCTTCCTCAGTGATCCCTTCTTGGATAGAAAGTCTTAAGGAAGGTATTTGACGCTCAAGTGGTAGGACAACTTCAACTCCAAAAGCAAGTGAATATGGGGTTGCTTGAGTCTTTGTGCGGTATGTCGTCCTATATGCCCACAAAGCTTCTTCCATTCTTTCATGCCAATCTCACTTGGCCTTGGAGACGACTTTCTTCAATAGATTGCATAGGTTTTTATTGAATGTTTCAGCTAGACCATTAGCAGCAACATGATACATAGAAAACTTGTGCTGCTTGAAATCAAAGAGATCACAAATTTTGTTCATCAACTTTTTATCAAATGATTTGCCATTGTCTGTTATTATATACCAAGGAATGCCAAATCGATAGATGATGTTCGCCCGAATGAATATTGCAACAATCTCCTTCTACATTTCTTTAAGAGCAATAGTTTTGGCCCATTTTGAAAAGTAATCTATTGCAGCCAGGATATACAAGTGTCCCCCTAAAGGCTTTTGCAGTGCTCCAACAACGTCCAATCCCTAAGCATCAAATGGCCAAGATGCGATAGTTGGATGTAATACTTTGGGTAGCTGATGTATGAAATTTGCATGAAATTGACAAGCTCTGCACCTTCGAGCATAGTCTAAGCAATCTTTCACCACGGTTGGCCAATAATACCCAATTTTCTTTATGTGGAAGTGGAGCATCCAGATTGATGTGATCCACATACTCCTGAATGCGCTTCTTGTAGAGCTTAGACAACTTCTTCCTCTCCCAAACATCACAAGAGTACTCCCTCAAATGACCTTCTATATAATATGTTTTTGTAGTATAGGAAGCGAGGTGCACGACGATGAATGTCAGTCCTTCTCTTAGGATTTTCTAAAAGTATTCTATAACATAAATAATTGGTAATAGGTTGTTGCCAATCTTCCTTTGAGGTTTCAGAAATAGCGATGATATGCGAAAGCTTATTTTGTACATATTCATCCTTATTTAGCGGTGGTACTACCCATTTTTGACAGATAGTGACTTGTGTATGATATGGAAAAGTCATAGTTGAAGTGAGGGAAGCTAGGGCGTCAGCTTTCTTGTTTTATTTCCTTGTCACACATTGGAGGATCACATCGCTAAGCCATTCTATTAACTTTTGAGCATAAGAATGATAAGGACGTCGTTCAGCTTTCTTGACTTCATAGCTTCCCAAAATTTGATTGATTACCAACTGAGAGTCACCAAATACTTGTAACTATAATTTTTTCATGTCAATGGACATCTCGAGTCCAAGTATTAATTCTCGATATTCAGCAACATTGTTAGAGCAACATTGTTTCAAAGTGAACGAGAATGGTAGAACCGTTTCTTGTGAAGTGATAAATACCACGCCAGCATCAGCTTCGCCATGATGTGCAGCTCCATCAAAGTACATCTTACAAGGAGGTAGAACTTTGATAACCATTGCATCTTCATTAGGAAGCTCATTGGTTAACTCCCAATCATCTGGTATTGGATGATCTTCCAAAATATATGTCAATGCTTTCCCCTTCACAGCTTTTTGAGGGATATACACGATCTCAAAGTGTTGGAACTAGAGGTACCACCTTGCTAGTAGGTCACTAAGGACTGGTTTCGACATAACAAATTTGATGGGATTTTCTCTAGACACAAGGCGAACAATATGAGCTTGAAAGTAATGCTTCATCTTTTGGATTGAGAAGACTAGCGCCAAGCATAGCTTTTCTATTGGCGAATACTTTAGTTTATTTGGTATCATTATTCTGCTCAAGTAATAAAGAGATTTCTCCTTGTCTTCACTATTTTCTTGAGCTAATAGGTCTCCTACAGACCTTTTTTGTGCCGCAATATAGAGTATTAATGGATTTTCAGGTATAGGGGATGCTAGAACTAGATGCTTCACCAGATATGCTTTGATACTTTCAAAGGTATTACTACATGTTTGGTCCCACTTGAAATGAGCACCCTTCTTTATGAGATGGCTAAATGGTTGGCATCTTCCAACAAGATTCGAGATGAACCTCCTCAAGTAGGCTAACTTTCCTTGAAGACTTTTTAGCTCATGAATATTTCGAGGCTCGGGCATCTTCAAGATAGTGTCAACTTTAGCTTGATCAATCTCAATCCCTCGATGTTGCACAATAAAGCTAAGAAAATTTCCAGAAGAAACTCCAAAGTCACATTTCAACAGATTCATTCTCAATTGGTATCTTTGAAGCAACTCAAAGACCATTCTTAAGTCTTTCAAATGATTGCTCCTCTTTCTTGACTTCACCAAATAATCAATATAACATTCGATATTTTTGTGGAGTAAGTCATCAAATATATTTTGCATAGCCCTTTGATATGTGGCGCTAGCATTATTAAACCAAAAGGCATCACCTTGTAGCAATAAATACCTTTAGGCATGTAAAATGCGGTGAATTCTTCATCTTTTGGTGCCATACAGATTTGATTATAGCCGGATGAAACATCCATGAAAGACATCGCCTCGTAGCCAGTTGTAGTATCAATCATCAACTCTGGAATGGGAAGAGGAAACTCATCCTTAGGGCATGCATTATTAAGGTCTCTAAAGTCAACACAAACTCGAATTTGGCCATTTTTCTTCCTCATAGGAACAATACTTGAAATCCATGTAGGGTATTTGACTTCACAAATAAAGCTTGTTTCAATGAGTTTGTTAACTTCATTCTCAATCAATGGAACCAAGTCTGGCCTAAACCGTCTTTGAGCTTGCTTAATAGGGCGAGCACCATTCTTGACTACCAATTGATGGACTGCTACTTTAGGATTCAATCCAGGTATTTCTTTATAAGTCCAAGTGAAGACATCCCTATATTCTTTGAATATATCCATATAATCAATTTCTTCATCAGCTTCTAAAAAGGCTCTCAGGTAAGTTGGCCTCGGATCTTCATTAGTGCCAAGGTTAACTTCCTTTAAGGGATCTACTGTGGTCTTCAATTTTTCTTCTAATTCTGGCAGAGCATCTGTAGCATCTTCCTCTTCTTGAGGATCATTATCATTAACAGATATGTGATAGCACTAGGCAATATCTCCAAACTCTTCATCAATCTTCATTTGAGGCGAGATGTCGTGCTCACTCTAGGTTGTAACATGATATGAAGAGACTACATTTTTTTATCTTTCTCGCGCTCTTTAGTGTAAACCACAATGTGAGTCTTCGTATTCAACATTTCTTTACATGATACTATAAGTCTCACTTGTCTCCTCATTCTAGAAGGAATTAAACTTTTGAAATCCTTCTGGATCATAGGTGAAGCATGCATTGTCACCCTCAGGTAAATTTTTCGGTGTTCGTTATTCTTTTTCTTCAATGGACCTAACCTCTCAAACACAAAAGTTCTTGTGGTTGATTTCCCAATTCGATCAAAGATAGAAGGCCTTTGTTTTTAAGTGACAGACTCATCTTCTATAGTGATATAGTTATTGCTTTCCCTTCTTATGGAGATGCGAACTGACGGTGGTTGGTTATAGCCTAAGCCTTTACGTGCTTGCCTAGTTGTATCTTTCGATGGGAGTTTCCCTAACCTTGACATCTCATTAGGGTTATATCCGACCTTCATGAATAACTTGTAAGTATTTGGGTCAAAGCCTTCTCGTGTGCGTCTTGTAGGAACTACCACATCTTGCAATGGATTTTAGAAAGTTGACTTCCCCGATAGCTTCGAAAATAAGTTTATTGCATCAATCTATTTGTTAGGAAGGGTTAGTCCTTTAAGTATATTTCCTTGGGTGCAAGATGATGGACCTTCTACTTTCTTCACCTTTGGAACATAGCAGAGTATAAAAGCCGACTTCTATTTCGAGGATATGATCTTCCCTTCATTCAGAATGGAACAAGGCTCCTTAATATCAAACTTGACTTTCCCAACAGTTACATCAACTCTTTTACCTGCGAGCTTATTTGACTTGGTTGATTTGATGTCATCGGGTTTTGCCTTTTTCACGATGTAACGCTTCAGATAGAATTTTGCATTGGCAAAGTGTGATTCGACTTTAGTGAAAGGATTATCACCAGCAACTATTTTCCTTTCAATTCCATCGTCAAGGTATTTCAAACATTGATAATAAGAAGATGAGACAATTTTGTTCTTATGTACCCAAGTGGAAAAACAAAACTCTGTTTCCAGGAAATTGCGCCTGCCAAGCAATATGTTATATGAAGTCTTTGCATCGATCACATGCATCCATGCGCTTGATTGCAAATCTTCCATGTGGATTTCTAACTTGATTGAGCCCATGAACCTCTGACCTCCTTGATTGAATCTTTGTATCAGCAAACGACTTTCGCTAAGTTCTTCGGTTGTGATGCCAAGTTCCTTCAAGGTGTGGATGGGCAGAATGTTAACTCCAGATCCTTCATCTATCAGGATTCTGTTTATCTTCTTCTCTAGTACATGGCCCACCATATATAAAGGACGATTATGTAGTGTTTCACCAAATAGAAGATCGTCATCTCTAAATGTGATTTTTGTATCACATGTATTTACTTCTTGGGAAGAAGGTTCAACGGGATTTTTAGAAGGTGAAGGAGATACCTTTGATTAGATTGCATATGTTGCTTCTTCTTTGTTAGCAGAAGACGTCCTTGGTCATGTTTTACTCACTGTCGCTTCTTTCTCGTCATTGAAACATGAAGCCTTAATTCTGTCTTGAGTAGCCTTTGCACAGAACCAACTTGGTAAGAATTCCTCTAGAGTCACAGAACGTCGAGGTTTCTGGTGGTGATGCACTTCAACCTTTGCCCTCTTCAGAAACTTGATTGGTTTCTGCTTTTTCAGTATCCTCACCATCTTTCTTCTGATTGGTTGTGCAGACGATTCTTTTCGCAAACCTTTCTTGTTGCTTCTTAGCCTAGTCACAAGAATCTAACCTTCCTCATCGTATACATCAACTTGGGATTTGTCTTGCTCCAACAACTCTTTCTCATGTTTTTCAAAGATACATATTTGGACTGGATCAAGCGAGCTAAATATGATAGAGATTTGGTTAGAACTGGACTTCTCATCATCAAGTACAATCTTCTTTTCATTAGCCAATCACATAACTTTATCCTTGAAGACAAAACATTTTTCAAGAAGGTGACTTACAAGTCTATGATACTTGCAATAATTTGGGTCATTAGTTTTTCCAGCTTCATCAGGTCGCTTCATCTCTGGCAACTTAATGAGTTTTAGTTCGAGCAACTCATCAAAAATTTCAGAGACATTAGGTTTTCTTTTACCTCAATATGCTGAAATTTGGGAGGTTGATAACCAACGGGCATTTTGAAGCTATCAATTCTTGCAGTGTACGGTTTGGCATACATATGGGAAGACTTGGTGGAGACTTCATATTTATCTTTGATGGTCTCTTCGATGAACTCCTTCAATCGATAGAGTGGGATTATCCCTTCAGAAGAGACTTGCATATCCTTGACAAGCGGTGCCTTCTTTCCAAGATCTTCAATCTCTTGAACTTCTATACCCTTTTCGAGTGCATGACTAGCATCTCTGTCGAATAGACCCTCCATCCTATCCATCAACTTATCAATTTGAGACTCTTGATGGTATACATGCTTCGCCAATCCTTCAACTAACTTCGTCAGGTTTGCAAGTTGTTCCTTTGTGGATAAAGCGTCAGTTACCATTGCTTGCATGATCATTGGGGTTGTAGGAGAATAACATGGATTATCGCGTAAGTTGATCTTCAATGGACTCACATTACGCAATGCATGTGGAGAGGATCTGCCAGCTGAATCATGATTCCCATTTGTGGTAGATTCTTTTGAGCTAGAGCGCTCGAGAAGAGCTAAAGTCTTCTTGATCCATCCAGCAACACTGCTTCCTCCTTCTAGAGCATTTGTGGAGGACCTTTTTGGAGTTAAGGACCCAAAAACAGGAGTTGATGTGGACGACATTTAACATGTTTGTTTTCCTAACATAGTGCCTTACTCCTCGTGATAGCTCCAAAGCTTTTGAAGGTAACATCAAGGATTCCTTCTACATCAGCAGAGAACTTGGAGTCAGCAATCTTGGTGGAAGTTGATAGGGGGTTGATCTTCTTTGAAGTCATTTTGAAATTCTCTAATGCTTGAAAAGTTGAGATGAGAGGTAGAGATCGTCCTACTGAGCGTGCCAGAATTTGTAAACAATAAAATTTGCGTCGAGAAAATAATAATCAAGAACAGAAAATATCGCAACAATTATAGTATTTGATTTTTGAATATGAGTGTTACAATATCTATGTATCCTCTAATTCGTCTTTTCAAATATAAATTCAAGGGCTCTTGAGCTTGATCTTGAATTTGGTTAAACTTGATGGATTTGATTTTGACTTGTTATTTCAATTCAAGGGTTTTTGGGCTTGATCTTAAATCTTGTGATCTTGATCTTGATTTGTTGATTTGATGATCTTGAACTTCACTTGTTCTTGAACTTGACAATCTAGATCTTCACTTGTTCTTGAACTTGATGATCTTGATCTTCACTTGAATTCAAGGGCTTTGGGCTTGATCTTGAATCTAGTGGTCTTGATCTTGAGTTGTTCTTGAACTTGATGATCTTGATCTTCACTTATTTTTGAACTTGATGATCTTGATCTTCAATTCTTGAACTTGTAGCTTATAGAGAAATCTGTGGCGTTTGATCCACGAGCTCTCTCTGGCTTCTTGTTAAAATTGTGGAATCTTTTCTGAATTATGAGGACCTCTATTTATAGTTGTAGAATAGAGCAATTGTGATAAGAACAGATTTTCCTCCGGCTAATCAGATTTAAGTGACATGGCATATTAGGCTTTAGCAAATGGGCCTGTCATTTTGACATATGACATGATCCTATTGGCTTATTTATTTGACTTACCATGACAGGTCACTTGACACGTGACATCAAAATGGACCTCTAGGATGAGATGATATTGGCTTAACAAAGTGGGCTTGAATTGTAATTAAATCCATATTTATTAGATTTAAATAATTAATCTATAATATTTATTTGGACTAATATATCTTGAATTTTATATAATTCAAATCATTTATAAATTTATATTTTAATAAATTTTAAATGATTACAACGTCTAATTTAATTTATTTTTTTAAAAAAAAGTTAAAACTAAAGTCAAAATTTAATATAAAAATTTATATCATTGATTTTTAGTAATTACAAAATTTTAATTCTCTTTAGATTATTATTTAGTACATTAAACCTACAATCCGCCCCGCCCGCATTAATTTTAAAAGTAATTACTTCAACTCGCTCTGCCCCACATAGCTCTAAACCCGCCCCGCCCCGTACCCGTCCCATCCCATTGACATCCCTACCGACACCGCTGTCAGTCCCTACTCCTATACTCAGCAGTCCCGCAAAATAAAATTAAAAATTTATTTTTGAAAACTATTTTAAATTTTGAAGTTTCATTTGTTTTACCTACCCCTTACCTCGACCACCTACCAACAATCTACACCCCCACCCACCCACACACTCCAAAAAAAATTGAAAATTTCATTTATTTACCCATCCTTACCCCCCCTCCTCCCACACACCAGCCCCCCCTCCCCCCCTCCACAAAAAAATTAAATTTGTTTTTAAAAAATAGTGCATGGGATATCAGAATCCGTTCAAAGTTTGGATTGTTACAGTAATTTTTGTCAAAGTTCGAATATTTTTCGGATCATTATCTCAATTATTTTTTAAAAAGATTAAATTATTTGAAAGTTAGTTCTGGAGTTGGGTATGATCGAATTTCAGCTCGAAAGTCGAGATCGATTCTAAATTTGAAAGTCGAATCTTGGATCGAAATTCGAATTGGGTCTCACATCGATTGGAATTAATTACTGAAATTGATTTTCATGTCAGAAACTATTTTCCTAAAAAAAAGAATTCTACTATCTAGCAAAAAATAAAAGATATTTTTTAAAAAATATTTTCATTTACTAAATAAACAATAGAAAATATTTTTCAAAAAAATATTTTACACTCACCAACCAAACGTGAAAAAATAAATTAAAACCCAATTTATATTTTAAAACAATATTTTTAGGAAAATATTTTCACCCCCTACCAAAAACACCCTAATCTCTTCTTCTCCACCAAATTCTCACTGCATAAGAATTTTTCACAGCAAATTTTCTTTACATCTCTGTCGATTGTGCACAAACACATGATTTGCCGAAATTACTTTTCTCTATCTGAGCAAAAATACCGGTGGTATATATCTCTGTCATCCGTCCGGGAGCAGTGGAAGAAAATCCCAGTGGCTCGTCTTTCAAAATCACGGCCCACGACACATTTTATATGAAATCAAACTTCATCAATGACCTTGTCAATCGAGGGTAGTGGTTCTGCACCTTCTATGATAGGGTTCGACATCCTTCTGAATTTTTTGATGAAATTCCGAAATTTCTCCACCTTTTCATCCTTGTGTGTGTGAGTGGGTGAGAAAGAAAGAGAGCAGAGTATTTTATTTGAGAATTTGAAAATGGAATTAAAGTTCAACTGAAATTTTAACATATTTCAATAAGATTTATATCTAAATTGGGTGCAATCTGTTTGTTTCATTAAAAAGGCCAATCTATAAATTTTATCTATTTTTTCTTGTTTATTTAATGTTCTTCTTCAGAGTCCCATGGTATAATTAACAGATCAGTCATAATGTGTATATACGAAAGTGATTTTCATTTAAAAAAAATTGTTTGATTTGTTCTGTAAACAACAAATTTTTTAGTCGAGAAAAATAAATAATCAAGACCGATAAATTGAAATAACAAAGTGTAATATTTGATTTCAAAATATAGTGCGTGTTACAATCTCTATGATAATCCTCTGATTCTTCAAATGTTATGGAATATGTTGAATTTGAATTTGATTTAGAGTCAAAGTTTGAATAGCTTGATCATGAATCTTCATCTTCAAACTTAGATTTGAATTATTCGTCACGAACACTTGTATGATTATGACGAATAATAAATATGAACAAGTAACTTAATCTTGAACGTCTTGATATTTGCCTTCGTTCTTGATCTTGAACTAGAATTTGATTAATTGAACTTTGTAGCTTTGTAGAGAATTTGCAGCATTTGATCCACAAGCTCTCTTCTTGTTTCTTGTTCTTCAATAACTTCCCTCATTCTGAGAATAATGAGGACCCTTATTTATAGTTGTAGAGAGTGAT
This sequence comes from Solanum dulcamara, assembly GCF_947179165.1. Classification (NCBI taxonomy): domain Eukaryota; kingdom Viridiplantae; phylum Streptophyta; class Magnoliopsida; order Solanales; family Solanaceae; genus Solanum; species Solanum dulcamara. Next base: position 54,189,087 of record NC_077237.1, on the reverse strand, counting down.
ATGAGAGTGTGATTTGATTGATTGATTTGAATTGACTAATCAGATTCCTTTAGTAAAAAACTTTAATTTGATTGATAGAACATGTTACATATATACGTAACATTATTCTAGTGGCTCATTTAATTTGATTTAGATTGCCACATAATTTCGACACATGATATGATTTTACTGGCTTATTTAATATGACTTGGATTGTCATATAATTTTGCATATGACATGATTCTAATGGCTCATTTAATTTGACTTGGATTGCCATATAATTTTGACACATGGTGTAATTTTAGTGGCTCATTTAATTTGACTTATATTGCCACATAATTTTGACACGTGGTGTGCTTTTAGTGGCTCATTTATTTGATTTGGATTGTCACATCACTTGAACTATTTTTTAAAATTTAATATAGTCCAAATTAATTTACAAATTTAAATACAATATAATTTTAATTCTTACATGTTCATTTCTTTGAGATTAATACTCAATTATTTGAATTATTTGTGTTTGTCAAACAATGTGCTCACCATTTATGTTTACTGACAATAAGATTTTTCTTATTTTGCCTGACCTAGTCTCAAAGCTTGACTGTATATGTTCCATCTGTGTTGAAAATGATGTATATGACAAGGAAATTTGATTGTTGTGTTCAACAAAATTGTGTATCGATTGTGAATTATGAGACATAGGTGTATTTCTTTGATATGGTTATATTCTATGTCTTGAAGAAGTCTAGAATTAAAAATATATATATGTGACTTGAGCTAAATTGTGATACACATAAACACCTATAAATATGAATCTAGTTTCAATTTGTGGATCTGAAACTTAAATAGAGAAGTGCATACTCCCTTGTTAGCTAACGTAGTTCTAATACCTTAGTACCACCAGTAGAAATTGATGCAATGTGTTTTACATTATACTAGTATATGTATCCGTGCATTGTCCGGTCAATTGATAAACGGAATCGTAAATAATTTATTGACAATTTGAAAATTCAACTTATTATAAAATAATGTTGTTAAGTTTATGTAAAAGAATGCTGGCATTTAGCATTTTGAAAGGTTCTAATAGAATATGTATGAAAATGAATCATTATATAAGCATTGTCTAAATTTGACAATAATAATTTTAACATTATTTAATTTATTTATTTTTCAAATTACTCAAAACATAAATATACTCAAACAAATCATATTATCATCTTGTTAGAATAATGAAGATATAAGAAAATTTAATCGATATATTAAAAACATAAAATGTTACCAATAAAAGTCCGACTATTGTGATAAAGCTAAGTATAAAGCTAGGAAGTTTAAATCACTTGAATATCAAATTGTGTGGGCAAACTATTCAAATTTTTAAATTTTGTCTTTCAATTTTTCTAAAAGTCATATATTATATGACTTTTAGAAAAATTGAAAGACAAAATTTAAAAATTTGAATACGCCCACACAATTTGATATTCAGCCTCTGACAGAAATGCAAGGTAAGATTGCGTACAATAGACCCTTGTGGTCAGACCCTTCTCCGGACCCCGCGCATAGCGAAAGCTTTAGTACACCAAACTGCCCTTTTTTTTCTTCATATAATTATATGGTATTTTAGTAATATATAATTCTTACAATTGAATAATATTTTTATAGATTTATTTTCAAATCAATTTCGGATAACACATTGAGGGATAATGATATATAAGAAATATAATTCTATAACAATTAATTTTTATTGCAATAAAAATTCATTAAGAAGATATTCAAAATCAATGAGAAAAAAGTTATTTCATATGTATAAGTTATCAAAATTTTTGAAATATATTTTTATAATTATCGTTATCATTAGGATGGAATAACACTATTAAAGTAAATTTTCTTTCTAATCATCAACACTATGTGTAATAATTGTTTTGCTTAATGTGAGTGGTAAGTAAACATTTGTTCAATACAAGTATTCAACTCATATATTTATTTTATATGAGATTCAAAAATTTAAGCTTCTATATGTACCTACCCTATTAGATATATTCATACATTTGAATCTTAAAAAATAATGATATGAAAAAAGACATACAATTGCACGTTCATTAGTTATGCCAAAATTGAAAGTGGTATAATGCTACAGAAGATAAAATTTTTGATGAAGTTATAAAATTATTCTGATTACTTTACTATGCTAATGACATTCCTTCAAATCTAAATACCACCTTATAGCATTCTATTATAAGCAACAACAAAAAAATAACTGATATGAATTCAATATATCATTAGATAGTATTTTGTTCTAGGAGTTTTTCTTATAATTTCTCAAGTCAATATTTAATTCTTTTTCATTGGAAAAAATAAATTAAAGTTACTCGACAATTACCATCACTATAATATATGATGAAAATTTAAAATGTATTGCTCAAAAATACTTATTTTATATACATTAAAAAAAACTATACATTTAGGCTTGGAGTTGGTTAGTCATCACCTTCATAAACTTTAGTAAATTAGCAAACGTCACATTTTTGCCATATCCAATGTTACTCTTATTCTCTTTTTTTATTTCTCATTTATCTTGTGATAAGACTGAAATTCTACACAAACATAAGAGACATGAATTAATACACTAAAATTTTGCCATTGAATTAATAATATATTTGTTAACTTAAGATATTCTAATGCATTTAATCAAATTCTTGAATTCAAGTGTTAATATCTATATGATTTTCTGTTCTTATGCCGCTGAATTCAAAAAGTGAGATTTTAGTGTTTGGAGGATTCTTGGAGTAGAAAAGCAATACCAAAATTATTTTAAAGTAATGGCAAAATTTTAGTGTATTAATTCATCTCTCTTATGTTTGTGCAGAATTTCAGTCTTATCACAAGCTAAATGAGAAATAAAAAAGAGAATAAGAGTAATATTGGATATGGGAAAAATGTGACATTTGCTAATTTACTAAAGTTTATGAAGGTGAAGACTAAACAACTCCAAGCCTAAATGTATAGTTTTTTTTAATGTATATAAAATAAGTATTTTTGAGCAATACATTTTTAATTTTCATCATATATTATAGTGATGGTAATTGTCGAGCAACTTTAATTTATTTTGTCCAATGAAAAAGTATTAAATATTGACTTGAGAAATTGTAAAGAAGACTCCTAGAACAAAATACTATCTATTGATATATTGAATTTATATCAGTTATTTTTTTTACTTATAATAGAATGCAATAAGGTAGTATTTACCTTTGAAGGAATGTCATTAGCATAGTTAATGTAACAACCGGAATCGTCGTTAATCATGATTAACAAGATATCGCAAGAATTTTACTCGACTAGGTACACCATCCCGCCTCAAGCGGTGCCACCAGAGTAGGAATATGGCCGCCAGAGCGGGGGGTCGTGGGACAGAACTTAAGTCGTGAATTTATTATTTTCTCCACTTTTCTCAAGTGGAAGTTAGAAGCGAGGGTTTCTGCAAAACCCTCCAAAAAGGCTGCTCTTGACCTGTGAAAAAGAGGGGAGGGAATCTTAGCATTCAAAAGGCTTCAACCAGTGAAATTCAATCTAGTCTTACCTATAGAACATCTGGATCCAATGAATTCACAACATTATCTCCCCACGGTGACTTGGCGCAGGTAGGTAAGGCTTCTCTTTTTTGAGTAGTAAATCTATAGCTATTGTGTAGTACAAAGAGAATTTAATGAGAAATCATATAACTAAATTGTGAGTCGTGGGTACAAATTCAATTGTGTTAAGTGTCTGATTTGAATGTGACCTGGTAAAAAGATGTTATAATGATTTGGGAAAGTGTTTTGGTGGTGATATTATTGCATACATATGGTTCTTTTATAATGGGCATAGTATTGTGTACAGGAATATATATTGTTGCAACTATCGGGAATAAACCTTAAAGGTTTGGTAATGTGGGTGTCAGTCATTTCCCGAGAATTTTCTTAAGTGAGCAATTGAGTTACTTTTGATATGCCTAGATGTGTACAGATAAGGAAAACATGATAGTCTTTATACAAATGATCACTTGTTGACTTGTTTGTGATGAACCTGTTTTGCTGATATTGTGTGATCTGTGATTGGTATTTTATGGTGGTTTGCATAAATGGACCGGGTGTCACATTCCGACATATATATTGATCGGGTATCACGTTCTGAAATATATTTGAATTGGATATCACGTTCTTATATGTTCTTGAATCGGGTGTCACATTCCTACATAAATATGACTAGATTGAGTCTTCTGAGAGGGACAAGTATGTGTGTGTGGAGGGTCCCATGAGAGAACTTGATGATGTCTGTATTTCCATGTAATAATAAGGTTTCTGGTAACTGAGCCATGGACTAAGGACCTGTAAGTGAACTCTTAAATTGAGGTGTGTTAGTCATAAGGAATTATGATCTTGAATAAACTTATTGGTGATTAAGATCATGGGCCCTATTAGGCCTGGATGTAATCTATATGGTATAATCGTATTTTATATTTATAGACTTAGAAGTTGAGGTTTCTAGTTGCCAGAGAGTTTTTCCATTGGGATTTCCATGAGTAACTGTGGTAGGGGTAGTGGCTACCTAGAACTCGTAGTGAGTTAGAAAGTGTGGTTGTGAGATGGATAAGCTCTTATATTATGAGATAACTGGACCAACTAGTGAAGGTTGGGTGAAATGATTGAGCGGTTAAAGTTGTTAGGTGAGGACTGTTGAGGTGATTGAACAACAGTAAGGTGGGTCCATAACCTGCAGGGCTTAAGTCGTAAGTAGAGTCGGTAGTGGAATTTGGAATGTAGAGAGGTGAATACCTTAAGAGTGAGAGAAAGGATTGTACTTGTTTGGTTGGGGTGGATAAACTGATGAAGTTTAATTATTATGATATCTCTTATTTTTCTCTTCATATATTATGCGGTAGGTATCAGATTGAACAATTATACCTATCAGTAGGTGTTTTTTGTACCGATACTACACTCGCTATGCCACTTGGCATAATCTGATTGTAGGGTCAGTTATGTTTCCTAGGTGAAGACGAAGGTAATCCTCAAGCAGCTTATAATTTTCTTTCCTTATGATGGAAGATGGGTCATTGGTCTTTTATTTTAGTACTACTCTTAAAAGCTCTTATACCTGTTTAGACTAGTATCCATGGGGTTTTGTATAATTGAAATGTTTCAAGTTTGATATAGTTTTCTTTAGAACCTTGGTTGATTATTCAAGTTTTGATTTAACTTCGCAATGTTTCTTAGAATGGTTAAGAGTTCTCCTATTTAGGGTGTATAGTGGGCGCCCGCACGGCTTGGTAGGCTGGGTTATGATAGTTAAGTAATAGAATAATTAGAATAATCTTATGACTTCATCTTTTATCTTCTATATCATTATACCACTTGCAATTTTGGCATAACTGATGAACGTGCAATTCTATGTCTTTTTTCATATCATTATTTTTTAAGATTCAAATATATGAATATATCTAATATGGTAGCTATATATAGAAGCTTAAATTTTTGAATCTCATATAAAATAAATATTTGAGTTGAATACTTCTATTGAACAAATGTTATCTACTTAGCACTCACCTTAAGCAAAAAAAATTATTATACATAGTGATGATTATTAGAAAGAAAATTGACTTTAATAGTGTTATTCCATCCCAATGATAACAATAACTATAAAATATATTTCAAAAATTTCGATAACTTATACATATGAAATAACTTTTTCCTCACTGATTTTAATTTATGCCTTGTGTCTCAATGTATTGAAGAACTTGGAAATAATAGAGAGAAATGAAATAGAGAGGAACTCCATCCAAGAAAAAGAGTCATGCTTCTTTTCCCTAGATCTATCTATCTATCTATATATATATATATATATCTATATATATATATATATATATATAGATAGATAGATCTAGGGAATAGTAAAAGAGAGAAATTGATAGAAAATATAAACAAATTTATTAATATGTGTAATTTTCTTAAGCATAAAACTAGAAGAGAGAATTATATGCATATCAAGATTCAATCATAGATTCGATGCGCTTATGTTAAACATTCATAGTGGCTACGTAGTATTATTGTTGTTGTTTTCGTTGTCGTTATCATTATCATTGTCGTTGTCGTTGTCATTGTAGTTGTCGTTGTCGTCGTTATTATCGTTGTTATCATTGTTGTCGTTGTCATCATCGTCATCATTGTCGTCCTCATCGTTGTCCTCATTGTTGTCGTCGTCGTTGTCATCGTCGTTGTTGTTGTCATTGTCGTTGTTGTTGTCGCTGTCGCTATCGTTGTCGCTGTCGTTGTCGTTGTCATTGTCGTTGTCGTTGTCATTGTTGTTGTTGTTATTGTTATTGTTATTGTTATTATTGTTATTGTTATTACTGTTATTGTTATTGTTGTTATTGTTATTGTTATTGTTATTGTTATTGTTATTGTTGTTATTGTTATTGTTATTGTTATTGGTATTATTATTATAATTGTTATTGTTATTGGTATTATTATTATAATTGTTATTGTTATTGTTAATATTATTATTGTTATTGTTATTGTAATTGTTATTGTTATTATTATGATAATAATTATTATTATTATTGTTGTTACTGTTATTGTTGTTGTTATTATTATTATAATTATTATTGTTATTATTATTATTGTTATTGTTATTATTGTTATTGTTATTGTTATTGTTATTGTTATTGTTATTGTTATTGTTATTGTTATTGTTATTGTTATTGTTATTGTTATTGTTATTGTTATTGTTATTGTTATTGTTATTGTTATTGTTATTGTTATTGTTATTGTTATTGTTATTGTTATTGTTATTGTTATTGTTATTGTTATTATAATTGTTATTATTATTATTATTATTATTACTGTTATTTTTATTGTTATTGTTATTGTTATTGTTCTTATTGTTGTTGTTAATGTTATTGTTGTTGTTGTTGTTGTTGTTGTTGCTGTTGTTGTTGTTGTTGTTGTTGCGTTTATTTATGGCCTGACTTTCTTTTTTTGAAAGTCTCATATGATTTTACATTTTGGTTTACGCATCTCGAGGGGATTTAAGATGTGGGCCATCATGACCTCGATTTTTGGATCATGACAAATTGGTATCAGAGCGCTAGGTTCATTGGTCTCATAAGTTAAAGAGCAAGGTTTCTAGTAGAGTCTTGTGGATCGGTACGTACACGTCCGTACTTATCTTTGAGAGGGTACAAGATATTTATTAGGATAAAATTTCTTTCTTTTGATTCATTTCATACGAGTTATTCATATCAAGTATTTTATACCTCTAATCTATTCATTCTGTGCTGATGGTGAGGATTTGATTCGGAGTTGCAAATAGTGAGGCTGCACCTGCTGCCCGAGCCCAGTTCGCGGGCTAAGGGGGTGGTACCTACTCGTGAACAAGCTAGGGAGCCATCAATCGAGCATGTGTATGAGCAGGAGTATGATTATGAGTTGTAGGCTGAGGAGTAGAGTCCACCCCAGCCTCTAGCGGTTCCCTCTACTGCTCCGATGCTTCAGGAGTTATTGATCAGATTATTAGCTAGACTGGATAGTGCTTCGACTTCTGGTGTTCTTCTAGGTACTTCATGCTCTCCTATTGTGGTTGCTACTACACCACTAATTTAGAGGCCTAGTGTTGGGTTCCAGACTCCAGGATCTTCTTCTGTGCCTTCTATCATACCCCTAAGATTTGTAGTTCTGCCAGTTTCTGTTAGTTCTACCATGTCAGTAGCTGAGCAGAAGAGCTTTGAGAGATTTCTTCGGCTGACACCTCCCAAATTTGATGGTACGGTGGGGGAGAAAGCTTATGATTTTCTGACTGAGTGCCATGATAGGTTGTTCAATTTAGGTATTCTTGAGGCTCATGGAGTAGCCTACACTTCGTATAAGTTACAAGGGTGGCTAAGGAGTAGTGTAGATTGGTTATTTCTCGTAGACCTAATGGTTCCCCTATGAAGAGCTGGGAGTAGTTTTTAGAGGTGTTCCTTGAGAGGTTTGTGCCTTATAGCGTCCGTGACCAACGCCAGGATGATTTTGATAAATTGGAGTAGGGCTCCTTATCGATAATTGAATACAAGACTCACTTTTATAAGTTGTCTCGTTATGCCATGTCCAGTATTCCTAATGAGTTTAAGCAGATCCGCAAGCTAGTGAAAGGATTCACGGGCTATCTTCAGGAGGCTACAACCTCCCTTGTATTATTCGGTGGTACCTTCCAAAGTATTATTGACCACGCCAAGATGATTGAGATGATTTAATATGTGAGACAGGGCGGGGCCAAGAGGTTCCATCGGCAGGGTTAGTTCGGTGGTCACTCCTCCAAAGATAGGGAGTATTCAGGTTCAGGTACCCCACGGCTATCAGTGCAGACCACTACAGGCAGCTATTTAGGGATCAAATGGTGTAGGTGAATCTAGGCTGGGTCAAATAGGTTATAGTAGTTCTATTGGGAGGTCTAGGACACTGGCTGTTCATTTTACTCCCGCTCCAACAGTTTGAGGTACTATACAGGGTACTAGAGGTGGCACCAAGGGTGGAGCTAGAGGTGGTTCTCGTGGTGGTCCACAGGCCAGAGATGACCGTCAGTTGTGTTATGCTATACCAGGTAGATCTAAGGCAGAGGTCTCTAATGCAGTTATTACAGGTATTGTTCTGGTTTGCCAACATCCTACTTCAGTTTTATTACACCCAGGGTCTACCCATTATTATGTGTCGACATATTTTCATGTGGGTAGTGATTATGTTTGTGAGCCTCTATCTGTGCCTATTACTGTTTCTACCCCAGTAGGTGAGTCCTTAGTGGTGGATCGGGTATATTGGGATGTTTGGTGATATTTTTGGGTAGAGAGACCCATGCGAACTTGATTTTATTAGACATGCTTGATTTCGATTTGATATTGGGCATGGACTGGTTATTTTCTTACCATGCTAAATTAGATTATTATGCAAAGACTGTGACCTTAGCCTATCCCAGTTTGTCTAGCTTGGTGTGGAAGGGTAATCCGAGTTCGTACCCGAAGGAAGTTGTTACATCTCGCACTTTTGCATATTCAGGAAAAAAAATTAATTTGCAAGGAATGAGGATTGTGATTTATTTTATTTATTTTATTTAATATCAGTGTGATGTTAATGAAAAAATTGATGTAAAAATATGGAGGAAGGCCGAGGATAAAATTGGGAATTTTGGAAATTAGTTTGTGAATTACAAAAAATAAGACAGTAGTTTTGGGCTAAAAAATAAAATAATAATAACAATAAAAGAAATTGAGGCCCAAAAGCCATGGTTAGCCCAAGCCCATGGAAAAATTAGTTCCATGTGATAACTAATTAGGAGGATCCAATATATATATATATATTATATCTTCTATCTACTAGAACATTCAAGAGATAGAAATTAAATCAAAAGAGAAAAAGAGAGCATAAGGGGCCGAACCCATGGGGGAAAAAGGGAAAAACTTCCAAGTTCTTAAATTTTGATCCAAAAATCTCTTCCTTCTTGAATTCTTATTAAGTTCAAGGTCCTCTTTAACGTGGTATAATTGGGTAAGCGAGAAAACTACGTTTGTGGCAAGTCGAAATTTGAAGAAAAAGGTAAGAATTCTATCTTTCTATGTTATCGAAGAAGTGTATGTGTTGTAAGTGTTAGAATTTAATTGAAAATCAGGTAATTGTGATGTATATGTTGTGTGATCGTATGGGTGTGCAAGTGGGTGTGTCCGTGTGGTGTGACGGTTGGGGGAAGAGAAATTGAATTTTACTTAGCTTGTTAATTGTGGTGTTATGGCGGTTATGGTGTAATTAATAGTTTAATGACTCGAGATGGCCTTGAAATTAGTTACAAGTTGTTATAGGGGATTATGTGATTTTAGTATAGTTTTTATGTAATTATGAAAGTGGAGTTGTAATATGGGAATTATTGTTATTCTTAATGAATTTGGAAGAAGACAATGCAATTTGGTAGTTTCGTTGCGTTCGTAGAAGTTTTGGGTGGATTATGGTTTTAGTGGAATATTTGTATATTGTATGGAATAATGTTAATTTCTTTTGAATTATGTTTAAGTGGTCTTAAATTAATGAATGGACATGAAAATATCGATATTAGTTGGAAGGTGTAAATTGGGTGTAGAATTGGTTGCCTTAGGTAAAAAGGGGAGACTATTGACGTTACAATGTATTTTGTAGTGACTGTTGATGTTGTCGGTATTGTGGTGGATGTTACTGTTGATATTTTGGCCGAGTAAAATTTTAGGAGATGCTGAATTTATAGGGGAGGTGCTGCCCAAATTTTTGTAAACAAGTAAGGCAAAAATTTGAACTCTTAAAGGTTCATAACTTACAATTGGCAATTGTGACCATTTGTAGATTTTGGAGAAATCAGGAGTTGAGTTGGAGTGAGCGTAAGAGGTGGATAAGGTATCTCTTACTTTTCTTCTTTTGGCATATCCTAAGTGTAGTAGGTTGTAATTTGAGTCTCAGAAAAAAATTCTGCTCATAGAAATCTGAGCTTGAATTTTCTATAAATCCATTTAGTGAAATTGGATTAAAAACTCAAATATGTTGGGAAAAAAATGTGCAAATATCCATAGCCTCTACTTATGAGACCGGATCATCCTACAACCTTGATAGATGACTCCGTAAAGCCAAATGTTTGAAATTTACGTACGCCACCTCGGCTTGGCCGGAGGTGGGCCCACTAACTCCGAAACTCACCTAGTTTGTCCTATGTAGTTTATTCTTTTATAACATAAAGGGATAACTTTTGCCTATGATTTTCCCTACTAAATAATAATGTCCTAATCGTCCCCTTATGTTCTAATATCCATGTTGGGACTGCAAATATAATTTCAGAAATGCTTGATATATATGTGTTGCATTAGTTTCTCACTACTCCGCTCATGCATACTACTATGACATCATCCGCCGGAACCCGGGCCGACTTTTCAATCGTGCGCCCTATAATGTATTCGGCAGTATGATGTGTTACGGGCCCCGAGACCTTGCCATAGGGCCGGGTACCATTTATGGTGTCATGATGTAATATGGCATATGATATGCTCTGATGATATGACATATTGTGATGATATGATGTGTTCGAGGTTTGTACGGAGACTTGAGACCTTATGGAGTATGATATGTTGTGGTACCAGCGTCGGGGTGGTGACCACGTTCCTGAGCCTTATGCATATTTTTTTTCATTTGCATTTTGTATGTATGTTTCAGTATAGATTTTGGATGTCCTGGTTTGGTAAGTGCTCCTTGTACCTTTCCTCTTAGCTACGGTTTGGATTCTATATACTTCATTCTTTACATACTCAGTACACGTGTCGTACTGACCCCCTTTCTTTGGGGGCTGCATTTTATGCCCGCAGGTACAGACGTTTAGGATCCATCAGCGTAGGCTACATAACTTCTGCTACTACAGAGTGCTCCTTTGACTCGGAGCCCGCATTTGGTATATGTCTTTTTGATGTACATACTTTTGTATATTTGACCATTTGGGTACGGCGGGACCCTATTCCGTCATATATTTTCGTTATGTTTTGGTAGAGGCTTATAGACATCGGTGTAGGTCATGGGTCGTGTATGTTCATTTATTTATGACTTCTATTTTAATACAGTCCCTTTTGTTATAATCCCCAAAACAGCCCATATGTTTGTATATATGCCCATATCCGGCAATGCCCGTTCTGTCGCCCCTTTTTGGCTTGATATGTTATCTTCTGCACGCGCGACTATTGAAATTAAGGATTGCCTACTATTCTGATTGAAACAAATATTAAATTTGAATTATTTTGTAATATGACGATTTGGTATGTAAGTTCGTTTGGGTGTCCAAATAGGCACCAGTCGTGGCCCATGAGGCTGGGTCGTGACAGAAGTAGTATCAGAGCGGTGTGTCCTCGGAGTGTTTACAGGTAGTGTCTCGTAGAGTCTTTTTTATCGGTGTGTTGTGCACCACATCTATAAACAGGAGGCTGCAGGACATTTAGAGTGTTACCTTTCTTTGAATCTTAGATCGTGTGATGGAGTTGTGCTATTAGGATGATTTTTTTTCTGATCAGTTGTTGTATTTTTTTTCAGTGATGCCTCCGAAGAAGGCAATGGCGGCCCAGAAGGGCAAAGTGGTGGTAGGAGAGACTAGTTGATTGCCGAGAGTTATCCAGGCTCGTGCTCAGAGTATGTCTAATGTAATGCCCCAGTCAGAGGGTTCTGCTACACCACTACCGGAGGAGCCTAGAGCAGCTCCCCCATTAGCTTCATAGGCTCTAGCGTCTGAGCTTCCAGTTCCTCAGCCTGGGGAGGAGGATAGAGTGCTGAGGGAGGTTATGCAGCTATTGACGATGATAGTAGCGGGTCAGGCTCATGGACGTGGGCAGAGAGGTGATGATAATGACAAGCGTGATAGCTTGAGGGTCTGCGATTTCCTGACATGTAATCCCCCAGAGTTTTTTGGGGCTAAGCCTAAGGAGGACCCCCAGGATTTCATTCGGCAGATGCAGCGCTCATTGAGACTGGTCAGGGCTTTTGAAATCGAGTTTGTTGAGTTAGCTTCACACAGGTTATGGCATGTTGCGATTAATTGGTACGAGTATGGGGAGCTATCTAGGGGTGAGGGTGCTCCTCCAGCTGTGTGGGATGAGTTCGTAGCCGCCTTCCTCAGTTACTTCTTCCCCCTAGAGCTGCGGCGAGCGAAAGTTGATAGATTTTTGTAGTTGAAGCAGCGAGGTAGGAGTGCTCGAGAGTACAGCTTGTAGTTTGACTCTCTGGCCCGATATGAACCTACTATCAAAGCAGATATGGAGGACAGGATGTATTGGTACATGATAGGTTTGGATCGTTATTTGGTTGACACTATGGCGATGGCGTCTCAGGTCGGCATGGACATCGCCCGGTTACAAGCCTATGTGCAGGGAATGGAGGACCGGTATAGGGGGGATCATTTTGGTAGAGATCGTGATAGGAGGCTGCCCAAGAGGTCCAGATTAGTAGGGTATTCTGGAGATTTCCGAGGTGGGAAGTTTCAGATGCAATCCAGTAGGTATCTTCCTCCGTTAAGCCGGGGTATGTAGTCCACCGGTAGACGATTTGATGGCCCAGGGCCATTTGGGACCGACCAAAGTTCCAGAGCATCGGGTTCGCAGACGAGCAGAGGTTCTAGTCAGTCTAGGCCCCCTATGCCTCAGTGTTCTTATTATGGAAGATCACATCCCTGGGAGTTCTACCAAGCTACAGGAGCCTGCTTTTCGTGCGGCCATCAAGGCCATATCATGCGAGATTATTCGTTGGCGAGCGGTTCAGGTGGTGTAGTTCAACAGACAGGATCAGCTATTGGTTTATTATCTACCCCTCTAGCTACACGTCTTGTGGGACAAGATGTGTCGGCACCGATGGGACGCGATCGAGGCCGTGGTAGATTTTCTGGTTCTAACGGTCCTTCAAACTGCATATATGCATTGGCTAGCCGCTAGGATTAGGAGGCATCGCCAAATGTCGTCACAGGTACATTATTGGTTTTCTCTCAATCTGTATATACACTGATTGATCCAGGATCTACTTTATCATATATCTCTCCGCTCATTGCTAGTAAAATCAGAATAACTCCCAAACCTATACAGCCATTTGAAGTAGCTACACCAGTTGGGGATTTTGTTATAGGCAGGTATATAAGGATTGTTCTATGATTATATGTGATCGTTGCACTAAAGAGGATTTGGTGGAGTTAGATATGGTAGAATTTGATGTTATTATGGGGATGGACTGGTTAGCTTCCTGTTATGCTAATGTCGACTACTAGAAAAAGGTAGTCCAATTTTAATTTCCAGGGGAACCAGTGGTAGAATGGACAAGGAGTATAACATCGCCGAGGGGTAAGTTTATTTCATACCTCAAGGCTAAAAAGATGATTTAAAAAGGCTATATTTATCATCTGGTTTGGGTACACGATACTAAAGTCGCGACACCTGCTCTCTCATCAGTTACAGTAGTCAATGAATTCCCAGATGTATTCCCGGATGAGGTTCTAGGTCTTCCCTCTGAACAGGAGGTAGAGTTCATGATAGATTTACTGCCGGATACTCAACCTATATCCATCCCTTCGTATAGAATGGCGACGGTGGAATTATACGGATTAAAGGAACAGCTGAAAGACTTATTAGACAAATGCTTCATTAGGCCTAGCACATTGCCCTAGGAAGCACCGGTATTATTTGTAAGGAAGAAAGATGGGTCACTGCAGATGTATATTGACTACATACAATTAAATAAGGTGACTATAAAGAATAAATATCCCCTCCCCCGGATTGATGATTTATTTGATCAGTTGCAGGGTTCTAATTATTTTTCGAAGATTGATTTATGCTCGAGCGACCATTAAGTACGGGTACGAGAGGCAGATATTCCAAAAACTACTTTTAGGACCCGATATAGGCATTATGAATTCAGGGTGATGTCTTTTGGGCTGACTAATGCTCCAGATGTGTTTATGGATTTGATGAATTGGGTATTTTGGTCGTACCTTGACATGTTCATGATTGTATTTATTGATGACATTTTGGTTTACTCACAATCAACAGAAGAGCATTCCGATCATCTGAGGACAGTACTCGGCATACTTCGATAACAAAAATTATATGCTAAATTCTCCAAATGTAAATTATGGTTAACCTCCGTTGCATTCCTGGGGCATATTGTCAGAGCAGATGGTATTCGGGTCGATACACAAAAGATTGAGGCTGTACAGAATTGGCCCTGGCCTACCACACCGATAGAGGTACGCAGCTTTCTAGGGTTAGTCGGGTATTATAGAATATTTGTAGAGATTTTTTCTTCTATTGCGGCACCCTTAACAAAGCTAACTCAGAAGGCAGCAAAATTTCATTGGACTGACGATTGTGAACGCAGCTTTCAATTGCTAAAGGAAAGTTGAATACAACTCCAGTTTTAGCTCTTATAGAGGGGTCAGAGGGGTATGTTATTTATTGTGATGCTTCTGGTATTGGGATAGGTTGTGTGTTAATGCAGCACAGTCGAGTCATAGCTTATGCTTCCCGGCAGCTCAGACCACACGAGAGAAATTATCCCACTCATGATCTAGAATTGGCTGCGGTGATTCATCCCTTGAAGATATGGCGACATTACTTATATGGGGTCCACATGGATATTTATACGGACTACAAGAGCCTTCAGTATATTTTTAAGAAAAAAGAGGTAAATTTGCGGTAGAGAAGATGGCTTGAATTATTGAAAGATTATGATGTCGATATTTTATATCATCCGGGAAAAGCCAATGTGGTAGCTGATGCACTTAGCTACAATTACATGGACAGTATGATTGATGTGCCACCAGATAAGAAAGAATTGGTTCATGAGATTCATTAGTTATCTAGTCTTAGAGCTCGTTTGGCTGACTTTGGAGATACCGGGATTTCTATCCGAGATATCGCTGAATCATCACTTATAGAAGAGGTAAAATGGTGTCAGTTCGAGGATCCCAATCTGTTACAGTACAAAGATGTGGCTCTTAACAAGGAAAGGACTCAGTTCAAAATTTCATCTGATGGGGTATTGTTATGTGAAGGCAGGATATGTATACCCGACATTGCAGGGCTGCGGCAGCAAATTATGGGCGAGGCACATAATGATTGGTATTTTGTTCATCTTGGATCCACTAAAATGTATCATGACCTCAAATGTTTATATTGGTGGGATGGGATGAAAAACGATATTGCAGAGTTTGTTGGTCAGTGTCCAAATTGTTAGCAAGTTAAGATCGAGCATCAAAAACCCGCTGGATTACTATAAAAAATGGAAATTCCTACTTGGAAATGGGAAAGAATTAACATGGATTTCATTACAGGATTACCGCGCACTCCACGCAAGTATGATTCTATTTGGGTTATTGTTGATAGACTGACAAAATTAGCCCATTTTCTTCCTGTCAGGACTACGTATTCGGCCGGGGATTATGCTAGATTGTATATTAAGGAGATAGTAAGGCTCCATGGAATTTCTATATCTATTATAACCGACAGAGGTGCCTAGTTTATAGCTAACTTATGGAGATCATTCCAGGAAAGATTAGGGACTCCGGTGAGTCTTAGCACCGCGTTTCATCCTCAATTCGATGAACAGGCCAAGCGCACTATTCAAACATTGGAAGATATGTTGTGGTCCTGTGTAATTGATTTCAAAGGTAGCAAGAATGATCATTTGCGACTTATTGAATTTTCTTATAATAATAGCTACCATTCCAGCATTCAGATGGCGCCGTATGAAGCTTTGTATGGTAGGAAGTACAGATCTACGATTGGTTGGTTTGATGTGGGCAAGACGAAATTAGTTGGGCTAGATGTGGTATAACAAGCAGCTGATAAAGTGAATCTTATTCTGGAGCAGTTATTGGCTACCTAGAGTTGACAGAAATCATATGCAAATAAGCGACGTCGACCACTAGAGTTTCAGATTGGCGATTGGGTATTTCTGAAGGTGTCGCCTATGAAGGGTGTGATGAGGTTCGGCAAAAAGGGTAAGCTTAGTCTGCAGTACATCGGACCTTATCATATTACCCGAAGGATAGGCGAAGTCGCCTATGAGCTAGACTTATCGTCTGATCTAGAGGCAGTGCACCCGGTATTTCATGTATCTATGCTTCGTAAATGTGTTGGTGATCCCTCCAGAATATTCCCTATAGAAGATATGCAGATAACATAGGAGCTATCTTATGAAGAGCAACCCGTAGCCATTTTAGATCAGTACGTGAGAAGATTGCGCACCAAAGATGTACCTTCTGTCAAGGTTTTGTGGCGGAACAATAACTGAGAAGAAATAACCTAGGAGGTAGAAGGCGAGATGAAGAAGAAATATCCTCACCTATTTCCTATGCCATCAGGTAACTTAAATTTTGTAATTGATTACATTAATTAGTAATTATTTATGTATGCCACCCATATAGAATTCCTTCCCAGAATACTTTTAAGACTTATAAGACTAATTTAACATTCGGGGACAAATCTTCTAAAGGGGGGAGGATGTTACATCTCGCACTTTTGCGTATTCAGGAAAAAAAATTGATTTGCAAGGAATGAGGATTGTGACTTATTTTATTTATTTTATTTAATACCAGTGTGATATTCATGGAAAGATTGATGTGAAAATACGGAGGAAGGCCGAGGGTAAAATTAGAAATTTTGGAAATTAGTTTGTGAATTACACAAAATAAGACTAGTAGTTTTGGGCTAAAACCATAAAATAATAATAACAATAAAAGAAATTGAGGCCCAAAGACCATGGTTAGCTCAAGCCCATGGAAAAATTAGTTCCATGTGATAACTAATTAGGAGGGTCCAATATATATATATATATGTCTTCTATCTACTAGAACATTCAAGAGATAGAAATTAAATCAAAAGAGAGAAAGAGAGCATAAGGGGCCAAACCCATGAGGGAAAAAGGAAAACAATTCTAAGTTCTTCAATTTTGATCCAAAAATCTCTTCCTTCTTGAACTCTTGTTAAGTTCAAGGTCCGCTTTAACGTGGTATAATTGGGTAAGCGAGAAAACTACGTTTGTGGCAAGTCAAAATTTGAAGAAAAAGGTAAGAATTCTATCTTTCTATGTTATGGAAGAAGTGTATGTGTTGTAAGTGTTAGAATTTAATTGAAAATCAGATAATTGTGATGTATGTGTTGTGTGATCGTATGGGTGTGCAAGTGGGTGTGTCCGTGTGGTGTGACGGTTGGGGGAAGAGAAATTGAATTTTACTTTTTTTTTAAGGGAACAGACCCTACACGAGGCTCCCACCTCTCGTGCACAGTCAGGGGTTGAGCAGCACCCCCAAGCCTTAACATAAATAAACAAAATAAAAATACAAGAAGGGGGACATAAACCTTACCTCCGATCCTATGTTGGTTCATAAGTCGGCTAACCTATTAAGGTCAGCTAACTCATCCCCGATACAAAAGAGAGGCTAAGTATAACTAGAAAGCAGTAAGCCTATGAGAGGACTCCTCCCGGTATAAATCGACTAGGAAAGCATAAATGAGGGAGACTCTCCCATTCCATGAGAAAAAAGAGAGTAACCTACACTATTCCTATTCAACTATGCTACGTATCAGACATAGCTAAATTGAAAAAGAAAAAAGTATATGAAACTTCTATCTCGCACGGGATGGGAAAATTCTTTTCATCTTTGCCATTTTTAGTCTTGTAATACCAAGTAAGTCCAAGGAAATATGCAACAACATCAATATAAGGATGAGTAGTTAAGGAGGATGAAAGGATAGGAAGTAAATGGAGCTATAACAGCCAGTAGCCTTGGGGTTGTTGTTGAGGATCATGAAAGATAGAGAAGTTGTGTAGTGCAACTTATATGTGATGCCTCCCTGACTTGAGCAGCTGATTGGATGTGCACCATTGTGTGCCTTGCATTTTGCATAGTTCCAATGTTGTCGAAGCTGATCAGGGGTGTACCTGCACATCCACACGTGAACCAAGAAGGAGTTCCAAGAGTCTTGAATGTAAGGGAGCTATTGCAGGTGTTGAAAGAATGCATCTGGTATGCATGGAGAGGTGATGGGAGTAGGTGAGGCCCTCGCTTGTGTGGCTGTTGTCTCCCTTTGTCTGAGACTTTGTGTACCTGCACAACCAAGCAACCAAATAGCCAAACAAGTATGGGAGGTGTGATGGCTGTTGCAAACCTGCAAGCAACTTCTTGATACAAGTAGCCAAGGAAGGTTGCTGCATTCCTGTAACCAGCTCCTTATTGCCTCTCCCAACAAGCAAATCTGGACGCTGATGTATGAAGTAGTAATGACTTGTAGTTGCTCATTGAGTGCTGTAAATTGTTGGTACAAATGTTGGATATTGATGGTTGCTGGTGCTCTGAGAACCCAAGCATTCTCAACTTTGAAGTTGTAGCTGGGGTGCACAAAAGCTGTTGCAGGTGTTGAGACCAGGAACCTGGTATGTAGTAGTGTTGCTGTGATGATGAGGTCCAAGTAAGCCAAGTAGTTGTCTCCCTTAGTGTGAGGATTTATGGACCTGCATAGACAAACAAAACCAACAAACCACACAACCAAACAAATCTGCAAACTACTGTAACTAGTACTATTAACTAGTAGTTGTTTCTTATGTGCCTGCACATAATAAGTAAAGGAGCAAGGAGCTTCAGGAGTTTTGGGATGCAAAGGGTCTACTTCAGGTGTTACAGTGAGGGAATTAGCTTGAGTGGAGAGCTGATGTGTTGGTGAAGTCCTAGCTTGTAAGGTTGCTATCTCTATGTTGATGCCTTTAATTGCCAAGGTGCCCCATCAGGTGTTGTACTTACACAAAAACCATCAAAGAAAAACAAACAGCCAACCAGACAGAAAAACCAGGATGGGCCTTGTGTAGCAGTCTTGGAGTTTCTATTTGATTTGGTGGTTGTATCTTTGATATCCTCCATATAGTTATTGTTAATGCATGTTGATGTAGCACTTCAGCAACCTGCAACAATACAACAAACAAACAAAAGCAAGAAAGAACTTGCACAAGCTAGCAAAAAGGAAAGGACCTCTAATAGTGTTTTGGAGCCTGTTTGCTTTTTCAAGGTCGCTCCCCTAACATCTCCAATTATACGATTGAGCTGAAACTCCTTGAGACTTGCGCAAATATGCTTTTCTTTTGTCCTGCAAGATTTTGAGGCATTTTGCACAGGTTGGAACTTCCAAATAGCAAAATGCTCCCTCTTTAGGCTTAAGACAGCTGACTTTTTCAAGGTCGCTCGCCTAACGTCTCCAATTATTCATTTGAGATGAGACTTCTTGGGTCTTGCTCCTACAGTATTTGCTGCAGTCCTGCAAATTTTGGAGACCTTGGTGCAGGTCAACATGGTCTAAATCACCCTGCACATCATACCCTGCTGCATTTTGGTCATAGTCTGCTGCAGGTCCTTGGGTATCTCCATGTTACTTCCATAGTAGAGGGGGTTAAGATGCTTGTTGTTTCAAGCTACTCCCAAGAGGAGACCCTTCCTTATGATCAGGATCAGCTCTTCAGAGTACCTGCACAAGATAGACAAACAAAAGGAGAAATCCCATTGCTAATTCTTGTGCTGCATCTCTACATCATTCTTATGTTGTTGTTGCTGCATCTCTGTAATGTAGTTGCTGTTGCTGTAACATCTACATGTGATATTGTTGATATGCTGGTGCAAGAACTTCAAACTCAGTTGCTGCAACTCCAACTCCAGGCTCAAAGTAGCATTAAACCTGCACAATAAGACACACAACAGAAAACAATAATAGAACCAGAGTTTCCTTTTTGATTGCTATTGAATGGAGTTCCATGTGGTGGATGTTGTATTGCTGGTTTGGACAGTTGTTGTTGTGGATTGTTGTATGCTTTTATATTACTGGTTGACATTTTCCATGTCTGCAACTACCTGCATAAATAAAAGTACAATAGAAGAGAAGATAGCTACTCTATCCCTTATCTCTAGTGGTATGGTAATTATTCTAGGAAAGCAGTAAACTAGGGAGACTCTCCCTTTTACAATGGTCCTGGATATCATTATATATATCATCTAGTATTAAAAAAGTGTGAATAAATGTACTTGAATGGAAACTAACACTAGAGCATGATTAGTGATATCCTTCAAGGTGGTTGGTGGATCTTCTTCATCTTTGTTCTCCTAAAGCTAGCCATGCCAGCTTTGTCCATTTTGTAATATCCCTTGGTCTCTCTTGGAAATTGTTGAAAACTGTAGTAGTGTTGTGTGTGGTCCTTCATGTGGCTTTCTTTTAAGAGTGTATCTGCAGGGAAATTAGCTTCCCTAAAGATATGTCTGCAGTGGAAGCTTTCCATCTTGCTAATCAATAACTGTAGCTCAGTGAGATAGGTGTGAATATTCCATGGTGGTTTCATCTCTTGTTTGAGCCACTTGATCAGTAGCTCAGAGTCTACTTCCAGGGCTACCCTTCTGTGGCCATGTTGTAGACACCATTGAATACCAATAAGAGCTGCTTGTACTTCATCTTAGTTATTAGAACCAAAGCCTAGTGGAGATGCAAAGGCATATATCAGCACTCCATTATGATCCCTAAGAATGCCCCCTGCCCCTATCTTTCCTGGATTGTTAAGGGCACTCCCATCTGTGTTGAGCTTGATCATTGTAGGCAGTGGTTTAGTCCAACATACTTTGGTTATTCTCAACTCATGTTGGCTTTTTTCAACCATGGTAACCAAATCTGCCCACTTACTTGGCAAATCAATATATGGATACACAGTAGAGATAAGCATATATAGATCATTGGATATTGAGAATATTACTCTAGTAGCATTAGACTTCTTGCCTCCATATACTTGCATACACATCTATTCTTCCATAGATTCCAGCACACAAAAATGGGGATGGCTTGCATTACTAACTTATGAAGCTCATTGTTAGTTTTGATTAGCCACCACCTCATCAATAGGTTTTTTAGAGGAGTGTTGTTGTGTTGTAGACCCCAGTACCCTAAGAAGTGCTTCCAAATATGTTGTGCAAAGTAGACTGAAACAAGGATATGGTCTACATCATCAAGACCTGCTCTATAGCAATAAGAGCATGCAGCAGGCTCCTGTCCAAAGGCCACAATTCTGTCATTTGTGGGTAGCTTAAGTCTGAAAGCTCTCCACAAAAAAAAAGAGACCTTGAAAGGAATGTTATTGTGCCATATGTTGCTGTTAGTGAGAGATCTTGTCTTTTTCTTTCTTACTAACTCCCAAGCTGATGCACAAGTGAAGTTGCCATGAGAGTTAGGCTTTCAGATGGCTTGATCCTGCATATTTGGAATATAGTTGATGGGAGTGCTGAGAATTTTGTTCACCAGCTGAGGGGGTGCATGTTTCCTTACTTCCTCTGCCTTCCATCCTCCATTCTCCATTAGTTCAGAGACAGTAGTGTTATTCAATCTAGGGAGACTTTTATTGTGGTAAGCTAATGGACATACCCCTAGCCAATCATCCCACCAAAAGCTGCTTGTTCCAGACTTGATTCTCCATTGTATATGAGGCTCAATATCTCTTTTATTGCTCATCATGTGCTTCCACATGAGGGACTGTCCTGTGTTCCACTTCTTTATGACTGGATGAGCCCTTTGGCAGTATTTTGCTTTAAGGAATTCCCCCCATAGTGTCTTCTTTGATCTGAAAGTCCACCACTGTTTATATTGGAAGGATAAGCACACATCCTCTAATATTTTAACACCTATACTACCCTCCTCATAAGGATAACTGAGAGTATCCCAAGAGGCCCAGTGATATTTTCTTCTTTCAGTTTCCTATCCCCAAAAGAAGTCAGCAATTAGTCTTTTGATTTGATTCATGGTGGTCTTGGTAGGACTGATAGCTGATAGAAGGTGTATAGGAATGGATTGCAGCACTGATTTCACCAAGGTGACTCTACCTCCATAGCTTAACATTTTAGTCTGCCAACCCCTGATCCTGCTTAGAACCTTAGAAACCATACTAGAGAAATATATGATCCTTTGTCTTCCTATATATAGGGGACAGCCTAGGTAAGTGATTGGGCCATGAGTGTAATTGTATCCTATGATCTTGCTGACCCTTTCCACCACATCAGAGGGAGTATTCAGTGGCATCATGGCTTGACTCTTATCTTTATTGATAAGTTGTCCTGAAATAGCTTCATATAGTTTAAGAGTTTTGGTAATCAATGTAAGTGAGAAGTTGCTGGTAGATGTGAAAATGATCACATCATCTGCAAAGCTTGAGTGATTTACTTGAGGACCTCTTCTTTCCATCTGGAAACCTGTATATAAATAATGGTGATGAAGATTGTTGAGAAGTCTAGACAAAACTTCAGCTCCAATGATGAATAAAGTAGGGGATAGAGGGTCTCCTTGATTGAGTCCTCTTGTAGAGTGGAAGAAGCCATGCCTTGCACCATTAATGATGACTGAGTACCAATTGTTTGACATAATCCTCCAAACCATATCAATCAACACTTCTCCAAACCCCATCTTCCTCATGACCATACAAATGAATGACCAAGAGACCCTATGATAGACCTTGGCCATATCTAGCTTTATCACCATATTATCCCCAACCTTTGGTCTCTTAATATAGTGGATGATTTCTTGAGCTAACATTATGTTCTCAGAAATACTCCTACCTTTAACAAATCCAGATTGATTATCTGAGATTAGCTGAGGCAATATTGGAGCAATTTAGAGGCTTATCAACTTAGAAATGATCTTGTTAGTGAAATTGCTGAGAGAAATAGGCCTGTATTCTGAGAGGCTATTAGGATGCTCATTCTTAGGAAGTAGAGCTAAGCATGCATGAGAAATAAACTTGGGAATACCATGTCCATTGAAGAAATACTGGACTAATCTCAGTAGGTCTTCACAGATGATATCCCAGCATGAATGAAAGAATTTCCCATTCATTCCATCTGGTCCAGCAGATGAGTAGGGCTCATAGACAATACAACTTTCTTCAGCTCATCCATAGTAGGTAAGGATTGCAGGCTCTCATTCTGCTCCTCTGTAACCATCTTTGGAATGCATTTAAGAACATCTTCCCTGATCAGTCTCTCTTGTCCACTGAATATTTTTTCAAAGTGTGTTGTGGCTGCTCTTGCAATATTGTCTTCACCTTGAATAGTATTGCTATGTTCATTACTAATCTGATGGATGAATAACTTTCTTCTTCTTCCTCTGATAATAGCATGAAAATAGCTGGTATTGGCATCTCCATAATTGAATTTTACTAAGCTTGTTAGTTGTGGTGTTATGGCGGTTATGGTGTAATTAATAGTTTTTATGTAATTATGAAAGTGGAGTTCTAATATGGGAATTATTGTTATTCTTAATGAATTTGGAAGAAGACAATGCAATTTGGTAGTTTCGTTGCGTTCGTAGAAGTTTTGGGTGGATTATGGTTTTAGTGGAATATTTGTATATTGTATGGAATAATGTTAATTTCTTTTGAATTATGTTTAAGTGGTCTTAAATTAATGAATGGACATGAAAATATCGATATTAGTTGGAAGGTGTAAATTGGGTGTAGAATTGGTTGCCTTAGGTAAAAAGGGGAGACTATTGACGTTACAATGTATTTTGTAGTGACTGTTGATGTTGTCGGTATTGTGGTGGATGTTACTGTTGATATTTTGGCCGAGTAAAATTTTAGGAGATGCTGAATTTATAGGGGAGGTGCTGCCCAAATTTTTGTAAACAAGTAAGGAAAACATTTGAACTCTTAAAGGTTCATAACTTACAATTGGCAATTGTGACCATTTGTAGATTTTGGAAAAATCAGGAGTTGAGTTGGAGTGAGCGTAAGAGGCAGATAAGGTATGTAAAGCTCTTCCTTTTCTTCTTTTGGCATATCCTAAGTGTAGTAGGTTGTAATTTGAGTCTCGAAAAAAAATTCTGCTCATAGGAATCCGAGCTTGAATTTTCTATAAATCCATTTAATGAAATTAGGTTAAAAACTCATATATGTTGGGGAAAAAAACGTGCAAATATCCATAGCCTCTACTTATGAGACCGGATCATCCTACAACCTTGATAGATGACTCTGTAAAGCCAAAAATTTGAAATTCACGTACGCCACCTTGGCTTGGCTGGAGATGGGCCCACTAACTCCGAAACTCACCTAGTTTGTCCTATGTAGTTTATTCTTGTATAACATAAAGGGATAACTTTTGCCTATGATTTTCTCTACTAAAGAATAATGTCCTAATCATCCCCTTATGTTCTAATACCCATGTTGGGACTGCAAATATAATTTCAGAAATGCTTGATATATATGTGTTGCATTAGTTTGTCACTACTTCGCTCGTGCATACTACTATGAAATCATCCGTTAGAACCCAAGACATCTTTGCAATCGTGCGCCCTATAATGTATTCAGCAGTATGATGTGTTACGGGGCCCGAGACCTTACCATAGGGCCGGGTACCATTTATGGTGTCATAATGTGATATGGCATATGATATATTCTGATGGTATGACATGTTGTGATGATATAATATGTTTGGGGTTTGTATGGAGACTTGAAATCTTTTGGAGTATGATGTATTGTGGTACCAGCGTCGGGGTGGTGACCACATTCCTAAGCCTTATGCATGTTTTTTTTTCATTTGCATTTTATATATATGTTTCAGTACAGATATTGGATGTCCTGGTTTGGTAAGTGCTCCTTGTACCTTTCCTCGTAGCTACGGTTTGGATTCTATATAGTTCATGCTTTACATACTCAGTACACATGTCGTACTGACCCCCTTTCTTCGGGGGCTGTATTTTATGCCCGCATGTACAGACGTTCAGGATCTGTCAGCGTAGGCTACATACCTTTTGCTACTATAGAGTGCTCCTTTGATTCGGAGCCCGCATTTGGTATATGTCTTTCCGATGTACACACTCTTGTATATTTGACCATTTGGGTACAGTAGGACCCTATCCCATTATTGTTTTCATTATATTTTGGTAGAGGCCTGTAGATATAAGTGTAGGTCATGGATCGTGTATGTTCATTTATTTATGACTTCTATTTTAATACGGTCCCTACCGTTATAATGGCCAAAACAGCCCATATGTTTATATATATGCCCATATCTGGTGATGCATGTTCTATCACCCTTTTTTGGCTTGATATGTTATCTTTTGTATGCGCGGCTACTGAAATTAAGGATTGCCTACTAATCTGATTGAAATAAATATTAAATTTAAATTATTTTATAATATGCCGATTTTGTATGTAAGTTCATTTGGGTGTCCAAATAGGGCACCAGTCGCGGCCCACAGGGCTGGGTCATGACAGAAGTGATATCTTATATCCATTTTTGTCGTCTGATGGATAAGAGTTATTTGTCTTATTTGGCTTATGTACATGATCTCACTACAGAGTCACCTCCTTTAGATACTATCAGGGTGGTGCTAGAGGTTATAAATGTATTTCTAATAGAATTGCCAGGTGTTCCTCCTACCCGTGATATCGATTTTGTGATTAATTTAGAGCCGGGCACTAAGCCCATCTCTATTTCTCTTTATCGTATAGGTCCAACGAAGTTGAAAGAGTTAAAAGAACAATTGGAAGACTTGTTGAAGAAAGGATTTATTCAGCCTAGTGTATCACCATGGGGTACATCGATCTTATTTGTGAACAAAAATAATGGTACTATGAGGATGTGCATTGACTAACGACAGTTGAAAAAAGTCACCATTAAGAACAAGTACCCTTTTCCTTGCATCAATGATTTATTTGACCAGCTTCAGGGTGCATCAGTGTTCTTCAAAATTGATTTGAGGTTGGGTTATCATCATTTGAGAGTTTGAGAGACTGATATCCCGAAGACTGCATTCAGGACCCATTATGGTCATTATGAGTTTTTAGTTATGTCCTTCGGGTTGATTAATGCCCTGGCTATTTTTATGGAGTTGATGAATCGGGTATTCTGGCCTTATTTGGACTCAATTATAATCGTGTTTATTGATGACGTCTTGGTTTATTCCAAGAATGAGGCAGACCATGTTAGACGCTTGAGGACAATCCTTCAACGATTGAGAGAGGAGAAGTTGTATGCAAAATTCTCCCAGTGTGAGTTTTGGTTCTAGTCTGTGGTATTTTTGGGTCATGTGATGACCACGGATGGTATTATTATCGATCTAGCTAAGATTGCAGCGGTTCATGATTAGGCTAGGCCTACTTTGGCTACCGAGATTTGGAGTTTTATTGGGTTGGCAGGCTATTATCATCGGTTTGTCTAGGGCTTCTCTTTTATTGTAGCCCTATTGACTAGGATAACTCAAAAGACCATAGCATTTCAGTGGAGCGATGAGTGTGGGGCGAGCTTTCAAAAGCTCAAGGAGTTATTGACTTCGACACCTATTATATCCTTACCCGAAGAGGGTGTGGCCTTCATCGTGTTTTGTGATGCATCAAGATTTAGCTTTGGTGGTGTTTTGTTTCAAAAGGGTAGAGTTATAGCATATACTTCTCGACACTTGAAGGTACATAAGAAGAACTATCCTACCCATGACCTAGAGTTGGCGGTGATGGTGTTCGTTCTTAAGTTTTGGAGGCACTATCTTTATGGAGTACATTGTAAGATCTTTACTGACCACCGTAGCCTTAAGTGTATCTTTTCCCAGTCGAATCTGAACATGAGGCAACATAGGTGTTTGGAGTTATTAAAAGACTATTTCATCACCATTCTTTATCATCGGGGAAAAACTAATATGGTAGCGGATGCCTTGAGTCGCAAAGCACCTAGTATGGGTATTTTGACCTTTCTTAAGGAGGATGAGAGGCCTTTGTCTTTGGAGGTTCTGTCATTGGCTAGGCAGTTTGTCCAACTTGATATTTTTACACATCCTAGCATTTTGGCCTTTGTGAAGGCTAGGTATACCTTGATGGACCAGATTCGGGCACACCAGTTTGAGGATGACAAGTTGAGGACCATTCGAGACAAAGTATTGAGTGGTGAGGCTAAATCGGCCTCTCTTGATCCATAAGGAGTTTTGAGGATAAATAGTCGTATTTATATGCCCAAGGTTGGTGATTGGGTACGTATAATATTGGAGGAGGCTCATTATTCCAAGTATTCGATTCACCCGAGAGTAGCAAAGATGTTTTATGACTTGAGACAACACTATTGGTGGTGTGTCATGAAAAGGGACATTGTTGATTTTGTGGCAAAGTGTCTGAATTGCCAACAAGTGAAGTATGAGCATCAGAAATTGGGTGGTTCTATGTAGATGATACCCATTCCTAAGTGGAAGTGGGAGCGCATCACTATGGACTTCGTTTCTGGATTACCCATGGCATTAGCTAAGTATGACTTTATGGGTGATTGTGAACCGATTGACCAAGTCAGCCCATTTCCTTCCGGTGAGGACTAGCTACAATGCGGATCAGTTAGCTAGGATCTATCTCCATGAGGTTGTCAGGTTGCATGGAGTGCCTATCTCTATAGTGTCGGATCGGGGTTCTGTGTTCACCTCTGACTTCTAGGAGGCATTGTAGCATGGGTTTAGTACACGTCTAGAGATGAGTTTAGTATTTCACCCCTAGGCCGATGGCCAAGCTATTCAGGTGTTGGAGAATATGCTTAGGGCTTGTGTGATTGATTTTAGTTCCAGGTCGGGCCAACACTTTCCCTTAATGGAGTTTGCCTATAATAACATGTATAACTCCAGCATTCAGATGGCACCATTTAAGGCATTATATAGTCGTAGATGTCGGTCACCCATTGGGTAGTTTGATTCAGTTGTGGTTGATACATTGGACACTAACTTACTTAGAGATGCTATGGAGCGGGTACGTTTGATTCAGGGTCGACTATTGACAACCCAGAGTCATCAGAAAAGCTATGCTTATAGGAGGGTTCGACCCTTAAAATTCATGGTAGGTGATTGTGTGTGGCTTAAAATATCGCCCATGAAGGGTATGATGAGGTTTGTGAAGAAGGGAAAGCTTAGCCTGAGGTTTATTGGCCCATTTGAGATTTTAAGGAGAGTAGGTGGGGTGGCTTATGAGTTGGCCTTACCCCCTAGACTGTTAGCTGTCCATCCGGTGTTTCATGTCTCTATTTTTCGCAAGTACATACCGGACGAGTCCCATGTGATCTCTTATGATGCAGTAGAGTTGTGTTCGGATTTGATTTATGAGGAAGAAGCCGGTAGCTATCCTAGATAGAAATATTCGTAGGCTCAGGACCAAGTATATCCCTTCGGTCAAGGTGCAGTGGAGATATCGGCTGGTTGTAACACCCCCTAAAAACATTGTATATGATGTTCCAATTCTCGATGAAAATGATATCTATTCTGTATTTTGGGCATAACTTTTAATAGGATTGTCCAAATTAGGTGATTCAAATTTATAAATAACCCGAACATCATTACCTACAACTTTTGGGAAGACCATATTTTATATTTTGGAGGTTAAGTAGGTCAAATAAATTAATTATTCCAAGACATGGTACTGTGAAGAAATAGAGTATTTGTAGAAGAAAATTCATCTCACTGTAGGATGCTCCAAATTGGTTGATTCTTAAACGACATGAAAGTGGAATTCTAGAGCAACAATTCATATTAAGACACCAAATCCTAATGAGGAAGTTATCTTTTTCAAACACAGCTCTGAAAACAGGTATTCCGTTAAAAGAAGGTTCGTCTCACCAACCATTAAAAAATCTAGATCTATTTGACATCACCAATGACATCAATATTCCTCCATTTGACATCACCCATGACATCACAATCTTTCATTAAATTTTCAAAAAAAATTATAATTATTTTAATTATTTTTAGGTCCCTTCTTTACACCTATAAATACCCACCTTAATTCATCATTTTATTCATCAAGCTTTCTCAAGCAACTCTTTTCTCTATACACTCCTTTACTCATTCTCAAAATATAGTTTTAGTTCATAGTAGTATAAAAATATTATTCTGGTGATTCATATACTTTGGGTAGTACATAAAATACTCCAGCGAGGAGAAAATGCTAGGATTTAAGAGTGTTATTAAGTCCTTCGATTCTGAGTAATGCTTCGGATTCTAGGTATGTAAGGCTTCAATGAGAGTATTACTTCAACTCTCATGCCTAAAGTATTTTGATTATATAATAAATTATGTTTATTTTCTTTAAGATTTACTCTATGTTATGTGGGTGTTCATCCATGCATTCTTCCACCCATGTAGTCCAAAATTCTTTTAACTAAATCTCTTGATTTCAAGTAAGATTTTGTTATGGGTAATTATTGGTCTATTTTGATGCAAAATGATTTCATATGTATGAATTGATGGTTTGCAAGTATTTTCTCTATTTAGCTCTTTAAAGGTTCTTGAAATTCATGGTAGGTTGTTTAAAGCATGATTTTTAATTGATGCATCTCAAAGTATTTATCCATAATTTCATTTACATTCATGTTTGAAAGTTGAAGTGATTTGAACCCACCTAGTTTAACTATATTTTCAATAAAGTTTTACTTAAAAGTTTTGACTCCAACTAAATATTTATGAAAGCAATGTCTATGATCAAAAGGGAGTCTTATAAAATAAAAGAATGATGAAATGATATGAATGATGATTTCTTTATGCAATAAGGACAATTCTTGCATATTTTAATTACCAAAGATTTTAATGAGCTATTCTACCGAATATGATGTTTTGAATTCTCAAGCTATATACTATGACTATTTTGAAGTATTAAACTATTCTGTGGGATTAACTTAGCACCGAATGAGTCATTGAGGTGGGATTCGATAAGGGAATCCTAGTAGAAACCCTTTGTCTCATTAACTATGCACCAACATAGGAGCCATTGTAGGTTGTTTAGGCTAGTGGATCCACAATTAGCCCTTAAAGTCAAAGTTAAAGAAATGATCAAAGTTGACGGAGTTCTACCCGGCAAGTAGTCTCCCCGGCAAGTAGTCTCCCCGTGCCAAGGTAGAGGGTTATGTTGGATTCCATGTAATAGCTCGCATGGTATTAAATGTTGGTTATGGTCACTTCCCCCACAAAATGAATGTTTTGAGGATTAATATGATGATGTCTAATGCATGCATTCACTTATGCATAATGCTTACTCATGTCTCTCTTATGTTCTTTATTTCATAGCATACTCACATAATTAGTACATTCAAAGTACTAACGCATACTTTTTCCTACATGATATGACCATGTAGGAACTGGCGTTGCTCCTCGATCTCCTCCACGTGGCTAGCTCGAATTAGTTTGAAGATTGTTTGTGGTGAGTTCCCATATTTCGGGAACAACATCTTTTTCATTCTAAGCTTATGTTATGTAGAATATTATGACTTTTATTAAGACATTTCTTGACACTTATTTTGAGGGTGAACTAGGGACATGTCTTAGCCCCCACCAATTCTTTGATGTAGAAGGTGTGGTTGGACATAGAAAAAGATACTATGTTGTCTTTGACTCTTATTAAATGTGAGGCCCCTTAGTCCCTACATCCCTTTTGTTTTCTGATTGATTTGTTTATCATTACCAATGAAATGCTTAATGAATGCTAAGACGCTTGGGTGAGGTACCTCCGGGGTCTCATTCGCCGTGTCACGCCTAGTTCCTAGGCTTGGGTCATGACAGTTCATTGAACCAAACTTGGAAAAAAACACAATTGCCCTTTATTAAATCTGGAAATCGACCTTATGAGAGACCCTATTTACAGATCGTTGAAGAAATGATGATTCGTCTAAATGACTCGTCCTGCAGATCTGAGGAAATGCCTGAAAATTTGAGTCTCTAAAGTTTGAGAACGGGTCATTTCTATGACCCATCAACTTGTATACGAGTCATTCTTAGGGCTCATCCTGTTGCTCCAAAATCCTGCAAATCTAAGGGTCTTTGAAGTTTTGTCACGAGTCATTCTTAACAACTTCTACGACCCATAACAACTTCTATGACCCATCCTGGCAAGTCGTAAACTTGGCTTTGAGGGATATCTGAACAAGGCCTTTGAAGTCTTCCTACGGGTGTTTTCTATGGGTCGTGGAAACTTCTACGACTTGTAGAGATGGTTGTAAACTTGGTTCCAGTTAGAAAATTTGAAGATTCCTCTTTGTTTCCAAATTTCTGACTTATGGGGTCTTATACAATGTAACTTCCATATCGAGAAGAGAGAGGATAGTTGTCAAGGTAGACTCCGTGAGAATAACTTTTAACTTTGAGCTATATGTGGATCAACTAGTTAGGACATAAAGGCAACCAACGTGGGAAACTTAGTTTGGGACTTTAGTTTGCTACTAGGATTCCCTTGGATAGCTAACTACGTTACTGGACAAAACCCCACCTATAAGTCCTCTCGGTGCTTAGTCAATATCCCCACAATATTCATTAAAACATGATCATAAATATTATAGGAAAAGATAGTAACTACCTATCAATCCATCTTTATAAAACATAATAGGAGTAGCTCATTAACCTTAGTGATTTATAAAAATCCATAAACTTTGGTGAGAATTGTCCTTATCACCATCTTAAACATGATTGTGTGAGAATTATACTTATCACACCATACTAACTATCTTAGATCATAATTTATCATCATCATACTTTCATCATTAAATCATGAATCTCAACTTCATTTATAAATCTTTTCTTTGGAAATCATAGAACTCCATAATCATAATTCATATCAACTAATCTTTTGAACTTCAAAATCATAATTGAAATAGCTTAATGCATGGAAATTCATAATACAACTTGAAATCATGCAATTCATATAGAAAAATTCTTATATAGAACATTGATAACATCTAAAAATAAAATTGAAACAGCCCAATGCAATTCATCAAAATTAGGGTTAAATAATAATTCAAATTAGAAGAAAACTTTTGAGAAAATCTTGGGAATCCATGGGTTAAAGGAACACATGCATCAATACCTACATATCTTGATGAAATCTACTCAAAATTGAAGAAGAACCTTGATGAACTTGAAATCCTAGCTTGGAATTTGAAGAAGAGGTTGAGAGGATTTGGAGTCTTGCCTTAGGGAAAATTTGAAGAATGAATTGAATAGGAGGGGAATTTGAAGAATTAGGTATATATAGACTTTAAACTTGGCCATAAAAGTGTCTAGATACATTGAACTGAACCATGGGAAAAGACAAGATCGCCCTTCATAAATTCTGGATTTTGACCCTATGAACACGTTTCTACAAATCATACTCTAGTCTAAGACTCGTAGACTTGAGTGGTAGTGCAGGCTTCTAAGAAGACCCTAATTTCAAGGTCTATGGTTCTTCCCTATGATTTGTGTCCACATACCATGGTGAAATCTACTCAAAATTGAAGAAGAACCTTGATGAACTTAAAACCCTAGCTTGGAATTTGAAGGAGAGGTTGAGAGGATTTGGAGTCTTGCCTTAAGGAAAATTTGAAGAATGAATTGAATAGGAGGAGAATTTGAAAAATTAGGTATATATAGAATTTGAACTTGTCCATAAAAGTGTCTAGATACATTGAACTGAACCATGGGAAAAGACAAGATCGCCCTTCATAAATTTTGGATTTTGACCTTACGAACACATATCTACAAATCGTCCTCAAGTCTACAACTCATACACTTGAGTCATAGTGTAGGCTTCTAAGAAGAACCTAATTTCAAGGTCTTTGATTTTTCCCTACGACTCATGTCTACGACTCGTCAACTAGTCTATGAGTCGTAAACATGACTCATCCTGTAGGGTATGAAAACCTGCAAATTGAGAGTCTCTGAACTTTGTGTATGAGTCATCATTACGACTCGTCAATAGGACGACAACTCGTCCTGTTGAGTCATAAGACTTCTCCTAAGGGTAGTCCTGAACAAGTGCAAAGGCTCCATTTATGACTCTTTTTTACGAGTCGCAGAAACCTCTACGAGTCGTAGAGTGGGTCATAAACTTGGATCTAGTCAACATTTTAGAAATCTCTCCTTCGTTCTAACTTTTCGACTTCCAGAGTCTTATAATATCTCCTTTTTGGGAACATTCGTTCTCGAATGAGATTAACTTATCATAGGAAATATAAGGAAAAAGGACTAGCAACCCAACATGAACATGATGACATCTTAAAATTCATAGATCATGATATTTTCAAACTTAACATAAAATATGACTTAAAATCAACTTTCATGAACATGCATACATATGAATGACATTGGAGGAACTGAATATGTAAAAGTTTAATTAATTTGAATAGGAACAACTTACTATATTAGGTGAGTAGAGGGAAAGAGGTGCGAGTATTGTTTTATCATATCCGTCTCTACATCCTAAGTAGCACTCTCTACTTGTTGGTTCCTCCACAATACTTTGACGGACACAACTTTTTTGTTTCTTAGCTTCATCATTTGTTGGTCTAAGATTTCTACCGGAACCTCCTCATAAGTTCAATTCTCTTCAACACTCACATCTTCCAATGGAACAATGGAGTTTGGATAACCTAGAACTTTCTCAACATTGATACATGAAACACCAGTGAACCATGGCTAATTCAAATATAAAATCTAACTTATAAGCTACCTTGCCAATATGTGTAGATATCTTACAAGGTCCAACATATCTAGGACTTAATTTTCCTTTTACCAAAACGCATTACACCCTTCATGGGTTAAATCTTCAAAAAAAACTCAATCATCCACCTTAAATTCAAGCTCTTTTTTCCTGACATCCGAATAGGACTTTTGATGAATTTGAGCCATTTTCAACCTCTCCATTATGAGTCTCACCTTCTTCATAGCATCTATTACCAAATCTGGACCAATCAAGGCTATTTTACTTACTTCAAACCATCCCATCAAGACCTACATCTTCTTTCATACAATACATCAAAAAGAGTCATTTGGATTCTAGAGCGATAACTATTATTATAGAAAAACTCGATCAATAGAAAATGCTCATCCCAACTTCCTTTAAAATAAATTAAACATGCCCTCAACATATCCTCTAGAGTTTGAATCATTTTCTCAGCTTGACCATGGGTTTGAAGATGGAAAGCGGTACTTAAATTAACCTTTGTACCAAGACCCTTTTGAAATGACTTCCAAAAGTACTAAGTAAACTGAGTAGCTCGATCCGATATAATAGACAAGGGAACACCATGAAGTCTTACCAACTCACGAACATATAACTTAGCATAGTCTTTGGCACCATAGGAAGTCTTAACCGGTAGAAAATGAGACGACTTAGTCATTCAATCCACAACAACCCAAATGGAATCAAATTATTTCTTAGTACGAGGTAAACCCGTTATAAAGTCCATATTCACATCTTCCCACTTTCAAGTAGGAATTTCAATGTCTTGAGCCAACCCTCCTAGTTTTTTATGCTCAACCTTAACTAGTTGGCAATTTGGACACTTAGCCACAAACTCTTCTATATCCTTCTTTATACCATTCCACCAATATACTTCCCTCAAATCATGATATATCTTGGTGGATCCTGGGTGAATTGAATAACGAGAACTATAGGCCTTATTTATTATCATCTCTCTTAACCCATCAATATTAGGTACACACAAATGACCTTGATAGCGAGGTACCCCATCTTCCCCTTAGGAGAAAGACTCAATGTCTTTTTCGGAAACTGAATTTTTTAACTCAACCAACATCGGATCATGGTCTTGTTTGTCCTTAACATCCGCCACAAGAGACAATTCCAAACCATTATGAGTAAGAATACCTCCATTATTAGAATCAAACAATCAGACACCTAATCATGCCATTCTATGAACATCTCTTACTAACTTTCTTACCATCCTCAACATGTGCAACACTATCCATTGACAATCTACTAAGTGCATCGGCAACTACATTGGCTTTACTCGAATGGTACAATACACTCATGTCATAGTCCTTTAGCAATTTAAGTCATCTCCTCTATCGAAGGTTCAAGTCTTTTTTCTTAAACACATATTATAAACCCTTATGGTCGGTAAACACATCTACATGGACACCATAAAGATAGTGTCTCCAAATTTTCAAAGCAAACACAATCGTTGCTAGTTCCAAGTCATGAGTCGGATAATTCCTTTCATGTATCTTAAGTTGCCTAGAAGCATAGGCAATGTGACCAAGGAAAGAAACCTACCTTAACCAAAATTCACACTTATTGAACTTAGCACATAATTGCTTATCCCTTAGAGTTCAAAATACAATCCTCAAATGATTAGCATGCTCCTCCTCATTCCGAGAGTAAACCAAAATGTCATCAATGAACACAATTAAAAATATGTCCAAATATTGCTTGAATACTTTATTCATCAAGTCCATGAATGATGCGGGGGGATAGGTCAATCCAAATGATATAACTAAAAACTCATAATGGCCATACCTTGTTCGAAATGACATTTTGGGAATATCACACTCCCTCACCCTTAATTGGTGAAAATCAGAATGGAGGTCAATCTTAGAGAAATAAATTGCTCCTTGCAATTGGTCAAACAAATTATCTATTCTCAATACTGGATATTTATTCTTGATGGTTACCTTATTGAATTGCCAGTAGTCAATGCACATATGTAGTGAACCATCCTTCTTTCCAACAAATAAAATGGGAGCACCCATGAGGATATACTTTGTCTAATGAAAACCTTGTCTAACAAGTCTTTCAAGTGATCCTTTAACTCTTTTAGTTTCGCCGGAGCCATTCGATAAGTTGGAATAGAAATGGGTAGAGTATCGGAAAGAATGTCTATACCAAAATCAATTTCTCTTTTAGGAGGAACACCGGGTCGATCGTTGGGAAATGCATCCGAAAACTCATTAATAATAGGGACCAACTCTAGAGTAAGGGTTTCAGAATTAGTATTCCTAACCCTCACAAGATGGGTGGTAGAGGATACTCATATCATAATCCTTGAGCAATTCGAGCCATTTCCTCTGCCTCAGGTTGAACTCTTTCTGGCTAAAAAATATTACAAGCTCTTGTAATTGATAAACATGTCAACATTCACACCGTAGAGGTAGTGATGCTAAATCTTAAGAGCGAATACTATAGATGCCAACTTGAGGTCATGAGTTGGGTAGTTTTTCTCATGAATCTTAAGCTACCTGGAAGCATATGCAATAAACTTGCCCTTCAGTATTAACACACAACCCAATCCAACAATGGACACATCACAATAGATAACAAAACCATATGTTTCCTCAGGTAGGGACAAAACTGAAGTAGTAGTCAACCTTATTTTCAACTCTTGAAAACTTTTCTCACTGGCATCAAACCATTAAAATTTAACCTTCTTTTGAGTCAGCTTAGTCAATGGAGATGATATAGATAAAAAAAAACTTCAACAAATATGCGGCAGTATCCAGTCAAACCTAAGAAACTCCTTATGTCACTTGGGGACGTGGGCCTTAGTTAGTTCTTCACTACTTGAATCTTATATGAATCAACTCGAATATCTTCTCCAGATACAACATGGCATAGAGACGCCACAAAAGCAAGGCAAAATTTACATAGAGCTCCCTATCCTTGAGAGTCTAAAGAACAATCCTGAGATAATTGGCATGCTCCTTCTCACTTCAGGAGTAAATCAATATGTAATCCATGAACACAATCATAAAAATTTCCAAATACTATTTGAACACTCAATTCACCAAATACATAAATGTTGTAGGAGCATTAGTCAAACCAAAGGACATAACAAAAAACTCAAAGTGACCATATCGGGTTCAAAAATTGGTCTTTGGGATGTCAGATTCTCTCACTTTCAACTTATAATAGCTTGATCTGAAGTCTATCTTTGAGAAACAAGTGGCACCTTGAAGTTGGTCAAACAAATCATTTATTCTGGGAAGGGAATACTTATTTTTAATGGTGACCTTGTTCAGTTCACGATAGTCAATGTATATTCTTAGCAACCCATCTTTCTTTCGCATGAATAGGACAGAAGCGCCCGAAGGTGAGATACTAGGCCCAATGAAGCCCTTATCTAATATATCTTTCTACTAATATTTTAATTCTTTCAACTTAGCAAGAGTTATTCTACACGGAGGAATAGAGATAAGTTGCATATGAGGAAGTGTATCAATCCCAAAGTCAATCTTCCTATCAAGAGGAACCCCGAGCTAATCCTCAGGAAAGACTTCAGCAAACTTATTAACGATCGGGATAGACTCAAGGGATGGAGACTCCACACTATCATTTTTTACTTACATGATGTGATAAATACACCCTTTCAAGATTAAACTTTCTATCCCTAAGGTAGGAAATAAATTTACTCTTAGTCACGACAAGACTACCCTTCTATTTTAAGACAGGATCATTTAGGAATTTGTACTTAACGATCCAAATCCTACAATAAACAGAGGCATAACAGGCATAAAGCCAATCCATGCCAAGATTCATATCAAAATCAACCATGCCCAACTCAATTAAGTCAGCCATGGTATCCCTATGATAGATTGACACAGTACATTCCCTATAGACCCTCTCAGCTAAGATAGACTCACCAACAGGAGTGGACACAGTGAAAGGCTCAAGAAGACACTTGGGTATTTTATCAAATTTATTAGCCGCATAAGGGGTCACAAAAGACAATTTGGCACCCGAATTAAGAAAAGCATAACAATCAAAAGAGAAGACTCAAAGCATAACAGTGACAACACCTGGTGAGTTTTCCTGATCCTGCCAATCAGCTATAGCATACAGATGGTGTGACCCTCCACATGTACCTGAAGTAGCAGCTCTTTACCTCTAAGTGGTGGTACTGCAGAAGAAGATTGGTCCTTGTCGCCCCATATCTAACACTCTCTATGAAAATGGCCCACCTTACCATATTTGTAGCTCCCATTGGTGCCATCTCTACACTCTCCCAAATAGAGTTTAATGCACTTGCTATAAGGTGTCTTTCCTTTTGAACCCTGAGCTACACTCTTTTGGGATTGAGAACCCATGGCCTTAAAATTCTGGTTTCTCTGCAACTTTTGATCATACCTGTGACTAGGGGCAGGTGAACTCACTGCCGATGGAGCATAGTTGGAAGACCTCTCCTAAAAGAAGGACCTATTGCCCTTAACTTATCTCTATTTATTCTTATGCCCAGTTGATTTGGCCTTTTTGCTTAAATGCTCTTCTCTATCTTTATTTTTATCATCCTCAACTTACTGAATATACACCATCAACCTAGAAATATCCATATTAGAAATCAATAATAATGCCTTACACTCTTTCTTCACATGTTTGCATAGGCTGAAGACAAACTTCCTCATCTTTCATCTCATATTTGGGATCCTTTCTGGAGCATATATGGATAGCTGGATGAACTTCAGACCATATTCCCTTACTGCCAGACCCTCTTCTTCTGGTTCACGAACTTTTCAACTTTCACTTCCCTCAATTCTTTAGGAAAGAAGTGATCAAGAAATGCTCCTTCAAACTCGTCCCAAATTGCAGGCTCAGCATCCTCGCCATGATTTTCCTCCCACTGGCTATACATAACATTAGCAACATCCTTGAGCTAATAGGAAACCAACTCAACCCCCTCGATCTTAGTAGCATGTATTGGTTTCACTATCTTCCACATCTCATCGATGAAGTTTTGGGGGTCCTCCTGAACCTTAGAACCCATGAAAAATAGCGGATTAATTCTCAAAAAAATCTCTAATCCTCGTGGAAGTAGAGGCTCTTAAGAGATAGGAGTTGGTGAACTCTGGCTGCCATTTCGAGCAGCTACCAACTCAGCGAGCATACCTATAGCCCATTTGAATTTAGCTTCTAAAGTAGGAGCTGGCTAAGTAGGAAAGAAGTGATCAAGAAATGATCTTTCAAACTCATCCCAAATTGCAGGCTCAGCAACCTCACCATGATTGCCCTCCCACTGGCTATACATAACATTAGCAACATCCATGAGTTGATAGGAAACTAACCCAACCCCCTCGATCTTAGTAGCATATATTGCTTTCACTATCTCCCACATCTCATCGATAAAGTTTTAGGGGTCCTCCTCAACCTTAGAACCCGTGAAAAATAGCGGATTAATTCTCAAAAAATCTCTAATCCTTGTGGCAGTAGACGGCTCTTGAGAGATAGGAGCTGGTGAACTTTGGTTGCCATTTCGAGCAGCTACCAACTGAGCGAGCATAGCTATAGCCCATCTGAATTTAGCTTCTAAAGTAGGAGCTGGCTAAGTAGTAGGCATCTGAGGTGCCTCCGTAGCCTGGGCAGGTCGACCCCTAGTTCTTATTCCATAAGGTGGGGACATCTCCGACAGTGGAACCTCAGTACTGGCGGCGTTTCTCTGACTGGCGGTATGTTTAGGAGGCATTATTTGCAAATATGTAAATGCATGAATTAGAAAGGAAATTTTTGAGTTAAACTCTTTTGCACAAACTTTAAATATGAAGAAGTGAAACAATTCTTAATGTCTTATAGTCTCTTGATTATAAGTATGGTGCACGACACACTGATAAGCAATACTCTACTTAACATGGCTTCATTGACATCTTAGGACACTTGAAATCTATGATTGAATACCAAGTTTTTCACGCCCCGAGAGGGTACCTTATGCGTAGCTAACACTCAGAGACCATTTCTAGCCCCAAGCAAACCATTTAGTCTGATCACTCAGTCAAACACTCAACAACGAAAGACTTAAAATACTCAAGTGGGGTATCAAATCAATATTCAATGAAAGAATAATTTAAATAGATAATCTCAAAAGTCAACTCAAATCTCAATATAGTATTTTTTCAAAATAGACCGACTAACAAAGGTCTCATCTCCAATCAACTCAATTTATGTCTAAGAAGCCTTAATAAACTATCAAGAAGGTGTCAAGACAAGCCTACGACTACCTCAAAAGAAAGTACTCGAGGGAATAACTGAAGTAAACATATCCTAAGCAAGGAGGTCTCACCACTATTTGGAAAGGGTAATAGATCCTCAACGGAGTGCCTGTTGATGATCTCTAGCACCTGTATCTGCATCATGAAATAATGCAGACCAAATGGCACCAGCATATGGATTGTACAAGTATGTATAATAGCAAGAAAGGAATGCGATCAACAGACTCAACATTAGTTAACTCATCTCAAGGGACTTAACTCCACAATCAACTCAACTCTATAAGGAATGCCAATTTAAAATAAACAATGTTTTTAAAGAGACATAGACTTAGTATATGCAACTCAACTAATCGACCCATTCATTTTAGACCTTTGGGAGTTTCTCTTATCTGACAACCAGCACCTATGAGCCGGTGATGTACAACGAGCCGACGTTGTTGCCACGTCTGTCCAATACTTTGCCAAGGTAAGGGACGAATCAATCAATATTGGATCCAAATTCAATCAAATCCATTTCTATTTTGGGACCAAAAAGGGAAACGTCCAATTTTATGGTTTAATCCTTTTCTATATTGGCTACGTAGTTATTAAGTTTGAGTTGTTAGTTACCCTCACTCAATTCGGTGCTCGATACTCCTCCCAAGACTTAATATGCTCATAAAACTGAAATTAATGCAAATCATCTCATCTAGTCACATTGGACTCTAATCTACTCAATCTCATCTCAAACATTAGTTCTTTCATTTAGATTTCTTTTCAAGAATCATTCATAACTCATCAAGACTCTATCTCAAATCAATCATGTGACTCAATGTTCTACTCATTTAGACTCAATGTTCATGCTCTATCATACCTCACTAAGTAATGCATAGACTCAGTTTAAAAATCCATAATATGTTAAATGCATGAACTTCATTCTTCTCATCTAAAAATAAGTGTGTATGCTGCAAAAATCATCAACTCAACATGGGTTCATGGGAATGAAATCATGAATAGTCAATCAAGAATTCAAATCATAAAAGTCAACATGGTATATATATCACATAATTACACAATAAACTCAATCAAATGGGATTAGAACTCAAACTCAATTCTCAATTGTTATGAAAGGAATATGTAAGACACATGGATGAACTCAGTCCAGTGTTTTGATTAGCCTTATATACCTAGTAATCAAAGTAATGATCAAAACTCGAAGATCTCACTTAAAAACCTTGAACCCTAGCATTCTTTCTTCTCTCTAATTGCTTCTCTCAAAAGTTTCTAAGTGTGAATGAGAGGAAAAACTGTATTGGGTAAGTTAAGGGATAGATTTTTGGTCCCTAAACATGCAGGGATCAGTTGGAAATGGTGGAAAAAGACTGAAATACCCCTCATTAAACTGAGTCAGGCACCTTTATGGATGGCCACCGCGGTCCGTGAAGCTCACCATGGTCCATGATGCATTTCCATGGTCCTTGACTTGGACTGGACTAGGAGGGATTGACTTTCATGGAGGCTACCACGGTTTGTAGTGGCCATTACTGACCGTGAAAGCCCTCATGAAGTTGACTCATCCCAAGGCTTCTGAGGGTTGGGCTTAACGGACCCTTTCATGGTCCATGAAGACCCCTACGGGTCGTGATGCCCGATCGAGATGATCCCCATACTTGGGATTTTTGGGGGGTCGACACCACGAAAAAGACTACGGTTAGTGGTGCTCACCACAGGTTGTGGTCTCCCTCATAGAATACTCCCCTAAGTCTTGTCCCTTTCACCGGACCTCTCCACGGGATGTGAATAGGAATATGGATCGTGGTCTAATTTGTGGTCCTTGCTTGGTGAGATTTGCAGATCATTTTAGAGTTAGTTTAGCTAAGGACTTCAGGGGTGTTACACATGTGAACTGTCCTTGTTTTATCTTAGAGTCATGCTTGTTATATGGTTTTGATTTATATTACAACTACAACAATAACATACCTAATATAGTCCCACAATTTGAGTATAGGGAGGGGTGGAGTGTACTAGACATTACTTCTATTTTTGTGGGGTGGAGATAGTAAATACAGTAATTTAGTTTCTAATTCTATTCCTTTCAAGATAACCTCATTTCTCTACATAGCTTCATCTCTATGACGCCTATAACAAGTATAATTGAGATCAAAAGATCACAAGATCAACAAGAAGAATGGTGAGGTAGCATGTCAAAACGCTAGCCACAACTGAGGA
Source organism: Solanum dulcamara (assembly GCF_947179165.1). Lineage (NCBI taxonomy): Eukaryota > Viridiplantae > Streptophyta > Magnoliopsida > Solanales > Solanaceae > Solanum > Solanum dulcamara. The sequence continues at coordinate 54,146,609 of NC_077237.1, read as the reverse complement.
TTGATCAAGTGGAGAAGTGGGAGATGCATTTGTTGTAGACTCATAGCCCACATACCGAGATATGCATACATCCTATCATCCAAAGACCCCACGTGTGAGATTTTATTAGGTATGTTACTTTTGTATACCATGATATCATTAATTATAAAATCAAATCTTAATTTTTTTTCTTTTTACACAGGTTGTGGTAGGTGGAAATCAAGATTATATAGTAATTAGAGATGTGCTTCTGCAATGGTATTTTGAGAACCAACCTCCATTTAATTGTTTTAGCTTTGTTAATATTTAGTATATCTCAATTAAACGTTCCAATTGGATAAATTTTGCTTGATATTTGTTTTTCCTTCAGGAGTATTTAATGAGATATCATCTCATGAATGCCATTTTAGTTCTTAATTACTGTATGACATAATGTAAATTTTTAAAATTATTATCTTGCTTGTTTTGGTATGTTGTTATTTTTTCATTTGTAAAATGCGTATCACAAAATAAATTATTCCGGGTTATGAAGTTTAAGATATTTATGTATTATTTAATAATTATATTCTTTGAAATAACTTTTTAAATTAAAAAAGCCTAGTTCAATACAAATTATAAATTGTATCACTATACATTTAAATGTCATTAGATGCTTGTGATTAGTGACAATAATTATCAGATTATTATTGTACCAGTTTTATGCATGTTTTTCATGAGAGTATTACTTAGCACCGAGTGGACTTTGGGGTGAAGGATTTCGGTCAGCGTCCGTGGTCCTTTAGTAGCAATCTCTACTTCTCAGAACTATGTGTCATCGTAGGCCAATTGGACATTAGCTTAGTGGATCCACATTACCTCAGACTCATGCCTTTATAACTTAGAAAGTATATTGGGTCCTTTTGGTGGGCCAATACACCATACTCCATGTTGTAGCTAACATGATTATATGTCGATTAATGGTTTCTCCCATAGTCAGTCTTTTCAGTTATTGCATTGATCAAGTATCAGTTAATTCTGTTATTTAAATTCAGTTTTATCAGATATCATGTTATGTTACTTGATCATTGCATCATCTTGTTTACAGACTTATTATGTTAGTATTCATCATATTCATTATATATATTCCTTATACTCTATCACAATTCGAGACTACCCCCAAGTCGTAACACGGTGCTTAGAGTTACAAGTGATCCCAATACACCATACTCCATGTTGTAGCACACATGGTTATATGTCGATTAATGGTATTTTCCATAGTCAGCCTTTTCAGTTATTGCATTAATCTTCTACTAATACTGATTATAGTAAGCCAGGATGTGACCCCTGCTCCCTTAATCAATAAATGTGAATAGAAATAACATACTAGAACTATAAACTGACTTGAGTGCTCGAAAAATGAGAACTCATCACCTGCTGGTCGAAAGCTATGATCTGACTAGGATCCTAATAGTAAGAACCTGAATCTACATAACATGAAAAATGTTGGCAAAAAAGATATACGATTAGTACTTTGAATATATTGAGTATGTAAGATATGTATGTTAGTTTGTAAATCTGGACATGATGAATCTGAGATGCTAAATTGAATATAAAACTGAAATACATGAACTGATGCAATGACCAAGTAGTAAAACATGCAATGATAGATACTAAAACTGAAACAACTGAATGCAAGGTAAAAACAATAATATGAAAGACTGAACTGTTGGAGATATTGTTAGCCAACATTAAAAATGTGAGTTATAACATGTAGTCCAGTGTCTTCCCCACACCGAAAAAATGTTGTTCTACTTTTAAGGTAAAGATCATGTTATGAGATATATATGGATCCACTAGCTAAAGTCTATAAAGATAAATTCTACGGTGCCACATAGTTCTGGGACTTAGAAATTGCTACTAAAGGTCCACGGATGCTAAATAAAAATCTTCATCCATAAAGTCCACTCGGTGCTAACTATACTCCCAACGAAAAAATACATAAATCTGGAAACAATAATAATCTTTACTACTGAATCATACTGATAATTGATAAAACACTAAGTATCTCATAAATCATGATAATTGAACAAAATCTGAAAGTTACTTTATCTGAAAATATTTAAATCATGATATCTAAAAAATATACTAAGAGATACTTTATGTAAAAGCATCATAATTCATGAAAATCTGATAATATGAGACACACATCTGAAAATAACGTAATTTTTATCATGAAAATATTTGCATATTATGGGTTCGCGAAAATATCATTGAAAACATAAAATTATAATCAAATTTATGCAATTAATGACTAATCATGAAGAAGAAACTAAATTTCAATAAGAACTCATGAAGATCATAAAATTACTAATTTTTGGAGAAATTATAACTTTGAAGAAATTGGGGTTTCTTTGGGTCTCAATGGTTGAATGGAGACCCATTGATGAAGTTCTCATATACTTGGAATGAAAAACCTTGATAGAATCGCTGAACTTGAAGCTAAATATAATTTTCTTGAACTCTTCCATAAAATAATGCACTTGAAATTAAAGATAATTATTTTCTTGCAATACTTCTTGAAATACACTTGAAGTAAAATATATTTCCTTGAAACTCTTCTAAAATAATGCACTTAAAATTAAAGATAATAATACTTTCTTGAATAAGTTCTTGAAAGTAATTGAATTGAAGTAATATATACTTTCTTGAAAATCTTCTAAAATAATGCATTTGAAATTAAAGATAATAATACTTCTTGAAAATAATGTAATTGAAGTAAAATATACTTTCATAAAACTCTTCTAAAATAATGCTCTTGAAATTAAAGATAATAATAATTTATTGAAATACTTCTTGAAAATAATGCACTTAAAGTAAAATATACTTTTTGAAACTCTTCGGACAATGCAATTAAAGTAAAACTATACTTTCTTAAAATTTGAAATAATGCAAATAAAGCAAAATATACTTTCTTGAAATTCTTTTAAAATAACGCATTTAAAGTGAAGTATACTTTCTTAAAACCCTTGTAAAATAATGTAATTAAAATGAAATATACTTTCTTAAAATTCTTGAACTTACTTCTTTCATGAAAATAATGCATATAAAATACTGGACTAGATTTTCAAATAAACTTGACTAAAGAGGGATCCACATGGAATAATAAGCATGAACCAAGAATCAAATGTCATCAATGATGTGAAGTCATAAATGTCTCATCCTCGAATCATGAGGACTCACCAACAAGAGGAAACTAAATTCAATCTCTAGCCACGAGTAGGATGTTCATGAAGATTATAGGACCCTACATTATGATACAATGTAGGCAAAACTTATGCGTTAGTATATGGAATGCAGTAAGTATGTGAGAATTATGCATGAACAATGATAATTGGACATAGTCAATATGAACATGTGACGCATGACAAATATCATGAAAACATGAGTAAAACTTGAAAACATTAGAAAATCATAATCATGTGGTCAATGCATCATAAAATATCATAAGAGATTATAGAACATAACATATACATATATGGGATATTAACCTTAACTGACATGTAAGACCATGTGAGATATAACATGAAATTCGATGTAACTCTCACACCAAAAAAAGAGAGGTTACTTGCCAAGGTAGACTCTGTATCATAAACATAAACATGAGCTATATGTGGATCACTAGATAAGCCATAATGGCAAACCTACGATGGCACATAGTTTTGGAACTAATGATTGCTACTAGGGTTCCCTCTGGATTCTTACCATAAAGTTCGCCCGGTGCTAAGTTAATCCAAACGAAATACATAAAACATAGTCATTTGGAAAGTTAAATCAACCAATCCAATATCATAAAAATACATCATAAGAATAGCTCATTGAAAATCATGATCATAACTTGAACTTGTGGATACTTACCTTTCTAAGAATCCAAATCATCATAAGTTTCATATTGTGAGAAAATCTTTCACAACTTATAGTTTTATACTTGAAAACAACTTGAATCATCATATATAGCTTTCATAAATTATACTTGAAAATTCATAAACTTCATTCTCATAAATCCATAATTCATACTTGAAATTCATAGCATAATGTGTGGGTACTTGTAAAATACATTGAAAATATGCAATTGGATTGAAATCAAGCATGAATGTATCATTGGAATTAAACAAGAGCATAATTGAATTGACTCAATACACTTTGATAAAACTCCTAAAATAATTGAATTGAAATTGGCATAGAATTAGGGAGAAATCTTTTGGATTTCATGGACGGATAGGATCCATGGATGAATTACCACATACCTTAATGAAGATCAAACTTGAAATTTTGAAGAAGAATCTTGAACCTTAGAACCCTAGTTTGATAAAGAAGAAGAGTCCTTAGGGAGAGAATCTTTGATGCCTTAAGTGATTTTGAGAGAAGAAGAGGGGATGGTGATAATTTGAAGGATTCAGGTATTTATAGGGGTTATAGAATACCCCAAAATGACATAGTATAGGTATAGAATAGGTAGAAAATATCCAAAATGACCCTCATTAATTCCTGTCTGAAGGAGCTAAGGGCAAGGACCTACAGGTCATAGGTCAGTCGATAAGTCATAGGGACCGGTCATCAAAAGAGTGCACAAAAATTCAATCTACTGGAATTGCACCATTGACCCTACGAACTAAGTCTATGGGTTGTCAAGGCAAGTCATCAAACATTCAAACACAGCGCCAATTCCCAAACTTTAGAATCCAACTTAGGAGCCACATATACGATTCGTCAAAAGTCCTACGGGTCGCCATGACCCCCTTGTTCTGGCAAATTTCCAAAACCTTTTATTTTGATAAACATCTATGGGTCCTTCCTACGGGTTGTAGGAACTCCTACATCCATAGAAACCCCTCGTAGAATGAGTCCATACTTAGCCAATTTCCATTCTCCAATACCCCTTTTTACGAGCCTTTCCTATGGCTCGTCAATGTTTGTATGGATCGTCAACTTCGGTTGTCTTAGAACCCAAGATTTTTCCCAAGTGGTAGGTCTTCTACGACTGCCTTCCTACGGCTCGTAGAAGCCTGCATCAAATATGTTTTTACAACTTTTTTGCAATATTATTTCTTTGTTTGGCCTTCCAACCTCCGGGGTCTTACATTAATAAATCTATTTTAGGTTTTTCTAGGGGTATAAGGACAAAAATAACCTTTTTAGTTTTTTTCCCAGAGGTCAAAATGTAGCTGCACTGCATCATGTTAGTAAAATAATCATAACTCTCTACTCTGAACTCCAAATGACGTAACATAGCGGAGTTGGAAAGAAGACGCATAGACCTTTAATTTTATAGGTTTTTGGTTACCTAACTATTAATATTCTAAGAGATATGGTCATTTGAAATTAACCCAATATAATTTTATATTAAAACTCAATCGATAAGGAAACTTTCAACTCAACTTTGTTTTAGAGGATTCTTATGACCTTAATTCATCTTCAAATCTCTTATCACACTAAAGAATTGACCTTAACACCTGTTCACAATTAATAATCTCCCGGTACAATCCTAAACACATATAAAAAATAGTTCAGGTCTTAACTTAGATATTTTTGAAGTGTTACATACTTAGTACATTCTAAGTGTTGACTGCATACTTTTTGCCTATATTATTTTATAATATAGGTTCTGACACTCCTCATCACGCCCACAATTAGTAAAGATCTTTGATCAGTGGTTTCATACTTTTGGTGAGTCTTCATGTTTCGAGGACAATTATCTTTTGTTTTAGTACTTCTACTTCAATTTTCAGATTTTGAAGTTAGCTAGGGGATTTTCCAAGCAACTCACTTAGGAAGTAGAGTCTTTCAGACAAACAATTAAATTCTGCCTTTGTGGACTTTCAAATATTTTCTATTTCATGTTAAACTCTCTTTTAATATTCATGATATTTTCGCATTTCAGTTATCTCTCATTGATTTATGAATCTTAGTGTCATGTCATGAGGTTAGCATGGTATCACTTGTGTCTCTAAACAACATATCACATCTAGGGGATAGTCTCGTGTTGTGACATATAACCTCAGCATAATCACATAATCTTGCTAATTCCATATTCTAGTAACTCATGGACTCTCTAAGAATCATCAACTTTGC